>NW_022111369.1:28905790-28921047 GCF_000313985.2 Echinops telfairi
GGTCCTGTCATCTGCATACTGCTGGTTATTAATGACGTCCACCAATCTTGGTGCCACACTCTTCTTCACATAATCCAGCTTGTCTGATGATTTTCTCAGCATACAGATTGAATAAGTGTGGTCAGAGGATACGGAGCTGAAGCACACTGAAGTATGCACTATCCCCTTGTTCTGTTCATATATCTGCCTCTTGATCCATGTACAGGTTTCCGCATGAGCACAGTGAAGTTTCTGGAATTCCCATTCTTCATTATCCATCGTTGTTATGATCTGCACAGCCCAGTGCCTTAGCAGAAAATGACACGTGGTAGTACTTCTTAGGACTCTCTAAATAAAATTCTCTTGCAATGCCTGATAGCTTTCAAAAGTGAAACTTTCTCTTGGTAAGACAACAACCTGAATTCTAGTCATATTCAAGATATGGCAAGTGTGTGTTTGTGTGATTGTGTGTGTGTGCATATTTATTTGTGTGTACGTTTGTGGTTGTATGTGTGTGCATTTGTGTTTGTGCGTGTGTAAATTTAAATGGGCGGGTTTGTTGTTGCTTGCACAGAGACATTTCATGTGTCTTGGGAAAATAGTCTTAGCACCAAGCGAGGTTAAGTTTTGGAAACTAATAAAGACTACTGCAGCTCCTATTGCTTTATTTTAAGATGTGATCAGTTGTTCAGACTAGTGATCACAGAACAAGTAGACGTAAAACTGACCATTAAATGATTCATTTCTATTTCATGTCTTTATATTTAGCCAAATACAAAGATATAGACAGAAAAGTAAGAATAAATGAAGGTTGCTTTATCATTTTATTGACACTTTGACCCAATTTCACAGAGTTAGGCTATAGGTATCTGTAGATATAATGTTTGAGGAATGTCTGAGATGAAAATCAGTTGCTAAAGCTAGCAGGAATAGGAACGAGGGAGGGGTGGGAAGAAAAGAAATCAACTGATAAACAGGCGTCAGAGAGTCTGGGAATCGTAACTTAAGTAAACTTTCCTTTTGTGGGCTAACAGACATCACTTTAAAAGTATTTCTCAGTGTTCACGTTGTAAAATAATGGCATCGCCTAGCTGGGATACGGGATAGATGCAGGCATTATCGCTTTCTTCAACTAGTTGCTTGACCAGCCTGGCTTCCTTCTAGTGCAGAGAAGTACCGATGGGAAAGTAGGGGAATCCGTCATTGCTGACAGGAAAGTCCCAGGGTGTGCCTTCAGTTCTGCATCACTGAGAAGGTAACACCTCTTAGGGTCTTAAATGAGAGAGAGATTTCATTTTAATGACCTGACTCATGCAACTGTGGCAACCTAGCATCTGTGAGTCACGGACAGGCCGCAGTTCCTGCCGTCGTGTGTCCAAAAATCTGTAGTTCAGGTGACAGAGTAGAGAATTTTTTGACTAAATGTGTGTCTTACAGGCAGAATACACTGTAGGAAATGCGCCCTGTTTGCGCTTACATTTTTCAATTGATTCGGTAAGGCCCACCCACATTATGAAGGATAATTACTGGAGGCCAATGAATTTAAGCACATGGAACTACTTCATCTAGACAAGTGCTCAGCCAAGTAACTAGGCAGCATTTCCTGGCCATGTTGACAAAATCAGCCATCCGGCTAGCCTATTTAGAAGCGGAAGTACACCCATACAGACACACACACACACACACATACACACACACACAAGCATTTCACGTTCACACCTGTGGACACACAAAATGGAAAATAAGCTGTGCTGTCGCAGGGAGTTCGTCTTCTGTTGTATACTGCTCTTTGGGAGGTTGGGGCGGGTGGGGGGTGTGGGGGCGGACTGAAGGCCTAGAAGAATAGGTAGCACATAGTAAGTATTCAAAATAAGATTGTTGAGTATAGAAATGGTTCATGAACTCTGTTTTTGTTCCAAACTTTGAAGGTACAGAAATCTAGTTGTAAGAGAGTGTCTTATCTTAGTATTATCCCTAACTAACCCCCTGTCAGACTCTCAGTTAAAGATCAGTTGGTGCTGGGCCCTGATCTTCTTTGGGTGGCATCTTGGTGCTTTCCGAGAAATTAAGGTGGTCTTTGTGTATTTGGTTTGATGTGATTGGAATCAAAAGGAAGAAGTATTTCATTGAAGTTATAACAACAGCTAAATACCTGGTATTCTATGGATATTTTTCTATTAAATCGTGTATTAATATAGAACAGTAATTCTCAAATACGAGCCGTTTCCTCTCCCCAGAAAATATTTAGCAAAGTTTGGAGACATTTTGCATCGTGCTGCCGACATCTCAGAGATAGGAGCCAGGGATGCGGCTGAACTTTCTGTAATGCACAGGACAGCGCTGTCCACTTGATCAAATAAGTATCTGGTTCAAAATGACAGTGAGAAAACTGACAAACCCAGTTGGAGACAAATATCTACTTCTTCTTGACCGTATTAAACACATCTTACAGAGTTTAGGACGTTCAATTGTCTCTAGCCTAAGGTCTTTGTTGAATCAAACGATAAGACCTCTGTGTTCCTCCGTTTGTTTTTTTTTACAGACATTTATATTGTATTGACAGTGATTCATTTTAAGGACATTGTTCTAGGGGAGAGGGTAAAAGATCGCAAATTCAACTGTACTTTACGGAGACGCCTTTATTAAGTCTTAAGGACAGAAGAGAAAAACAAATCAACCGGATGAAGGAAGCAAACACCCTAAAGGCCATAATGGTGTTCAGAGGATTCACAGCCACATGGCTAATTACATAGAATGTGGGAAACAAAGGAAATTGTCCTCCAATCATGATTGTTGTCTGGAACGTAGTCAATTAATATGGATCTTATAGTCATAATCACTTCTGCGATGTATTCTAAATTCCGGCTTCTATTCCTGTGACTATAATCTCATTTTACAGGGAGTACCTCACTATGCTAATTGACAGGATTAAGACGGGATTAAATCTCCACCATTACAGAGTGTGAAAAAAGCCGCCATTCCATTTCCTTAGAAACAAAGCGGGGGAAATAGAAGTTTACACCATGTAAGATCTACAGAATAAAAGTCACACCTCCATCAAAATCATTCCTCTGTGAATAATAGCTGCCTCACAGAGAGAGAATTCCAGGACTTCCAGAAAAAGAGTGTGGTAGTTACAACATCTGGTATCAACTTGTGAAGGGGTGGAGTCTAGCCTGTCAATCAGGTCTCAGCTTGATTACCTCATTTGGAGGTACCACGGAGATAAATAGCTCACTGAGGGCCAGATACACTCATGCTCTTTTGGTATTCCTGATGATAAAACACATGGAGCTACGCTAGAGCCCTGAAGCTGGAGGAGCCATATGGAAACCCACGCCAGTGCTGAGATGCTTCCACCATCCCTGGATCCACAAGACTTTCCACACACTGGTGTGTGATCTCCTGCACTCAGCATCATTGCATGGGTTTCATGAATCTGAAGAGGACTTTATATTGGTATCGGACATATGGGCTAATATCAGACTTATGGACTTGATCTGGACTGGGATGGGATGCTTTCTCAATATTCAATTGCTCTTGTATATAAAACACAGATGAGTTTCTCTAGATTTGTTTCTCTAGTCTACCTGGACTAACACAAAGAGAGGAGGAACACATTCGAGATCTCTGTGTGCAGATCAGAGGCTACAGCACAGAGACCTTGGGACAGAGTAAAGGAGGCGAAACCAGATGCTAAGGCAAGAAGACTAGGAGCAGCACAGAGCCGATGAGACTCTGAGGTAGACCATCGGGCTGGCTTCCTGGCCAATGGAAGCAGAAGCCAAGGGACTTTGTGGCTGAGAGCCTAAGGACTGGGGAGAAATTTAGCAGCTGGTTGAGAAGAGGCGCTGCAGAGAAAAGAACTATATCCTTACTGTTTTCAATTCTGGCCTGTTGTGACCTATTAAGTTATCTAATAAACCTCCTTGATTGTGCATATTATCTCTAAGTTTTGTGTGGCCATTGCAAGAATTTATCAGACCCAGCAGAAAAGTAGAGTGCTATGGAAGGAATGTTGGTGCCAGAATAGGTAAAGACAAATGGAGGATGGAGGCATATGTGACCTCCACCTCATGGCATAGGGAAGCCAAGGGAGGTCAGATATGGCCCCCTCCATGCCTTGATTTCAGTGACCAATCAATCCATTACTGCCACAGGCAGGGCTACAGAAGCAGGAAAGGGACCAGGACTGGGATACTCTGGTAGGCCGGGTTGACTAGAGAAACCAATCCAGTGACACTCATATATGTGTAAGAAAGAGCTTTATCAAGAAGTAATTATACATCAAGAAAACATCCCAGCCCAGTTCAACTCAAGTCCGTAAGTTCGATACTAGTGCATAAGTCCCTCTTCAGACTCTTGCAGCCACATGCAGTGATGCAGAATGCAAGAAGTCAAGCTAGTGGGTGCAAGGTATTGTGGATCCAATGGTGGTGGTAACTTCTCAGGAACTCTGGCAGCAGCCAGGGTCTGCCAGCAGGAAGTTGAAGGCAGGGAGATGAGTAGGGGTGGAGAGTTCCCCAGACCTTCCTTATGAGAAGGCCACAGCCACAAGGAAGCACCATCAGGCCGTGACCTGATGGACAGGTTGAATACCATCCCTACACTTGTATATATCTTCAAGTTGACATGAAATTATGTAACTACCACAGATGTATACACACTTGCAGATTAGAAAAGTTTACGGATTGGTTCTGGGGCCCAAGGAACAAGTTGGTCAAGGTATGACTCATGACCTTACAAAACTCTGTTACTCTGGTTTTTATTAATGACACACCCAGGCAAGACCCTGAGAGCCAGACTGCCCAACAGTTGACTAGGACAGTCCTGGTAGTCTTCTTTCAAATACAGTTTGCCTGAGAGCAAAGCTTTTTATGAGGGGTAATGATCAGAGAACTGGATTTATGTGAAGACTCAAAAATGGATTTAGGGTTCCCACTGAAAACAACCCTAGTGCTCAGAATGTAAGCTCTAATACATATCTCATTTACATTATATCCTTGTATCTAGCCCAAAGCAGGCACTTAGCTTATTAAATGAATAGCAGTCCTTATGGGTTGTCTCGGTCAGCTTAAAAAATTTTGTTATTTTTAATCAAAGGCTCTTCTTTTTTCTTCTCTTATTTGATTTACTTTTAATTCCAAATGACCATTTTCCTTTAGACTTAATAGAAGCAATTTTTCTAGCCTACTGAACAATTGTACCAGGAAATGTCAATTGAATGAGAAATAGTGGCTTTTCTCCTGATTCAAGCACATCTAAAGCATAGTTTATTACCACAGCATTATCCACTTCATTACATACTATCTCATTGACTTATAGCTTCTGATTGAATTTGTCTTGTCTTCTCAAATGGCTTGAAAATCTAATCAAAGCTTTTATGGACCTCAAGATGCATAACCCCTAAGTGTTTTGCTGACTGGAAAGCAAGGGAGTGACAGATTGTCAGAGTCTCATTTTTAAAACCATAACTCACAGGTGAACCCCCAAGAAGACCTTGATCTCAGCAAAGGAACTAAGGTCTCCTCCAAAGCAGAGCCCCTGATCCTCACAGGATCAGCAAAAGATGACACAGCGGAAGGCACAGGTCACCAGAGCCCAAGCCTCTCCTTTGTCATTTTGCCTTCTGCCGTTCCCAGCTTTTCTTCAGAGCACAAGAGCCCCTCTGACCAGCCCTCTGTAGCATTCTCTTTCCACATCTATTTCCATCCCCATAAATATTTTCACCAGCCACTGACACATCTTGCAGGGAGATTAAGGCTCCAGCCTGGGAATCAGAGGATAGAAGCTATGCTGGTTTCTTCCATGAGGAAAAAGCAGACATCACTAAGCTTTCAGCCTCCTGCTGGGGAGCAGGAGTCTCTGGAGTCCGTGGGCTTGTCTGCACTTTTGAACAGCCTTTTCCAGGAGAGAGCAGGTGGAGTGGAGGCCTGAGTTTAGCAAGAATGTAGGCGTTTGCCAGGGAGCAACAGGATCAGTAAGGACAGGGAGGAACTTATCAGGGACACGATTATTCTTCTGTAAGGCTGACTTGGTGCTAAGTATATGTTGCAGAAGATTGGGTTGCAGTGGAGCTTTGATCATGTCGAACACGGAATTTTTAAAATGCCAATATAAAAAATGCAAATGAAGAACTGCTTAGTTTACTTCAGCTTGTTGTTTGGTCACTATTTGGATCCTTTTACATTCTCTTTGCTTTTCAAACAACCTTGCAATTGAACTTCAAAGCCCAGTTGCAAAGGGGGAGAAATATTCCTATTGAAGAGCTGATCTGTCTGGTGAACCAAGTAGATGTTCAGAGACAGTTTGATGAGAGAAGGTAAAAATAACAAAGCCTAAATATTTTCAAGGCATTTTCTTCCCAGAAGATCTCAAATTCCAAGGAAAAAGGAAAAATTTGAATTTTTAAATAGTGACTTTAACAGCCATGAATTATCTCCACCGTGGAGAAGTTCATCTGTTACAAGGTTACTTTCTGAGACATCATGTTCTCAGAGCCGTCGAATCGATTCTCACTTACGTGACCCGATAGGACAGGGTAGAACTGCCCTGGCGGGTTTCTGAGACTAACTGTAGAGGGCTAGAAAGCCTCATCTTTCTCCACTGGAGTGCCTGGTGGTTCCAAACTGCCACACCATAAGGAACCCCAAATCCAAATCTCTCACATGAACTTCTCAAAAGAATAGAGCATATTTTTGTGTTACTTTGCAAGTTAACTAAGTATTACTTTCATTTTTTTACTATTAGTTGGGATTCAGTACATATAACATATCTTTCTATATTTCAATCCCATTAAGTAGAATTGTACAATTGCTACCACAGTCAGTTTCCAATCATTCTTTTTTCTACATGGACTCCTTGGCATTGTCTCCCTTCTACTCTCCCACCATTGTGTCCCCCTCCCCCTGAACCCCTTATTCTACTTGATAGCTCTATAGGTTCATCAACCGTTGGTTTCATATATGGAAAAATGGGAAAGCATATAACACAGCTTCAAGAGGGTGACTTCCATTGACATCACACCTCTGAGATACACTCTGCTGTGAACAAGCAAAACCAAACAGAACTATGCAAACCAAAAATACAGAACATTTTGGAAACCAGACCAGGTCCAGAATCACTTTCTTAAATGATCACCTTTAGGCTGGGACTGGGGAACATATCTAGAAAACACATTTGCATATGGACCATTTAAGATGGCTTCTTTATAATTCTGACTCAGAATTGACTCAATGGCAGTGGAGTTTGATTTGGGGGCTTTTTTATTCCTTTAGAATAAAAAGGAAAAATTCCTCCTTCTTAGATAATGATGCCTAAAGGATAACTTTTCAATTAACAACAATTTAAGTTAGATATCTGTTACCTTTCTAAAGATCATGCTAAGTGTTTATATTATGTTATGTAGAGATCCATATATGGTACAAATGGCTTGTGCTCATTGCTCAAGCAGAAGCTTGGCAGTTCAAACCTGCCCAGCTGCACTGCCGAAGAAAGGTCTGGGGGTCTTCTCCTATAAAGATTCTAGTCAAGAAAATTCCCTGGAACTAGGTTCTACTCTGTAACACATAGGGTCACCATGAGCTGAAATTAAGTGGATGGCAGTGAGCCTGACTGGTTGTTAAGCTCTGCAACACCTCTCACCGAATCCACTGCCAATTGGTTCCATTTCAATTCAGAACAACCCTATGGTCCAGAGCAGAACTGCTCCACAGGGTTTTTAACGCTGTAAGTCTGTACTGACTGGCGCAGATGGCCTCCTCTTTTTCCCATCGAGCTGCTGATAAGTTTCAGCTATCTCATCTGCATATGAGAGCCGGGCAGTGGTTAAAGACAACCAAACAGAAGAATGGTTGTATTTGAAGGATGGTGTAGGCAAAGAAGATTAAATGTGCTAGGAACTGTCAGAATAACAAGAAGTCCTGGTGGCTCAATAGATTACCCATTGAGCAGCTAACTTCAGGGTGGGCAGTTCAAACCCACCAGCTGCTATGCAGGAGAAAGATGAGTCTGTCTGCCCCTGTAAAGATGTGCCGTTTGGAAATGCGATGGAGAAGTTCTACACATTCCTATAGGGACTTTGAGCTAAAATTTGACTCAATGGCAGTAAGTTTGGTTTGGGTTTGGCAGGAAGAATCCACAATTCTGTCCTGGAAGAAATACAGCTAGTGATCTCTTTAGGCATCAGGATGGCAAGACTTCATCTCACAGACATTGGCTATGTTATCAGGAGGGACCAGTCCTTGAAGAAGACCACACTTGGTAATGTAGAGAATCAACAAAAAAGGAAGGCCCTTAATAAGAAACCTTGACCCTG
Organism: Echinops telfairi; assembly: GCF_000313985.2. NCBI lineage: Eukaryota > Metazoa > Chordata > Mammalia > Afrosoricida > Tenrecidae > Echinops > Echinops telfairi. The sequence goes on from NW_022111369.1 coordinate 28,914,087, forward strand.
TGGCTGCAACAATGAACTCAAACTCAGTAATGACTATCGGGATGGCACAGGACTGAACAGTGTTTCATTCTGTTGAACATAGGATCCCAGCTCGATCATCTACAACATCTTTGAAAAGTACATTTCAGGCAGCTATCAGAGACAGAGCAGGATTTCCTTCTTTCTTTATTTGAAGAATGAGCTTCTTTCCCTAGCCTATGAAGGATACCTGGGATGAAATCATCTCTCCTTAATAAAATGCACACTGGCAAGATATACTGAGTCTGAATGCAAATTTTCCCCATTAAAGAAAGCAAATTAAATTAGGTTGAACAGAGTGCTAGATGACATTACTTTTTCTTATCATTTTTTTGTAGATTAATAATCTCTTGCCTCCCTGGTTCCTAAGGGTCTTTGCACCAGTTATCTGAAGACTAAAAGCCACTGTTAAATGGCTAGAGACAGAGGTTCTCTGTACCATGTTTCTAATATTACTGAAGAGTGGCCTCAGAGAGCCCTTGTTCTAGCTATGTAGTAGGTCCAACGCAGGCAAAGGTAATTTCTGCTCACAGGATTATCAAAATACCTGCAGTACATTAGCATCTGACTGACCCATGGGCTGCCTACCTAGCCTTTCTCCATTATTTCTCTTAATGCTCTTTCCGCCAGAACAACTTTAGAGGAAGTCACAAAGGCCTGAGAGAACTCCTGCTGCCTGCCTTATTAAGCGTGGGTGTCTGTTATGAAAGCAGGCAGTGTGCCGTAGTAGTGTAACCCACTATTTTCCGAATGAGCAGTGGCGTGTCAGCTTTTAGCAAGCCAGGGCTTTTTATCAGGTCCACCACTTATGAATGCCCTTGGAGTTGGTAGCAATGCCATCTCTCTCTCTCCTGTGCTTCCACGATACACACCCACACACAGAGACACACACTACATCTGCAGAAGAGATTCGGTCAGCCTACAGGCTCCCAGTTGGCAACCCTACTCTTGACGGTTATTAAATTTTGACATAATGGACTTTTGTCGATGATGAAGATGTATGCTTCAATCCTCTAAACCAATAAGGAATAACACTATTATAATATCCTGCCAAAAGAACAAACCTCTCTCTTGGAAGAAGTATGGCCAGAGTGCCCCTGCTTCCTTTCAAGACTTTGTCTCACATACTTTGGACGCTTTGTCAGGAAAGACCAGTCGCTGGGGTAGGCCATCCTGTGTGTAAAGTGGAAGGAGAGTGAAAAAGAAGAAGTCCTTGGATAAGATGGATTGATACAGTGGCTGCAAGGCTGGGCTCCAACAGAGGAATACTTGTGGGGATGGCGCAGGACAGGGCAGCGTTTCGTTCTCTTGTGCATAGGGTGCCATAGGTGAGAACTGACTTGATGGTACCAACAACAGCTATGCCCTTAAACACACACAGGCAAACCCACGCCCACACACAACCCTTGTTCAGTGTATATCATTCAATCAGGGAGGGAACAAGGGAAAGGGCAAGTTGTTTCAGAAGTGGAGCAAGTCTTCCTGACGCAGCTACAAGTTCCTTAGCAGAATGAATGTGAGCCAAGCATATGTTGGTTTTAAATGGGCTCATTCTCCAGCCCCTTTGGTCATGCTTTTCTCCTTGATTTTTGAAGTTATTAATAATTTAGTCTATATTACACAAGCAAACAAATGAATATGCCCTTTCAAAGATAAACTTATAAAATCACCATTCAGTGGGAAATGGAAGTAAACTGAGTTTTATGAAAGACAGCCACCCCTATTTTTTTAAAGCTGAACTTAGAGCTAGTTATATTTCATAGTCCTCTTTGCCAAGCCTGGTTTCTTGGCTACAGTCAATATTACACTGTTCTTCTGGCTTTCTGAGCCCTTTCAGCGTATTGTGACAGCTATACCGTCTTCTAGGAGCCTTGGTGGCATAGTAGTTAATGGAACTGCTAACTGCAAGGTCCAAAGTTCAAAACCACCAGCTACTCTGTGAGAGAAAGCTAGGACTTGCTGCTGCTGTAAAGAGTCACCATCTTGGAACCTCACCGAGGCGATTCTACCCTGGCTTATAGGGTCCCTATGAGTCAGTATCAGTTCTATGGCAGCAAATTGGTTTTGTTTATCTAATTATTGTTTAGCACTTTAGTTGTCTAAACGCACATCCTTTTTTTACTTATTCCAACACCAACCATCTCTCCCATGGCACTCTGCTTCTTTGCTGGGTTCGCTAATCTGTTGCAACAACCACACAGAACTCACAGGCAATACTCCTGATTACTGAGTTTATAAGGAAAGTTAACAGGTTACAAGTCCGGATCAAAGAACATTAAGATTGCATTTCTTTTGACCACTGCACTTACTCCTTGATTTCTGCCCTGCTCGGACAAGTCAACAGTTTCACAGCTCCTTTAATGCTGATAGATGCCCAGCGGGCACCGCACTCTGCAAACCAGCCTCTTGCCCAAAGCCACTCAGCTTTACTGTGGTCGTCTGGGAAATCCACCACTCCATCCCGTGGGCTTGGCTTCTGATGTCTCTGCCACTGTAGCATCTCTTCTCAGCCATGCTGGCCCTCTCCTCTCTCTAATCCTCAGCTTCATGGTCTCGGTGCTGTAGCTTTAGGTGCCTCTGGTGCCTCCAACACTTCCAGCAGGGCTCTCCTGTACACTCCACTGATGGCCCTTCTGCCTGAGGGTTGGGGGATTCCTCTCTCTTTCTGCTCCTGAGATGACTCCCTTATATACCCAGTAGAGTGGCAAAACTGACCAGTTCGACAGCCTTTTTAAACACAGTCCCACCCAATCATTTGTGAGGAAGTTGCAAAGACTCTGTGTGGAAGAGTCCTACCACGTAATTCTAGGTCAACAATAGCAGACAAGACCAGAGATGTAAACATGCTAGGTGATGGGAAATTTTTCCCCCACTCAGCCTTCTTAGTGCAGAAAGAACTCACGTGGCAGAAGCATGATACTAAGTGAAAGTAAACTTTTATGAGTGAAAATAAAATTTTGATTGTACTTCTCATAGGTAAGAAGGAGCTTTTTCTGTAAAGCACGGAGAGCCAGAAAGCGCCTGATCTTTTCCACCTTTCCTTTCTGTGACTGGTCTCTTCCCACATCTACTCGGGCTGTGGTGGTGTGGTATGCATGTGTGCTCTTGTGCTTGCGGCATGCCATATAACTGGTCCCTAGCACGCATGCCCAGGCTTTGAATGGATGTTCATAAGGGCGCATGTAAGGTGTGATATAATTTCTCCTTACTACACATGTCTTTTCCAATAGCCTTCTGGCATGTACCTGATCTCTTAGGAAGGACTCAAGAAAAAGTACCCTTTTTCTGGTGGGTTTTTGGGGGAACAAACCCTTTTCCCGAAGCTTCCTGCCATGTAAACGTATCTAAACCAGTAATATAATCATTGAAGAAAAATCTGATTTGGAGAAGAAAAAAAAGTTCAGTTTATTGCTAGATTTCATATTGCAGTTCATCGGCCAAATAACACTGTACCAGCAGATAAAATTGTTGGTTTTGAGATCTGAGCCCATTCAGATTTGCCTTTGCATTATTTTGGCACTTTTTATTGGTAGCTTGAGTGAAGAATATGCTGTTTAATTTATTATCAATTCCATGAAATAATGTAGGAGCCTTGTGCTTGGAGTTGGAAAGGTCCTTAGGAATACATAATTTGTATAGCCAGGATCTAGAGAGATTAAGTAATTAGCTTGAGTCACAGGAGTCTACTATTAAAGCACAGTCATCCACTAATGATCATCACATTTAATTTCTAATTTTCTTTCCAAAAAATATGATAATTTTATATAACTGTATACTTTAGATCATATCAGATGTACTTTTGAAAATTCAAACCTTTTATTCTTTTATTACCTTCCATCTCTCCTCCCTGACACTAACTCTTTAACACATAATACATCTGATCTAATTATTCTCAATATTTATATCATCATGTACTAGCAGATATATGTAGTGTTTCATTGAAAAAATAACATGTATAACTTTTCTATATTTTTGCCTTTTCTCATTCAAATGCATACTGAGGAAATCCCTTTCAAGGGAAAGATTCGAGCCTAATAAATTATTTTAATGTTTGCATAACACTCCATGCTATGTATATATTATAATTTAGTCCAAAATTCACACTGGTCTCTCAGTTACTTGGTGCTGGTTGGTAATAAAAATACCACAAGTGGGTGGCTGTAGCAAACAGAAATGTATTCCCTCACCCTTAATCCTCTTACAACCACTTAGCTTATCATATCACACTATGCAGGATCATTATATAACTACAAAGTTGCATCGTGACATAACTGTCAAACCACTGAAAACCATGGCCCAGCCAAGTTGGTATAAATAGTATTTCATTAACCATACTTGTCCCCATATCCATATGTACTAGTAATTTTATTTCAATGGGATAAAATTCCAAGAATGGAATCTGGAAATCAATTCATATGTGTATTATCAGTCCTTAAAAACTAAGACCAAATCACTTCCCCAAGAAAGCTGTTGTTGTTACTGTGTAGTTTTTGTTAGGTGCCATCAAGTTAGTTCCAACACATAGCAATCCCATATACAACAGAATGAAACGTTGCCCAGCCATGTACCATTGTCATCATCATTATTATGTTTGAGCCCACTGTTGTGTCAATCCATTTTATTGAGGGTTTTCCTCTTTATCACTGACCTGCTTTACCAAATGTGTTATCTTAGATTCTTAAAAAAGCCAAAACAGTGACCCTTATATATGTATATGTAATATAAATGACATATTAAGAACATTACTCACACAGTTGTACAACCAGGCAAGTCTTGGGAGGTCCTAAATACATGGGTAAGATGTTAAGCCTGAGACTACTCCTGACACATGTAGCTTGGGGTACGGATGAACCCAAGTTCAGCAGGAAGATCATATAACTGCAGAGGCAGATGAATCCAAGGTCAGCACTTCAGGACTGTGATTGGTTGGCAGATGGTAGACTGTTGATGGCTCCTGGAACTGGCAGGCAAAATGGCAGGCCAATGACTGAAATACAAAGAACCAGTGATGGATAAGCCAGATGCAGGATGGATACTCAACAAAAAGCCCTCTCCTGACATGTCCAAAGTACGTGAGACAAAGTCTCACCATCCTTGCCTCTAAGGGGCATTCAGATTTGTTTGTTCTTTTGGTAATCCATGGTACTTTCAATATTCAAAATTGTAATTCAAAAACTGTAATTCAAATGCATAGATCCTTCTTCAGTCTTCCTTACTCAATATCCAACTTACACCTATCTATGAGGCAATGAAAGTACTATAACTTGGGTCAGGAACACTTTCATCCTCAGAGTAACCTGTTTGCTTTTCAACACTTTAAAGCAGGCATCCTCAAACTACAGCCTGCGGGCCACATGCGGCCCACCGAGGACATTTATCCGGCCTGCCGGGTGTTTTTGCCCCAGTTGACTTTTTTACTTCAAAATAAGATATGTGCAGCGTATATAGAAAAAGTTTTTTTTGAAAACTATAGTCCGGCCCTCCAACGGGTCTGAGGGACAGTGAACTGGCTCCCTGTTTAAAAATTTTGAGGACCCCTGCAAGTTTAAAGTGATCTTAGGCATCAGATTTGCCCAAAGCAACCTGTCATTTGATCTCCTGGCTGCTGCTTCCATGAGCACTGATTATAGAAATCAAAATCCTTGACAACTTCAGCTTTACTCCATTTATCATGATGTTCCCTGTTGGTTAAGTTGTTAGTTGGTCAAGTTGGGTCTTCTTTATATTGAGTCATAATCCATGAAGGTTGAACTTCTTGATCTTTATCTGCAAATGCTTCAAATCCTCCTCACCTGTAGTAAGCAATGCCGTGTCATCTGGCTATCAAAGGTTGTTAATAAGCCTTCCTCCAATCTTGATGCCACCTTCTTTTTCATATAATCCCAATTCTCTGGTGAGCTTAAATGAACACATCTGTTCAGCATATGGACTGAAAAAGTATGCTGAGAGGTTACAACCCTGAAGCACACCTTTCCTGCTTTTAAGCCATGCAATGATCCCTTGTTCTGTTCACACACCTGCCTCTTGATCCATTTAGAGATTCCAAATTCCAAATTGAGCACAATGAAGTGCTCTGATTCCCATTTTTCTCGAGGTTGTCCACCATTTGTTATGATCCACTCAGTTGAATGTTTAGTCAATAAAGCACGAGCCAAGATCATTTGGATATCAGCAGTGGTATCCCTTGTTTCACGTCCTCCACTGAATCAAGGCTGAACCTACAGCATCGCGCTATGTATTGCTGAACGCATTGTTGGATGATCTTCAGCAAAATTTTACTTTCATGTGATATTAATGATATTGTTCTATATTATGAGGATTCTTCTATTCTGAATACCTGGTTTGCAGAAGGCTATGGATAACAGTGAAAACCCAAAATCAATTTCAATATTTCCACATGAGTTAGGGCTTCAGATAATCTCCTCTGACGATTTACCAGAGATTTCAATATCACTGTTGCCAGACTAAGTGCATTGGAAAAATGGATTAATACAGATGTGGTTAGGCTGAAATGTAGCATCTTATTTGATCTCCCTTTTGACACATTTTGGTTTCATTTTTAAATAAGTTTGTAAATATTTTCATTTCGATTGAGATTTTCAGTCTTTTGTCATTTTTATTTGTTGTTTCTTTTGTTTCCTTCTGGTTTTGTATGATTTTCTGTATATGAATCCACAATGGGTAAATTTATAGGGATAGTAAATGGATTAATAAATTACCTAGGGACATGGCAGGGAAGGTTGGGGAAATAGGAAGCTAACGGCTCTGAGTATGAAAAGAAAATGTCCTCAAATGTATTGTGATGATTGCACATATCTTCTTAATAAGATTGAACAATTAAATTGTATGATATGTGAGTTATATGCTAGTAAACCAATAAAAGTGGGAAATGTTTTTTAAAAGTATTAAAAATACAGTGAACCCTCGTTTATCGCGGTTAATC
>NW_022111369.1:28921647-28965330 GCF_000313985.2 Echinops telfairi
GAAGTCAAGCGCGAAGTGGCGAGGGTTCACTGTATATGGGATACTGTGTTAGTCTGGGTTGATTAGAGAAAGAAATTCATAGATACTCATAGGTATTAAAGAAAGAGCTTTATATAAAGAGTAATTGTACTTTAAGAAAACATCCCAGCCCAGTCCAGATCAAGTCCATAAGTCCAATTTTGGCCCATATGTCTGAGACCGGTCTACAACTTCCTCTTCAGACTCACACAACACATGCAATGACACTGAATGCAGGAAGATCACGGCCAGTGGGTGGAAAGTCTTGTAGATTCAGTGGCGGTAGAAGCATCTCAGCGCTAGCATAGGTCTCCATGTGGCTCCTCCAGCTCCAGGACTCGGGCTCCATCAGAGTAGCTCATGTGGCTTGTCAGCAGAAATGTCTTGGTGGGAGAGAGTGTATCTGGTCTCCAGTGAACTATTTGGCTCTGCCACACCTCCAAATGAGGTTATCCAGCTGCGACCTGATTGACAGGCTAGACTCCACCCTTCCTCAAGTGACAGTAGATTATGTAACTGCCACAGAGACAAATACTATGAATATTGGAATGTGAAATGTGTGAAGAATGAAACTAGGCAGAAAAAAGAAATTACCAAAAAGATGTTTATCTGTGTTTCATGGCATTTACAAAGGCATTTGACTGTGTGGATCACAACAAGTTATACGTAACATTGCAAAGCATTTAATACTCTTAAATGTGCGGATTTGAAGGCTTTACATAGACCAAGAGGCTGTTATTCAAATGGAACATACTTAGTTAAAATCTTAAAAAGTGTGCATCATGGTTGTGTTCTGTCACCATATTTATTCAACTTGAGCTGAGCAATTAACCAAAGAACCTGGGCTACAGGAAATAGGCCAGGGCAGCAGGGGAAGAAGACTCACTACCAACCTATTGTACTATGCAGATGACATAAACTTGCTTGCTGAAAAGGGAACACACTTAAAGCACTTACTGATGAACATCAGCCTACAGACTTCAGTATGAGGTATGCATCAACATAAAGAAAACAGAAATCCTCACAGCTAGACCCTAAGTATTTAAAACCAAAGACATCACTTTGAGGACTAAGGTACATTTGACCCAAGTCATAGTCTTTTCAATCCTCTAAAATATGTACAACAGATGGTCAAAAAATAAGTAAAACCAACGTTGAATAGATGTATTTCAATTATGGTGCTGGGAAAAATGTTGAAGCTGCCACATACTACCAGAAGTACACATAAATCTGTCCTGGCAATCCACACATACTGTTCCAAAGAAGCAAGGATGGCAAGGCTTCGTTTGGACCTGTTTTCAGGAGGGACCCGTCCCTGGAGAAGGACATAGTATAGAGGTAAACCAGAAGGTAAGAGGGGAAGAGGAGACTTTCCAGGAGATGGATTGGCACAATGCCTGCAACCATGAGTTCCAACATAACAGCCATTGTGAGGATTTATAAGACTGGGCAGTGTTTTCTTCCAGCTGCATTGGGTCTCTATGAATCAGAACCGTGATGTTGACATCTAACAACACCGATAAATTTTCTTGCAGTTTTTTTACATATTTGTTTTAACCTTTAATCCACCTGAATAAGTCTAGGGTTTAATTTTGGAAATGATGAAAGATGAAGATTTAGCATTGTTTCTAGATGAATACTTTGTCAGTTCCTTATGTTAAATAGCCCACCCTTTGACTCTAAACCAAAATGTTTTCTTGGTCATATATTAAATCCTCATTTCATATTTGACTCTACTTTGAAACCTTTTTCACATAAATATGTTTGTTTCTCCCTATTTTAATATCTCTGGAGTCGATCACAGGAGCTTTATGGGATGTTATGGTACCTGGTAGGACAGATTACACAAATGACTTCAGAGGTAGTTATGCAGTGCTCAGGTAAATGCATTAAGAACCTATTTTGCTGGACAACAAGCAAAAACCAATACATTGAAGTAGTTTCCGTGCAATTGAAATGATTCTTTCCGAAATCTTTTCTTTCCATGATGGATGTTTGTATAAAGCGAAGTTGGGTCTGAGATGTTTGATTTTGCTTATGAGGTCTTCAATAAGGGAGACTTCTTTGACACCTTTAAAGGGTGGTCCATGCTAACGGCACTGTTCTCTTGCTTGATTCACAGATGTGTTCTGAAAAGGCAACAGCCCTGACTGTGTCTTCAATGTAAGCTACAGCTGCTTGCACACAGGAGCACGACTCCAGTGGAAAGCCTGGCCTTTTCCTGAAGAGCAGTTCCATGGGTACTGTACCTGACCCCCTGAGATCAGCTAAAGCTTCTCTGATTGCAGCTCCTGGAAGCAAAGAGGACCTGGGAGAAGGACGCCCTGCCTCATGTCAGCACAGAGCAGCCCTCCTGTGTAACAGCACAAATGGCCTTTCAGGGGTGCCCACAGAAGCAGACCTCAGCCCCAGGGCAGTGCCTGTTGCCCTGACACTGGTTTGTGAGCATGCAACCACCCAGCCAGACATGTCTTCTCCCAGTGTCTTCAATGAGGTAGAGAACGCGCCTTCCACACTCAACTCTCCTGGTAAAACCCAGCTTCCAGGAAGCATCATGCCCACAGCTCCAGCCTCATGTTCCGCAGTAGAAAAGGATCGTACCCAGGCACCCTGTGCTATGCCAGCCAATCGTTGCATCAGCCAGGCCGTCCGGGCTGATCCGCTCAAGGCCAACTCCCCATGTGTACCTGAAGATGCCCATGTGAAGTCACAAAGAACCCCAGGGGGAGAGCAGCCTGACAAGCCACATGGGCCCGCAGTAGGCATCTGTGGTAGCAGCAAAATCCAAGTGCCCAGCGGTTCTCCTTCCCCAGAAACCATCCAGGGAATGGTGCCAATTCCAAACACAGCAACCCTAGTGTCCAGTCGTCCGGCCTCCCCTGTAGGTGGACCTGAAAGGGAGAAGCAGCAAGCCCTCTGTGAGTCTGAGGCACGGTCCTGTAAAGCTCCAGCTAAGGAAGCCAGGTGTTTCGAAAATCAACAGCCCTTGCCCACTGCCTTGGACAGCCAGGCCGTGACTTCTGTGACACCTCAGTCACCCCCCCTCTCTAGCCAAGGTCCCACGTGTCCTCCAGAACCAGAGCCGGGGCTGTTCCCAGAGCAGCATCGGGCCTCGAGGTTCAAAGAGGCCAGCACAATGACCCACCAAGCTGGCAGTGAGAGGAGCGAAGTCCCCGACAAGGCTCGGCAAGATGCCGAGGTGCAGGCCGTGGCAAGTGTGGAGAGCAGATCGGCCTCCACCAGCCCCAGCATCCTCACTGCTTTCTTAAAGGAAATCTCTGCTCCCGAGCGTTTTGAACAAGAACAGCTGCGAGTCATCTGTCACGGCAGTAGCGGCAGAAGCCACACGCTGGAGCTCTCCAATCGCGGGCTAGCCCCCCAGGAGGTGGGCCCCTGCTGCAGCATCTTGCCCGAGGAGCACATCCCAGCCTCTGCGGCAGGCCCCACAGCTCTGCAGGGGGAAGGTAACTCCGTGAACTTACCTGGCCAGGTCCTGCAAACCTCGCCCATCAAGGCAGCCTCCGATAACAATCAAGGTACTCACAAAGACCACGGGAGGTCGGCCGGAATGACTCCCAAGAGTGAAGAGCCCACCTCTAAACAACTTCCAGGTATGAATCCGAGCTCCCGAAAAGCTAGCCCCCTGGACCAGATTGTCCTCTGTGCAGGCAGTCCAGGCGAAGTCAGTCACGGCCCAGGCAAATATGAAGTCAACCCAGCTGAGTTGACCGTGATCTCAGTCAGTGGCTGCCCAACGGACCCAGACTGCAACCTGCCCAGCACTTGTGTCTCCGCCAGCCAAGCTGCTCAGTTTGAGACCTTGAACCCCGCTGAGAAGGGAGGTGCGGGAGAGAAGACGCCTGTGTGTCCTCACTTAGAAAAACAACCAGGGTCTACTGGCATTGACACCCCCGAAGCAAAGGCCAAGGCCGAGGCCAAAGCCACACTGCTCCAGCCCACATCTCCCGAAAGTGGAGTCACAGCATCATCAGCTGCTAACCCCACCCCGTCCTCGCTGCGGAAAAACCAGGAAAACACCTTCGAAGGAAATAAGCAAGGCAAGGCCGCCACGAGCCTGAACCTGCCTTCGGATTGCCTGGGTGACTCCAGCCCGGGTTCGGGCAAGAGGACCCCTTCTCGCTCTGTCAAAGCCAGCCCCCGGCGGGCCAGCCGGGTCAGCGAGTTCCTCAGAGAGCAAAAATTGAACGTGACAGCGGCCGCTGCCCAGGTGGGGCTCACCCCGGGCGAGAAGAAGAAGCAGCTGGGCGCCGATGCCAAGCTCCTGCTGAAGCAGTCCAAGCGCGTCCGGGACGTGGTGTGGGACGAGCAGGGCATGACCTGGGAGGTGTATGGTGCTTCCTTGGACCCGGAGTCCTTGGGTGTCGCGATCCAGAACCACTTGCAAAGGCAAATCAGGGAACATGAGAAATTCATCAAAGCGCAAAGCAGTCCGACCCGGAGATCCATCTCCTCGGATGCATCTTCGCACAGGAAGCTCAAAGGCAGGCCGCACAGCGTGTTCCAGTCGGTGCTGCAGAACTTCCGTCGGCCCAGCTGCTGCGTCCGCCCCGCGCCTTCGTCCGTGCTGGATTGAAGGGCAAGGCATGGGGGAGCCTCTGCACGTTTAGGATCTTCGGAGGTGTCGGTCTGATTGAAAGTTTATCCTGTTTTTCTAAGAGCCGTAGAAGAGAAAGAGCTCGTGAAAGCAAGTATTAAATTCTGAAAGTTGCTATCCAGAATTTTAAAGTCCTTTGTCCTGGACGCCATACGTAAAATTTTGAGAAACACCCATTTGAATTTGAAAGGAAAAAAGCGAAGTAAGTTTCACTGGATGTTTACAACCTTAGTTATGTGGAAATGATATTCACGTTTAAAAAAAATGTTGCTTGTCGAAATAACGTGATCATTATTTTGTATCATTTTGTATTACTGCCTCAAATGATCCTTACTACGGTATTTCCATTAAAATATTTGCTTTGCATTAGGAATTGCAAAAACACTCTTAGCAAAACACGTGCGAGGCCTATTGCAATAAGGGAGACGAATCCATGGGGCAGTGATTACGTGCCCCACTCCTAGACTGAAGGTCGGCAGTTCGAACCCAACAGCAGCAATAAGGGAGGCAGATGCGGCAGCCAGCTTCCGTCTCGGAAACCGGATGGGCAGCCCTGCGCTGCCTTGTAGAGCCACTGTCAGCGGAAGCGGCGTGAGGGGTGGGGGCTGGTTGTGGTTCTTCCTTTTGGTGTTCAGTTTATGGCAGTCAGCTCTTACTACACAAAATTCAAGTAGGTGATAAGAACAATAATATAAAAAATGAAAACATTTGATTAACTTCTAGGTCAGATGGCATAAAATAAAAGCATTTACTTAAGTGCATAAAATTCCAAATATCAATTAAGTTTGTAAACATATGCAAATAGCCCTTTTTATAAACCTTGTTAATCCTATTAATAAATACAATAATGCTATAATAGAGAAATTCGCTACTGTTCAATATGAATACTACCTACATAAAACGCAAATATAAATATACAGATTTTCCACTATTGAAGGTATAGAGGATATCTCTTTTGACGAGTTTGGGTTTTTTTGTTGTTTTGGTTTAGTTTTTATTCTATTGGAAGTACATGGGACTAAATTTTTGAAACAATGGTATAATCGGTGATAAGATTAGATATTGTAATCTCTGATTGCTTTCCAGAAATAGTCTATGGAGAATGTTATGGTTTGGGAAAAGAATACAAATATCCAACTACCAACCCCTGTCATTTCTATGCTGGATAAAAGGCAAGCCCTGTGAGTAACAAGAACAATGTTTATTTAGACCCTTTAAACAAGATGCATTTATATTTTCTTTTGCTGAGTTTCAGTAGTGTTGTCAATACCAACCGAGACGCACGTTTTCTCAGAGCATTTGTACGGGACCGGTATCATCTCATCATCTAGCATCTCAAGAAAAGGGCAGCCCCTGCAAACTGACCTACTTTAAGAGAAACCCCATCCTATCTCATGCCTTCAAACCCAGTTCAGGGAAGGGAACACGGAGTCTGAGCTTTGGGGGCAGGTCCCTGCTTCACTTTGGCATATACTTGTCCCCAGAGGAGAACCCTGGCCTAGGGGGAGTGTGGAACAGAGGGTTGACATAGGCCATGAGAAGGCTTCCCTTCTTGTTCCCACCATCTTCCTTTTAGAAAACCCATGTTGGAGGAGGCGCTGGTTGCCTTCTCTGAATTTCCATCCCCGATGGGCCAGAAAAGGGTATCTGACCATGTCTTCTCTGTCCAGAGATTTTTAAATACCATTTGCACAATATAGTCACAATATCTGTTTCTAGTTTTGTTGCTGTTGAATTCAGTCTTGCATATTCTAAACACATGGTGGGGGGGGGGGCAGAAGGGGAGCAGATGTCACGAGCTATGCTAGACACCTAAATTGGTAAAATGCTTTCCATTTTTTGTTCAAAGATTTTAACTGTATATAAAACCCTGACTTTTTATTTCTCTAATGCCCATATCCTGATGATAATTATAGTGAGTATAATTAGAAACTAATAATAAGGCACATTTTCTGGTTACTTACCAATTGACCTGCATGAAGTCTGCTGTGTAAAGTGGCAATTACAACCTATGATATTAATGATCTGAAACTCTCTTTGGGTGTGAATTATTTAATTTTTATAGTGATTTGGCTGTGTCTGTTGTTTCATATACCATATACTTCCCCAGGAAGTAATGACTCTGCTAGCTCCCCACTCTCTCACGCAGGCATGCTCCCTGTATTCACAGAATGCTCTCTGTGTACAGTCGCAGCTGTCAACAGGGCCCACTCCAGATGGGTCAGCCCTAGGCAATCCTCTGCTGTGAAGCATCTTGGACAGGCTGTTCCTGCATAGAATAGGAAGGAAAAGTCATTCAGCATCGGGCAATAATACTTATTTTCATGAGTTTGGAGTAATCACATGATTTCTACATAGTAAAAGGAAGAGACCTAAGAGAGTCGTAGACATTCGCCCTAAAGGAAATAAATGGAAACTCCTTAAGGTGGCATTGTCGATAGGTCGCAAATGAAAACTTTCTGGACGACTATTTGCTGCAGTCATTACACCGGTGTTGTCGGTGCTAGGACCAAGTGAGTGGCTTCTCCAGTGCTCCAGGCACTCTCACTATGTATTACAAGAGCTCCTCGTTGTGTTGGCCTATCAAATGCTATAGAGCTAACAGTTTTCAAAAAAATAGACCAGAAACATGCCATCAAATAGCTAAATGAGGTGGAAGCCTATTCAGAGAGTGTTTTTGCATTATGACAGCACAAGGGGTTCTCACAATTAAACGTCTGTGGAGAATTCTCCATACAACATAGATATTTAGTTCTCAGGCGTGACACCTGGCGTTTGTTCAACAAAAGTCTCAGGCCATCTTTTCTGGCAGACTCTTTAAAATTGCTCAGTTATTCCTTCCTTCATGACACCTCCCTGGGTTGAAAGTTATTTTGGTTTTGCCCTTAATTTCTTTTCGATACAATGCAGTCATTCTGAACACACTTTCATTTTCAAAATATGTGGAAGAAATGTTTTATTAAATCAAGAAATAAAACATATTTCTTAAACTTGGAGCACAGGGGGTTAATTAGGAGTATCTGAGTATCTGGAAGATAAACATTCAAAATGCTAACGATGCTTTACTCAGCCTATACTAGTAGTTAAAATTTAAATGTTGATTTTCCATTTTTATAAACACACATGAAAACCAAAGGCCATAGTCCCAAAGCTTCTGTGTGCTGTCCAAATGATGTCTTTCAAGATTACTGCCTTTGATACTGTGCATCAACTATAGTTAAATATTTTACATAAGGTAAAATGCTCACTAGCTTTGCTGTGTTGGATCAGGGGCCTGTTTTGAATGTTTCTTAAATCAAGGTTAACTAGCCACCTGTTTCGCTCTGTTTTTTCCTCCAACGTGAAATAGCTAGAAAGTGTATTCGTGTGTTTTTCCACCTTGACAAGTTCAACTCTGCAGAGCGTAATTTGATCATTGATGAGGTTTCCATCTTCACAAGTTGTATTATAATTTTAGACACATATTTTTATATGTTAAGCACCAGAGCTGAAAGAAGTTGTGCTGAATAAGCATGCCCAAGATGCCTAGAGGCTGAATTTTGGAACCAGACCCTTATAGAAGCTTGTAGTTTCAATGTAAAAAGCAGAACGGAAAGTAGCATTGTTTGCACCCCAGAATGTTGAGGGTTTAATGTTCCTAGCTTCTTCTCAATGTTGATTCTCCTTTCTGGGGATTCTGACCATTCTGGCAATCCCTATATACTACACCAAATATCCTGAGACTTTAAAACTTTGCTTACAGAGACTACAAACCAAAAAGAAAAAAACCTACTGTTAATGAACACCACTTGACTTTTGATCTATCTGCTTAGTTACTCTTCTGTTCCCCAGATGTGAGAAATTGCTTTCTGCCTCCTATATATTGTACAAGTTTTAAATTTTGTTTTCTTCCCATTTATAGTATCACATAATTGACCATATTCCTTGACTAATTTTTAAGAATCAGTATAAAGAAAAATAATACATTAAGATATGTTTTGTATATGTGTTTTTGCTGAGAACTGCACCTGTGTAGGTTTGTGTCGGCTCTAAATGCCTGATTTACTAATTGTCTACAATGCTGCCCTGGAGCTGAAGCTGTTTACTCTCTGCTGCTTTGTCCTAAGTGGTGTTTGCAGAATGAGGACTGTGAATTTCC
Source organism: Echinops telfairi (assembly GCF_000313985.2). Classification (NCBI taxonomy): domain Eukaryota; kingdom Metazoa; phylum Chordata; class Mammalia; order Afrosoricida; family Tenrecidae; genus Echinops; species Echinops telfairi. The sequence goes on from NW_022111369.1 coordinate 28,930,419, forward strand.
CTTTGTGATAATAGTGCATTGAACTCTGCAGTATCTTGGATAAGTGAACTGCCCCAGCTTTCTTCCACCCTTGTTTTGTCTGCAAGCTGGGTGAGAAATCGTGACGGTGTCTGTTTCCGTGTTTGCACTTTTCACATTAAGATCTGAGCATTTTGCTTTCTGCTAGCGATTTGCCTTGTGGGGCCTTTTTCGTTGCATTGCTCCAAATGTGGGTTCAGCTGCTGCACCTGGCAATGAACAGGGGATGGGCTGAATCTCCTGTCCTTCCTTGTAATTAGAGCTTCACAGTGAAATTCTTCAAGTGGCTGAGTTATTAGAAATGCCCGGGTCCATGAGCTTAAGGATGTCTATAAAATGTTAGACACTTTTTCAAAGTGAGAAAAAGAGCCTTGTAAATACTGTCAGAAGAATTCCACGAACTTTATTCTACTCTTAGGGGGGTGGTAAGAAACACCTCTTGTCTCCACGAATCAAATGATCTTCATGTGCCATGTTCAAGGACACAGCTGCAGATGGACTGACGTGGGCAAATGGTCTTACAAAGAACCAGTGCCATCTGCCAGAGGTCATTCTAGCTTCTTCTAACTGAACACTCACCAGCTAAACTAGTCACTTGCCACAACCAAATAACCTCTCTCAAAATAAATTCGATACATCTGGATGTATGTTTAAAGGAAAGGAAAAAACAGCAAACCTGAAAATCTCCTGGTTGGCATTAGGTAAGCCAAGGTCATGATAATCATAAAGGACATTCAAGTCACCACAAAGGCCTTGATGACCAGACTGTGGGGCCAGAATGGTGCAACCAGATGTCATTTATAAGTTGTTGTTGTGTGTATGTCTTTTTAAGATCCAGATATCTCAGATACTAATCGTGAGAATAAAGACTGTGGTATATGAAACTAAAGCCAAGCAATAATGTGCCACAAAGAGGCAGTTATACCAGCAAGCACGTCTACCCTGGGCACATCATGATGTGATATGGTTTGCTCTCTTAACAATTGTAACCCATAAAATAAAATAAATGAAGGCGTATGTTCTGCTTTCTTGCTGGAAAAACTTGTTTGGGAGTTGCATCAAGAGCTACACCACTCGTGAGTATCAGAAAAGATATGGTTAATCTCTCTCTTTATGCGAGTTAAGAAAAAAGGGTCACCGCATACCTTGCTGGCGATGAACTCAAGACAACTATCAGTAACTTTGCTGAAATAGAGGGGCTAAGCATATAGTAGTTACTCTTCCAAGACACTAGCATGCAGAAAAGCAATTCAATTAACTCTGCCCAGAGCATTGCCACCTTAGCTATTGAAAGCAAAACAAAAACAAATGAGCTCTCAAATGCAGAATAATTCAAACATGAGTCCGCATATCAAAAGAAGCCTCATGTAATGCCTTACAGAAAATCATGCTACAAGTGGGCATTCTAAAATACTAGTGCTTTATTGAGCTACTATGGGTTCTAGCTAAAAATGGATTGGATGCAAAAGAACAGGAATTAAAACAATGTGATTTACACTTCCCAAAAGATACCGATGATCAACTAGCCTGCTGGGCAATCTGAGATAACCCAAGTGGCTTAAGTGTGTTAGGGAGGATGAAATGGGAAGGGAACGCTAACTTCTTTCTGGATAGCTTGAGTTGCGGGAGGGTAGGGCTCATCCATTTATTTCTGGGGTGAAATTATAGCTTGCTTTGTGACATTGATGCTAGTACAAATTATGTCTATTATTTAGCAGATAATTAAGCAGTTACACTTTTTTATTCAAATTATCGTTTTTTAATAACATTTAAAGGCTGTGAATAAAAGTCAAGTCAACCAGATGAGTAGAGGGGGCTTACTTATTATGTTTATCACCATCCTGTGTTGACTTTAATGTAGATTCTTTAGATTTCAGTTCAGACCATGCCTTTGAGTAAATTATTTTTTTATAATGTTTTTTTCATCACGTCTTTAATGTTTGTAAATCAAGAGATTGCAGTATTATAATCATACTCCCAAACCTCTAGAGGAAGGGAGTGACATTCTTCTTTTATGGGCATGTGGAGTTATTTTTTATTCAAGTCAAGAAAGGTCAACATGGCCTGAAAACTCAGAAAGAAAAGTACACAAAAATCCAAATGTATTTATTCTGCTGTACTGCTGTATGAAGAATACATTGTGAGTGATACTGTAGTTCATTGTGGTATGTCAATACAGTCTGTATGTGTGTTCAGTCCGTGAGTGATTGATTTTCTATTGGCAATGTGTAGAGGGAAAAAACATGTGGTACCCCATTTTAAAGCCAAGTTCTTTCATCAGGTAGGCACATGTACAAGATTAAAGGAAGCCAACAAAAATGCATGTGTATTCAACAAAAGAATTTTTCTTTCCATTTATGTATGTCGGAAAGGGCTGTTTTCTTTTTTTATTGTTTTTGTTTGTTTTTCATTTCATAGAATAGTTAACATAGTTATCACAAAGGCTGAATAAAGTAACCAGTACATCGACATGTTACTGAACAGGCCAGGCTTAATCAATCACACCATTAGATACAGGTAAGGTCAGTTGTCTGGCCACTGTGTTGATTGACATTTGTATACATCCCCTCTGTGTTGTGTGTGACTAAAATGTACCTACTATGAGTGTGATTGTGTATGTTCCTTGTATGAATTACCTGCATCCTCCAGCAGTTTCAGGAAAGCAAGAAGGAAGAAACACTTGTTCAGAGGCCTCAAAAGGGCTAATCAATAAGTATTTTCATTTTCCACACATAAAGATGTAAACATGGCATAACTGTAAATAGCTTACCTACATATAGATGCACATACAAATAAATTCTATTCACACTGATATGTTTAAATAAATCACAAATTGAAATAACTAAAAATTACATCTTTTCATGACTGTTCTGTTTTATAAATAGATACTAATATTGGATCAGATGCTCCTTGGAAATCACGCTTGTTCCTGGTGGCGGATTTTGTGCTGAGGAAAACCCGTCCCCTTGGCTACGGAAATCTAGTTAGCATCTTACTGAGGTGCAAACTCATATCAGTGCAGCTTTGAAGTTTTAATGGTGTTCTTTTAAGCACATAATTTTCTACTTGGAAAGGGCAAACACTGGCAAAACCGATTATGCTTTATAAAATCTATTTGGACATTTATTGGTGTGTTTTCCCAGACTCATAAAATCTCCACATTTTAAAGGACATATCACTAGATTTAAAAAGAATAAGTCATCACTCAACGTGGAAAAGGATAGCAGGCTTTCTTCTCGAGATTCGCAAAACCATGTTCAGCAACACCAAAGTGAAGTGCAGAGAAAAATTAAAGTGGGAAAATTACATATTAGGAGAATAGTAAGTTCCTAGTAACTAGGAGTTCTTTAAAATGAACTCAGATATTATTGTCATTAATATAGATGATACTGTGCAAAATAGATAATAAGATAATAAGTCATCAGCCAACAAATATCAACACTGGAAAAGATTTGTCAACTCATAACAATTTCATTTGGCAAGCTCATGTTCTTCAATTTCTCTCATTAAAAAAAAATCTATTAGGATTTCAAAAACATATATCTCCTTTCCCTGATTCTTTGGCACTAAAAATGATGTTGACTGGGTATTAGATTGAAGACCTAGAAGAAAAACCACTAGAATTACCCACTCATAGAGAATTCCATTTGGCGACATGCAAATAGAACCACTTTTCATAGACAGTTGAGTATAACACAAAGGTATATTCAAGGTTGTGAAGACAAACCTGTGTCTTTCAGATAAAAATTATCCAGCCATAAAAACATTACAATTATTGACTATAGCTTACAGTGGTTTTTAGCTCGTACAACCATCTTTGTCTTTAAGTGCAGAGTATCTGAAATGTGATGGTTGTCAATATCTACTGTTACTTTAAAAAAATCACTTATGTATTTATATTTGGAAGATGTGTATTAAAGTGTCACCTAGAAAAATCACAACTGTCAACACAAGTCGTGTCTGTTTGTAAATACTCAGATGGAAAAGACCAAAATTTCAGTGTTATATTGTATCACTGAGAAAATAGTAACATTCTGAATGGAAACTCCATTGATGAATGTTTTAGTGTTGGAAACTAAAATTATGGTTTTCCATGATGTCTATATACAAAGTTCACAAAGTGGGTTTTTAAGGAGTTTTCCATTCTCTGGATATTGACCTGCCAAGAAGATGTCATTTAATTTTTTTAAATGCAACATTATATTTTGTAGAAGGGTAAGATCAAGATTCTTGAATGCATAAGCTTCCTCCTTTATTTTGAACTGATTTTTAAATGGATATTTAATGATACTGAATTAGAACCGATGACTTCATTTTATCCTTAAATATATAATTTTATGCATCTCAATTTCCATAATAAACATAATATAGACAAAAAAGTTATTGTCATTCTTGTTATTATTGTGGTTGCTTTCACCGGTGTTGAAGTTGCTCTTTTATCCCTGAGTATTTCGGATCAGTTGCTTTTCAGTGTGATACACAGTGATCCGTGATGAAACTGAAAGTATTAACAATGGAAGAATTTGGGGGTGATTAAAATAGAATTCCCATAGAACCAGCAATGCCTTCAGGTCCTCAGAGGTAATAATAGCTTGTCCAACTCTTGGTTGCACAATGGTGTGTATATTTGTGTGTTCTGCTCGTGTTTGTGGAGAGTGAAGAGAGCTTGACAATGCTGGAAATGCAAGCCTGTGGGGGCTGTGGGCACATCTCAGGGAGTCCTTTGTCCCATCTTTATTAATTTGCCTATGTCCAGCCTTAGCTGCCTCTAGCCCAGAGCCATGCAGGTTTCGACTAGGTAGTTCCGGCTTCTCTGTAGACTCCTGTTCAGGTTTCTAGCCTAGATTTCTAGAAGGCAGCAGGCAGCCTTGCCTTATCCTCCCATCCTGCTTAACCATTAGTAAAATGAATACTATAATTTTATTCCTTTGGCCTCTTTGAATTTGTCTTCAATTTATCAAGGAAAAGTGCAGAAGGGGAGAAGCATGATGTATGGACCTGAAATCTTAAAAAAAGAAAAGAAAGAATTAGTGAGTTTCCCATGAACTTTAAATAGTAACCCATTGAAAATTTCCAAGGAACTTACTCTCTCTCCAACTACTGTATGTACACTTTTCAACCTAAAATTGAAGCCCTCAGGCTGACATTACCAGACTCTTCTGCACAATTCAGACTTTTCATTCTTGGTCAAAAATGAACTCTTGTGTGTTTCTAAAAATACAAATGCTACTCATGGAAATGATAGATCGCGTGGCAGTCTATGGAGTGATCAAGATTTGTTGGATGCCAGTAGCTGTTTATGTTCCACTAGCAGGTGTTTGCCTCCTTCATTGCCATTTCCAGCCACCTATTCTCACACATCCGCATCCCCAGCATGGAGTAGGAGACAGAAGAGGAGGTATCCAAGCAGCCCTCTGGCTTCCCTGGACTGGTTGTGGACTTGAATAACCTCTTGTTTCTTGTGACGCCTTTCATAAATGGTATCCGATCACTTTCAGTCAAGCACACATTCTGGTGAAGGCCCACAGGTCATTTACAAAGTTCTGGCAGCGTTTAGACCTTCAGTATGATCTTAACAATGTCCCGGGGCCAGCTTGTGCTAAATACATTCTAGAGGACTAGCATCATAGGAATTTAAATTGTCGTGATAGAAGTTAAAAATTCTCTCAGATTTCTAGTGGGAGTATAACGACATCTTGGAAATGGAATTTTCTGCAGTTATTTATTTTTTAAGTCCCACTTGACACTTCTCAATCAAACAGTACAGGAAACTTAACCTGCTGTTCACAAGGAAGGGAGAATGTTATTATACAATATTATGCATAGAAAAAGGAAGATAAGACTGCTTAATGAGCTGAAATGGTTTTCTGGTTTGGTTTGGTTTGTTCGTTTTCTGGTTGATTGTGTTCTTTGAGGCCAAAGCCACCAGAAGGAATGATGACTCCGTGCCCAATATTCCAGCAGGCACTTTCACCTCTGCTTGGGAGCTCGTGTCTAAAATGGCATTGCTTTTAGGTTGGTTGGTTTTTCTGAATTACAGATGCGTGTTGTTGTTTTTAGGTGCTTCCAAGTGATCTTCAATTCATAGAGCCCCTATGTACAACAGAAGGAAACTGCCCAGTCCTGAGCCCACCTCTCAGTTGTTATGTTTATGCCCATTGCTCCAGCTACTGTGTCAGGTCGCGCCCTTGAGGGACTTCCCCTTTTCACTGCCCTGCTACTTCACCAAACACGATGGCCTTCTCCAGGGACTGGTCTCTCTCCAGATAATACGTCCAAAGTATGTGAGATGAAATCTCGTCACACCGTTGCTTCTAAGGAGCATTTTGGCTGTACTTTTCCTAAGGCAGATGTGTTTGTTCTTCTGGCAGTCCACGGTACTGTCAGTATTTTTCACCAGCACCATGAATTCAAATATGTCATTTCTTCTGCACTCTTCCTTATTCAATGTCCAACATTCACATAACTATCATCACTGAAAACTTCATCACTTGTGTGTTAGTCTGGGTTGACTAGAGAAACAAATTCACAGATACTCAGATGTGTATAAGAAAGAGTTTTATATACAAGAGCAATTGAATATTGCGAAAACTTCCCAGCCCAGCCCAGATCAAGTCCTTAAGTCCAATATTAGTCCATACGTCCAATACCATCTTCAAATTCCTCTTCAGACTCATACAACACGTGCAGCGGCACCAAATGCAGGAAGATCACAGGCCAGTGGGTGGAAAGTCTTGTGGATCCAGTGATGGTGAAGCATCTCAGCACTGGCAGGGGTCTCCACATGGCTCCTCTGGCTCCAGAGCTCTGCATCAGTGTAGCTCTATCAAGCTCATCATCAGTAATGTCTCAAGAGAGTGCATGTGTGTCCCACCTTCAGTGAGCTATTTATCTCCTTCGCAGCTCCAAATGAGGTCATCAAGCTGTGACCTGGTTGACAGGCTAAACTCCGCCCTTTCACTCTTTAGTCTCTAATTGACAACAGATTATGTAACTACGACAGCTTGGGTCAGGTGCACATTAGTCCTCAACATGACATGCATTTTTTTGGTCAGATACTGATCACATGGATTGCAGGGTTAAAGTGATACAGTAGGAAATACTCAGGCTTGGAACCAAAACAACTCCGCAACCTTCCTTCAAGCAAACACAATTGCTTGGCCAAGTCCTTTCATCTCTTTGAAGCTCTGTGCTTTTGTCTGTAAACTGATGACAATACATAGTTTGCAAAATTGTGGGAATTAAATGACAACATGGGCAAAAGAATCGTTAGTTCTTTGCTCTGCATTGAGTCTTTCTTGTGCTTGAGTTTTGCCACTGTTAAATAAAAAATCTGGAATTTTGTTATTTTCTTTCATCTAATAAACTTTATAATTCTAGATCAACACTGAGAACAGTTTTAAATATACTGTGAGATACATAAATTACTACTTTAAAAGTATTTTTATTTAAGTCATGAGGATAATATTTTCATGCACATAGAGTTGTCAGACATTTAAGATTGAGGACAGCTTTTGATTAACTTTGCCTCATAAAATATGATCCTTGAAATACAAAGTTCAATATTAGTACTACAATTCACAAAGAGAGGAAACAAAAAAATTTTTTTGAAATCATTTAGTAAGTTGAACTGCATGGAGATGCAAAATTTAGCTACAATAGATTCCATGTTCAAATTAAAAGTGAAGTCAAGTCATACAAGTGACAAAATCTATAAAGTATGAAGAATGTCTACAAATATATTACAGAAGGACCAATAACACAGAGACTGGCCAAACCAAAATAGCATCATCAATATAGCAAAGTATGTTCTACTGACTAACAGACCTCTGCCCTCGACAGAGGAATGCTGCGAGAGGTGGCAGTACAGATTCCCCAGGGCTGAGGGGAGAGCGTTGTGTCTTAAGAGTTGTTTGTTTTAAAGAAGGACTCCATCTTTCCTCATTAAGAGATATGCAAATGAGAAGAGCTGAGTGGTGAGTATGTGGGTGTAAGCAAATGGGTGCCAACCCAACGGTGGCATGAATATCTTCAAAGAGTCACAGAAAGTACATGAGCGAAAGTCAGATTCAAACACTTGCCACATTCAAAGACTGCCACAATCAGCCAGTTATGAGCTTCCTAGATCAATTTCCTTTAGAGGCCTGCCTCTCTCTCTCTCTCTGTCTCTGTCTCTCTCTCTCTCTCTCTCTGTCTCTCTGTCTCTCTCTCTCTGTCTCTCTGTCTCTCTCTCTCTCTCTCTGTCTTTCTCTCTCTCTGTAGTCTTCAACCAGGATTTTTTGCAAGGGGGGAAAAAACTTCCAAATCACAGCCCTCTTCTCCCTTCTTAATTGTATGTAAGTCTGTTGGGCTGGTAAGGGAAGAAGCCACAAATATAAACAGAACTACATGCATTTCATGCATTTCAATTTTGAAGGACCCATGGCTACTGAATCAGAAGAGTCCCTAAACTGCAATGAATGAGATTACTCATAATTATTTTGCTACCTGACAAAGGTTTCACTAAAGAACTCACTGCCATCGAGTCAGTGCTGACTCACAGTGACCCCCTGTGCGTTTCCGAGGCTGTCACTGTTTATGGAAGAAGAAAGCGCCCAGTCTTGATCCCAAAGAGCTGCTGGTTTTGAACTGCCGACCAAGTGAATCGCAGCCCCACATGCAACCACTACACCATCAGGGCTCCAACAAAGGTTTAGATGATGTTAAATACTGGAAGTTTATTGAGCCATGAGTGGCCATCATTCTTCTTAAAAGCAAAAAAGAAGAAATATCTCTTGCTTACTAGTATAGAATCACGCTCGGTCTTCATGCTCGCTGCTTCCGCTCATGCTTTCTACAGTGATCTCAGGAAAAATAGGTTTAGGGATGGGGCCAGGATCTCTCTGTTCCAAAGAGGTCCGAAGCCATGTACACTCCTAGTTCCCTAGGCAGCTCCTAGGGAAAGACTCGGGCTGGTAGAGTTTTATTGACAAGCGTCACCCACATCACCATTCTACACAATCCCATGTGGACCGGGTGCCTGAATTCAACCAATGAGGCTCAGCAATGTTTACAACAGAAAATATAAGTTAAAATGACCCATAGAGCCTGGCGTTCTATTGGTATTCAGTGTTATGTTGTTGCTGCCTCTAGGTCTAAACTAGATAGTAGAAATTGCCCTATTTCAAAAAGACCAGAAGGTATTCTCCTACTCAGGAAGAAGTGCATGTGTACATATGCATATATAGGTAGATGCGGGATGCCATCGTGCTACTGACCCCTTTGAGTTTTCCATTTTTGCAGCAGATGATATTAAAAATTGGAGCCTTTCTTCTTCCACATTCATTGCATTAATTATATCCCATACTGCCCTAGAAAATGCATCTGAAATCCAAGCCCTGCCTTGAAAATACAGCTGGAATTTTACTCTTTTTTAGAATTTGACGATTCTAATAATATGTTCAAGACTATTAGGACTAATATTTTAGCCTATTAATGAACTATCTCGATAGCCCTCAATCGATTCTTGGATGTGGACACAAGACAGGAGACTCGCAGACAAAAGGCTGTATCACTCCCAGCACAGGGAGCATTAGGAGGGTCAACATGCTTCTGTCAGCTTTCCCTGTTTCCAGTCCTTTCGTGGCAGCATGGATGAGCCCAGAGAGGCATCTCGAACCTAAGAAATCTGAAACTCTTCTAAAGAGCTGTACACAGGGACGCCTTGTGTCCCACAAGAAAATACTATTACCTTCTGAAGTTGTTTGCACCACCAACGACCTAGAGGAGATCACCTAGAGCAAAGGCCGCCAGTGCTTTTGCTCACAAGCGTTTAGAAACATGAGAGCCCTATAGAGAATGGTCTCCTCTCACTTACCATGTCCCCTGCTGTCAGCCTGTTCCACGTCACGTGTCACATCTGTATTATTCTGTTGTCTCCCTGCTTCTACCCCTGGTCTGTTTTAATATACTGCCAATACAGTAACCAGAGTGGTGCTCTTCAGAAGACAACAGAAAAGACAGCTACTGCAGTGAAAACCCTCCATAGGTTTGCATCCCATTCAAAATAAATGTCAAAGCTCGAACAAAGCCAGTGACCATCCAGACAACTCTAATTCATGGTGACCCATGTCAGAGTGGAACTATGTTGCAGAAAATTTTTCAGTGACCGCATTTTCGGAAATAGATGAACAGACCTTTCTTTTGAAGAGTCCCTGGGTGTACTTGAACTGCCAACCCTTTGGTGAGCAGCTAAGTGGGTTAACCGCTTTTATGACCCACGGGCCCCCAAGCCCTCACAATGGCCTATAAAAGTCTGCACTCTCTGATCATTAACTCCCGATACTTTACTCTCCTTCGTGTGACGGCGGTAGCACCGGCTTCCTTTCTATTCCTGTGGTACAGGCTAAGTGTACACAATTAGCTTTGCTTGAAACCCTCTCCCTTCATATAGTCTCAAAGTTCCTGCCTTCTGCCCCATTTGGCCTTTACTCAAAGGCCACATCCTCTAATTGCACCATCTGAAAAGGCAACCAATGTGTTCGTTATACTGCTTTATGTTTCCCTTTATGCTTAATAACCCACCTGACTTAAAGAATTTTACTATCTCCTCCTGTTGTGAATCAGATTGTATCTCCCCACTCCCTCCACCAAATAATAGATAACTTAAAGCCATAACCCCCAACACCTTTGAATGTGACATTATAGAAAACAGAGTCTTTGAAGATACTGTAAGTCAACATTACGTCATACTGACTAGTGTAGGCTCTAATACAATACAGAAAACACAATCAAACCAGTTGCCATGAAAACCCCCTGGGCTTCAGAGTAGAATGTCGCCCATAGACTCCATAGAGTTTCCGTAGCTTTGACCTTTTCTAAGATCACCAGACCTTTCTCTAGGGGAGATGGGAGAGCCAATCCTGACCCTCACAACAATTTAAGATTTATTCGAGAGTCAAGTATATTTTACAAACAAATGAAATCACCATTATCTGAATAATAACCTTTCGATTTTACATCAGAGCCACAGGAATGTACCAAAAGAGCTGCATGTAGTTCAAGAACTGCAGTTTGCCAGCCCCTGTCCTAGGGCAGTCCTGGAGGTGCCTCTGAATGGGTCTTCACGGTCAACCTTTCCATTAGGATGGCACTCCTGAATTCTTTATGACTGTTGCTAGGTGCCTGCACGTTGGCTCCAATTCACACTCACCCCGCGTAAAACAGAGCCGACCTCTGACTGACTCTGCACCATCAAAGAGTTGTTAGTATGTTTGAGCCCAGTGAGTCATTGTCAAGGGTCTTCCTCTTTTTCATTGACTCTTTGCTTTACCAGGAATGATGCCCTTTTCCAGGGTCTGGTCTCTCCTAATAGCATGACCCAAGTACATGAGATGATGCCTCTCCTTCGAAGGAACATCCATGCTATCCTTCCCCCAAGACAGATTTGTTGGTTCTTCTGGCAACCCATGGTACATTCAAGATTCTTTGCCCATACTATAATCCAAAAGCATCAATTCCTCTTTGGTCCTCCTGATTCACTGTCTATCTTTCACATGCAAATGAGGTGACTGAAAATATCATGGCTTGTTTCAGAAGTGGTATAGTAATCCTCATGGTGATCTGTTTTATTTTTAACTCTTAAAAAGTCTTTTGCAGAAGATTTGCCCAGTGCACTATGCCATTTGGTCTCTTGGCTACTGCTTCTATGAGGTATGGTATGGTTGTAAGTAAAATGAAATCCTTAGAAACTTTCATCTTGATGTTGTCTGTTAGTCCAGTTATGAGATTTCTTTGATGCTCTTTTCATTGAGTTGCACTCTATTCTGAAGGCTTCGATCTTTGATCGTGTTCAGCAAGTATTTCATATCCTCCGCACTTTCAGCAGGCGATGTGTAATCTGGATATCATAAAATATGGTATCCTCCAATCCTGATGTCATCGTTTTCTTCACATAGTTGAGATTCTTGAATTATTTGAGAAGCATAAAGATTTGAGTAAGTATAATAAAAGTATATAATCCTGACACTTTCATGATTTTGAGCTCCTTGTTTGAATGATTGCATCTTGGTCTCTATATAGTTTCCACAGGAGCCCAATTAAGTGTTAACAGAATTCCCATTCTTCATAATGTTACCCATAGTTTGTTATAATCCACACAGTCCCATGCCTTTGCATAGTCAATGAAACCCCAGTAAATATATTTGTGGTATTCTCTGCTTTCAGCCAAGATCCACGTGACATCAATAATACTATTCTTTGTGACATGTCCTCTTCTAAAGCTGGTTTAAATTTCTGGCAGATCCCTGTTGACATACTGCTGTAACCACTGTTGAATTGGCTTCAGCAAATTTTGCCTTGCATGTGACATTAATGATATTTTTTGATAATTTCCTCATTCAGTTGGGTCTCTTTTCTTTGAATGGGCCCAGATGTGGATCACTTCCAACCAGTTGACCAAATGTCTTGGGAGAGATGAGTTAGTGCTCCTAGCACTGCATCACTTTTATGAAGCATTTTAATTGGTATTCCATAAAATCCTTGAGCTTTGTTTTGTTTTGTTGGCTAATGCCTTCTGTTTAACTTGGACTATCTCCTTCAATATCATTGGGTTTTGATCATATGCTATTTCTTGACTTTCACTGGTTGGGACGTCAACCAGTTCTTGTTGGTAGAGTGACTCCTAACTATTCCTTTTACCTTCTTTTGATACTCCCCTCATCAGTCAATATGTTGCCCATAGAATCTTTCAACATTGGAACTCAAGACTAGCTGCTCAATCATTGTGCATCTGCTTTTCCCAGAGCTTCCTTACTGCCACAGACCAGTATCAGTCATGATCAAGATGTTAGATATTGCTTGAATGAAGCCTAATAGTTTTCTTGTAATATACTGATCCATTCTTTTATTGATCATAGGAAAGTTTTGATAACTCAGACTACTAGGGTATTATTTGATACTTTACTAATAAAGTGATAAATTTACCTAAATAATCAAAATCAGCATTAAAAAGGGAGCAATTACTTTGAGAGTATATGTGAGACTCACGCAAATATATTTCCTCTAAATAGTGTGTACAAAAATAGGAGAGAAAAAACAAAAGTATGAAAATACCTATTCATACTCTAAGCAAAAGTCAAGTTCACAGTAATATTAGTTGTGTGCCTAAAATACAACCCCCCGGTAATTAATAGGTCTTCTTGTAAATAAAAGCATGTTGACTTGTCCTTTTGGTATTGGAGGGGCTGGCAAGGAACCAGGTATACAATGGCCTTATTTTACATGCAATCTGAAGGGCACTTGTACAAGTTGATTAAAAGATGTTTGTTTTTGCCTGTAGTACATGAAATTGCTTGCCTATCCTCACTAGTATTTTAATAATTAATTAAGCTAAATTGTTATGAACTTTTCAAATGCACCCATTAAAATGTATGACTAGGCCCTGAGCATATTTGAAAACAGTTAATAAAATTATTAGAAGGTATAGATGTTTAATTATCTTACTAGCCCCCTTTATAAAAGAGAAGAGCAGATAAAGCTCTTTTTGTTCTTTGAGGGTAAACAGGTCATCAAAAGATACTAATCCACTGGCCAAATATATGAAGTATGCCATTAAATTAATTATGTATTTATAAGTGATAAGATCATTTCATTTTGAGAGGTTTTTATTTTCCTACAAAAGAGTTATATTGCAATTAAAATACCCTTTAACATGTGTGATAGAGAGGCAGAAGCAACCAAAAAAATCAGACACAATGTATCAATACTTCCTCTCTGATTAGGAAAAAAAAAAGAACTAATAAAGAAGTAAGCCCTGACATAGATGACTTGGAAAGATAATTCTCATTATATAAATGTAGGAGTAGACTATATCTCCTTCTAAAAATTTTCCATGGAATAATAACCAGCTATACTTACAATGGGGAGAATTTTTCTAAATCAAATCAGTGTCACCAGCATTTAATTCCTAAGACACAAAATTGATTCAAATATAATGACTAACAAGAAAACATTATTTCATTCCATGGACACCTTTAAGCACCTGCTGTAGACACACATGCAAAATGCACACACTAGAAATGAGAATGGCCAACAATTACTGCCCTCCAGAGGCTTACAGATATGTAAATCTCTAAACACAGGATATGAGAAAGGCCACAATCAGGCCATCCCTCACGATCACCATAGAAGCCCAGAAGATGAAGCACTGACCTCTACCAATAGAGCTCACTCAAGAAGATAAAGAATGGACATAGGAAAGCACAGTGCATAAACTGTGTGAGTATAAATTTGTACTCTTGTCTTTATTGTATCCTGTATTTTAATGCTATAAATCATTTGTCACTAGATACATAAATTTCAACTAGTGTACTTGCTTTGTAGTCACCCATTAATTGGTAAGAAATGAGATCATTTGAAGTGGATTGTATCATAAAAAATAATTTATTTGAATGCGCACTGGAAAGAAAAATAGTATGAATATATTTGCGTACATATGCTGTGTGAAATATGAGCTTATGAAATATGCTATGAAATGAAGAGATAAACTTCTGTGCAGCAAAGGAGCTAACATCATGTTTGGAAACAATCGTCAAGGAAGGCGCATCAGATCCAAAATATTTTATGAGTGCTTTGCATTTGGTTGTTGCTGTTGGTGGTAGTTTTGTCCTATAAAACATGGGTGATCTTTGTCTTCTTTCCCTTTGATCTTTGTGTTTGTGATCTCTGGCACGGAAGCATAACAAAGAATGCCAGATGTCAGTGTTTAAAAATAAAGAAAAAGATCTCCCAGTACTCAATGCTTATTCATGCAAAAACAGTAAATCAGATAATATTCCTGAATGAGGGAGTCATTCTGATAAAACTGGCGTGAAACAGGGATGCCCTTTCTTCCACTATCCTCAGCTTGGGGTTGTCTAATATGGTTCACTCTGAGGTGCAGGTAATCCTCTTAGGAATTCTAACTGCAAAGAGTCCTCACAGAGCAGCCGGGAATTCTATGTGTGAGCATTTGATGCAGAAACAATACTCAGACAATCATTCTATTCATGTAATAGCCAGGTGTGGCACATGGTAGATGCCCTGTTCAGAAGACGGGGTTCCACACTGCTCATGCCTTGCCTGATTTTTGATGCACATCAAAATGAGGAAGCAAAGAGGTAACAGGCATGCGACACAAAATATTCCATGGATCAAAACCTCTCCAACGTAGCCCTGCAATTTCTGGAGAGGCAGCAGAGTTCTTTTCTAACTTTGCCCGAAGCTTGTGCCATTCTATTTCATCGCCCTTCAGCGTGAGTGTAAGCCATGCCTTAGTCACGAGAGAAAGCCCGGTGACCGCGCCCGGGGTTTTCTTTTCAGTTCTTCAAATCGAGGAATGACGGAGACTCTCCAAAATGATCTCAATTGAATGTAAAAGCATCAAGTAGAGGAGTTCTTCGTTCTTCTTTCTCCCTTTACTGCTATGTGACTGTTGGATCTCTCCATCTTAGAGAGCTTCGGTGCCACCGCATGACTGCAAAACAGATGTAAGTCCTGAACCCACATCGGGCCACAGTGATCAACCATTGTGGTTGCTGCTGCTGCTGCTGCTGCTGCTACTGTTGTTAGCTCCTAGGAGGCTGGCCCCCAATCGCTAGCAATCCCATCCCCAGTGCTGCCCAGCCCTGAGCCAGCTCCATGACCAGTTGCTGACAGGACTATTGTGATCCATACAAGTTTCTTTTGATTGATTTTTCAGCAGTGGATCACCTGCCCTTTCTTCCCAGTTCATCTAAGTCTGGAATCTCTATTAAAATCTGTTCAGTACCACAGCAACACACAAACTTCCACTGACAGAGGGATGGATGGTAGCTGTGCCTGGGCTGGGAACCACACACTCTCCCACATGGAAGGTGAGACCTCCATCACTGGACCGCCAATGCTTCCCAATCTAAGTTGGCACTTAAACAACGTTGGAGGTTGTCAACATAGATATTGATAATGAGGGGTGGGGGCAGAGCAGAACCCCAAGGCCCATCTGTAGACAATAGGACATCCCCTCACAGAATGGGCACAAGGAAGGGATGAGTCGACCAGGGCGCAGTAGAGCACCGATGAAACACACACTATTCCTCTGGTTCTTTGACCCATCATGACCCAGTCCTGCCTTTCACTTCTTGCTAGACCGAAGCATGTATACTGGAACAGATATGAGCTCATGACACAGGGAATGCAGGTCAGATAACTCCCTCCGGAACAGAAGGGGAGTAAATAGCAGGACAGTAGGCGGGAAGGTGGGGGGAGGATGGGGAGGAAAGGGAAACTGATCACAATGATCGAGGCATACCCCCCCACCCTGACCCAGAGGGGGACGAACAACAGAAACATGGGTGAGGGGAGATAGTGGTCAGTGTAAGATATGAAAATAATAATTTATAATTTATCAAGGGGTCACGAATGGAAGAATGTACTACAGATGACAGCACTGAAGAGACAGGCTGGGGAGAGTGTCCTGTCTGTCTGGGTGGTGGGGGAGGGTGGGAAAAAAGAGGATCTGATGCCAAGGGCTCAAATAGAAAGTAAATGTTTAGAAAATGACGATGGCAACATATGTATAAATATGCTTGATACAACTGATGTATGGGCTGTTGTAATAGCTGTAAGAGCCCCCAATAAAATGATCTTTAAAAAGAAAATGTTGGAGGTTGGAACCATTAGAACCTTTTTCCCCTACATTCCTACTACATCTGGCATGCCATCCTACCTCGTCGAGAAATCCTAAACCTAAGACTCCAGGCTACGGTCCAAATAATCCTCACCCAAGGAGCGACCTGATACGCTTC
Organism: Echinops telfairi; assembly: GCF_000313985.2. Lineage (NCBI taxonomy): Eukaryota > Metazoa > Chordata > Mammalia > Afrosoricida > Tenrecidae > Echinops > Echinops telfairi. The sequence goes on from NW_022111369.1 coordinate 28,947,239, forward strand.
TCACAAATACTTTAAGGCAATGAGCACTGTAACCAAGCCACCATCTGAGGCCCAGGTCTTCTGGGCTGACTCTAGATGGACTCAACTCTCCAAGCTTTTCAGTCACTACCCATTTTTACCACACCAAGCCCCCAACTATAAGTAAGAAGACCATAAAAGACAGGTAGTCCATTTTCCTATTTTTTTAATACTGTGCTTAATGAAGAGTTGTAGATAATAAACTTTACAGAATTATCAAGAATTCCTTTTAAAAATATACTTGAGTAATATATGCTTCCCAGGTGTGTTAGTTCAGGTTGAGTAGAGAAACAAATCCAGGGAGACTCACATATGTATAGGAAAGAATTTTATATCAAAGAGTAATTGTATATTGAGAAAACATCCCAGCCCAGTCCAGATCAAGCCCAGTCCGATACCAGTCTATAGATTCCTCTTCAGATTCATGCAGCACATTCAACGATGTTAAATGTAGGAAGATCACAGGCCAGTGGGTGGAAAGCCTTGCGGATTCAGTGGCTGTGGAAGCATCTCAACACTGGCGTGAGTCTCCACGTGGCTCCTCCAGCTCCAGGGCTCTAAGCTCCATCAGAGTAGCTCCATGTGGCTTCTCAACAGGAATGTCTGACAGGGAGAGTGTGTCCCACCTCCCCAGAGGAAGACAGGAATTCCCAGAATCCTCAGCAGAAGGCCATGCCCACACAGAGGCATGATTGGCTATCACCTGATTGACAGGCTAGACTCCACCCCTTCACTCAAGTTGACAGGAGATTATGTAACTAACTGCCACACCAGGTGTCTGAAGTCCTTTTAAAATGTGGATGGATTTTTTTTTTCTAACTTGAATACTTTGTTTTTCATTTTCAAATACCCCATTTCATTTCTTTCACATACGAAATGTAATGATGCAACTACAAGTTCATTCAGGTCTTTTTGGAAGTCATATTGAAATCTGACGCAGGCATAGCCACAGAAGGAGTTGGTCAAACTTAGAAGCAGGGGGGAAAGGAGATGCAAATGAACCCTCAGTGTTTTCCCTGCCAAGAAAATGTAACTAGATTTCCACCAATGTTGTCTCTGCTCTTTGAGACTTCAGTAAAGGCATTTCGCTCTCTGCCTAGGTGCAAACCTCCCCTGCAAAAGAGCGGGGGCGACACTACTCCGTGCGGCAGCCTGCAGCCAGGTGCTATTACTTGGTCTGGCTCTTCTTTGATCTGTAGCTACCACCCAATGACTGGGGAGAGTGGGAAAACAAGGCAGAGAAGACTGTAAACAGAGCTTGGTCAATTTTGATATCCCTTAAGGTGTAAGTGGGCTTCTTAAGCAGGAACAGAGAGAACCCCACAACCCGTAGCAGGAGGAGCCCTGCTTGCCCAGTATCCTCAAGTGGAAAAATGATCGCAGAAAACCTCCTGAAGAAGGAACTTGGGAGGCAGCAGACGATGGGACGGAGCAGTGGCTTCCCAGCACACGGAGTGAGTAAAGCTGAGTGTTTCCCAGGCAAGACCGGCGGGGTGGGGCGAGTGCTTGCAGACTGGGGTGTCCTGTGGGCATTTACTGGTGCAAAAGAGCATTGTAATACTTGCCCCAAAGCTGAAAGGCTGAGGAACAGAGTCAGAAAAACGTGCCTGAGAAGAGGGGTTTTCAGACAGAACTCTATCCTTAATGTTTTCTGATCATGACTCGACTTAATCTTTTAACTTCCCTAGTAACCCCCCATATTTGTGAGTATGTCTGCGGTTATCTTTTGTGATGGGGACTGAACAGATGAGGGATGTCAGAGTAGGGTGCGGCAGGTGGAAGGTGGGGGTGGAAGTTCCTCTGCCTCATAGGAAGCATCCATCCTTCAGTCGATGGGACCTTGAACTCTCCTGTTCCATTGTGTCGCCAGAAAAGGGCAGGCATGGCCTCCAGATTATTTCCTGACACCCTAATTCAGTGGTTCTTACCCTTCCTAACGCTGTGACCCTTTAATACAGTTCATGTTGTGGTGACCACCCCCCCATAAAATTATTTTCGTTGCTACTTCGTTACTGTAATTGTGCTACTGTTATGAATCAGGCGGACAGGTTGAGAACCGCCGCCCTAATTGGTCCTAATCTGGCGCAGATGCCTAGAGTGAAATCAACAAATGGGATGAACAGAGCAGTGATGCCCTCTGCTGGGGAAACCTGGATGATCAACCTCTAACTAACCAGCCGGTTCCCCCTGGACTAATTCCCGAAATACTACTTCTCACAGTCTTTCTGTTCCTGCTCCTTTGCCCACCACGGTGTCGCCCTGGAGCCTTCTCAAAGAGCCCTAGCCCTCCGACTGTGTTTTCCCTGATGGGTCCCAGCGCAACACCCTCCCGCAAGTCTGAGACTCCTCCGGTGGCACCCAGCTACCCAGCATTTTCATCTTTGGATGACATGGACTACCGGCTCCACAAACCACCGATGGTTCTACACATGTGCTGATAAAAGATTTTTGCTTAAACTATGTATTATTTTCCTTATGACACGCAAGGATGGATTATCAATCTTAAAAATGGAGAAAAGTGGAACAGGCGCATCGAAAAACATTGTCTCTTGTCTGAAGAAGTCCAGGTCGTGAGAGGCGAGGATGTGTTCAAACAGTGGGGCGGACTTGTTCTCCCAGAGTCTGCTCGGCGCCTGACTACCACTAACTTTTTTTTTCAGAAAAGAATCTCATGGGAGGCCCCTGGATAGAATGGGAGAAAATTGAAGAGCCAAATGCATGTCCTTTGGGCGATTAGGCTGATTGGTCATGTGGCGACCGGTGAAATCCCCAAGATAATATAATGACCCTTGTTCATCCTTCAAGTCTGGGCCTGAATTCATACCTGGGGCTCAATTTTCGGCCAAACAATGGATAGGATGATAGTGGTGATGGAGGAACACACTTCAGAATGGTCAATCCTGTGACACAAGGAGGGCCGCATTGATCCCAGGACAGGGTTCACCAGGGTTGGGAAGGAGGAAGGAGTAAAGGCACGGAGGCCCGAGGCAGACTTGCAGTTGTGGTATTATATTGTGGAACTATAATTGGTGGGATGGTATGGAATGTGGATGAGTTGTTTAATGGAAAATTGTGGATCAACTACATTGGGTCTTCTCACAATTCACTATTAAATGTGTGAAGAAAACAATAATGGGAAAATATTGCATTATAAAATGAGAGCTGTGTTCTAATCCTACCATTTTCACTCCAAGACTCCTTATACATATCTGAATAGACAAAAATTTGAACTATTTCATTATTCTAAATTTAAGGTTTCTTTTGTGTGTGTGTTTTAAATAAAGAAGGCATTATTTTTTCTCACAGAAGTAGACCTGTTGGAAGTTAGAACGGCAGCACCATGATTAACAAAGATGTAGGCATTTGCTTTTCTTTAAGACGTAGAAATACTAGGAGGGATCTTCCATAGGAAAGAAGTATGAAATGCCTGTTTCACTAAGGCTATACAGGAATGATGGGAAGAAAATAAGACTTTCTAATGCCATAAAGAAACCTTGGAAACAGTTCTATCCTATGTTATAGGATCAATATGGGTCAGAGTACACAAAATAGCAGTTACTTTAGTTTGGGGTTATACATGAATGTCCATGACTCATTTGTCAATTTGTCTTACTACTGTGGCTTATGTGTTGTGGTGATCATGAAAGGCATAAAATAGATATTTCAAATACCAGCAGGTCGCCCATGGAGAACAGATTACACCAGAGCTTCCAAACTATGGATAGACAAGGAAGAAGAAACACTGTCGACTTCCGAGGGATTGGGCATGGAAAACTTTATGTCTATCAAGGGAACATGATCTGATATAGTGACCACAGAGGAGTCCCTCAGGTCAGAAGTTACTCAGAATACAACAGAGGAAGAGTTGACCATAACCACACGAATGGAGGGAAGTTTTCCGAACCGTCATCTGTGAGCCTAGCGAGCATTTAGCTCACCGACTTCACACATGTTAGCAGGAAAGACCTAGTCCCTGGAGCAGGATATCGTGTGTGGTAAAGTAGAAGGGCGGTGAGAAAGATGAAGCCCTTGGAAGAGGTGGATTGACAGTGGCTACAACAGTGACTCCAACATGACAGCAATTGTGAGGACATGCAGCATTTCCTTCGGTTGTGCTCTGAGCCTCTGTGAGTGAGACCTGACCGAAGGGCACCAAACTGCAAGAAAAGTGTAGCCCTGGCTCCCATTATCACCATCCACCAATCTAATCACGCTTCTTCAACTCCTTTTGCTCTTGCACTATCTGGCAAGCATTACATATCTAAGAGATTTTTTAAAAATATGAAATACAATCTTTATTCTCTGAAATGGTTTTATTTTTAATAATCCCAGATGTCACCAAATAGTTGGAGAGTTTGATGTTGATAAGGCTCCTTATATGAGAATATAATATCTGAGAAACATTAAGTGCTATGCTAAATGCATTCGAGACATCGTTTTATTGTATGACATACTCCGATCAATGCATTGCTCTTCCCATTTAAAACACAAAGAGAGCAAAGTCATCCATTCAGAATAAATAAAATGACAGGACTGGGATTCAAAGCCAACTTTCCGTGTCTTTAAGCGTATGCTCTGAATTTTCTGCTCAGAACAAAGTTGAACACAAGGAGGGAAGAAGAAGCGAGGCCTCTGTGCAAGCAAAATAAATGTCATAAAATCTCTGCACTAAAAGCCCATAATCTCCTGGAAAATCTCTCAAAACTATTAATCAGAGTCTCTCCAATTTAATACTAATCACAATTCTAGATTATCTATTTTCCAAATCTATGTCAGATAAGAAGCAGCATGTTAAGCACAGTGAGTGACGTAAACGATGTCATTCATAGGTTTAGAAAAGGGGCCAGATAATAAAGCTAAAAAAGTGAGTTTCCATGCTGACAAAAGAAATCCAGCAGGGTGGCGTTGATGGGAGGGGCCTTCGAGTGGGTTCCGCCTCCTGGTGACCCTGGTGAACCTGGGAAACGCTGCCCAGTCCTGTACCATTCTCACTATCCTGTGTGTGAGTCTATGGTTTTAAGGGTCTTTACTGGGTTTTGTTTATTCTGACTAGTTTTTAGTTCTATTTTTTCTAAACTCCCAGTGTACCCAGAGCGAATATAGATCGCCAGGTGATATTCTGCATCTGTTTTCTAGGGCTGTTGTACCAAACTATCACAAAGGTCTGTAGGAACAGGGGTGCATGTCTCACAGTTCTGAGTTTGGGCTCTGTTGGTTCCTTCTGAGACTTATGGAGAGACCAGTCTGTTCCTTGCCACTCTCCTCACATCTAGTCAGGGCTGGTGATCCTTAATGTGTAGCTCTGGTAGTTGCCTCTGTGGCCACATGACTATCTTTCCTGTGTGTCCCTTGTGCTTGTCCTTCCTTCCTTCCTTCCTTCCTTCCTTCCTTCCTTCCTCCCTCCCTCCCTCCCTCCCTTCCTTTGTTTCTTTTCTCACACAAGGGTAAGCATCCCAAATACACTCGTACTCCCCAATGTATCACAAACATGACAGTATCTCAGTAAGCCCCTGCCCCAGGTCCCCGCTCCAAGTATGCGGCCCGATCTCTCCCCAGCCTCCCTCCCTGCAGGTTCCTCTTTCCACCTTCCAGGCCTCCCAGGGCCTTCAACATCTGTGTCTTTGGATGGGAAAAACATTGTCCTTCTTTTTTCATGTATAATCATGGTGTGAGGACGTGTTTGTTTAGCAGATGGATTCACTTTGTGGCACTGACTGCATTCCAAGTGTGTTCGATTCATGAGGCTTTTGGCAGTTTCGTTATGGAGTTTTTAGAGATGCGCTGTTCCATTGTATGCACGAGAGTTTGTTCATCCATTCCTCCACAGGTGGGCTTTTTGGTTGTTTCCATCTTTTTGCTTGTAGATGTGGTTGTAAGAAACATGGGTGTGCAAATACATGCTCATATCTCGCTCTGTTCTTTGAAGGACATACTGAGGAGAGAGATTGCAGCGTCGTGTGGTATTGTTATTTGAATTCGCCTATTGTTTCCGATACTGGTTGTACAGTTGTACAATCTCACCAGCAATGTGTGAATGTTCCAGGCTCTCCGTGTCCTCTCCAGAATTGATTTTCTGGTGTTGGTTTGTCTTAATGTTGCTATCAGTGTGGGTATGAGGTGATAGCTCATCGTGTTTTAATTTAGGTTTCTCATGTAGCTAATGATCATGAGCACTTCTTCATATGATTATTGGCCACTTGGATGTCATCTTAGCAAATTAGCAAATTGTTTATTCATGTCTTATGCTTACTTTTGAATGGATTATTTGTGGTTTTGTTATTGATGTGTTGCAGTTTTCTATAATTCTTTGAGATTATCCCTTGTTCTTATACATGATTGCAAAATAGTTTCCCAATCTGTGGGTTTTATTTTGGTTTTCCTAATGAAGTCTTTAGATGTACATAAATGACATATTTTAGGAGGGCTTGGTTGTCTATTTTGTCTTCTGTAGTTTGAGTGTTTTTCATTAAGTTTGGGAGTGTATTTATGCCTTGTATTACGGCTCTTAAAAATGTCCCTAAATTTTCAGTGATGGTCGTTATAGTATGAGGGTTTATATTTAAGGCTTCAATCCATTTTGAGTTCATTTTGTATACGGTGGGAGGTGAGGATCTTATTTCATTCTATTGAAGGTTTGGATCCAATTTTTCCAGCACAATTTGTTGAAGAGATGATCTCTTCCCCAGTTAATGTATTTTAATGCTTTATCAAAAATCAGCTTTCTGTAAGTGCTTGGTTTTATTTCTGGATTTTCTGTTCTGATCCATTAGACTTTAAACTATCTTACCAACACCAAGCTGTTTTTGATTTCTGTGACTAAAAGGTTTTAAGACTGGGGCATGAAAGTCCTCCTACATTGTTGGGTTTTTGTTTTTTTTTTGGTGGGGAGGTTGGTACTACTTTGTTTATCCTGGGTTTATTTCCTTTCCATATATGAATTGGATTGAAATTGCATTTAATTTATAAGGTGTTTTTGGTAATACATACTGATATTTTTATTATATTAAATCATTCTATCTGTGAGCATGGGTGTATTAGTCTGGGTGGGGAACAACTTCATAGACACTCACATGTGTATAGGAAAGAGCTTTATATACAAGAGCAATTGAATATTGAGAAAACATCCCAGCCCAGTCCAGATCAAGTCCATAAGTCCAATATTAGCCCATAGATCCAATACCAATCTATAAAGTCTTCTTCACATTCACACAACACATGCAATGATGCCGGACACAGGAAGATCACCAGCCAATGGGTGGGGATTCTTGTGGATCCGGTGGTGTTGTAAGCATCTCAGCACTGGCAGGGGTCTCCATGTGGCTTCTGCTCAGGGCACTAGCATAGGGGATAGCGCCATGTGTCTTGTCAGCTGCAATGTCTCCCATGGAGTCAGCAGACAGAGAGAATGCCTCCCACCTCCAAGGAGGAATACCAAAGTTCCCAGAATCCTCAGGAAAACGCCATGCGCACAGCTTCATTGGCTATGACCTGACTGACAGGCTAGACTCCACCCCTTCATTCATAAGTCTCAAATTGAAAATAGATTATATAACTACCACAATGGGGCATTTGTTCATCTTTATGTTTCTCTTGTTAAAGTGTTACATAATTTTCTTTGTATGAATCTTTTGTTTCACTGGTTAAGTTTATTCCTATGTATTTTGCTTTTGGGTGATTATTTGATTTCCCCTTCAGAGTTCTTTTCAATGGAATTTTTGGGATTTTAAAAAATTTTTAAGTTTTATGGGCATACAATTCACATACAATTCAATAGTTAGATCGTATCAAGAAGAGTTGTACAATCACCACAATCAGCTTTAGAACATTTTCTTCCTTATTGTACTCATTATCAGCTCCCCATTCCCTGCCCTCTGCGCTCCTGCTATACCCGTAAGGAACCATTAATCCACTTACTGTCTTTATAGATTTACCTATCTTGGATTTCATAAACAGAAAAAAAAAACATTTTAAAAACAACAACAACTAAAAATAACAGAGTAAAACAGATAAAAACTTCTAGCAGAAAATATTAAAACTAGAACAAATTATAATGGATCACAAGGGAGATCAAATGATAGGGTGCCTGATACCTTATCCCATTGACACCACATGATCACACAAGCTGATGTGCTTCTTCCATGTGGGCTTTGTTGCTTCCCTGTTAGATGGCCTCTTGTTCAAGCCACTATTATATGAACTCTATAATAATTTATGATTTATAAGCAGCCCATAGGGTGAGAGGGTGGGGGAGGGACGGAAAAGAGAGGTGCTGATACCAAGGGCTCAGTTAGAAAGAAAACATTTTGAAAATGATGATGGCAACATCTATACAAATGTGCTTGATACAATTGATGCATGGATTACTATAAGAACTGTAAGAGCCCCCAATAAAATGATCATTAGAATTAAAAATGAAATAAATAAATAACAGCTCTAGAGGGACATTCTCAAGGATCTCCAGCTCTGTTGATTTTGAATGGCATTTGAGTCAGGTCAGCAAGTGAAGTCCAGGCTGCAGAGTGGATGGGCTGTGATTTCCCAACAATTGTTCTTGGGACTCCAGGAATGAGCAGGTGCACCATTGTAATGGTCAACAATGCCGAGAAGCAACTTTCTTAGCCTTTCCCTCATCGATGCAGTCTTCAGTTTTCTTAAAACCTTTCCCTAGGACTCCCTGTGATCATCTTTTGTCCTTCAAAAATAATCTATCAAGTTGACCCCTTTGGAATCTCGAAGCAGTCACCATAACTTTCTGAGCTTGCCTTCCTACTTTAGATGTGACTGGTGTAAGACGGCCCCTCAGATGCCGCTCTTCTGTGTGGACACCAAAGGAACGAACTTCTCTGCAGCCATCCACTGAGATCACAGGGAAATCGTTGAGCAAATTTTGTTTAAAATCAACTCATGTCTGTGGGAACTATAACTTAAGTAACTACATTTTTTTCCAACTGATATCTGATAAGGGATTTATAACTAAAATTCCGTTGTACCCATAATACATGAACAATTCTTACTACTCAATAATGAAAAGTCAAGGAACCTAATTTAAAAATGGGCATTTGAATAGACACTGATCAAAAGACTATACAAATAGTCAATAAGTGCATAAAAGGTGGTATATCAGCTTTATTCACTGGGAAATGTAAATCAAAACCACAATGTGATACCACATCTCACTTACTGGGTAGCTATGTGGGGCCCCTCAGAGGCACAAGTGCTTAAGCAACCAACTACAAAAAAAAAAAAAAAAAAATGCTGGAAATTCAAACACACCCAGCCATGCCTTGGAAGACAGGCCTGATAATCTGTTTAAGGAAGGTCACACAGCCTTAACATTAGTATGGAGCAAGTCGACTCTGTACACAGGGAGGTGACCATGAATCAGAATTGAGAGTCTCCAACAGCCAGCAATAGGATACTTGTAAGGAAAAATGTAGCCAATAGCAAGTGTACAAAATGTGGAGAAACTGAAAACTTCATGTATTAGTAGGGGGAGCATAAAGTGACACAGCCATTTTGGAAGACAGCTTGGTAGTTTCACAAAAGTTTAAAATACCATATGACCTACCAATTCCACCTTTATGTGTCTACCCACGATTAATGCGTCTATCGACTGATGGGTGGTTAAGCAAAATGTGTTCTTGCCATAGAATTTGATAGCTAAGTGCAAATATATGTTGCAATATAAACAAACATTATATTGTCCATTGTACTCCAGAAACATTGTGCTCAATGAAAGAAACTAGTTATACAAGAACACCTTTTCTTTGATCTCATTTATAAGAAAAGTGGGGGAGCAAATATATAGTGTTAGAAAGCAGATTAGCTGAGATGGGAATAGGTAGTGACTGACTGTATGGTGATGGAAATGTTCTCAAATTAGAATGTGGCAATAATCATACAAATCCCTAAATACACTAAAATTCACTCCATTATACTCTTGAAATGGGTGATTTTTATGGTATGAAATTTTAAAAGCTGTTGTTCTTTTAAAAAGACTCAATCTCAACTTTTCTTCTTTCATTTCATTGCTACATCCCCCATCAAAAACATAAAATCACACGTTAACATTGTGTCAATCTGCCCACATTACTCAAAGTTCTCATGGAGTTTTTCTTTAATTGAGGCAACACATAATGATGACTATGCTGTTCATCTCTTTCTCGTTTGCATAACTGTCAGGTGGAAAGGAGAGACTTAATTACCCACCAATTGCTCTCATTATCATTTCTACCAATTTAAACAATCACAGTGTGGCTATGAGTAATGTCACTAAAAATACACCAGTTTGCAGTCTCTTCCCCTGGAACAGCGGGAAACAGTGAAGACTGGCAACCTTTGAGCCATTGTCCAAGATAGCATGGGCTCTTCTCCTTTGCTCTCCCTCGCTGGATTCTGCCCTAATTCACCCAGATTTTTAATCTGAAATTCAAAGAAAGAAAGTTGATACCAGCTTTTTTACTGTGTTTTTGTTTTGTTTTGTTTTTAAATCAATTTATTCTGGTTCATATTTTTAAACATCTCTATATGATCCACCTACAGGGAAAGATCAAAGCATTGATTAATGTGGCAGAATGGCCTCAAACCCAATTAAACAACAACCAAACATTTAACGTGGACACCTTTTAGCTGTGCCTCTCAAAAATCTCGACTCATTTGGTTCTTGACATAGAACTTGGTGAGGCTCCCTGAAACCAGAAGTACATGGTGCCCAGCGACCACTAAGGACTGTTCTGAAAGGGATCCTATTAAAAGGGCTTGAATAGAGTAGGAAAAAAATGTGGAATTTAAAATCATAAGAAAAAAAAGATTCATGGTAGCCTTCATCATAGCCTTCGGTCACCACTTAAGTCTGGGACAAAATTCACTCTCTGTGACTCATTTTTCAGGCAAACCTTACCATAGCTCTGTAATTAGCCCTAGGAAGGTGACCACATCTTAAAATAATCAACAACTTGAGATCAAAAGGCAACATTTGTCCAAGGACAAAATTCAGAAGGCAAGAAAACATAGGGATGGACATGGAAAACAAGGACGAAGTGGAGTACGTGATATTACATTGCAGGGGTTGAAATCAGTGGCATGCAAGAATTGTGTACAGATTGTTGAATGGAAAACTGATTTGCTCTGTAAACATTCACTGATTTCTCAATGAAATATTTTTAAAACAGAAAAAAAAATTAACAACCTGGCAAAGTTGAAGACTTCCTGTCATTGGGCTACCTGCAAAGGCTGAGGAGAATGTTGTTAATGGAGATGGGCACTCGGCATTTGTGTCTAGTCTGCTCCTGCCCTAAGGGGTTTCTGGTTTGGGGACTGTCTTAGGGCAGTTTTAGAAACAAGGTTTAGGATGAACTTAAGGGTTTTGCCTCTCTCTTTTTTGTCGAGCAGGTTAACAGAGAATCGTTGTCCCTGCAAAATGAAAAAGTTATTTGGGGAAGCACCACATAGATTGACAGATTTTCTCAGATCAGTCACGTGTTGCAATGAGGCCAGGACTGTCAGATCTTGGCAGAAAAGCCACTGAGCGTGCACTAGTGCAAGAGGCTCACAGCCTAATTGGCTATCACTGGTGGTGGAGTAGGAACATGCAAGAGAGCAGAAAGGGAATTATTTCCCTCTTTATTTATCTCTTTCTGTTCAACTGCACAGAGCTAACTGTCAGGAAAGAAAAACAGCACTGGAAATGTTCCCACTTGTTAATAGAGTAATTTAAATAACAAGGGTTTTTATTATCAGTGAATGATTTAATGTGGTTCTTCCAGCCCAAGTCTCTGAAACACCAAATGACCTTTGCCTGAATAGCTCTGATTTAAGAAGGTAGGAGGAAGATGCGCATAGGATTCACCTGTGAGTAACTGTTAAGTGGATTCAGTGTGATGGCCACCCTGCTGGGCATAAATGGGACCCTCTGCGAAGCAGGAGGAGAGACTGATCACCTCACCAACAAGAGCGGGGAATGAGCTGTGTCCTCTGGAGCTGAGCTCCCTGCATATGCACCTCCTGGATCCAGGAGACAGCTGTGACGTCAGAGGAGCAACCGCACCCGAGCTGGGAGGCAGCGCGTGACCCAGACTGATGTCCTCACCAGCCCAGAGAACAAGTAAAGCACAGTGCTTTGGGACAAGAGGCAGCTTGGTTTGGGCATTTATTAGCAGTCCAGCATGAATTTAGCAACCGGTCCTCAATGAACAACTGCATCCTGAACACTTCTCACCTGCAGTGTGACCTCCTGAGAAGCACGTTCATCATGAATATTGTCCCCGGGTTCTGTGTGGCCCTTGCACTGAATGACCAAAATCAATGCTCTCAGTAGAGAGCGTTGTTTGAGACTGAACATGGGCTATATGAATTTTCTTTTCTCAAGTAGTTCCCTTTTTGGCTTTCCTCTTATCCAGGTAATATTCCACTTTTGAACCCTGGATGCGAAGAAGGGAATTCAGGGGAAAAGAGAGCCATCACAATAAGACTGGTCTAGTGAATAGTATTATGTCAATGCCGGCTTATTAATTGTGGTAACTGTGACAAGGTGTTAGCATGAAGGGAATTGAGTTTGGCATACATGGGACCTCTCACGACAATATTTTAATCTTGTCTGTAAACCTAAAAACATTTCAAAATAAAATTACTAAAACAAAATCAACAAGCATTACTAAATTCAAAACTACAAAAAAATCTACTCTTCAGCTATTATCTTCCCTAAGATCCTTGCCATCATTCCACCATGAAGAAGAGAATTTCTAGATCCTATAGGAAACAAACCTCATCTGTGGGTTAAGCATAGGGCTGCTAACCATAAATCTGGTGATTCCAACCCACCGGTCTTTCCATAATAGAAAGATGAGACAGTCTGATTCCTAAAAGACTTACAGCCTCAGAAAAACCTAAAGTGTAATTCTTCTCTGTTCTAAAAGGCCTCTATGAGTCAGAATCAACTCTGTGGCAGTGGGTGTGGTTTGGGTTTCTATTCCAATTGGTTTTTGGGTCATTTTTTTTTTACAGCATGTGTCCATTCTGACTTTTATCACTGATGTGCATGTTTCCTTTACCTGATTAGGCAGGTAGCTATGGGAGTTCGGTTTTACATCCATTTGAATTTGCTGTAAAGTACAGGGGTGGAGTTCAACCTATCAATCAGTTAACAGCTTGATGATGCCTCCTTGGGGGTATGGCCTTTTCCACAAGAGAACTTTGCCTTCCTCTGTTGCCCTACACCTTCCTATTTGCTGGGACTTGAGGTCTGCCTCCAGGGGCAGCCCTATGTGGGTCACTGACACTGGAAGCCAACCTGCCAGGTTTCCAGCAACCTTGAGCCCACATGATTCTGCGCTTGCACTAACCTGTGATCTCCCTGCATCCGGCTTCACCTTTCTACATCATCTGCCTTGAGCTACATGAGTCTGAAGAGGGCTCTGCATAGGACCCGTGGACTGGAGTTGGACTGCTTTCTTGATATTAAGTTACTTTTTGATATAAAGTTCCTTCTTATACATATATGCCACTGGTTTTGTTGCTCCAGACAACCCACCCTAACACAGTAGGATAGGTTGCTCTTGTCATTAGGTGCCCACCAGGTGGTTCCAACCTTATGTCAAACAGAATGAAACACTGCCGGTCCTGGACCATCCTCATTCCGTTATTTGAAGCCATTGTTGCAGCCACTACGTCAATTCATCTCATTGAGGATCTTTCTCTTTTCCACTGATGCCCTGTTGGTGAAGTTTGATGTTCTTCTCCCAGAACTGACTTCTTCTAATAATATATATAAAGGATGTGAGAAGAAGTCTTGGCTTCCAAACTTCTAAGTGTTCCGGCTGACTTCATTGCCTCTGAAGGCAGAGTTATCTGTCTCTCTGTTAGCTCATGGCACTTTCAATACCCCGTAATTCAAATACATCAGATACAAAGGCTACAGATCACTGTAGTCTTCCTGATTCTCTGTCCGTCTTTCACACGCATAATACAGTGATTGAAAATCCCATGACTTGGGTCAGTCACACCTGAGTCCGCAAAATAGCATCTTTACTTTATGATACTTTTAGAAGATCTTTTGTAGCAGATTTGCCCAATACAACATGTCGTTTGATTTCTTGACTGCTGTTTCTAAGGGAGTTGATTATGGAACCAAGTACATTGCCATTCAGAAGGCTTTCAGTAGCTAACCCTTCAAATATGGGCTGTATATTCTTTATTCTTAGGCTATTCTTAGTCTGGAAGCTCTGTTGAAAGCTGTTTATCATGAGTGGCCCTGCTGGTATTTGAAATAGTGATGGTAAAGCTTCCAGTATCACAGAAATACACAAGGCATATCATAGAAATACACAGGGTATAAATTGATGGACAAGTGGGAAGAATTGATTAGGACAGAAGGCGGGGGATTTAAATGCTACTTCTACCAATCTTGGCAAAATGACTTAATCTCTTTGAGTCTTAATTGTTTATTCATCAATATATTAAACAGGACAAAGACTAAACCAGGTAAACCAGGTGCAATAGGTTTTGTATCAACTAGGCTGGAGAAGGGTCCTCAGTGTTTCGGCAGTAATCAATCCCACAGGATGTGATCTCACACTTGTAACAAACTCCATGGTGGGATTTAGCATAATGTAAACAACTCTATGAGCAGACAACTGTAATGGAATGCAGCCCCCTTGAACTGGAATCAAGAATAATTGGGGCATGGCTGGTCCTTTTTAAGTAGAAAGCTTCACTTTGCTGGATTGAAATATTGCCTCTGACTTGTCAACCTCCTGCCTTGTTGCCTGCTGATCCCAGGTGGCATCAGGAGCCCGCTGGCCTTCCACTTGGTTTGGCATTCACAAGCCTGTGATCTTCCTGCTTCCTTGTTCATCAATCCCCATAGCTACGTGAGCCAGGAGAAGCCTCCAGCTCACCGTCTGATCCACAGACTTAAACCAGACTTGATTTACCCACTTCTACAACTGTCAAAAGAACAAACAAATCTCTCTTCTACAGCCAGAAGGCTCCTTGGAGGCCGGGACGGAGAGGCCTCATCTCACATACTTTAGACGTGTTGTCAGGAGAGGCAAGTCCCTGAAGAAGGACATTATGCTTCATGAGTAGAGGGGCAGCGAAAAAGAGGAAGAGCCTTACAGACGGATGGACTCAGTGCCTGCAACAATGGGCTCAAACTTAAGAACGTGAGGATGGCGCGGGACCACGTAGTGCTTCCTTCTGTTATGCGGAGGGTCGTGTGGGTCAAACGGACTCAACAGCACCTAACAATAACAACAACTATACAACAGTGTGATCCATTTCTTCCCATAAAGCTCTTTCTGTATGCACACACTTATAAGAGCTGCTGGGTGTGCTTCTCTGGAGAATTCTGTGGGGCACACCAACAATAGAAGACAACAGGGATGAATACCACTTCTAATAGTGAATAGCTGTTAGTTTTTCTTTCCGCTTGGTTGATGTTATTGCTTTCTGGAGAGAGGGGCAAAGTAGGACTGAGGGTGGGTGAGATGTTTCAACACAGTTTCTTTGGAATAAACCTGTGCACGTAAAATCGAAGCCCCAGTAGCACTACTTTTGCACATACTCTCAATCACTAGCTATGCTGAGGTAGATGTTTAAAAGACAAGCTGGAGACTGGGAAAGCAGTCAAGATAGCTAAATGCAGCATATTTCAGGTCAGAGTCATTAAATGGCATTATGAAAAAAGTTCTACAAACTATGAAGGAGGTAATATTAGATGACCTTGGGTAGGATGTCGGGAAGGAGGTCAAAAGAGAAATCTGGTGAACAGGTGGATGGAGATTAATACCCACTGAGACCGAGAAGACAGTACTAGCTGCTGGTTTAGAGGAAATATGATGATGAGCTCAGTTTGGAACACAGTATATTTGAGATGAGATGCCTGTGGAGCGTTTAGGGGGAGATATTGCACTAGACCACCTGGCCCAGGGTGAGTGATGACTTGGGCTCATTCAAGGTTTCTTTGTCTTTGACTTGCTCCCGGAACAGCAAATAAGCAATGAAAATAGATAAGCATGCAAACAGCTGGATACGGTTCCCCATTGCCTCCCTTTTATCATAAGAAGATGCATTGCAAATACATTTTGTTTCAGTGTCTGCATAGAAATTCAACAACCAAGATAAAAATATTATAGGTCGGTGGGCTTGCTAATTTTTATACTCACAGCCATGCCAGCACACAAACATTTATGAAAATATTGACTCCACAGTTCTGCTATACCACAAAATACATCACACAGACCTAATATTTGGTTTCTGAACCTTGAAACCCTACTGTGTTCACACTGTGACAAACTTGATTACCTACCCAAGTCAATTTGGCCATGAACAACTCAGGTTATTTTTGTTATAGCTCAGCTTATAATAATGTTTAAAGCCAGATGGGTAAGAGTTAAAATTCCCCAAAATTTCAATACTTGGTTATTTATAATACTGAGTTATAAAGCAAATTTCAGACCAAATTCAGACACACATAGAGGCACTTAGAAGTAGTCCAGTTACATATTCAGTGTAACAAGCCACCCTACAATTCTGTGGATTGAAATAACAGTTGCACTGTTACCTCTCAGGTTTCTCAGATAGGAACCATCTCAGAGGGTAGCTTTCCCCTGCAGTCTCTCAGCATCACGCCAGCTGGGGCTCGGGAGTACAAATGGCACCACATACCTATACTGATTTCTCAGGTGGCAAGTTTTTTATTCTGGCTGTTGGCGGGGAACACAACCAGGGCCAGAACATCTCCACACACCCTCTTCATGGCTTCGGCTTCTTACTGAATGCTGGCTGGAAGCAGAAACTGCCAAATCACTTAAGGGGAGCTTGGTCCCAAACTGGCACAGTGCCATCTTCCCCATGTTCTGTCATCTAGTCCAAGGTGCTCTCAAGACTCAACTCCCATGTATTGAATGAAGAAGAACCAGGTTGCATTGCAGAAAGTAAAAAAAAATCCTATCATTGTAAAGGTAGGTGAATGCAAACTGGAGACTCAAAGCCCATCGGTGGGCAACTGAACACCCCGTTACTGAGGGGTTATGGGGAGGAGATGAGCCAATCAGGGATCAGGATATCAACGATGAAACATAAGTTTCCTCTAGTTCTTTAATGCTTCCTCCCCACCACTATCATGATCCCAATTCTACCTTATAAATCTGGCTGGACCGGAGGATGTACATTGGTATAGGTAGCAACTGGAAACACAGGGAATCCAGTATAGATGACTCCGTCGGGACCAGTGGTGACAGGGGCAATGCCTGAAGGGTGAAGGGAAGGTGGGGTGGAAAGGGGGAACTGATGACAAGAATCTAAGTATCGCCTCCTCCCTGGGGGATGGACAGCAGAGAAGAGGGCGGGGGGAGATGTCGGACAGTGTAACTTATGAGAAAACTATAATAATTTATGAATTATGAAGGGTTCATGAGGGATGGGGAATGGGGAGGGAGGGGAAAAATGAGCAACTGATATTAAGGGCTAGAGTGGGAGGCAAATGTTTTGAGAATGATGAGGGCAACAAATGTGCATATGCGCTTGACACAATGGATGGATGGATGGATTGTGATGAGAATTGTACCAGCCCCCAATAAAATAATTAAAAAGAAAAAAGAAAGAAAAGAAAATACAAAATGTCCTGTCTGTGGAAAATGCAATCTGCTATAGGGAGCAAGCAGACACAACACAACAGTGCAACCTATTCTTTAACGATGACGCCCTTGTCCATTTTGGCTGCTCCAATATGATGGGGCTGTAGGCGAGCTGTTGGGCTGCTAACAGCAAAGCTGGTGGTTTCAATCCAACAGTTACTCCTCAGGAAAAAGGTGAAGTTGTCGGGTCCCATAGAAATGTACAGTCTCCTCCCTGAGACCCTTCTGTAAGGGGATGTCCAGTGGCCTACAAATGGTCTTTGGGTCTCCACTCCCCCTCTCATTCACAATGATATGATATTTTGTTCTGATGATGCCTGATACCTGATCCCTTCAACACCTCGTGATCGCACAGGCTGGTGTGCTTCTTCCATGTGGGCTTTGTTGCTTCTCAGCTAGATGGCCACTTGTTTATCTTCAAGCCTTTAAGACTCCAGA
>NW_022111369.1:28966463-28968179 GCF_000313985.2 Echinops telfairi
GCATTAGAGCAAATCACTGCCTGGTCCTGCTCCATCCTCACAACTGCTCCAGTGCTGGAGCCCCTACTGACAGCCACCGTGGCCATCACATTGAGGAGCAGCCTCTTTTTTGCTGCCCCTCTACTTTACCAAGCATTATGTCCTTCTCCAGAAATGGTCTTTTCTGGCACTATGCCCAAAGTTTGTAAGACAAAGACCTGCCATTTTTGCCTCTAAGGAGCATTTTGGTCAAATTTCTTCCAAGACAAATTTGTTTATTCTTTTGGCAGTCCATGGTACTTGCAATGTATTTCTCAAGGACCACCATTTAAATCCATCGATTTTTCTTCAGTCTTATGTATTCTATGTCCAACTTTCACATGCATATGAAGCAACTGAAAACATCGTGTACCTTAGTCTCAAAGTAATCCCCTGCTTAACAATATTCTAAAGAGTCCTTCTGTAGTAGATTTACCCATTGCAGTATGTCATGTGATCTTTTGACTCGCGCTTCCATGAGCATTGATTGTAGATCCAAGCAATAAAAATTTCTTGACAACTCCCACCTTTTCTCCATTTATCACAATGTGACCTTTGGGCTCAATTGTGAGGATTTGGGCCTTCTTTACAGTGAGTTGTAATCCATACTGAAGGCTGCAATCCTTGATCTTCACCAGCTAGTGTGTCACGTTCTTGTCACTTTCAGCCAGCAATGCTGTGTTATCTGTATACTGCGTATGTATCTCCACACTGCAAGTTGTTTATAAGCTTTACTCCAGTCCTGATGCCATATTTTTCATATAAACCAGCTTCTCAGATAATTTTGCTCAGCATATAGATTGAATAAGTGTAGTGAGGGGATACAAAATTGTCTTCGTATTTTAAACCATGCAGTATTCCCTTGTCGGGTTTCTACAATTGCCTCTTGATTCATGCACAAATTCTGCATGAGCACAATGAAGTGCTCTGGAATTTTCATTCTTCTCATAATTTTTTATGAGCCACAAAGTCAAATGCTTTGGCTTAGTCAATAAAGCACAAGTAAACATCTTTCTGGTATTCCCTGCTTTGACCAAGATCTACCTGACATCAACAATGATATCTCTTCTTCCACATCTGCTTCTGAGTCTGGCCTGAACCTCTGGCCTCTCCCTGTACCGCTCCAGCTGTTGTAGGATGGCCTTCAGAAAGTGTTCCCGTGCACGTGGTCTCAGTGAGGCGGTTCTAAACGTGAGCATTCTGTTGGGTCACCTTTCTTTGAAACAGGAACAGAAATGGATCTCTTCCAGTCAGTGGGTCAAGCAGCTGTCCTCCAAATTTCCTGACATAGATGTCTTCAGCTTTCTGAAACATTTTAATGGGTATTCCATCAATTTCTGGATCCTTGTGTTTGGCTATTGTCGTCGGTCTGCTTTGGACTTTGTCCTTCAGTGCCATTGGTTCTTGTTCATATACCACCTCTTTTTGATCCAGTGACTCCATGTATCCTTTCCATCTTCTTTAGGTGCTTCCTGCATCATTCAATATTTTGCCCATAGAATCTTCAAATATTTTAGCTGGAGCTTTGAATTTTTTCTTGAGTTCTTTCAACGGAGGCTATTCAGAGCGTGTTCTGGTTGGTTATCTAACTCTAGGTCTGTGCACACTTCATAATAATATTTTACTTTGTTTTCTTCATCTGCCCCTTGAAATATTCTGTTTAGCTTTTCTACTTCATCGTTTCTTCCACTTGTTTTA
>NW_022111369.1:28969258-28975072 GCF_000313985.2 Echinops telfairi
CTCCGTGCAAGTCACCAGGCTTGACTCTACCTTGACCAAGCAGCCCTTCCTCGGTCCCATTTCAAGTACATTCCCACCTGGAGGCCCATCCTCCAGCACTCTCAGTAAATGTTGTCCTTCCACTCATTAGGCCTTCCATGTCTGACAGTGTTTTAAAGCTTGTAATCTGTTCTTAGTCAGGAAACTCTGCTGAAACCCAATTACTTTGGATGACATGGCTGTCATTTGAAATACCAGTGACAGGCTCCAGCATCATGGAAACATCATGGAAACCACAGTACGACAAACTGACAGATGAGTGGTAGGTCAAAGTCAAAGGCACGCATAATAAAAGGTGACTGGGAATTTGCCTTAGTATCTACCAGTGGGCTTAGTCCTCGCAGACAGCAAATAGCCAGCAGAGTTGTACATGAACCTCTGAGCATGTGCAGAGAGCTCGGGGTTGGAGATTTTGATTTGTTAGATAGCTAATCTAGATAAAATTGCTTAAGCTATTGTTGGCCAATTTTCAGACATTAGCATAGATGCCAGCACCCAAGAGTCTGAGCACAGTAAGAAAAGCAATGCTTTGTGACCCACCTAAGGGAGCCCCCAAGATCGCAGGGTGCATCATGTATGAGCTCTGCAAGGAACCAGGGAAGGATGATTCATAGTATAAGTTGAAGCCATGTAGACCACTTCCAGAAACATCAAATACAGAGGATTCTAGTCAAGACAGGATAAAACTGCTTTCCGTAAAGTTGAAAATAGAATTCACAACTAACCTTAGCAAATGTACTTTTAGTGAACTGTAGCCACAAGACAGCGTCCTGGGGCTTGAGGACATGACATGATTCCTTGAGGAGAGTTAGATAGGAAGTGTTATAGACAAAGAGTCAGGAATCCCAAAGAATGCGGGATAAAGGTCACATTGTAGATAGGGAGAGGCTTGAGAGCAGGTCTCAAAGATGAAGAAACGAGAAATATTGAGAATCCCACAAAAAAGAAGATATTTCTTTTCAAGATTTTGGAAGGAAAGGATGAAGACGAGATGGAAATTAGGGTTGGAGAACTTCGTAAAACCTAAAAAGGAAGGAAAGATAAAGGTAGACAAATCTGGGAATGGCACAATAAGCTACTGGACTGTAAAGCTGGCCTTTGTTCTTGCCGAATTCTAATGGGATCTCCAGGCATTTGGGTTTCTTTGCTTGGGAGCATTTCCTGCATGGAAGCAGAAATCAGATGTTTCTGGAAGACAGATCCCTCTCGGTTCTTCTGTTTCAAAGCCGAAACTCACTGAGATCATTCTGCTAGGACGGCCTGTTGGAGAGTGTGAAGAGTGTTGAGATCCTTTTAAGAAGAGAGACTGAAGAAGCCAAATTTAAAATTTACCCCAAAAGAGAGATATAATTTTCCTAAACTAGGGAGATTTGAGAATATCCCGGGAGAAGCTTAGATCAGGTTCCACACTGAAAGCATCCAGAGACTGCCAAACCTCGGAGGGTAATGAGGTGTGAGCCAGGTAGAGAAGTTGGGCACCAGGCACAGAGGTGACCTGTCTTTTAGAAAGAGAAGATAGGCCTGAGAAAGTTTAACTACGGTATATCAGATGTGCCACACAGGCACAGCCTTAAACCCTGAAAATATCGACATCTATAAGAGATGGGAATTCAAAGACCTTTCCCTCATATTCCAGGCTCAACACCAGCTCGCTGGAGCCCTGTACAACCTCAAAACAACAACAAAACTGGATTTCTCACTACCCAGGGTCCAGGGGCTCAAAGGTAGATTTAAAATGTAATTTAACTTAGATAAAAGGAAAAATGTGTACAGGTAGAAATGCTATACCTTTTCCTCCACCATTCATCTGGAGTTCTGGGTGTGTTTTGATATTTCAGCACGTTAGAGAAAGAGTCTTCTACAAATCATCTTGTGGGGAAATCAAGTAAGGTGTCATCAGAGTACAGCCAAGAAAACCCGATGGAGCTCAGTTCTGCTTTGTTATACCTACAGTTCCCATGGCTCGGAATAGACGAGACAGTTTTGGGGTTTTGGTTTGTTTGTTAGTTTGTTTTTGTATGCTTGTTTTCAATTAGACAATTAGAATGCATTAGAACCAGGAAAATATTCATTTAGATCCTCATTCCACCAACCTTAGGCAAATGACATAAGCTCCCTGGGTTTTAATTTCTTTACCAGAAATAGATCAATGAAAATAAGGATAATAATAACAACTGTCATAAATTATTGTGAAGATTAGATGAGATCGTGTGCATAAAGATATTTAGACATGCCTGGCATGGATAAGTGCTTAAAACATTAAAGTGTTGTTCCCACTATCATTATTACTAGGCTTTAAGTTTCTGGTTGTAAGGGACTTTCTTGTGTGGTAAACAGATAATATTAACTTGGCAACAACAGTGGGAATGAGGATATAAAAATGTCTAAAGTGAATCAAGCCCTTACAAGAAAACAGTGCACAGGAATTTTGTGCATTTAAAATAGTTTTAAGTCATTTAAAATTGTCTTAAATGTAAAACCATTTAAATAGTTTAACTATTTTAAAATAGTTTAACTCATTTCTGTAATGAGTATCCTTGTTTCAGGAACCTCAGAATGATACTATTCTTTTGTTTTGTTTGTTTTAACTTGTTGTATTGACATGCTCCCTGTGTGTGACACAGTCAAAGGTTCAAGTAAAAGCTTTTACCATATAGTAAAAGCGCTTTGCAATCATCACCACAACCCATTTGGGATCACTATCTTTACTCTTGTATCCAGTGTTACCAGCTCTCCACTTCTGACCAACCTCCCGTCATTACCCTAAGCATATATTTAGTCTAGTGACTGTCTATGGATTTACCTATCCTGGATTTCCTATACAGAAAATCATACCAAAATCCCCACCAGAAGGTCTGAGGTTAATGAAAGTTGGAACGCAACTCAGACACACCATCTTTCACTGAGACGGCGTCACAATGCAGCTTCCTCTTTGCCTGATTTTCCTTCCTTTCCCTTCCACGAGTTATGATAACAAAAGCAATTCATACGAAATCTCCTGAGTGCTGTTCTCTAACTCAGAATCTGTTTCCTGGGAAACCCAATTTCTACCAACAACCAGAACTGCCTATATAACATAACACAAACAACCTGTCCAGGCCCTGGTTCAAAATTTAAAGTTCAAGGTGACAGTATCAGAGTATTTAACGAAACCTGGTGTCTTTCAAAACACAGAGATCTGTATTAGTGCACATGCAGAATTCTTCAGGGAAGAGCCAAAGGAGCCCCACTGGTGTAGTAGTTAGAGGTTGGGCTGCAATCCGCATGATCGGAAGTTCCAAACCACCCGCAGCTCCACGGGAGAAAGACCGGGCTTCCTACTCTCCTAAACAGTGTAGGCTGGGAAACCCACCTCATTACAGTCTCTGCCTCAATGCATCTCATCAAAGGTTTCCTTTTGTTCACGGCCCTCTACGTTACCAAGCATGATGGCCTTTGCCAGAGGTTGGTCTCTTGCAATCACATGTCCAAAACACGTGAGACAAAGTTTCATTGTCCTTGTCTCTAAGGAGCTTCCTGGCTCTACTTCTTCCAAGACAGATTGGTTTGTTCTTTTGGCAGGCATGACACTTTCGATATGCTTTGCAAGTACCATCTTTCAAATGCATTCATTCTTCTTCATTCTTCCCTTTTCAACATCTAACTTTCACAGGCATATGAAGGGTTGATAATACCATGGCTTGGGTCAGGCTTACCTTAGTTCTCAAAGTATCATCCTTGCTTTTCAATACATTAACGAGGTCTTATGAAGCAGATTTACCCAGTGTAGACCTAACTGTTGAGAAACAATAGCTTCACCGGAACAATGAGAAACAATTATTTTGAAGCAATAATTTTTTACTTGCCCTTACATATGTGGGGGCTTTCCAATCACAGAAGTAAGGGTGGATGCATTCCAAGATGCTAAATAAATAAGGCAAGAGGTCAGAATTTTAAATCATTGACAGAAAGGGTATTTGGGATACTCTGACTAGATGTCTAAGCCTCCAAATGGCAATATAGCCAAGGTCTGGAAGCAACAGAGAACCAAACTATCAGTTCCCTCAGCAACATTGACATATGGAATCTTGGAGAGCAAGTTGCAACAGAGAGTAGATTCCTGTGTCAAGAATCAAATTTCTCATATCCATTATTTTTAGCTTCCTTTTCCCCTTCATAACTCTAATAACATTGGATGCAATAAAGAAGAAAATGATCTAAATTTTATTGTGGTGATGAATGCACAACTCTCTTTAATATATTTAAACCATTGAATTGTATGGTATACAAATTGTGTGTCAATAAAACTACTAATAAATAAAATCATTGGTATGTCACTAAAAAAAGAATCAAGTGAAGGCAAGGAGGAGGAAGGGACCCTCTGATTAAGAGTTGTGGGCATATTTTACAGATTTAAGAACCTTTGTCTCATCAAACAATTAAAATTGGATTAATTGTGTTCGAGCACAGAGTGTCTGCTTTCAACACTGATCCTCGTATAAAACTCGCAGTGGCAGTCTCCCTCCCCGTCCCCTGGAACCTGGCACTATGAGGGTTCTTATTCTAATACACTGTCATCTATTCACTTTAAAATCAACTCTTGTAACAAAACACCAGCTAACTTTTTGAAATAAAAAGGGACTCCATTATAATTACAGGATTGCATTTAAAATGCTAGGCTCTTCCTTGCGGAAGAGATTTTGAAGATCAATGTTTTCTCTGCTCTGGGGGATAACATGTGCCCCAGGCTCATCGGTTTACTTTTGAGTAAACGTACAGTCTATTGAAATGGCAGCTTCTAAGGAATGTTGTTAAGCTAATTATGAACACAGTCTCTATCATGTGAGTGTTGCCTGTTTGTCTTTCATTTAAATCACAACATTGATGCCATTTTGAATGCCTTTAGTTGGCCCAGACCTCCAGGGCTTTTGTGAGAAAGAATTTGGGAACAGCAGCATGAGTTTTCCTTTTGAAGATGAGTAAGGTGGCCCCCAACTAAACCACTTGGTCCGAGGACCAGTGGCAGGAGTTACTGCAGGGCTCACAGTCTTAAACGTGCAGCCCTGGCCGATCGGCATGATGACCTGGCAAACCTTTCAGTTTCTCTTCCACGAGAAGGGAAAATAATTATTTTTGCAAAAGGAAACACCTATTCGTTAAATATGCTATCTAAAATTGATGCAAGGGTTTATTTTCCTTAACTGATAACATGGAAGTCATCAGGAACCCTCATACATTATACAATTTTTTTACAGATACAAAAGCCTTATCTCATAAAATAGCTAGACTATGGTGAATTTAAAATGTTTAATTTGAGAGCCTATAGACTGTCCTCCTACTAAGTCTGGAATTAGCTTTGGTTCTTCTTCTTCTTTTTTACTTGGGGACTATTGACATTCAAAGCTCCCTGAAATGGCACATTGAAGATGCAGTGCCAACTGTGTTCCAGCATATTGTTCCCACCAAATATCGTTAACCTGAGTGTAATGGTACAGAAGCAATCAGATAAATGCTGTGGCGAGACAATCTGCAGAACAGCTAACCTGGATGATCAGAAATGCCAGTGTTTTGAAAGAGGGGGAAATGCTGGGGAAGGCAGAGGGAATTGTTTCATTGTTTTAAATTTTATTTTGATATTTAGGAAAGAAATGTTTATAAAGTGAGTGATGGGCGACGTCGGACAGGGCAAGATATGACAAAATAATAATTTATAAATTATCAAGGGCTCATGAGGGAGGCGGGAGCGAGAAGGGGTTGGAAAAAGGGAACCGATTATAAGGAACTATATGTGACCTC
>NW_022111369.1:28975172-28984865 GCF_000313985.2 Echinops telfairi
TTAAAAGGTACCAATTATATAAGCCAAAATAATGAATGATGAGGGCAATGAATGTACAAATGTGCTTTACACAATTGATGTATGTATGGATTGTGGTAAGAGTTGTATGAGCCCCTAATAAAACAATTTTTAAAAAAAGAAATGTTTATGAAGGAAGAAGCCCACCCTGCCACAGAACAGCCAAGCCCAGTTCGAGTCAAGTCCATGGGTAAGATGCTAAACTGGAAAACCCTTCTTGCTGGACCAAAGAAGCCAGAAGCAGGAAGACAAGATAGGAGGCAGAAAGACCATAGACTGGTGGAGGCAGAGTCAAGTAAATCCAAGGCAGGCAAGAGGGCAGGCCACCAAAAGCTCCCGGGTCAGCAGGTCACAGGGCAGGCTGCCTGCCCCAAGTGGCCGAAAAACAGACACAGAATCCAGGCCAACAACATAAAGAGGTGGCGGGTTCTTTGCAGTGTCTCTTTTCTGGATATCAAATAGGCCACACCCCAAGGAGACATCATCTATCTGTGACTTGCGTTGCATTCCACCCATAACTTCTCCCTGTCGCCCCTCTTTTTACCATAAAGTCAATACTGACTCACCGTGACCCCTGTGGGTTTCCGAGACTGTTCCGGGTAAGAGACTAGAAAGCCCAGCCTTGCTCCTGTGGAGCTGCAGGTGGTTTCCAACTGCCCGTCACTCAGATTGCAGCTCAGTTCATAGCCACTAGGAACCAGGGCTCCTTAGAACTTCCTGTAGAAGTCAGGTTGAGAGAAAACCAACCACAAAATCCATCGAGGAATTGTTTTAGTTTAAAGGAGAATAAAAAGACATGACCAGTAAGTGCAACAAGTAATCCTTGGTTAGGTGCTGGATTTAAAAAGTAAATACATAAAAAGATCCTGACGAAGAACATGGTTAGAGGAATTAGGAACTATATGACAGAGTAAGTAGTGGGAGTGAATTATTAAACGTGGCTCTTCTAGTTCAGGTCTTTATCTCCCTCCAAATGGCCTTTCTCTCCATGGTTCTAGTAAGGAGATGGGGAAAGTACTGAGTCGCCTATGAGTTATTGTGAACTGGATTCTGTGGACTACCGTCCTGTCGGGTATGAAATGAGCCCTGAGAAGCAAGAGGAGGAATCTCTTTACCACCACGTGGCAGAAATGGAGCGTGTCTTCTGGACTCAAGACCCTTGCACAGTGAACCTCCTGGGTCCGGCTGACAGCTGCAACATCAGCGGAGCAGCAGCAGAGCCAGGAGCCAGAGCCTGGAACAGAGCGATTGTCTTCCCAACCACAAAGCAAATAAAGCTGGACACTTTTGTGCAGGAGGCTGATTTATGGAGTAGGGGAGCTCTGGGCACTTCATTGGGGAAATTGGGCTTGCTGGCCCATGGAAGTGGAGTGGCGTGCCTTTAGGCTGAGGCTCACTGGGGTGGGGAGCCTCCGGGCACTTCATTCAGGGAGCTGGCATTGCTGACCCACAGAGCTTAAACTGTAGCTTTGGGTTGAGTGATGTTTCCCTTTGGGCATTTATTGCCAGACCAGAAACTTTGTGGTAAACAACAGTAAAAAATTGGTAAACAACAGTCCTGAGCGCTGCTGACTGGCATTACCACTTGTAACTTCCTTTTTTAAAAGAAATCATTTTATTAGGGGCTCTTATAATAATCCTTACATCAATTGTATCAAGCATATTTGTCCATATGTTGCCATCATCAATTCCAAAACAGTTTCTTTCTACTTGTACCCTTGATATAAACTCCTCTTTTTTTCCTCTCCCTCCCTGAACCTTCCACCTTCATGAACGCTTGATCAATTATATATTGTTACTATTATTTCATATCGTCCCCTGTCTGTTCTCTCCCTTTACCTACATTTCTGTTAATCATCCCCTTGGGGGGGACTATATATCCAACCTTGTGATGGGTTCCCCCTTTCTCCCCCTTCTCCCTCCCCAACCATCCCCCTATCCTCATGATATCGCTACTCCCACAACTATTCCTGAGGATCTGTCCTGAATTCCATGCTTCAAGAACTTTTATCTGTACTGTGTTCTCCAGTCTAGCCAAATTTGTAAGGTATAAATGGGTCATGGTAGTAGTGGGGGGAAGCATTCAGGAACTAGAGGAATGATGTGTGATTCATAGGTGCTATACTACACCTTGGTTGAATCATCTCTTCCTTATAACCCTCTGTGGGGGGTGTCCAATTGTCTACAGAAGGGCTTTGGGTCTTCATTCCAACCTTCCTCGTTCACATTGATATCATTGTTTGTTTGGGATCTTTAGATAGCTGATCCCGTTGACACGTCATGATAACAAAGGTGGGTGTGCTTCTTCCATGTGGACTTATTTGCTTCCCTGCTAAATGGCTGCTTGTTTAACTTCAAGCCTTTAAGACCCCAGACACTATATCTTTTGATAGCCTAGCACCATCTGCTCTCTTCACCACATTTGCTCATGCACCCATTTTGTCTTCCATGATTGTGTCGGGAGTTAACTTCCTTAATAAGCCCTTGCATCATGAATTATGTCGGAGTTTCTGTGCAGCCATGACCATTACAATGGTATTAGAACCCAGAGAGATCAAGTAGAGCAGTAAAATAGAGAATATTAAGTGAGACATTACACATAGTAATGATAAATTATCAGAATGTGAAATATAATCAGAATGTGATTAAATAGAAAAATTTGCTTGTTCTTAGGAGATATAAGTCAAAACATTCAAGAGTAAAGTGTTAGGATGTTCACAACAAGCTCTCAAATGGTATAAACAGATAAATCAACAAATAGATATAGAGAATGAAAGTAAATTTGACACGACTCCAACAAAAGCAAACCCAGCTGAGCTGAAAACTCCTTGAGTGTGGACGGTGGCATTCTTGTCTTCTTTCAGTTTTGAGCTAAAGCAATGTTTTAAAAGGTACCAATTATATAAGCCAAAATAATGCTTTGTACATTTGTTTGTCTTATTAGTAGCGTGGATTATTATGTGTTCCTGGCCATTCATATTTTCTTCTCTGTTGTTTGTCTATGTCAAAACATTATTCCCTTTATTAAATACATATAAGTAGCGCCTACCACAATCAAAAGTTGTTTTAAGCACTGAGGATCTTCTCCAGTGAACAAAACAAGAAGAGTTTTTTGGCCTCCAGGAGCTTCCATTCTAGTGGAGAGGCAGCCAGCACACATGGCATCACCTGTTCTGAAGTAGGCACTGGGGTGCAGTGGGGAGTAAAGTGCCCTGGTGGGTGTGCCAGGAACAGTTGTAAGGATGGCGCAGGACCGTGCAGTTTCATTCTGGTGTGCACAGCGTCTCTGTGGGTCAGAATCGACTTAACAGTACCTAATAACAACAAACCCTCATGGGGCTCATGTTTTTGTTCGAGGGGATAAATAATAAAAAGAAAACAAGAATATCATATGGTAATATATCTTAGGGAGAAAAAAAATACAAGTAGAGAGAGAAAGAAAATAAGCTGTTGAGAGACTGGAGAATGCGTATGTTCTCAAGGGTGGAAGTAGTAGGGAGAGGTTTGCTATTTTTAGAGCATGCTCTGGGATGGCTTTACGGATGGGTGGTGCAAATAGCTTGATCTCTATGAGCCTGAAGATGGGCGGTTCTAGCCTACCCAATAGCACTGCCAAAGAAAGGCCTGGCAATCTTCTGTAATTAATACAGCTGGAGAAAAGCACAATGGAACCATTAATCTCCAGAGGTTACCTCGGAATCAACCCCATAGCAACACTTGTTTGGGGACAAGTTTGGGATGGTTCTGCTGATAAAAAGGACAACACCAGGTTAGCCCTGTGGCTAAATGAGGGAAGAGTGTTACATGAAATGGAAACGGCAAATTAAAAACCCTAAGGCAGTTCGTCCCTGATATGTTCTAGAAACGGCACCGAACAACTCGGCTGGAGCAGAGTGGGGGCAGGGGTGAGACACTGGTGACAGGTGAGAGAAGCAGCAGGGAGGATGCGGACCCTGAAGCCACACTCGGGACTGAGGTGTGTAAACATATGTGTACAGGGAGATGGAAGTCTAAGAATATTTGAGGGTTTTTTTGTAGAAAACTACATTAATGAGAGCAGGCCCAGCAGTCGTTAAGACGTCAAGATATTTAGCTGCTCAGGTACAGCACATGTTCCTTTCTTCCCAGATATCTGGATGGCTCCAATCGTTGATACCCCTGACCCACGCCATGGTCTTTTCAACCCTCAGGCAGGCAGGTAAAGGTTGGACAATCAGTGAGGAAGCCTGAAGAAGGGCTGCATTTGAATTAGGGTGCTGGCAAGGAATATTAAGGTCCCGTAGCCTGCCAAAAGAAGAAACAGATCTTAGAAGGACAGCCAGAATGCTCCTTAGAAGCAAGGGTGGTGTGAATGTTCGTCTCACGTACTTTGGACATACAATCAAGAGAGACCATTCCCTTGGAAAAAGGCGTCATATTTGGTGAACTCGAGGGTCCATGGAAAAGAGGAAGATGCTCAAAGAGACAGACGGAGTGACACTGTGGCTGCAACAAGAGGCTCAGACAGGGCACTGCAGGTGTCTCCTTCTGTGACACAGATGGTTGCTATGAATCAGAACAGATAAAATGCAGCTAACACCACCACCTAACCCCTACCTAACAGTTTCCCACCCAGCCATGTCACAGAGGCAAGGTCTGGTTAGCTGCTCCCATCAAGATTGCAGTCCAAACACTTCTGGGCAGCAGTCCTGCTCTCTAACCCGAGTTACACTTGACCCAACGTCAACAGTTGGGGTTGGTTTTCTTTCTTCCCAGTGTGACAGCCCAAAAGAGTTAGGTTCTGAGCTGCTTCATCCTTAATATAGCATCTCCATCTCTGCATTCAAGACAGCTATTTCAGTTATAACTAGTTCCAAGTCAGTGCCAGGAGAGAGCGCGAGAGTGTAGGACAAAGACCTTCCTAGTTCAGGATCTGACTCTTTTTTAAAGACATGTTATGTCACGTTTATTCACATTGCTTTGTCCAGAATTTGGTCACATGACCATTCTTTCTGCAAGGGAGGATAGATGATACAACCTGTAGCAAAGTGCCCATGCGCCCTGCTAAAACGCATAGAGGAGTCTCTTTCTTAAACAGCCTGGGAAAAACAGATGCAAGGGGAAAGTTTCAGTTTATGCTAAAGCATCCTTGCTGTGATTATGCAAATCTTTCAGAAAATATTCACCCAAGTCTGCTTGCTTTTCAATCATGTGTTTTCATATTTAACTCTTTGACTCAACTGGATGTGTGGGTGGGTGTATTTTTTTAAATGAGGCTATAAGTTGACTTCAAACCCCAAATACTGAATTATTCATTTGTCATCATATAGTCTCACCCATGATACGTTATAATTTTTCATAACTTTTCTTACAAGAAGTGCATTTTGGGCAGGCTACTTCCTGAACATGCAGGATAACCTCTTCCTCAATGTCATTCAAAAAATTAATTTTGATTGTCTGCTTTGTATAAAACTAGGGAAACCAAACTATGTACATTAATATATATATATATGATAGTTTTAGCACCATCATATTTCATTGTTCTTTCAGGTCTCAAGTGCCCTATGTTCCATCCATCTAACTAGATTTTGGTGTGATAAGGTAGGTAGATGATAGATGTGGAATGGGTGAGTGGATAAGTAGGTAGCTGGAGGCGTGGATTGCTTGAATGAGTGGGCAGGTGACTGGATGAGGGGGTAGATAGATGAACGGAAAAATAATTGACTGCTCATCTCTTTCTTCAAAGCTTCATTGCATTTCAAAGATTTTTCATTTAAGTTACTTCTCTTCAACACTAACCTCTCTCGAACAGAAAGCAAACCTTTAAAATCAAAACTCTTCGTCACAATTATAATCCAAGATTTAGTACCAAGGAAATATAAGTAGCTATACCTGTTGAAGATGCATTTTTGTGAGTTCTTACTGCCAGACAGCAGTTACAGAGCCTTGATTATCCCTGGGGAACAGCCACCCAGAAAACGCCAAAGGAAATAGAAAGTGCATACGAAAAGCAAACACTGAGACATAGACAGGCATATTTAAAAACATCACTTCCTGTCCAACTTTTATGTCATCTTTTCTCAAAAAGCCATTTTATCTTGTTGGCATTGTCCTTCCTCGGGAGTAACAGTGGCAGAGAGAAAACAGACTGCATTATGTTGAAACCATTTAGGTTAAGTACCTAATCAAGTAGTTAAACAATTCTAAGTTAGATGTTAGTTTTTCTGGCCATTTGAAAAACTTCCTGAGACATTTAAGAAAATATATTTTGTTGAAGACTGGATAAGTCACAATGGACTAATATCTGTGACTCCTCCAAAATCTTCATATCTGAACACAGTAACTTCTCTCTTGTGCCCACATAGGATGAATATAGATGTTCCTAGCTGTCTTGCGAGGATGTCCTAGGTGACTGTACGCCAAGAAGTAGCACAGAAATTCTGCTTTCTTTCATGGGGTTCTACTGATATTTCATTCTTCCAGACCTGTGGACAGAGAAAGAAAGATGGAAAGATTGAACAAGATATTATGCATACAAGCCCAGAAGTAGCAAAAACCACCTGTACCTTCATTTATTTGGGCCAGAAATCAGTCGCATGCTCACAATCAGTAACAAGAAAGATTGTAAATGTCATCTTCCTGTGTACACTATGATTTTGTGGAGAGTTAGTTTTGTGTCCATGACAATTACCTATTTTACTACATTTTCACATAATTTTTCACCTAAGTTCAAAGCTTTTTACATAACAACTCTTGACTTATTACTAAGGCTCATGAAGTTCTATAAGGAAATGGTGCCAGGCCACCTGTGCTGTCCTTTGGCTACAGGAGAAAGGAGAACACAACTCTGATTGCTCGGAAGCAGAGGTAAGATGAGCTCCCACCGTCCAACTAATCTGAAACCAACCTGTAGGTCATTTGAGGCCCTCTCCTTCTCCGCTGCGTTCGATAATCCATTGTGATGGCCACAGAGACTTCACAGATAAAACTCACAATGAAGGGGGTAGTCATTAGGCAAGTTAACAAGTTGTAAGTCAGGATCAGAAACCATAAAGAAGACAACCCTTTTGTTGATAGCTCCTCTTTTCAGCCATGCTTGCAAGCACATCTGTCTACACCTCATCCTCTCAGGCATGCGGCTCTTTGGCTTCTGACCCACGCAAGCAAGTGTTAGAAACCCTGGTTTGTGCTAGTAAATGCCCAGGGCACTTCACTCTGCAAGCCAGCCTCCTTCCTGAAGGCGCTCAGCTTCATCTTCCCACGTGTGTGGGTGTCTCATGCTGCCCTGGCCATTTCCACTGCTCCGCCTGGGAGTCTCCCCGTTCTCTGCTCTCATGGGTCTTCACTCTTGGTGGTCATGCGAGTCCTCTTACTGCTTCTGAAATGCCTCTGCGCAGTGGAGTAACCGGATCCCTGAGTTAGAGCCCTATCCACCTTGTTTAATCTACCACCCAGGCATTCGGTAAGAATGACAAAGAGAGTGGATAGCATAGCCGAACCAACTAATTCCACTGCACCACAATATATTACTCCACACAAAATCTCTACCTCACCAATCCTAAACTTTTGAATAAGAGAATTATACCTAATCTGGTTTTGAAACTCCCTTCCATTTCAGCAATGAAATCTTCTGTTCCGAGTCTCCTGGCTCTTCACAAAATGCCTCAAACTCAAGGGCCTTGTAGCTCAAAGGTTTTTCAGTGAAAGTCTTAGACATTTTATAAGAAAACTTGGATATTGGACATTTTCTCACATGACATGGTGGGAAGCAAACTGGCAAGTGGTTGACACAGAGCCAGACTGAGAGCAAAGGGCATCGTGGAAGCACCTTCAAACAGATGCACTTTTCTCCAAGTCATTTATGTTGAAATAATTCATAGAAATCTAAACATATAGAGGATAATATGATAAACTACCCTTTATCTACTACTTAGTTTAAGAAATAGTTTTTTATTGCGTGGCCAATAATGATTACACTTTGGGTTGCCATTTGCAAGATCAGCACTGTGAAACCACCACCCTCTTCGAAGGAGAAAGACAGGACTCTCTATTCCCATAAAGAGCTAGCGTCCTGGAAGCTCACAGGGCCGTTTCCAGCTTGTGGTATAGGGTCGCAGTGAGTCGGCATCGCCTCCATGGCTGTGAGTTTAATACTCTCCAGGTGTATTTCTTTTTCTGCACCTAAAGCTCATCAACTAGCACAGTCCTAAATTTATGGTAGCCACACACGACTTCACGCTCTACTCACTTGCATATGTGTCTGTAAACTATATATCTTATAATTAAGATTTTGTATTTGTGACACACTGCAGAAGTGATGTGGAGACCATATCTGACCTCCTCTAGCTCCCAAGTCTAATTCCCACAAGGCAGAGTTTCCTGAGGCTCAGGTCTGACATGCCTCCATCCTCCATCCCTTTTTACTGGATTCTGACCCCAGCAGGCCTGCCCATGGCACTCCACCACTGTGGCTGAGTTGGATCACTCATGGCAATGGCCACACAGAACTTACAGGTTAGTACAGGATACAATTAGTGGGTTCATTAGGAAATAAACAGGTTACAATTCAGATCTACTAGTCTGGTCAGAAATGCTTAGTATACATTTGTTCAGTCAGGATGGTTCCTTCTCTGCCCTGCCCACAGGTAGGCATCTTTATAGCCCTCAGCCTCTTGGCCTGCCCTCTGCCCTCCTCAGACAGTGCCACAAAGTTCTTTAATGGCAGCAAATAAATGGCCAAAGGCATGCCACTCCAGGATAGGCTTCAACCCGAAGGCACATAGCTCCAGGTCCCCCTATTAAGTGCCCAAAGAAACCACCCTCCACAAGCCAGCCTCCTGCCTCAAAGTACTGAACTTTACTTGCTCTAAGGGCTGGAAGTCCGCCACCCTGTCTCATGCCCTGGTTCTTGGATCTTCTGTTGCTGCTCCTCTGGAACCCAAGCTGTCTCCTGGATCAAGAAGGTTCAATGTGCAGGGATCTTAGCTCCAAAGGATGCATCTCACTCCTTGATCTTCTCCCCTGTTTGTAGCCAATCTTCCCTCTTGCTTCTGAGATGAGTGTCTCATTCAGTATTCAGCAGGGTAGCAATCACAATCAACACTTTTAGCTACTACTCACAATCGAATCATATAATCCTATCAGTATCTTCCCCCATCTTCTTACCCAGAGCCATCAGGAAAACAAAGGTGGAGTAAAAAGACATGGGCTAGAAGAGCAATACTAAATAATTCACTGCATTTATATACTAAAGTCTACCAAACCCAAACCCCACTTCTATCACTGCCACCGAGCCAATGCTGACTCATAGTGTTCCTATAGGACAAGGTAGAACTGTCCCCGTGAATTTCCAAGACTGTAACTGTCTTTCTCCCACAGAGGGACTGGTGATTTCTAACTGCTTATCTTGCAGCTAGCAGCCCAACTCGTAACCACTATGCCACCAGCGACCCTAGTGATTAGTGATCCAAAATGAGTTTTCCAAAACGAAATCTTTCTGAGAACAGACAGCCTCATTTTTCTCCTGTGGTTCACCAAGGATCATTGTAAGATACTATGTATATATTTCCTTACAATTTGTGTTCAATATTTTGTTTGGAATGGGCACATGCCTAAATATAAACCATTTATTGTGTTTGCTATATGTTACGCTCTAGTGTCTAAATGTAAGTTGTATATTAGAAATAAGTTAGAGAT
>NW_022111369.1:28985903-28987486 GCF_000313985.2 Echinops telfairi
ATGTTCCAGGTCCAACCATGTCATAAGATGCGTCATAGTTTTATCATGATTTTTTTAGCAACGTGTAGCATACCACTGTGTGTATGTATCAAAGTTTTTTTACTTATTTCTTTTACTGATGGGCATTTAGTCTGTTTCTGTCTTTTTGCTACTATGAACAGCATTGCACTGAACATTTTTGTGCATATGTCTGATAAAGTTTTGACTCTTACTTCTTTAGAATACATAACCAGCAGAGGGATGACTGGATCATTTGGAATTTCTGTTCACAGCTGTGGGAGGTGGCGCCATATCACTTTCCACAGTGGATGTATGTATTTACAGTGTATGAGGGTTCCAGTCACCACATTTGTTATTTTCTGTTCATTGAACTTGGCAGTCAGTTTTAGTGTAAGTATTGTTGTAAATCTTTACAGAAGCAGACTGCAAATAATCAGAGAAGCTGAATTATATGAAAAATAATTTATTATTAGGATTAAAAGAAGGCTTATTAACAACCCGAGATATACAGATGACACAACCTTGCTTGCTGAAAGTGAGGAGGACTTGAAAAATCTGCTGATGAAGATCAAGAATTGCAGCCTTCGTATGGATTGCAACCCAGTATATAGATGACCAAAATCCTCACAACTGGACCAATAGGTTGTATCATGATAAATGGAGAAAACAGTAAAGTTGTCAAGGATCTTGTTTTGCTTAGACTCACAATCAATATTCATGGAAGAAGCAGTCAAACAATTGAAAAAAAAATGCATTCTGTTGTGTAAGACTGCTGCACAAGAGCTCCCTACAGCAAGGCTATTGCTTTGAGGGTCATGGCCCTGACCCAAGCTGTGGTATTTTCAATCACCTCATGTGCACGTGGAAGTTGGCTATTGAATAAGGAAGACCAAGGAAGAATCCATGCATTTGAATTGTGCTGGAGAAGAGGATTGAAAGTCCCAAGGACTGACAAAGGCACAAACAGATCTCTCTAGAAAAAGTACAGCCAGAATGTTCCTTCGAGGCAAGGAGGAAGAGACTTCATCTCACACACTTTGGGCATGTTTTAAGGAGAGAACAGCCCAGTACTTAGTAAAATGAAGAGGCGGCAAAGAAGAGGAAGGCCCTCAAGACATGAATGGACACCGTGGCTGCAGCCAGGGGCTCAGGCAGAGGAACAGTTTTGAGGGCAGCACAGGACCATCCAGTGTTTCATTCTTTTGCGCACAGAACAGAGTGGGTGGCACCTAACAACATCACCAAAGCAAAAGAATTCCCTTTGCTTTATATCCTCATCGCACACTTGCCATATGATGAGGGTGAAACAATATAACTTTCATCTTAATTGTGGGGGGGAAAAAACTCCCTTGTATTTTGCTGGTTCTGTATCCTGCCATCACCTTGTTATCTTACCTCCAGTTCTTTGGACTTGATCCAGTCGTAGTCTGCTGTATCGTCTCCTGATCCCGGGAATTGTCAGCAGCCTGCCATCTTACCTGCCGATCTTGGATTCCTTTGCCTCTACAGCCAGAAGCCTGCTATCTGACCTCCTGATCTTGGGTTCATCAGTCCCTGCAGCTAACTAACTGAGTCAGAAGAAG
>NW_022111369.1:28988273-28989283 GCF_000313985.2 Echinops telfairi
TAGGTTGGATCTGCCAATGGCTCAGGCTGGCTAGATACTCTGGATATGGGTTTGGGACTACCATCGTCCCCCACAGCCATCCCAAATTGGGTGTTCATAATTTTTGCTCTGAAGCTTTTCTCCTCACTATATTTGAATTTTCATCTTTGGGTCACACAAATGATCATCTTTGGGTCACACAAGCTGGTGTGCTTCTTCTGTGTGGACTTAGTTGCCTCCTCACTTAGATGGCTGCTTGTTTGAATGCAAGCCTTTAAGACCCCAGACATTATTCTGATTGATAGCCAGACACCTTCTGCTTTGGAAGATAATCTTTATTTAAAGGCGACTGAATGTGATAATCAAATTAAAGATGTTCATAACAACGTACAGATGAATGTTTGACCACCCAACTGGGCATCATCATAGCCTAACCAAACTGACACATAAAGCTAGCCATCACAAGACTTAAACTGTCACATGTTTGTATTTGATTGATGTCAGTGGAAGCCATCGCAACCCAGATCTCTGCATCCAAGAATGCAAAGGAGGCAGGTGGCAAAGGAGGCAGGTGGCACAGAATGCTCAATAAATTAGTTTCTGCCAAAGCTCCCTCTTCTTCCCTTTTTAAATACAAGGATACCTATTTCAGGCTTGCCTTTCATCATAAGTAGTAACATATTTGCCTTCAGGCCAAATGACTTGTCTAATGAGACAAACATGTACTTACTTGGCAGATCACCGAAGGTCACAGCAGCTTAGCCGTATTACAAGAACCCTATTTTCACAATGAAAAGCTTCAGTTGTGATAGGAATAAATTTAAGCAGATGCATTTCAGGGCCAGGACTAGAAGAAGAAAATAGTCCAGTCTGATGCCCTTGCCTAGGGCAGTGCAAGACGCCACGGCAGCTTTACTGCAGGCCATTTTGAGCAAACAGTGCCAAAATGTGAAGACGTGAGGACCGGGGATGAAGCCAGTGTTCTACTCATTTTGTTGTTGACAGCAGTGTGTGTATCTTGATACTAGGGT
>NW_022111369.1:28989890-28991503 GCF_000313985.2 Echinops telfairi
CATAATTATTTGCAACAAATATAGGACAAAATTTAACATATGAATAAACCTTACATATCATTAAGGAGAGGAGGACACGCATAAATAACACAGAAATGAAATGAATGTTTAGAACAGGAAACAAGTCCACAGGCTCTAGAACCAGGCTGTTTAAATCCAAGCATAAGCTTTGTCTGGGTTTAATCATATGACATTAAGTAAATTGCTTCACTTCTCTGTATCTATTTTCTTATCTATTTGTTCAATCCAGAATTATACACACCGGATTCTCTAAGTGGGTTGTCTTAATATTCTCTATTTTACCTCTAAGGGTTCTATCACATTGCAATGGCTACAAAGAACTGGCAGACAAAATTCATGATTCAAAGGTTTATTGAAGAAGTTGACAAGTTGTATGGGCAGAGAGAAATGCTCAGAGGAGAGTCCATGATGTGGATGTGTTGCAAAGTTCTTTCAGGTGTGCTAATAAATGCCCAGTGGGGCATATCACTAGGCTGTGTGTCTCAATCGAAGGTCATTCAGCTCAGGCTCTGTGGGTCAGCAAACCCAGCTCCCTCAATTGTGTCCACAGGCATCAGCCAGAAGCTAAATCATCCCCACTTCTAGGTCAGCAAGCTCAGCTTCCCCCAATTAAGTGCCCAGAGGCACCCTATCCCACAAGCCAGCCTCCTTCACAAAAGCACTCAGTTTCATTTGCTCTGTGGATTGGGATGTCACCACTCTGTTCTGTGCTCTGGTTCCTGGTTTTGCTCCTCCTCCTCGGATGTGATAGCTGCCAATGATCCAGAAGTTTCACTGTGCAGGGATTTCAGGTCTAGAGAATGAGGGGCTCCACACCTAGCTCTTGCTGGCAATGAGATCCCTCCCACTGCTTCTCAGCAGGTTCATTCTGTGTGAGGCAGGATGGCATTCAGGGAATCCTGTTCATAGTTACTCACAGGTAAAGCTTATCAGTATCTTTCCCCACCTTCTTACCAGACTAGAAGCGCTACGTTAAATAGTTCACCAGCCCCCTGCACTTAGATGAAAGCACGTGTCTTTTATTTTTTAACTATAACTTTTACTTATTTATTTATTAAATCATTTTATTGGGGGCTCTTACAGCTGTTATCACAATCCATACAAATATTCATGTGTCAAGCACATTTGTGCATCTGTTGCCATCATCATTCTCAAAACATTTTCTTTCTACTTGAGCCCCTGGTATCAGCTCCTCATTTTCCCCCTCCCTCATAAACCCTTAACAAATTATAAATTATTATTATTTTCCTATCTTACATCATCTGCTGTCTCCCTTCACCTATTTTTCTGTTTTCAGTCCCCCTGGGGTG
Source organism: Echinops telfairi (assembly GCF_000313985.2). NCBI lineage: Eukaryota > Metazoa > Chordata > Mammalia > Afrosoricida > Tenrecidae > Echinops > Echinops telfairi. The sequence continues at coordinate 28,991,222 of NW_022111369.1, forward strand.
GGGGGAGGGTTTATATATCAATCACTGTGATCGGTTCTCCCTTTCTCCCCCCACCTCCCCACTACCCTCCTGGTATTGCTATTCTCATTATTGGTCCTGAGGAGTTTATCTGTCTTAGATTCCCTGTGTTTCCAGGTCTTATCTGTACCAGTGTATATGCTCGGGTCCAGATGGATTTGTAATGTAGAACTGGAGTCATGATAGTGAGGAGGAGTGAGGAGGAAGCATTAAAGAACTAAAGGAAAGTTTTATGTTTCATCGGTGCTATACTGCACTCTGACT
>NW_022111369.1:28993095-29037979 GCF_000313985.2 Echinops telfairi
CCTGGATAGAAGAGAAGTCTGGCTAGTACAAATCATTAACTCAATTGGCTGCCAATCAAAAGTGTAGAGATCTGAGTCCACTGAGGACTGCCTTGGAAGAAAGACCAGGTGATCTCCTTCTAAAAATCAGCCATGGAAAACCCACTGAAGCACTAGAGATGGATTTGCCATGCGCATGTGGCAACTGGGTTTTCTACAGAAGACATGAATCTTAATTTCACATGAAGTTGGCCAAATGTTCACTTCAGAAGATAATGTGAACTTTAAACTATTTGGGGGGAAGGATGACATTTCTTCATACTTTAATGGGGTTCAACAGAGAAATATATGTCTTCAAAGATACTTCAATTGAGCAATAATAAGAATAGAGTTTTTATATTTTTCTTTTGGAGAATTCTGACACTTGAGCTGTCATGAGTCCATGTCAGTGGTGCCACAGCCGCACAGTTTCACTTCTGTGTTTCTGTCTTTGTTGGAGACTGTCAGCAAAGGGGAGCTGGTCATAGGTGAACGCAAAGGCCCACACATTAAGAGATTTCCTGATGATTGGACTTGGTTAGAACCCAGTGGATGTTTTCCATTTCACATGGACAACAACTTCTGCACAGCACAGGATCTCAAGATGTATTCGCTTGGCCAAAGAGAAGGCAGGAAAGACGGGTTTATTAATTGCCTTGCCCTGGAATCTCTGGAAGAGCTCTGACTCATTAGCATAACACATACATTGGAAGCTTATCTTACAATATGGTGATAGCTTCATATACTTGACAATTTTCGTCCCATTGCTGAATCTACCTCAAAATCCAATTTCAACTGCACATGACACTTCTTACATTTTTGCTGTGCAGAAACATGGTTGTTAAAGAAAATGTCCATTATGTAATCCATCAAAGCACATGCGCTTCTCAGATATTGGCGGTTGATGAGCACAGAAAGCTTAACCACCTTTTCAAGGAGCAAGTGCTTTAGCAGGATTCAAGTGATAAGAACGTTCTTTACAGAAATTACAGATGCCACAGTAGTAGGTATCATTTATTAAGTGTTCACTGTTTTCCAAGCACTATGTTAATGCTCTATAATAATGCTTTACATTTGGTATAATAATAATTTTAGAAGTTCTACAGATATATTCTTTTCATTATATTAACCCAGAATTTGAGCTTTCTAGACTTCCTAGGAAATTCAATCTCAGATAATATTGAAAGATACCTCTTTACTTCTTGGGATCACCTAAAAATCAGAGAGGTTTTGGTGATATCTGCAAAATGGGTGAGCAGCCTTTCTCCTCCTGGGCTTAGTTTTGTTACAGGCTCCCAAAAAGGAGCCTAGAAGGCACAGTTTGCAATAAGATTGGTAGTACAAACCCGACCCTCCCCACCCCCAGCAGCTCCTTATAAGGAAGGCCAGGAGAACTACTCCTGAAAAGATTCCCCAAGCCAAACCTATTGCCATCAATTCTGATTCGAAGTGCCCTCCCTAGGGATTCCTTATGGGAACAGGTAGCCTCATCTCTCTCCCTTCAAGCCTTTGGTCAGTTAGAATGGTGATGGCAGTAGGTCTGAATGTGGTTAGCATATCAAAACCTAGCCCACAGTGCCCTATAAACCACTTCTACTCAGTAGCACCCATCTCTGGGAAAGAACACCATGCTTGGTGAAGTAGAAAGGCAGTGAATAAGAGGAAGACCCTCACTGAGATGGACTGACACAGTAGCTACAGCAATGGGCTCAAACATAACAATTGTGAGGATGAAAGAGGTCCAGGAAGTGTTTTGTTCTGTTGTAGATAGGGTTCTGATTCACCAGGAGTCAGAACCAACTCAACAACACGAAGCAGCAATAACCTTGGTAACCCATGGAGTCACCATGAGTCGCAGGCCAACCTGATGGCAACTAACAGCAGCCGCAACATCATAAACACGCAAAATCATCCCATCCCTTTGGTCTTTTGAAAACAAGCAGCTCTAGTATGTCTGTGCCAAGGTCAATTGTGAAAACATTGCTGGTCCAGGAGGGTGGGTGTCACCTAGGTCCAGCCAAACAAGAACACCATGTAGCCACGCCTCCTACGCAGTATACTCCGTTTCTGTTAAGTGGTAGTACTTGTAGCTAACAGCATAGGTTCTAGAATCAGACCGTGTTTCAATCTAGTCTTCATCATTTAAAGACTGTACCACCTTGGGTAGAAAGTGAACCTGGACAGTCAATCAGCAATTTTGTGTTTATTCACTAAGTCAGAGAGAGAGAGAAAAGATATAGAATCATTCTAAAAGTCTTCTTAAATGGCTAGTGTAGCTCTTTCTATTATTCCTCGATCAAAGGAAGAATTGATGCATTTCAGTGAGGTGTTGATGAAGAATTTTAAACATATGAACTGCTGGAAGAACAAATCTATCTTGGAAGAAATACAGACAGAATGCTCCTTAGAATCAAAGATGGTGAGACTTATCTCTGGATAAGGACATCATACTTGGTAAACTAGAGGGTTGGGGGAAAAGTGGAAGACTCATATTTAGGCTGAGTTCTCTAGAGAAGCAAATCTTGTGAAGCTTATATATGCCGATGCACAATGAGGTTTATATTAAGGAAATGGCTGACATAGTTGCTCCAAGCTCCAAGTCTGCAGGTCAGATGTTAAGCTGGGAGCTTCTCCTGACTCAGAGAGTGCAGAGGCTGATGAACCCAAGATCACCAGGAAGGCCACAGGCAGAGGCCAGTGAATCCACAGTGGGAGGGTCAGGTTTGTAATTGCTGATTGGAATTCATTGAGGGTCAGCAGATAAGGTGACAGATAAGATAACTCCTCCAAGAATTGAAAGACACTATAGCAGGTCATGGGCTCAAGTGCAAATAACTGAATGAATTTCAAGGAGGAAGATGCAGAATCCAGACATAGCAAATACCAAGCAAGCTTTTCCTCAGTATCTATTTTTATGTTGGAAGCAGACCCATTCTCAAGATTTCATCATGGAGGATTACTAGGTCTAAACTGCCAATCCCCTGAGAGTTATAGCCCTGCCAAGTTGGCACACATTTTTTTAAATTAAAGGATCATTTTATTTGGGGACTCTTAAAGCTCTTATCCATACATCAATTGTTCAAGCATATTTGTACATATGTTACCATTACTATTTTCTAAACATTTGCTTTCTATTGAGCCCACAGCACACAGGCTGGTGTGCTTCCTCCATGTGGGCTTATTGCTTCTCTGCTAGATGTCCGCTTGTTCCACTGCAAGCCTTTAAGACCCCAGATGCTATATCTTTTGATAGCCTAGCACCATTAGCTTTCTTCACAGTATTTGATTATGCACCCATTTTGTCTTCAGCTATTGTGGCACAAACTTTTAATGATCATAACCCTCAACAAAAATTACTGACACAATCAGCTGCAACAATAGCCCCAAATACGTGCTTTCTTCTGTTGTACATGGAGTTACTATGAGTGTGAACATATTTGGTGGCTCCTATCAACAACAATTTTTTTTGAGTTAAACGAAACCTAATAATTTTATATATTAAAAATCAACAACAATGAAAGACTAAAAAGAAAACTAGAACCATACTCTCGGAAGTTTCTTTCTATTTGTACTCCCTTGATAGAAAATTAATAAATGTCATGTTCATGGTGCTCATTGGTTATTACTCTTCTCCATAAGTTGTGTCTAGTCTGGGTAGAAACATCCCTTTGCAAAGCCTAGGCAGTTCTTCCAGGCCACATTGGAAAAGGCTTGTCCTTTCTGTGACTACTCTTGATTGGTGAGCAATTGTCAGTGTAGGTAATTTACAAGACAATTTCTATGTGTTTCTCAGATATACCAAAAACAAACTCACTATCACCCAGTTAATTCTAACTCATAGTCGTCCTATGGAACAGAATGGAGCTGCCCCTGTGGATTTCCAAGGATACCTTGACCAAAGTAGAAAGCCTCATCTTTCTCCCACTGAGCTGCTGGTGGGTTCAAGCTGCTGATCTTGTGATCAAATGCATATCCCACTATGTTACCCAGACTCCTTTCTTAGAAATAACTGGTCCATATTCCAATATTGCTGTCACAGATATCTAGAAGATCAGATTGGCAGCTATTGATACTGCACAGCACTTGTACCAAACCTTTAAAATTTTAATCTCCCTTTCATTATCCTGTTAATGCTAAAAATTAAAAAGTATTAATAAGGGCTTACTACATGTCAAGATTCTTTAGGGTTAGGGCTCAAATTTATACCAAGAAAAGAACTAGTAATAATCTACACTTGGAGAATTTTTTTTTCATTTTTTGTTGCTTGCTGGAGCCCTGCTGGCACAGTGGTTAAGTGCTCAGCTGTTAACAGAAAGGTTGGTGGTTCGAATCCACCAGCTGGGAAAATGGTGTGGCAATAGGCTCTGTAAACAGCAAACCTTATGGGGCAGTTCTACTATGACCCATAGAACTCAGTAAGTCAGAATTGACTTGACAACAATATGTTTGGTTTTATTTTTGGAAGTTTTTGTTATGTTGATTACTATGTAACTTGCAGGATTTCACTATAAACCTTTTTGAAAAATCCAATACCTACTTTAATAATTAATATCCCAACAATAAGACAAGTTGTAGAGGTAATATTCAATAAGGGGTCTCTAGGTAACAAAACAGAGATTACCATGTGTGCTTGGCTCCAGACAGTGTCAATATTTAGCTTTAATTTTTTACCAGATTTTTTTTAACTCTGCACACTTTTTCTCCAGAAGAGCAGCTGGTGGTTTTGAACTGCTGACCATGAAGATTACAGCACATTGTGTAACCACTACACTACCAAGGCTGCTATATAGGGTTTCTGCAACCGTACATTTTTACAGAAGCAGACATTTCTCCTTCATCATTGTCCCTCAGATTAGCTAGTGGGTTTGAACTTAGAACCTAACCATTAGCAGCCCAATACTTAACCAACATAACCACTAGATACACATATCAGTATCTTTAAAAAAAACCAAAAACCTATTTTACAGTATTTTGCTAATCTGTGTTCTCTTTCTTATAAATGTTGATCATAGATCATAAAGCTTATTTATGGAATGATCATTTCTTGACATCTCTCTGACTGCAATTGTCCAAAGTTCACCTTATCAATTTGACCTTCAACGACATTTGATTTCCTTTTCTGAAATGTTCTGGTTAGGAGTACGTCTTAATTTCTTAGTGTTGCTATAACAGAAGTACCATGAGTGGGTGGCTATAATGAACAGATTTGTTTTCTCACAGTGGGGGGGCTATTAAGGACCCCTGGAAGCACACTGATTAAGCACTATACTGCTAATCATAAGTGCTGTGGTGCAGCTGCTCCACGGGAGAAGAGACCTGGAGACCTCTGTGCTCCAGAAAAGACTGCCGTGGTTGAGGTTATGGGCTGCGCAGTTGACTCCAGCTCAAAGTGACCCTGTAGAACAGAGTAGAAAAGCCTCCCTCAGGTAAAGATGATAAGCCAGGAAGGCCTATGGCATAGTTCCCCTATGTCCAATGCGGTTGCTGTAAGGAGACTCTCCTCAAGGGCACTCAGCAACAGCGGGAGACCAGCAGTCCACATTCAGGGCACTGCTCTAGAGGAAGACTTCCTATCCCTGCTGTCTCTGGGGAAGAGTCCTGGTCTCTTCCGCGTCTGTTCTTTATTCGTTGGCAGTCCTCCTGGGCATTTATCCTTCCCCATCTGTGTGTCCTGGCTTCAGTGTGCTATCTTTTCTTCTACATTACAAAAATGATTGGTTTCCAATGCACCCTACACTCATATGACCTTATTAACATACTAATAAACCTCTCCTCCCAAATAGGGTTATATCCACAGTGTAGGTGTTAGGTTTCACAACATGTTTTTGGAGGACATAATTCAAATCTAAAAGATTGAGAACTTTTTCCTCTTTCTCTTTCACACACTCTCTCTCTTCAGCTGTGCTGAGGAGTGTAAGGGGCCTATATTGGGAGAATTTACTATGTCTAAAAATAAAACATTGTGCCCCATTACCCAAATCTGTAAGGTGACATCCTGGGTTATGTGTTAGGCTAGTAACAGCAAAGTCAGCACATCAAAGCCACCAACTGCTCCTGTGGAGAAAGATGAGGCTTTCTAATCCCATAAAAAGTGACAGTCCCAGAGACTCACAGGGACCATTCTACTCTGTCCTGTAGGGTCGCTGTGAATCCCACCACTGGACATGGACCATAACAAACTATGGATTGACTTGAGAAGAATAGAAATCCCAGAACACTACACTGTGCTCATACAGAACCTGTACACGGATCAAGATGGAGCTGCGTTAACAGAACATGGTTTAAAATCAGGAAAGGTGTGCATTATGATTGAATCTTCTCACAATATTTGCTCATTCTGTATGCTGAGCAAAGAAGCAGGGTTATATGAAGAAGAATTTGGCATCAGATTCAGAGGAAGGCTTAATCACAACCTGCAATATGCGGATGACACACCTTGCTTGCTGAAAGTGAAGGGGATGTGAAACGTTTGCTAATGAAGACCAAGGATTGTAGCCTTCAGTATGGATTACAATGCAATGTAAAGAAAACCGACATCCTCACTGGACTGACCCAGGGCCTGCACTGACGGCCTCACACATAAGAACACTTATGTGTGCAGATGGCCCAGGACCGGGCAGCGTTTCCTTCTGTGGTGTGCAGGGTTGCTTTGCTTCAGACGTGGCTTGATGTCACCTATCAACAACTGCATCCAAACCCATCGATTCTAACTTAAGCTCTTAAAAAGTTGGTGTGTTAAAGATTTCAGACTTTTTCCACTTAACGTTTTCATACCCACATTGATCAACGGTGTGGGCTAACATGTTTTTTACTTGTTGCTATGTAATATGAAGAAAAAAGGGGATTTAGTCAATTTCTCTGCAAGCATAATGGGTAATATTTCTTCTAGTTGTCAGAAAATAGTTAAATTGGGAATTCACTGGATATGGTTTATATGTTAATAAACAAGTGCAAGAAAAATGGAGCTACTTTGCTTTAATTTCAATAATTGAAATCCCTGTATCATCACTCCCATGAATGGTTTGGTTTCTAAATATATCTCATTATGCAGCTCAATTCACAAGTATCCAAATATTGTACCAAACACAATTCCAGGGCCTTGAGGGGGAAATAAAGATGAGTAAGACTCCATTCTTCCCTCTAGGAGATCAGAGCCCAGCCAAAGAGAAGGCATTTAAATAATAAAGGATAATTAACTCCTCTTAAAAGACATGAATATGGAACCACATTTTGATGAAGGGGGAGGGGTTGTATTAATTATTAGATTCGATCATGCTTATAAAAACAAAAATAACTTATTTGCACCCTCTTCAAGGATTCCTTAGCTGAGGCATACACATTATGATTAAAAACTATGCCCCAACCATCCCTCTTTTTCTGATTTCCTTTTTCTTTTTTCCATAACATTTATTATCTTGTAGCGTAGTACGTACATAATCCAGCTGTCTATTATGATCATTGCTTATTGTCTCCATCTGCTGGAATGTAAGCGTTATAAGAGCGGTATTCCTGGTATCTTCCATGAGCCCAGGACGGCCTGACAGATCTCACAAACTCTCACTGTCATCGAATCACAGCAGCCTCAGAGGGCAGAGTAGAACTGTCCGTGGGTTTCCAAGATGATAGGTACTTAACCAGTGGTTGAATGAGCGTGTTTTATTTCTTGGGCTAGAGTATGCCTGCATTAATTGCCCAAGACCACGGTCAGTCTCTATGACCTCACGTTGCAAAATCAGTTCACTTGCTACTGATACGTATTTTCTCAGAAATCAGAAACCTGATCAAAGCCATATCAAACGGGCAAACATAAAATGTGAGACAGACTCTTTACATTAGAGTATCACTGTATTTGCTATATAATGGATGGATTCAGAATATTAGCCTCAATAAAGCAATATTAGCTTCAATGATAGCAAATGTGACTTAGATAACAAAATGTCAGTATAGCAATATTTGTCACTTTCTAGTATTAATTATTATTAATAATTAATACTGTTTATATGAATGGAACTGGGTATCCATTGCTGCTTGATGGTGATGATGCACCTTGTGAGATAATTAGAAATTTGTGGTGGTTTTAACCCTCTCTAAAGAGTTTATGTTATCCATGAAAATATTGAACCTTTGAGTATCATCATCATCATCATCATCATCATAAAGAAATTGGATTATCGAATTTTTGAATTACCGAGTAGTTTGGGATATTTGTAACTGAGCCAAATATTCCAGAAGTCAAATTTCTAAAGTATATGTCTTGCACAGTACTCTTTAAATATACTACCAAGTTGAAAAATAGGCCTCGTCAATATTAACTTAAAGTCGCATAAAGCAAATAGAAAATCTTTGTTTGCTCGTTTAGCTCATTTGTTTTTACTTTATTATTGTTCTTTTAGTTTTTGTTTTCCTTTCATTAAGGAAAAAAACCTCACTTCCATTGTGTTGATTCTGACTCATAGCAACCCTCTCCAGCCTTTCCAAGACTGTGAATCTTTCCCAGAGGAGACAGGCTCCTCTTCCTCCCTAGAGCAGCTGGAGGCCCCTATGGCTAAGCCGGTGGGTAGCAACCCTAAGAGTACCACTCCCAGGCCACCAACAAAGAGAAAGAAACATTTTAAAGAGATCAAACATCAATTCTTGTTTTACAAACATACAAATTGCAATCGTTTACAGTTAAAATTTACTAGCTTCAGCAGATGATTTGAACTGGGAGACAAAGGAATTTGTGAACTTGAATACAGTGAAATGAAAATTATCCAGGCTACAGAATAGGAAAACACTAAGAATAAGAGATCTGTGGGGCATTGCGTGATAGGTGCCCAACTCACTGGCATCGTGTCCAGCTCAGAGTGACTCTAGACAGGCTTTGCAAATCTTTATGGGGGCAGACAGAGGAGAGGCTGGTAGGTTTGAAACGTCTGTCTTGCTGGCCTCCTCCAAATTCCAAACAGCCATCAGACTACTAGGATGAGGATCCCACCCAGTGGCCTCAACCGGTTCACATGTGCTGTGCTCATCTCTCTGGTACAGCCACACCCATGAGGCACTTGTTGGCCAATGAAAGCTCTTTATTATTAACAGAAAATAGCTTACGTTTATTTTTAAATAGCATTGACTAAAGTAACCATTCAGAAATCATACACCAACTCACCATCCGGAATCCTTGTCTACCTGTCTTTATTCACCCAAAAAGCTGACTCTGAAGTCAATGCACTGGACCTCACTTGTATTGACACTAATTTGTCCAGATATACTCAGTATTCTTTGCCAACATCATTCAAGTGTATCCCTTTTTTCTTTGGTCTTACTTATTCAAAGTCCAGCTTTCACATGCATACGAGGCCATTGAAAATCCCAAGGCGTGGGTGCCACTTAGTCCTCAAAGTGACGTCTTGGCTCCTGGGCACTTTAAAGTGGTCTTGTGCAATGGACTTGCCCAAGGCAATGCCTCCTGTGATGTCTTAAGCTGCTTCCAGGGGTGTTGATGGTGGATCCAAGTAAATTAAATCCTTGACAACCTCAGTGTTTTCTCTCTTTATCATGATGTTGTCTATTCCCATTTCTGAGGGGTTTTATTTCCTGGAAATTTAAGTGTAAGCCATTTTGAAGGCTGTATGTTTTAGTTTTCTTCGGTAAATTCTTCAGGCTTCTTTCCTTTTAGCAAACAAAGACATGTTATCTACGTGTCTCAGGTTGTTAGTGATCCTTTCTCCAATCCTGTGAACACATTTTTCAAGGATTCCAGCTTCTCAGATGATTTTCTTAACAGATAGATTGAACAAGTGTGGTGAAGTTTACAACCCTGGCACACACCTTTCTTGATTTTAAACCATCCAATCTCTCCTCCTGTTGAACTGGCTGCATCTTGGTCTAGTTAAGTACAATGAAAGTGTCATGGAATTACCATTATTGGCAACGTTATTGATAGTTTATTATGATCCACACAATCAAATGATTTGCAGTCAATAAAACATAAGTAAACATCATTCAGTATTCTCTGCTTTCAAATGGAATGTCAGCAATAATAACCCTCATGTCATAACATCTTCAGAATCTGTCTTGGGTTTCTGGCAACTCCCTGTCAGTGAACTGCTGCAATCATTTTTCAACTACTTGCAAATGATATTGATGATATTGCTTGATTATTAGCTCATTCTGCTGGAAATGGGTACAAAAAAGCATCTCTTCCAGTAAAGTGGCCAATTACCTATCTCCCAATGATCTTGGCATAGATAATGCTTTCCAGTATTTAATTAGCCAGTTGAAACATTTCAGTGGGCATTCTATCAATTCCTGGGTGCCTTATTTTTAGCTAATGCATTCCATATTGCTTGGACATTTTCATTCAATACCACTGGTCCTTGATCATATGCAACCCTTTAAATGGTTGAACATGAGCCAATTGCTTTTGGTACAGGGACTCTGTATACTCCTTCCATCTTCTTTTGATGCTTCCTGCATCATTCAGTATTTTGTCCCTAAAATCCTTCAATATTGCTGTCAGTATTCAGTGTCAAACTTTCACATGCAATGGAAACCATTGAAAATACCATGACTTGGATCAGATACACCTTGGTCTTCAAGGTAACATCTTTGATTTTCAATAATTTAAGGAAGTCTTGTGCAGCAAATTTACCCAGTGCAATATGCCATTTGATCTCTTGACTACTGCTTCCATGAGCGCTGATTGTGGATCCAAGCAAGAGGAAATTCTTGACAACTTCAATCTTTTCTCCATCATACGACAAACTGGCAGACAAGTGGTGGTGGGTTTTATTAGTGAATTCATGAAGTTACAATTCAGGATCATGATCTATTTGCAAGTAACATGGACAACCCCGGATATAGTTTTTCAAACAAGACAGCTTCTTTTCTGGCTGGGCCCACATGTAGGCCTCTGCTGCTGGACTCTGCTTGGGCTGAAATCTGCCACACAGTTTGGGCCCTTGGGTTTTCTCTGGGTCCTTGCACCTGGCTTGTACTCCTGCTCAAGCCTTCGTTCTTTCCTCCATGGGCAGGTATTACAAAGGCCTTTAGCTCTTCCAGTTACTGTCCAGAGGCACCCCACACTTCCTGCGAGCCTCCTGCTGAAGGCAGTCAGCGCTTTCTCTCTGCTTAAGTTGGCCCGCTCACTCGCATTGCTTCATTCCATGGGCCAGAAGCCCCACTCCCACCCCACCCCTTCATGCCAGTCTCCTTGTGCTGGTGCTGCCACTTTTCTAATCGATGGTGTGATGCAGGGAGAGTTAGCCAGTTCCCATTTTAAAATCTGGTTGAGAAAATACATTCTTGTAAATATCAGCGAAGATTTTTTCATCTATTTTGTTTTGTGAACTTTTTTATAGGCCAACCCATATAAACTGAACCCCAAGTCTTCCAATCGAAAGTGGAAAGTGTGCCACAATACCGTGTCAGTAGAATATGATAAGGAGTCATCCAAAAAGAGTCACATGCCTGAGTACTTCACCAGTCAGTGGGGCTGTGGCATTTTCGCTTGCCTCATATATGTGCGAAAGCTGTACAATGGATAAAGAAGACAGATGGATAACTGAAACATTTGAATGATGGTGTTGATGAAGAATATTAAATACCACAAACAAAAAAAACAAACCCATCAGTGCTAACTCATAGTCCATCCCCCCACCCCCGGGTTTCTGAGACTGAGTATTTCTCCCTCAGAGCTGCTGATGGTTTCAAACTGCCAACCATGCAGATTGCCCCCCAACTCATAACCACTAGGCCACCAGGGCCCCAGAAGAGCTGCCCCATCCACTGAAATCATACTAGCGAAACAGTTGCACCCTTCATGCTTTCTCTCTATCTCCCACGTGCACGGAGTCCTGAGGTCAGGCTGACACAAGTCAAGTACAGGATCCAGAGCAAGAGAGTGAAATGAAATACCCAAAAGTGAAAGCGAGTTTTGCTTTCTTAGCCAGGCCAAAGTGCACATCAACATGGGAGGTAACTGGGAACTGATGGTGTTGGTCACCAGTGACCCATCACCAGTCTTCTGCATGTGCTAAGTCAGGAAGGGGAAGGTCACAAATACGGCATCTTGCCCGTATCTAGGGCTGTGATAGAGGCATGGTTTGTGCTTTCTACAGACCATACCCTCTCAGACAACAAAAGGTGGTGTCGTGAGTCACACTGTCCAGTAAGTTGGAGACTCAAAATGTACCCCACCTTAATCACATCTCATTAACATGACAGATAATGCCTTCCAAAATGGGATTATAGTCATAGATGAAGAGGCTAGAATTTATATCTCAAAATAGCACAAGATGGCTAGATGGGCCATACTAAATAAATAGTTACATCACAGACTGCCAGAAGAACAAACGAATCTGTCTTGGAAGAAATACAGCCAGCATGCTCCTTAGCAATGAGGAATTTGAGGCATTGTCTTATGTACTGTGGACATACTATCAGGTTGGACCATTGTCTTGAGAAAAGCATTGTGATTGTTAATGTTTTGTGTCAACTTGCCTGGACCAAGAGTCTCAGTGGTTTGGCAGTTGATGCCTACCAAGTCCCCTGATGAGACCTTACATCTGGCTCATTGACATCCAAATCTTTGTACTTGAGCCAGCTGCCTGCAGTACTGCCTGCCTATCCTGGGAGTCCTCAGCAGCCTGCCTTCTTACTTGCCAACCTTGGATTCATTCAATGAGGAACTGGTACCAAGGGCTCAAATAGAAAGAAAATGCTTTGAGAATGATGATGGCAACAAATGTGCAAATGTGCTTGACACCGTGAATGAAAGTATGGATTGTGATAAGAGATGTAAGAGCCTCCAATAAAACCATTTCATTAAAAAAAAAAAAACCATAAACCTGTCCTCTGACCAGTCAATCTTGAATTGATTAGCCCCTGCAGCCACACAAGTCAGTAGAAGCCACCTGTCTAACATCTAACCAACAAAACTGAATGTGCCTGTCTCTGCAACCGTGTGAGCCATGTCTTTGACATAGACGTCTCTCCCTCTTTGCTTCTTTAGCAAAACCAGCCTAAGACAGACACTTTTCTCAGTAAAGTAGAAGACCAGGGAAAAGGAGAACGCCCCTCAGAGAGATGGATTGACAACACAGCTGCAGCCATGCGCGCAAACAGAATGATTGTGAAGGTGGTGCACAGCCAGGCAGCATTGCATTCTGTCACAGATACGGTCTCCGTGAGTGAGAACCAGCATGTTGGCACCAAACAACAATACCGTCACAAGGGTTTCGTGCATTTTACTTGCATCAGCAAAACTGTCTGTTCACCTTGGTGGGCCACAAGCATCTTATTTGCATAGTCCCACCCAATCACTTTGTAGGAATTACAAGACCATAGCTATTTACTAAAAAATAAGTAAATAAAGCACTTGACTTCCCTGCAACCCTATTTTAAAAGTAGCAGGTCTGCTGTGACAGTAGGAGGTAGGACATAGTGAACAGTGTGAGCGTCTAATGTTTTATCTATTTATTTAGACAGAAGCTAAATTGCAGTATTCCCCTGACTTTCTCCTACCTCGGACTGCACATACCAGACACCAACCCCAGGCAGGTCATCGTTTCCAAGATGCCCTTACATGCCAGCACAATGCCAGGACTTTTAATGCAAGTTGTCATAACAATGTGGATGGGTCGGGATAAAACTCATATGACAACTGAGAGCGCTGAAATTCAGAGGATTTCTGATTTGCCTAAGGTCATCAAATCAGTAAACGGTTGAAAACATATTACAGTCGGGTTTATTTCTGTGCATAGTGACCCCATAGGGCAGAGTAGGTCTACCCTATAGGGTTCCCAGGCTGTAATATCTGCAGAAGCAGACTGCCACATCTTCTCTCACCACAAATGGGTTTGAACCACAGGCCTTTACATTAGCAGTGGTTGCTTAGCTGCTGCATTCTCAGGGCTCCTTGAGTAAAAAAGGCAAAGGTAGTTGCAAAGAAATTGAAAAGGGCATGAATTAATTCCTCAAAAGATTATTTGAAATTTCCTTTGCCCAATGCTGGTTTAGAAATGCTACCAAAGATAGTGCCTGATTCATTTACCAGCCAAGTGGGCTGCTGGCCACAATTCGTTCAGCAGAGAGGCATTTCTGCCAGTGCCTGGGGATAGCCCAAGTGAAGAACGATACTCTGGGAATGTTTGGTCACAGGACAGAGTCCCTGATAGGATTTCTTGGGTAACATAGGATGGAGCGTCCTCTGCTGCTTTCCCTTCTAGTTCAGGAGTGAAATCAACCATCATTTAATAGTAAAATTAAGATTTTTCGTGTCAGACTGAGCTCAAATCCTCTTTCCTCCACTTACTAATTGTGTTACATTATCACATCACTTGGGCTCTCCAGATTTGCTACTTCATTTGTCAAGTGGAATAATAGTAGTAGTTGCATCCTATGGTGATTAGCGAATATTAAGTGGAGAGGGAGGAGCATGAAGCTAAGACCAAACATTATGGAGTCTCATTGGTTTTATGGCGTTCAAAGTAAGTAAATTGTTATTTTTAGGATGACAAAGGACAAGTCGGATCACTGCCCCAAAGATCTCAAGATATATATTTTTGTTGCCTGCCATATATCCTTTATTTATTATTTATTACATAATTATTATGCCTCAGTGGAGTGGAAAAATCATGAGAAGTCTGGCAGAGCTGTGTTCAAATCTCAGTTCTGCTGATTGACTAAGCAATTTTGAGAAAAGTATTAAATCTCTCTAATACTTAATTTATCTCCTTTATGAACAATAATCCTTAAATCCTTTGGGCATTAAAAGAATTAGCATATATAAAGTAATTATCTAATGCTAGAGAATAAATTATGGAAAACATCCAGCTGGGTTATGAAAATTCTGTGTAATGAAGAGTTCCATTGAGCGCTCTCTTTTGGCTTCGTAAGCATTTCTTGGAACTTATAAGAGCTGTCTTTTACTCTGTGTGGTAGGTACTCTGAGTCCTTAACTCTGCCTCATCCATTCACCACCTTCCCACTTCTGCTCTATTGAACAGCCAGGATGCTCCTGAAAACTACCTTGTCCACATTCCCTCATCAGCTAGCTGAAGGATATTTTCCTACTCTGAAGGCACTGAGAGAAAATTGAAAGGTGATAAAAGAGAAAAGTTAGGTGACCTTTCCAGCAAAGACTGTATTTGGGTTAAGCCATCCTTACCTATTGTCCCATTCAACCATAGGGTTACTAGCAGCTTCTGAAAGGTATAAACCTGAAGTGTGCATCACCTTCCTCTTGCTCAATCTTTGAGTGTATTTGCTTTTTGTTTGTACATATTGGAGTTTATCTCAGATGTGGTATGTCATTGGGGGTCACCCTCATTTTTGTTATATGTTTTCTGTTTTTCAGTAAATGAAACTCAGGACTGATGAACCTATAGGAACAGCAAGTAGAATAAGGATTTCTTGGAGGGGGGAGTACAGTGGTGGTGCAGGAGTGGGGGTCAGAAAGGGGAGCTATTATCAAGGAGTTCAGGAAGAACAAGAATGTTTGGAAACTGACTGTGGGAGCAATTGTACAATGCTGCTTGGTGTGATTGATGATACGATATCTGTATTAGCTCCCAATAAAATGGTTTTGAAAAAAAGAATAAGAAATCAGAAAATGTTAGCTCCTTCTTTTCCTCTTGAAAGAGAAAAAGAATGTGTATAATCTCCCACAGCAAAAATAGAACACGTTCTATGAGATGTATGTTTTATTCTAATAGAAGAATGACTAAATGAAGAATGTGTTAACTTCATATTGTTCCATTGTATGACATTGTTTTAATATGGGGCAACTTTTAAACGGATACATGAAATTGGGCAGATAGCTTATGTTGTTAAATTCACTCAATGATGCTGGTTATTTTCCTAATTATACTATTTGTATGCTCTTATTGAAGCTTTTCAAATCACTTTCTTGATCCTGGCTTGGTCCATCGACTGCATCTTGAACAGTGGCCAAGGCGCTTATCTAACCATTAACAGTTTCAACCTTGCTCTTGTCCAGTCTTCGCTGAAGCAGACAGCTAAAATTGCTATTGCATAGGTTTGAGAAGAAACTTATTCAATGGAGAATATGAAAAGCAACCCAACACATTAAAAAAGAACAGTGGTTTCCTTGAAATTGTTCTACAAAAATACACCTTAGATTGAATGATAAGGCTTCTTGTATATTTTTCACAGAACTAATAATAAGCTATCACCACCCAACTAGCAGTTTGCATACTGTGGGGATTTACTTCATGCTGAAATCTTATGCCAACTACCAGACTAAGATGGACTACCATGATCGACACATAACCACACACGCACCACCCCCCAGGGAGGCAAACAACAGAAACTATGGGAGAAGGGAAACAGTGGTCAGTGTAAGATGTAAACATCATAATAATGTATAATTTTCAAGGTGTCATGTGGGTGGGAAGGGGAGGGAAAAAAGAGGAGCTAATACCAAGGGCCCAAATAGAAGTAAATGTTTAGAAAAGAATGCTGGAAATATATGTACAAATGTGCTTGATAAAATTGATGTATGGATTGCTGTAAGAGCCCCCAATAAAATGATTTTTAAAAAACAGACAATGAGGCTATAAAGCAAAACCAATAACCCATGTTTAATATTTATAGCAAAAGTAGGTGACAAGGTTCAGGGGCAGTAAATTATTTAACATAACTCTTCTAGTTAAAATCTTTGTAACCCTCACCAAACGATCTATTTCTATTCTTTCGTAGGTCTGAGTATAAAGGTGGAGAAAGACAGTGATAGGATTCACCTGTGGGTAATTGTTAGCAAGCTGCATTGTGGTTACCATCCTGCTGGGTATAAAATAAGCCTTCTGAGATGCAGAAGGCAAGAATCTCATGACCAGCAAGAACCAGGAGTGGAATGTGTCCTGGAGACCCCGGGCTCTCTGCATAATACAGATCCAGAAGACAGCTGTGACATTCGAGGAGCCGCAACATACCCAGGAGTCAGAGTGAGACATAAAGGTGAACTTCCCAGCCAGAGCAAGTGAAACCGAGTGCTTTGGGGTAGGAGGCTGGTTTATGGAGTATGGTCCCTCTAAGCACTTAATTGTGAGAGTAAGACTTGCTAACCCACAGAGTTTGAACTGAATGACTTCAGATTGAGGCTTATAGTGGAGTAGTGTGCCCTTTGGGCATTTATTAGTAGCCTTGAAGAACTTGGTAATGTGTCCTGATGAACAACTGTATCCTGAGGATTTCTTACTTGCAACCTGTTAACTTCCTTAATAAACCCTTTAATTGTGAAAAAAAGAAAGGAAAGGAAAATGTGATGATTAATGATTACAGGAACTAGACACTCTGGTCTGGGTAAGGATAGGGGCAGAAATTCAATCTGTCAATTGGATCACAGCATGATGACATTTCCTTTGTGTCGTAAACCTTTTCCTGTAACAGAAAGAGTCCAAGCAGAATCAAATCCTCTTTGACCTTTGCCTTCTGCCAGAGGTCTTACATCTTATATCTGCTTCCTTGGTCTCCTGCTGTGTCACCTGCCAATGCCATGAGCCATCAGCAAACAACTGATGGTGGATTCCTTTGGCTGACTTCAGATATCTACATCCACCAACCTGTGACCTCTGCTGCCTCTGCTTCTTCATCCTGCTTCCTATTCATCTGCTGCCATGAGTCAGGAGAAGCCTGACTTGAACCAGATTGGACTTACATATTTCTACAACTGTATAAGCCATATCTTGATATCAATCTCATTCTATATAGCATACATGCAAGTATTACTGCTTAGAAAACACAATCTAACCCAGAAAGGTCTGGTAATCTGTTTCCAAAAATCAGCCAATGAAAATCTTTCAATATTGCCCAAAAGAGAAGAGACGAAACCCTTAAAATTAGAAGGCACTCATAACCGACTCAACAACATTACAAGATATGCGAATTTTTCATCAAGAATGTTACTCACATATGTGTATAACCAGGTAAGTTCAGTCTGTTTCAAGTCCATTAGTCAGAGGTTAAGCTGGACACTTTTCCTGATTCACAACACTGCCAGGGCCAACGGATGAGGAAGCGGGAAGGTAACCCAGGAATCAGGAAGACCGCAGGCTGGTGGATGCAGAGATACTTGAATTCAAAGTCAGTAAATCAGGCTCATGACTCGACTCCAGAGTTGAACAAACCCAATGTCAGCAGGTAATATGACAGGTTGCTGATAACTCCCAGAATCAGTGAACCAATGACTTAGATGCACTGTGCAGAGCTGCAAGAAGCAGCAAGGTTCCCCACAGGTAACTTGTATGAAGAGTAGGCCATACCTCCAAAGAAACCTCCTTTCAATTGTGCCAAGGCTGTGCCTGGATCAAAAGGGTAGGACACTAGCCAATTCTCACCACAATTGGTTGGCTGCTCACAGAAGATCCCGTTATGGATCACAGAATGGGAGAATCTTGGCCCAACCAAGTTGACATAAAACCTGTGTATGCTCAACTTTTTCTTTTAAGATTTTTATTATCTTATGTTTACACTAGGTTATTACTTGGTTTGGTGTTTATGTTTGTATATGATAAAAGATGTAAGTCCAATTTTATTTTTTCCAGATGAATAGGTAATAAAATAAACCAAACCAAAACTTACTACCATCAAGTCAATTCTGACTCATAGTGACCCTACAACTGGTATAATTAAGCTACCACTATGAATTTAATATACATTTTAATCCCTGAATATAAATACTCACATCCTTGAGTGACAACAACATTCTTAAAAAAAAAATTATTGAGGGCTGGTACAGCTTTTGTAACAATCCATACATCAATTGTATCAAGCACATTTGTACATATGCTGCCATCATTATTATCTATATATACTTTTTCTATTGAGGCCTTGATGTCAGCCCCTCTCCCCCCACCCTCCATCCTCCCCACTCCTGGCCCCTTGATAAATTAAAAATTATTATAATTTTCATATCTTACACTGACCATTGTCTCCCTCCCCCCATGGTTTCTGTTGTTTGTCCCCCTGGCGGGGTGTGTGTGTGTGTACAATTATGTGTCGATCATCATGATCGGTTTCCCCTTCCTCCCCTCCTCTCTCCACCTTCTGCCTGCCCTTCTGGTATTGCTACTCCCATTCCTGTTCCTGAATTCTCTGTGTTCTGAGCTCTTGTGTCTTATTCACACCTGTGCAATGCTCCCGTCTAGCCTGTAGTGAAAGGCAATACAAGGGTCATGATAGTGGTGGGTGAGGAAGTCTCAAGGAACCAACGGAGTATTGTGTGTGTCATCGGTGCTTTACTGCACCCTAATTGACTCTTCCCTTCCCTGTGATCCCTCTGTAAGGAGATGTTCCACTGTGTACAGATGGGCTTTGGGTCTCTACTCCAACCCCCTTCATTTTCAATATAGTTTTTTGGTTTGTTTGGGGTCCTCTAATGCCTGTTACCTGTTCCCAGTGACACCTTATGATCACACAGACTGGTGTGCTTCTTCCATGTGGACTTGTTGCTTCTCAGCTACATGGCTGCTTGTTTAACGTCAAGCCTTTAAGACCCCAGATGCTATATCTTTTGATGGCCATGTGCCATCGCTTTCTTCACAACATTTGCTTATGCACCCATTTTGTCTTCAGCAATTGTGCCGGAGCGTGAGCATCACAGAATGCCAGGTAGTTAGAGCAAAATGTTCTTTCACTTAGGGAAGGCATGAGCAGAGCCTGAAGTCTGTCCACAACTTCATCATATTGTCATATAAATATATATATATATATATCTGGGCCAATACCTCTATTGTTATGAATTAATATATTAATAGATGTACACGCCTATGCTTATACCTCTATCCATATCTTTGCTTCCTAAATCTTTTCTTTGTTTCCTTTAACACTCCTCCTGCCCCACCAGCATGTTCTCCCTACTTCTGCCTTTCATAATTCCTTTCAGCTAGATTGCTGTTGCTCCAACACCCCCAGGATGTCTATGACCTTGTTGTTGTTGATTTTTATTCCCTGGTTGTTTCCTGTCTATGGCATTATTTGCTCACCACTCCCTTTCCCTACCTCCTTCTCCGTCCAGTCCCTCTGGGACCCTCGATCCTGTTGCTTTCTCCTTGAGCTTGCTTCCATGCTTATCTTTTATAAGTTGGCAACCCAACAATGACAGAGGCCAAACAAAAAGAAAAGAAAAATTTGAAAAAAGAAAACAAAAACAAAAACAAAAAACACATAACTCCAGGTCTGCCCTCTGACCTTTATGACTGTCTCCCCACTGGTCTTGGGGGAATTCCAGAAGCTGGCCGTCCTAGCCTAAGGTGACCAGACATCCCACTTTTGGTGGGACAGTCCCAATTTTTAACAATTTGTCCCGCATCCCGTGACATTTTTAAAAAGTCCCGATTTTTGGAACGAATGCACGACAAGCTAGGGAACGGCAGAAGAACGGGAAGGAAATATACGGTTTTTGGCTGCCATGTGGCTATTTCGCCAGAATATGAGTTTTATATTATTTTGTTAATTTTATAATGTTAAACTTTAACAGTAACACATAATTGTTGAGAACTGATTATCGAAAACTGCTTATCAAAGTTCACACTGTTGATCAGTTGTTAGAATTCAACCACCATTGTTTGAACTTAATGAACAATGGCATTTTTTGGCATTAGCAACAATGAAAACATTTTTTAACTGTCTCTCAGATGATATACATCGTACTGCGTGCTAGTGCTAGTTAAACAAGTGATGTCAACAAATCAGCTATTCAGATAATTTAGGTAAGTAATTTATTTATTTTTTTCATAAATACATATATTTTCTTGAATTTGGCAGACAGTATTCATATTATTTATATTTTATAGTGGTGGCAAAATTATATAGACCAAATTTTAAATCAAGAAACACACACACACACACCCCACCGCCCCACCCTACCCCCTACCCCACCCCCTCCTGTCAATGGTGTCCGGCTTTGCAATGTTAAAATCTGGTCACCTTATCCTAGCCTGAAGTCTATTTTGGGAACTCTTCAGGGTCTTTGTGTCTTTTCTTTGCTCCCATTGCTGTTCTGGTATGTTCCTTTCTTGTTTTGCCCTGCTGTGTGGGGACTAAGACTGACTCCAGCCATGTGTCCCCAGTATTGTCCTCTGTCCCAGGATGCTCCAGTGAGGAGACAGCATATCTTGAGCTGTCCTCTCTGTGCCTTAGCAGCTCCATGCAGGGGCATTGTCCTCCAGGCTTGTTGGGCTGATATGGGGTCTAGAGCATCCATTTATCTGTTTCCTTCTTGGTTTGCTTCCATGTGGGCATTGCATGGCAGCCCCTCTTCGCAACCTATAGGTTTAGTGTTATGCTCTGTAGCACATACATCCTGGAAGGGGGTCTGTTTGGCTTGGATTGGGGCTGGCCCTGTAGCCCAGTCTTTTCATGCATTTCTCCATGTGGTTACGTTGCCCTTAAGGTTTCATGTGCCCTGGTGGGATCTGCATGCACACTCCCAATTTTGTGTAGACATAAACAATACCTCTCCCTAGGTGGATTAGTGCTCTGCTTCTCCCCGCCCCCCATACCATCCCCCCCACCCCTTTTCCCTTCTTTGTATTGGAATAACATTTACCTTCTTGGGTTTGGTTCAACCTTCTCCCAGCTGCCTGTACCTCAAGCCATATAGTGTGAGATAGTGGCTTTTCTTCTATACCTACTGTGCTGATTATACTTACCTCAGGGGACTCGTGTTGTACTTGTCCTTTTGTGATTGGCTAACTTCACTAAGCATAATTCCCTCCAACTCTTCCCATGATACAATGTGCTTCATGTGATCATTAGTGCTTTTTAGTGATGCATAGTACTCTACCGTGTGTATAAACCATAGTGTACTAATCCACTCATCTATCAATTGAAATTTAGTTTTTTCCCTAATTATTTTTTTGCATTTCTCTAATAGCTTATGATCAGGAGCATTTTCCCATGTGTTTATTGGCCATTCGGGTCTCCTCCTTTGTGAAATTTCTGTTCAGGTCTTTTACCCATTCCTTAAGGCCGTTAACTGTTTTCCTCTTTTTGCAGACTGGGAAGGTATTGTAGATTTTAATAATAAGCCCTTACCTCTTCTGTCATTGCTAAAAATCCTCTCCCAGTCTGTGGGTTCTCTTGCTACCCTTTTGGTAAATTCTTTCGACATGCCCAGGTGTTTTATCCTCAGTACATTCTACTTGTCGATTTCAGGTTCACCATGTGTGTGTACCCTTCCCTATTGCTGTTAGGCTATGTATTCCCTGAGCCAAGGTTCTTAGGTTTGTCCCGATTCTTTCGTTGATTGTCCTGATAGTTTGGAGGTGTACTTCTAAGTTTATGATCCACCTTGTGTTTGTTCTTGTGCATGAGGTGAGGTAAACATCTTGATTCATTTTTCTACATGTGGATAACCATTGTTTCCAGCACCACTTGTTAAAGAGGGCATCTGTCTTTCACTTAATGCCTTTGGGGCCCTTGTGGAAGATCAGTTGTCTATATGCTGATGGTTTTATTTCTGGGTTTTCTGTTCTTTTCCATTGGTCTGAGTATCTGTCATTATACCAGTAATATGCTGTTTTGACCACTGTGGCTGTAATAGGTATTAAAGTCAGGTCAAGTGAGCCCTCCAACTTCGTCCTTCTTCTTGAGGAGTTCTCTGCTAATTCTGGACTTCTTCCCACTCCATATGAAATTGGTGGTCAGCTTTTCCGATTCTTTGAAGAAGGTTATTGGTATTTGAATCAGGATATCATTAAATTTATATAGTGCCTTGGGTAAGATTGACATCTTTACTCTATCAAGTCTTCTGATCCACAATCATGAGATGTTCTTCCATTTGTGGAGATCACTTTTGGTTTCCTGTAATAGGGTCTTGTAGTTTTCCTTGTATATGTCTTTTGGTTTTTTGGTTGATCTATCCTCAGGTATTTCAATTTGTTCTTGGCTATTGTAAAGGAAACTGCCTTCTTGATCTTCTTTTCCATGGGCTTGTCCGATGTAGATAGCAAACCAACAGACTTCTGTTTGTTGATCTTGTGCCTGCCAGTCTTCCATATTCCTCTATTGCTGTCAATACTCCTGTTGGGAACTTTTGGGATTTTCAGTATACAAAGTCATGTCTTCAGCAAATAGTGAACGTTTCATCTACTCCCCTCCCAGTTGAATGCCTTTAATGTCCTTCTGCTGTCTTCTTTTGCTATCTAGGACCTCCAGTACAATGTTCTAAGTGGGGACATGGGCATCCTTGTCTTGTCCCCTTTTTCAGTGGGATTGCTTTGTCTTTTCTCCATTGACCATGATGTTGGCTGTTGGCTTTTTGTAGATAGCTTGTATTAACTTGAGAAATTTTCCTTCCATTTCTATCTTCTTTAGTGTCTTAATTAGGAATGGGTGTTGCATGTGGTCAAATGATTTTTCTACATCTTTAGATATTATCATGTGATTCTTATAGGTTTTCTTCTCAATGTAGTATATGATATTGATAGATTTTTCAGATGTTAAACCATCCCTGCATCCCTGGAATGAATTCTACCTGATTGTGATGCATAATATGTTTCATACACTTTTGTATTCTTTTTGGCCGATATCTTGTTAAGGATATGCTCATTTGAGATATTGGTCTGTAGTTCTCTATTCCTGTGGGATCCTTGCCCTATTTGGGCATCAAAGTTATACTGGCTTCAAAGATGAGTTTGGGAATTTGCCATCCATTTCTGTGCTCTGGAATATTTTGTGGAAGATCAGCATCAGCACTTTCCTGAATGCTTGGTAGAATTTTTCTGTAAAGCCGGCTGGCCTGGGAGCTTTTTTGTTGGTAGTTTCTTGATAATCATATCCATTTATTCCTTTGCTGTGGGTCTGTTGAGGTTCGTGACCTCTATCTGGGATAGTCTAGGGAGGGATTGTTTTTCCAAGTATTTGTCCATGTCTTCCATGTGGAATTCATTATAATACAGACTTTCATAGAACTTTATGATTATTCTTTTAATCTCATTGGTGTATGATTTTCCCTGTTTCATCTCTGAACCTTGCTATTGATATTTGCTCCTGCCTTTCCTGAGTTAGGCTTGCCAGCAGCCTGTAAATTTTGTTAATCCCTACAAAGAACCAGCTTTTTGCAGCATCCATTTTTCCCGCAATGTTCTTTTGTATTCCCGTTGGTTTAACTCTGCCCTGATTTTTTTTTTTCTTTTGCTATTTTGTGGGGGGGTGGTTGTACTGTTGACTCTGTTCTAGTTGCTGGAGGTTTCGTGATAGCATATCAGTCATCAGTCTCTCTTCGTTTTTTATATGTGCATTTATTGCTACCAAGCTACCTCTGATCATTGCTTTTACCATATCCCATAAGTTTTGATAAATTGTACTCTCCTTCTCATTAGTTTCTAGAAGCTTCCTAATTTCCTCTCTAGTCTGGGCCAATACCCATTCATGTTGCAGAAGATCCTTATTTATCTTGCAATCCTTTTATTGATCTCCAGCTCTATGGCATAGTGGTCTGAAAAGGACATCTGACTGATCTCTATGTGTTTGAATTTACTCATGCTCGACTTATGGCCCAGCATGTAGTCAATTTTTGAAAATAAGCATGTGCACTTGAAAAGAATGTGAAAAAGTTTACATTTTGATGAAAGGCTCTTTAAAAGACTATCAGGTCCAGTTGCTTAACTGTAGTGTTTAGCTCCATACACACCTTGCTAAGTTTCTTTCCCAATGATTTATCTTTCTCTGATAACGGTGTGTTTAAGTCACATCCTAGGATTGCTGATTCTGTGATTTCCTTTTTCTTCTTTTGAATAGTTTCCAAAATTTCACAGGTCTCTCATTAGGTGCATATATATTTATTATGCTTATTGGTTCCATGTTTACTGATCCTTTGAGCATTATATAGTGCCCCTCCTTGTCTTTTGTTATGGTTTGCACCTTGAGGTCAATTTTGTCGGAGATTTATATTGCAACCCCTGCTTTTTTTTTTTAAGTTGCCATTTGCCTGGTATATTTTCTACCAACGTTTTATTCTTTGTCTATTTTTGTCTGCAAGTATAAGCTGCAAGCATAACAGGCAACAGATTGGTGGGTTGTGTTTTCTGAGCTGGTCTGCTAGCCTTTGTCTGTTAATGGATGAATTGAGGTCATTGAAATTTGGTTAGCATGATCCTTGGATTCATTGCTGTCATCTCGTACATTTTGTGTTAGTTGTTTTCCAATCTCCCTTCATATCATTGTGCTGTGTTTGTGTGTAATTCTCATTCTTGCCTTCTTTCCCCCCTGAGGCCTTGTTGTCTTGGTAATTATTATCGATGTGCTGGCTACTGGGTAGAGTTGGCCTATATGGTGGTCTCCTGCTTGTGCTTGGTGGATGTTGGCCTTCTGGCCGTAGTGAGGCGACAAGGAATTTCAGCAGGGTTGGTGTCTTACGGCATATTCTTTGGTTTTTCCTTATCCTGGAAAACTCTTACCTCGTCATCTATCTTAATAAATAGTGTGGCAAGATTTTTTTTTCTTTCATCTTTTGGAAGATGTTACTCCACTCTCCTCCTCTTCATGGTTTCTGCTGATAGATCTGAGCATATTCTTACCTGAGCACCATTGTTTGTTACCATCTTCTTTTCTTGCTGCTCTTAAAATTTTCTCTTCTTTGCTCAAAGTTGGATAATTTCATTAATGCCTTGGTGAGGTCTTCCTGGGGTTTAGTCTAATTGGTGTCCTCTCTGCTTCCTGTATGAGTGTCTAATTCCAGTTCCTTAAGGTGGGGAAGTTTGCTTCCAGAAATTCCCTCACTAATTTACCTGTTGACTTCTTCATTGTGTCTTGTTCTGGCAGACCAATTATCCAAATGTTATGCCTTTTAATAGCAACTGTCATTGAATATAGGTTTTCTTCTGCCTCTTTGATTATCTTGTTTGACTGTTTTTTCTCTTTTTTTGAAATCTGCCTGATTGTCCTTGAGATCACTGGTACAATTCTCTGCCTCTTCTATGCTGTTTGGGAGATCTGTGACCTTGTGTTTTTTTGTGCTTATCCATAAGCTCTTGTATTTCCCTTTGTTGCATGGCCTTCATCCCCTCTATCATGTGCTTTATCTCTTCTATCATGGATTTTATCTCCTCTATCATTCCATCCTTATTCTGTATTGTTGCCCCTCATCTCCTGTATTACTCTGAGTAGCCTTCTGAAGAGTTCATTTTGTGGCAGATCCACATCTGATACTTCTATGAGCATCGTTATCTCTACTGTTGTGTTTTGTCTTTCTTGTTTTCTTGTTGAGGGTGTTGCAGTATGTTGCTGTTTACATGCCATTTTGGAAGAACGGGGTGCCATATTTCTGAGAAACCAAGGGTCCCTGGGCTCTTTCTCTGTGTGACCGGTAAGAGTATCTTCTTGGACTACCTGTGACCTACTATGGTGGTGGGTTGGACTGCTTTGTAGTCAGGGTGCCATGGCGACGCAGTGGCTGGTGGTAGTGGGGCTCCTCAGAGTAGGTGGTGAGACTGGTTAGTATAGATGTGCCACTGTGCTGAGTTGGGGCAGGCTTGTAGCTTGGTCGAGGTTGCTTGGATGGGCTGTCAAGCCATGATTTGCAGTCTTTCAATGAGTAGAGCCTGTGGGCCTTTCCTGTTTTGTTATGTTAAAATCCCCTTTGGTATGTTCTGTAGATTAGCTTTGGCTACCTTGTTATGTCAATGTATGATAAAGGACAGAGTTCTGCAGGCTTATATTCAAAGTGACACCAAGGACCACAACCTGGAACTGAATGTTTTTACCAAGAAAAAATTATTTTTCCCTTTTTATATTGGGTTTGTGGGGTGCCCTGGTATTGAGGCTGTACTACATTGGCCCCCAGGGAAGGGGGACTAGCTTAGCAGAGAGTGTGTTTTTTTCAGCTATCTGGAGCTGAACCGGCTATCCAGTTGTGCTCTTTGGAACTGTGTTCTAACATAGGTAAATATAGCAGAGGCTTTTCGATGGCTGGAAACTATTAGCCAACTATCTATTGCTACCTATGCTGGCAGGCGTGGAGCTGGGGAGAGGTGGGAGGGGATGGCTGATGTACTCCCTCCATTTCTGGATGTGGAGGGGAGCTGCCAACCCCTACCTTGCAAGCACAGCCTGGCTAGCAGTGCCAGTAACTCTGGTGTGGGGTCTTGTGGCTTGCTCTCAGAGGCTCACTGAGAGCCTGAGATTATGACTACTTTTAGACAACAATCTGGGTTAATCGTTGCTTACTTCAGGGCTAGAGCACAGGAAGGGGTCAAAGATACCCTCCTTCCAGACCTGGGGCAGGGCCAGTGGAGCCCACCAGCAGACACAATGAACCAAGAGCATTTTGAATCTTCACTTGGGTGAAAATCAAAGGGGGAGTTCTGCGCCTGACCCTAGTACACTGAATCTATTTTTAGCACCCAGCTTTCCAGTCTTGGCCTCCTTACCTCTTAATTTTCTGGTCTGGCATCAGGAGCGCTGGGCAGGTAGTTCTACCTGGGCACCATCTTTTATCCATCAACAACATTCTTAACAGAATGTAACTGCTTTTTCCTGATATAATATTACTAAATATAACTTTAGATCTTTAGGCTGGTGTTCTGGGGGAGAGAGTGCTGTTTGTGTTTATTGTGAACTTGATTTTCCCAGCCAACAGGAGCTAGCATTCAAATGACTCTGTTGAAGAATGCAAGGTGAAAATTCAATATCCTTCTAATCTAGGACTTCAGTTCGCTGATCCCATGGGTCTCCTAAAAGACACACTGATCACTGAAAGGTTCAATCATAAACATTTTGTGGGGGGGGAAGGGGGGGTGTGTGGTATACATATTGCAGTACCTTGCATGTCAGTATGAAGCCAGATGTTACCCACTCTGATCAAGACAGACTAGGAATGGCCAGATGGTCTACTTCCTAAACAGCCAGTGGAAATGCTCTAGATCCCAATGGTCTAATTTTCAAGTGAACATGGAGATTGCGCAAGGCCAGGCATCTTTTCCATCTCTTTTGCATTGAGCCCCTGGAGTCTGGATGCTGACTTGAGGACAACTCACAACAATGACTAAGGGTCAAGCACTGTCATTTTAAGATATTTCTTAAAATAATCATCACGCTACTTTCTACAGTTATGTCTGATGGTTTGAATGGTATCAAGTTTGCTCTGAATTTATAGAGAGTTCATAGTAAAGTTCATATAAGGAATGATTCCACAGAATGGGCTCTCCCAAGATCAGTGAAGGCTCTAGAGGAGTGGCAATAATATTAAAATTTTTTTTCTTTAGTTCAATAGAAACATAATAATGAGTCTTCTGTCACTGAAGGAACCCTGGGTTATTTGCAGAATACCCCCATATGGTAGTGACATAATCTCATGTCAATTTGAGGATTAAGAGTGAAGGGGTGGAGTCTAGCCTGTCAATCGGGATATAGCTAACAAGGTCTCTGTGTGGGCATGGCCTTCTCCTGAGGGTTCTGGGAACTCATATTTTTACTCCTTGGAGGTGAGACCCTCTCTCTCTCTGCTCACTCCCTTTGAAACATCCTATGGAGTAGACACATGGAGAGAGGCTGATGGGCCCAGATCTCTGGAGCCAGAGAAGCCATGTGGAGACCCCTGCCAGCGCTGAGATGCTTACTATGCCACTGGATCCACAAGACTTCCTACCCAGTAGCTGGTGATCTTCCTACATTCAGCATCATTTCATGTGTTTTGTGAGCCTAAAGAGGACTTTATAGATTGGTATTGGACATAAGGGCTAATATCGGACTAATGGACTTGATCTGGACTGGGCTGGAATGTCTTCTCAATATCCAACTGTTCTTATAATATAAAGCTCTTTCTTATATAATAAGAGTGTGTCTATGAATTTGTTTCTCTAGTCTACCCAGACTGACACACCCCGTGATTGGACTCTGCATCCTTATGTGAGAAAGATCCTCAGAGAGATTCCAGAGCGTGGCTCAGCATTTGGTATGAATGCCAACATTGCGTAGGGTCTAACATGATGTGTATGTTCAATAAATCCCAAAGTCAGAATTTTACATCTGAAAGGGACCTTCTAGATCAACGTAATTGATTGACATTCTTCCCTCCTGAAATACACAGAAGGGAGAGCATACATTAAGAAAATGAATTTTTACACACTTACTACCCTCAGGGCAAAAGCCGCTTCTTGGGCCATATATACAGCAGTAGTTTTCAAGATCCTCCAGTAATTTAAGAACTGATGAACCATCACTTCATTGTTCATTAACTGGAAACCCTTCAGATCAATGGATTCCAATCATTTATATCACAGAACCTATCCTAATTTTGAATTCAAATAATCTGTCACAGAAGATATCCTACTTTTCCATCAATGTTACGCAGTTTCATCACCCTGACATCCTATCTATTGAAACCTCTGTTTTATTTCACCAATCTGTGATGCTTGAATTTGATGTTCTTCATCAAAAGCCTGGCCTTTTACCAAATAGAGCTAACTTACTGTTCGACTGTCCTATAAAACAGGATCAGGTAATGAATATAAACTGACATGGGCTTGTGTGAGTCATGTGCACTTTGGAAATGGAAATTCAAGAGCATCTCTGAGAGATGCAAGAGGGAAAGGCCAGAGCCTCATTTAAAAACCCGGAGTACAAAGACGGTGTGAAAGGTCACAAATTTCATTTTGATATAATATTTTATTCATTGTGTTAGTAATACAAAAGCAACTGATTTCATCTGGTGATTTATAATGCCACGCTAGAAAGGATGCATACTAATTAGGGATAAGATTTGTTACTGATTTCTGAGTGGAATTAGAGAAAGAACTCCTGAGAAACCAACCATCTCACCATGCCCAGTATTGAGAATATTCAGATTCTTCTCCAAAAGACAAATAGATCTTTGAAAGATTTTAAGCAGAAAGTGATGCATATAGTATATATGTAATTAAATTTAGGTCTCCATATTTTTTATCTTTTTTAATCTTATTGGGGGTTCTTACTTCAAATAGAAAGTAAATGTTTAGAAAATGATGATGGCAACATATGTACAAATAAGCTTGATGCAACTGATATATGGAATGTAAGTGTATTGTAGACTTAAAACCAGAAGGTACCCTGACATTGGACTAAAGTCCTACATAAACCTCAGCCTCTCCTAACCAGAAGCCAGAACTCAATGATGATGACCTCCCATTACTGACTGTTCTGACCAGGGGCACACTAGAAGGTCCTGCACATAATGGGAGTAAAACAAAATTCAAATTCCTAAAGGAGGCCAAAGCTACTGAATCAGTAGCAACTAAAAGGATCCCTAAGACTATCCCTTTAGGATGCTCTTTGGACTTGGAACTGTAACTAATTATAGAGGTCACCTTTTAGCCACATATAGGCTGACTATAGGAGTGTTGATGGTGTGGTGGTCTGTATTTCAGACTCACCTGTCAAGTCAATTCAAACACACAACACCCCTATGTACAAGGGAACAAAGCACTGCTTGGTCCTGTGCCAGCCTCACAAGTGTTTGACCCAATGTTGCAGCCACTGTTTCAATACATCTCCTCCAATACTGTCCCTCTAGGTCACCAAGCATGATGTATGTTCTTTTGCAGGGATGGATCTATCCTAAAAACATGTCCAAAGTATGTGGCGTAGTGGGCTCCAATTTAGGCTACTCATCAGTTCAAAAGCACCAGAAGCCCCACAGAACAAAGATGAAGTTTCCTATTTTTGTAAAGATTCACAACCTCAGAGACCCACAGGGGCAACTCTACTCAGTCCTCTAGGTGCCTATGAGTTGGAATAACTCAATAGCAGTGAAGGTTTTTTATTTGTTTCTTTGTTTTTATTTTTGTTTGTGTGTTTTGAGTAATCTAAATCAAATGTGTGGGCCAAGCAATCTCTTCTTGTCACTTCCCACTTCTGCCATTCCTTGAGTTATGGGTGCATTTTCATAAACTCCTTTCTCTATCCGTACTTTTGTGTATCTTCTCTTTCATAAAGTAAACTAACTCACTGGTCACCGAGTCAATACTGACTCAGGACAAACCCCCTGTGGGCTTCTGAGACTGAAACTGTGGACAGAAGTAGAAAACCCAATCGTTTCCCTGCCAAGCTGGTGGTGGTTTTGAATTGCTAGTCAGGTGGATTGCAGCCTAATGCAGCACCACAGCACCACCAGGGCTCCATTCCATGCAGCAAGATGAAGCCAATAACTCAATATGGCACTTCTAGCCACAATCCCCTGTGCTATAACCCCTTTTGTGATATGTCAATTCTAAACTCTCTGCCTATTGTTAAGAGCCCTGGTGGCACAGTGGGTTCAGTGGTCGGCTGCTGAGCTCATGTGCATGGAGCCAGCAGCCAAGGGATCAGGTGGCTGAGAAGCTGAGGACTGCAGAGACTACTGGCTGAGGAGAGGGGCTGCTGCGGGGAAATGACCGTATCTTTACCGTTTACGGATTCTGACTTGTGGTAACCATTTTTGTCTACATGATGCATTCAAATTCATATAGCAGTCTGTATTTTAAGGGGATACAACGCTATCTACTTCTAAGATAATGGTGATATCCCTGTGGAGCTCAGCATATCCTCTTCTTTGCTGAAATTGTCTTTGGGGGCTGTATTGTGACTCCTTAAAGGTCACTTTATTCATGCATACTGAGACATTTCGGTGACTGGATAACAAATAGTTATGTTTATAGACACTGCCTCCTGCTTTATAATGTATCCTCTTGGGTTTTGTTTTTTCTTTTTTAATGACCATTTGTCGTCCTGGTCTTCTTTAAAGGAGTTGTTTTTCTGGAAAGGTTCTTTCTAAAAAAGATAAAATGATGTTAGCCTTAACTAGGCCTATTAATTCTCAGTGCTTTTCATTTTGATTTTGAATTCAACAAGAGAAGAAAAGAACTTTTAATTTGAGACAATTACCCTGTTCGTTCCCTTCATCATGTGACCCAAGCTCTTTTCAGTAGCGCTTTCCAGCCTTCTTTTCAAGTCAGTACTTCCTCCGTGTGTCTATTAAGATTCTGGAATTGTTGCTTCATATTCCTCCCTACTTTGACCCAAGATTCTTCCCCTCCCGCTGAGAGTCGATCAGAAGCAGTTC
Organism: Echinops telfairi; assembly: GCF_000313985.2. Classification (NCBI taxonomy): domain Eukaryota; kingdom Metazoa; phylum Chordata; class Mammalia; order Afrosoricida; family Tenrecidae; genus Echinops; species Echinops telfairi. The sequence continues at coordinate 29,025,137 of NW_022111369.1, forward strand.
CATTGTCTCAGCCTGGAGACTTCACAGATCCTTCAGCAGGAAATAAACATGCCAGTGAATGACAACCCAACGAGCAACAGCTCGTCTCTGGAGACTAGGACGAGGAGAAATGCAATTCTCCCACTTCAAATACCTCATCACTTACCTTGTTCCCTTCCTTAAGGCTTAAAAATATGCATTACCACTTCTTCTCATGTGTAGTTTTTATTGTGAATGTATCAATGGAGTTTATGTTTATGTTGTTGTTAGGTGCCATTGAGTAGGTTCTGACCCACGCTGATGCTGTGCAAAGGCAGTGCTAACATTTTAAGTTGTCATACACTTAACAATGGTGCCACGAATCCTTCGGGCACCTTGATGGCTTCAGGCTGTTGGCCTCATTCAGACAACAGCTTATCTTTGGAGGGAAAGGAAATCTTTAACGAGGCAGAGTTCACCACAAAATGATCAAAGCCAAAGAAGCCACTGAAGAACACAAAAATAAGTCAATAAAGATAAACAAGAGGGGGCTTTACAGTGTGTCGAAAAATTCCATTACCGTTTAATTCCATTTTCCCAAGAACCTTTTGAAGCCCCCTTCATACATAATCTACACAACCCTGCAGTAACTGTAATAACAATAATCTATGAGTGGACGTGCAGAAGGGCACATACACTGCATAGGCCCTGGGTGAGATGCATTCAAACAGCCGTTGCAACAATGGGCTCCAATCTCAGGACAATGGTGAGGCTGGTGCAGGACAGGGCTGTTTCGTTCTGTTGTTCATAGGGTTGCTATGAGAGGGGACTGACTAGATGGCACCGACCAATAACAGCAACTACAACCACCACCACAACATCTTTGGGGCAGTCTTCTTTAAGTTACCTTTCTAATATTAACTCAGTATCAATTAAGTACTTTATCACCATGGAAACCTATATTTTTTTTAAGCAAAATGATTTAAGTCTTTGTGGATTCTCCATTCTCTCCAAGCCTGAGAGCAGCTTCCTCTTTCTGGGAGGAGCATTTCATTATTTCTCAAATTATTTATTCACTCCTAGAACAATCCAATAATGTGTTATTCTTCTGAACATATTTTCTTTGGAGAAATTGCTGGTTTAGTTCGAGGCTGCAATATCTGCAATAAAACCAGTCATACATTTTTGGGGGGGGTTCCCAGTGCATATAAAAATTATATTTACAGTAATATAGGAGGAGGAGGAGAATTGATGTATATGTATTATGGTGCGAGTGAAAAATCTTGAAAGTTCTGTGGACTGCCAAAAGAACAAACATCTGTCTCGGAAGAAGTACAACCAGAATTCTCCAATGCTTCTAGTGGCAAAGATGGAAAGACTAAATCTCACATACAGGAGGGACCAGTCGCGGGAGAAGGGCATCATGCTTGGTAAAGTTGAGGAGCCAGGGAAAAGAGGAAGATGCTTGAAGAGATGGATTGACAGCATGGCTGCAACAATGGGCTCAAGCATAGCAGTTGTGAGAAGAGTGCAGAATCAGCAGGTATTTCATTCTGTTGTGCGTAGGGTCACTATTAATTGGAACCAACTCGAAGGCTCCTAACAACAGTGACAACCACAGGTGGAAAAGAGACACTCAACCTAACTGTCATTTCTAGACTCCTAGTGATTACGTTGAAGCAGACAAAGACAAACCATTTGGTGGGGAAGACCATCAGCATGAGTCCCTGATGATGTCCAAGGGTTCACAATCACGCAGCTAATCAAAGAAGATATGAAAGACAAAGGAAACTCACAGAATCATGATTGCCAGCAGATCAATTCATACAGTTCTAGGTGGGACTACAGAAGCAGGGGAGGGTCTGTGATATTTAGGTTTTATGTCAACTTGGGTGGGCCAAGACATGATCTAACATAGTATGGTCAACTCCAGGATAGGATATTCTATGAAACAGCCAAGCTGCTATGAGAAGAAAAGGGTAGTGTCCTACCTCCTTAACCTGGTCAAAACCTTGATACAATTAAGTTTCATTGAGGGTGTGGCCTACTCATAGTATAGGTTGGCACTGCGGTGGCAACTCACACACTTCTGCTGGGTCAGGATCTTGCACTTGGTTCCTCAACAACCTGTGCTATTGCTCGGTGATCCCAGGAGCCACCAGCAGTCTGACAAACTGGGATTCCTTTGGATGATCTCAGATTTATTCAGCTCTGAATCCACCAACCTGTGGTCTTCCTGCTTCATTTCCTTCTTCCTGTTTATTAGCCTCTGGAGCTACAAGAGTCAGGAGAAGCCATCAGCTGACATCTGGGCCAGGGACTTGAACGAGACTGAATTTACCTACTCATACAACTGTGTGAGCCATTTCTTGACATAAGTATCTTTCTATGTACATATACATACAAAAATCAAGGGTTTTGCTTCTCTAGAAAGCCCAGCCTAACAAAGAAACCATGCATATTGAATACATACCCAATTGCAGATTCGTAAAGTTTACAGGATTGATTCTGTGCCTGCTGACCAGGTTGGGGTTTGGCTCATTGTGTTAGTTTGGGTGGATTAGAGAAACAAATTCATAGATACTCATATGTGTATAAGAAAAAGCTTTATATACAAGAGCAGTTGAATATTGAGAAAACATCTCAGCCCAGTCCAGCTCAAGTCCAGAATTCCAATATTAGCCCATATGTCCAACACCAGTCTGTAAATTCCTCTTCAGGCTCACACAACATAGGCAATGATGCTGAATGCAGGAAGATTGTAGGCCAGTGGGTGGAAAGTCTTGTGGATCCAGTGGTAATGGAAGCATCTCAGTGCTGGTAGGGGTCTCCACGTGACTCCTCCATCTCCAATGCTCTAGCATAGCTCCATGTGTCTTGTCAGCAGGAAGACAAAGCAGAGAGTCTGTGTCCCTGCCTCCAGTGAGCTATTTATCTCCTTCATGCCTCCAAATGAGGTCATCAAGCTGTGACCTGATTGACAGGCTAACGTCACCCCTTCACAGGTTGACAGGAGATTATGTAACTGCCAAACTCATGTAACCTGGAATGCAGGTATTTTGCTCTGGAACGTAGCAGTCAATTTACTTCACTCCAAATTAGAGGAAGGAAGAGAAGTTTTCGTTTAGAAGGTATAGCAGTGTGGTGATCACAGCAGTGTAAAACAGACTGCCCTGGTGGTTTCCTGCTTGAAACCAGACTATATAGAGAATAGCTACCTTCTTCTTTTAGAATTTTCACTTTGAAAGGTCATATGTAGGTGTTTTACATTAGGTCAGGTTTCAGAACTTTAGTGAGACTGGGGTGGACAAAGGGAGGAGAAGTGAGGTGGTGGCAAGAATCTGGCGGGAATCTCACCACAAGGAAAGGAAGAGCCCTGTTCCTTCACATACCTCTCCAGCACAAAGGAAGGTGAAGGGCAGATAAGACACATTTTCCCCCCCATGGAAGAGAGAGGACTCATGAAAAGGCTGGGTGAAGAAAGACAGGGTGTCCACACTGCCCACAAAATGACTGGATAGATTCTTGGGTTTAGGGTCCGGAGGCAAGGCACAGCATGTAGCCTGTGGAGCAGAGGAGCATGTATCTGGAAAGAGGAGGTCCACTGCGGAGACCCAGCCAAAGGTGAGAGGTCAGCTATTAGCAAAACAAAAGGTCCAGCTCTACATTCCACTAGGCTTTTGGGACTAGCCCTGTGCCCATTGTACTTCCTTTCCTAAGTATCCCCTTCATTAAGCTCCCGCTTTCTGGTCAATCGTTTTCTCTGACTCTGGTCTGAATTTTGCCCCTCACTTGAAATCTTTCTTGTGAACAGGACAAGAATCAAGGAATGGAAAGGCTCCCAACCTTGAACCACCTCCCAGTCATGAGGGTAACCATGGGAAACAACTGTTGACCAGGAGCAAGCAAACAGAACAGCGTTCTTTAGGGCAGGATGTCTTTGTTGACTAACTAGATAGCAGGGCCTAGCTTTTAATCACTAACAGTCAGGTCGATAAGAGCAGACTCTCCCCACTTTATCTTAATCTGACCCTTTTAGGTGACATCTGCATTCAACCTGTCTGGTTTTGAGCAATATCTCACTGCCAGCAAGTCGATGCTGATGCATCTGGACCCCCTGTGGGTCCTCAGTCTAGCTGCTTATGAGAGTAGAAAGCCCAGTTTTTCTTCAGAGGAGCAGCTGGTGGTTTCAAACTGCAAACCATGTGATTGCAGCCCCACACATAACCAATACACCACCAGAGCAATACGGAGAGTTACAAAAATTCCACAGGTAAAGTACCTTAGGCTGACTGCATTTTGTAATGGGGGTTTTTCTGCATGCATTAAATAAAATAACAGAATACACTCGTGACCATGCAATCCTGGCACCCCAATTTCCATCAAGGGTAGGCTCAGACACGTTCCTGAGTCAAGATTGACATTTCTGTGCTGGCCAGGGGAGTCAGTAATCACTTTCAAAGATGCTCTGCCTGAGGACAAAGCTTTTTATAATAATCAGAAAGGACTCAATGGAAGCTGAATCTATTGAAAAAATCCTCACTGCCACCAAGTCAATACTGACTTAAATAAAGTTTATTGTGCCAACCTGGCCGATAAACACATGTGGGGTTAATTAAAGGGCAGAGAGATAAATGGCTCTGTGAGCCTCGCCTTTCTAGTTCTTGGGTCTCTTGCTTTGTGATGGTTGGACCAGGGTGCAGCTGCCTTAGCCAGTTCCCTGCTTCAGCTGGCAAGGCTCACTTCCTACAAGACATCTCTGAGGGAAGCCACATGGACCTACCTTGATGCAGCCCTGGTTGCTGGAGCAGCTGTGCGGAGACCCCTGCCAGTGCTGAGATGCTTACATACTCACTGATTCAGGTTTCCTCCTGCAGTCGGTGTCATTGCATGTGTTTTGTGAGATGGAGGAGGACTTTGTGGATTGGTGTTGGACATATGGGCTAATGTTGGACTTGTGGGCTTTGACAGCACTGGGTTGGGATGTTTCCTTGATGTACACCTACCCTTTATATAAACTTCTCTCTTATACATATGAGTTTCTGTGGATTTGTTTCTCTAATGTACCCAGACTAACACACTGACTCAAAGTCACCCTATAGGAAAGGGTAGTACTGGCCTTGTGGGTTTCCAAGTCTACAACTCTCTGTGGGGGTAGAAAGCCCTGTCTTTCTCCAGCACCGCAGCTAATGGATTTGAACAGCGGACCATACCGTTAGCAGCCCGATTCGTAACCACTCTGCCATGGGTTTCTGTTCATGGGAGTCGATGGTCAGTGAGTGGAGGCTGAATCTATATGGAGACTGAAAATGAGTTTAGAAACCCTATTGTAAGCCAGGCCCTCACAAACCTGGTGCAATAATACAACACTATACTGTGGGCTATTAAGTGTGCAGTAGCTGTACGAACACGTTTTCAACATTGTGAGAATGACCAAGACATGACCCATGCTATGAGGAAATGGTGCCAATAGAATTGCTCAAGCAGAGTCGCCACACACCTTCCATTTGGTAAATGTATGGCATCCACAAAGTGCAATAAAGTGAAGCACAATAAAATGAGGTGTGCCTATCCACGTGATTGCATTTTGAACATTGAATGTTGGAGGAAGGTAAATTGGAAGAGCCTAGCAAATAGAGGTAAACAAGCCACAAATCTTAGCTCAAATCAGGAAAAATGCTTGCTTTTGTAAATAAAGTTTTGCTTAAAAAAAAATGTTTTTTTTAAGGAGCTTATCTGTTCTGTGCCTGGATTGTAGCTAGTCAGCCTCCTGTATTTTCGATCATTGGGTCACAGTCTCAGTGGTATTCGTTTCCCTTGAGCCTCTATTCTGCTGTGCAGGGAGGGGGTAGTGGAGGGTCTAGGGGCTGCCTTTCTCCCTTTTATCACTGAGCTCGGGATTTGAATGCCTGTGCCTTCAGCAGGTCTCTGAGTGCCCAGAGGGAGCTAGGCAGGCCCCCAAAGTGATGGCATTTGTTGGTGTCACCAATTGCCAGCCAAGTGCCTCATAAGAGCAGCCTCGTGTTCCCTCTGCAGAGGCGTCCCCATTTGGGAGATGTGAACTGAAGTAACCTTGCAAAATAAAGTTCTCACAGATAACAGACACTGGGTAGGTTTTGAAAATCATTTTTATAACTTCAGGTATTTCCCCCCGCCTCGTCGTGTGTTCTTGCTATTACTAAGGAATTGAGACTCTCAAAATGTCATTGTCAGCATTTTCAGGCTATGATTTTTCCTGTCTGATTAACAAAGGCCTATTGTACTTTCTCTCCTGGCTTTCAGAAAGGTGAGTACACTTGATTTGTTCTTGATATTCACATGTAACTTTTAACCTCTACTTCCCACTGCTGACTTTCTGAACTCGACCTTGGGATGGTTTGGAAACTGAGTTTGCCTTTTTAGATAAACCAGTTACAAGAATTTTTGTTGTATTGATTTTACTGAGAGCTTTCATATACAACCTGGGTGTTCCCTTTTTCTTGTATGCTTAATTTTTTTATGTACTTTTCCTTCACATTAATTGGTATATATCTTTTGCCATTAAGTTTGATTAATAGCAGTCCTACTAAGACAGAGAACAGTCTATAGCGTTTCTGAGGTTGTTATCTTTATGGAAGCAGCCTGTCACATCTTTTCCCATGGAACGGTTGGTGGTTTTGAACTACTGACCATTTGGTTAGGCTGCTGAGTGCTTAAGCATTGCACCACCAGCACCCTTTAATTGATATGTACCCAAATTATAAATTCTGAAGCACTGTTTTTGTAGACTGCTATGGCTTACACTGGAAGCCCTACCTCCCTTTTGAGTCATTTTCAATGAATCCTCCGTTTGCATTCTTTCTTACCATTAAACAGCTAGGTGGCAGCTTTGACTTCTGGTAGACTGTGTTTGAAAGATTACAATGCGCCCAGCTAGCTGTGAGGCAGCCTGCCCTTAGGAAACTACCAGAACTTACCCTTAATAAATTACTACTCCATATAATCTAAAGAGCCCTTATGGTGCAGGGAGTTATGCAGCACTGTGCCAACCACAAGGTTGGCAGTTCAAACTCACCAGGTGCTCTGTGGCAGGAAGATGAGGTCGGCTGCTCCTGTAAAGACTTACCATCTCTGAAACCCTATGGAGCACTTGGAATCAACTCAGTGGCAGTGCATAAAGTAAGAATCATCTACAATCAGAGTGCTGGCAGATCTGACTCCATCCAGGATCTGGCTAAAGGCTGCCTAGCCACCAGTCATACCCTGAACATCCTGTGAGTTGGTGGTGGAAGCCCTTTCTAACCTGCAATTTTGTGCATCCCGGTCATGGTCATTTCACCACTTCTGTAGTCCTACCGACATCAGTGATGAATTGATATGCCCCAATGATAATTATGTAATGACTTCTTCTGTTTTCCTTCGTGGTAACCCCAGGACCATGAACCCTTTGGACACCACTGTGACCTCATGCTAACGATCTCTCTCATCCAGGTGCTTTGTCTTTATCTTTGTCCTGTTTAAGACTTAATAAGTGGGCTCTAGTCAATACATTTGAATTGACAGTATCCTTTTTTATCCCCAGAACAAGGTTTGAGTTTACCTTGAAGAGCCCTGGTGGTGTAGTGGGTTACATGCTGAGTTGCTTACCACAAGGTCAGCGGTTCAAAACCACTAGCCATCCTGCAGGAGAAAGATGAGACTTTCTACTCCTGCAAAAAAACTCTAGTCTTGGAAGCACACAAGGTCAGTGCGGCACTGTCATATAAGATCGCTGTGAGTTGAAACCGATGCCATGGCAGTGAGTGTGAGGGGTTTGGTTTTTGGAGAGGCACCTCAAAGAAAGTCACATAGATCTACTGTGAAAAAAATTCACCCATTGAAAATCTTGTTGAGTGCAGTTCTACTCTGACACACACAGCATTGAAATTAATACCTTAACAACTGTCCTGGTCTTGCCTCCTTTTGTACTTGATGAAAAAGATGTATGTACATTATCTCACTGGATCACCACAGTACTGCTAGGAAGGTACTTCATGGTACAGGTGAAGACTAAGGTTCACATGCGGTGGGTATATAGGTCCTAAGTATCAGAGTAAGATGGAAACATGCAATTGATCCAAAGGACATTATTTTAAAACATGGTATCATCAAATAGACGATAAGTAAATACCATTTGTTGTCATTGTTATTTGCTCTGGAGTCCATTTCTAGTTGGAATCCATTTCTATTCAGGTCAACCTCGTGTGTGCAGAAAATACCACGCGTGCAGTTTTCAAGGCTGTGATCTTTCTGAAGCAGATTGCCAGGCCAGTGTTCCAAGACACCTCTGGTCAAAAATTCCTGGTAGCATTGTGAGTTAGGCATTTGGCAGCTAACTGCAAGGTTGGATGTTCAAACCCACCATTCAATTCTCAGGAAAAAGTTCAGACTGCCTGCTCCTGAACATCTCCAAAACTCCATATCTGGTCACTATCCACTGGATGGCAGTCGGTTTTTTTGTTAGTCCAGCACTTAACTGTCCCTCACTCATATTTTAAAGAAAAGCCACTGCCACCAAGTCAGTGCCAACTCAGAGTGACCCTATCTAGAATTCCCAAGCCAGTCAATCTTTATGGGAGCCGACAGCTTCATCTTTTTCCCACACAGCAGCCGGTGGTTTTGAACTTCTGATCTTTTGGTTAGCAAACCAAATGTCTAACTGAAAGTATCACCAAAGCAAGCAATTCAAACCCACCGCTGAGGAGTCTATTCTGAACCATACCAACCCTGCACCAGGTGTCTGAGGCAGTAAGTCTTTACAGCAGCCTCATCTTTCTCTTTAAAGAGCATATTAGCACCATAAAAAGGGATTTCACAAGTATCATGTGAACACAGCAGCACCCTTTCCAAAGGAGAGAATTTAAAACATGAACTGGCAAGTCTTCACAATTTATTGAATAGGACTATGAGATTTAAGAACTAAATACAAGATAATGTTGAACTCCATCACTGCCTTTTATTATATAGGCATTTCAGGGTGGTTTCAAAGTCATAGTTACTGAAGGCTTTGACGTCTGAGTAAATACCCATTTTAGATGTGGCTGGCATGGAAGCTGAAGTAAAGGTGCTTGTTCCATCCAGCACATGTTCGCCTTTTCACTTTGCTAGGCTCTTGGCTTCTAATGGCACCCTGTGAATGGCTGGATATTGTGGGTCTCGCTGCTGCCATGAAAGAAGGAAGAGCTAATAGAACTTATTGACACCTATTAGTAGTGAGCATTGAGATTTTACATACTTTCTCTCAGTTAAAGTCCCCATAACCTCCATTAGCTAAGTGATGTGATTTTTTAAATTTTATTTTATAGTCGAAGAAACCAAAGCACAGAAAGCTACAAATAACTACAAGGCAGCAGAACTTAAATGCAAACCTAGAGATCTATCTGCTGTTAATGAAATAAATGAATAAGTAAACATGGGCTCTCGCTAACATTGGGATTTTAGATCAATATTTACACATGGCTTTCAGAATGCAAGAGCTCTGGTATCAGACAAGAGTTCAAATACTCTTATTTATGTGGCATAAGGAGGCCATACATAGCTAATTAAAGTTATGGGATTTATTGCCTGGCGTTTGCATGTCATGCTTTGCTATTAAATCTTTGGAGACCCTTTTCTGAGCTTTAATTAAGCAGCTGGCTTGAAATATGAGCATTATCCTTTAAACCTGGCACCAAATATTATAAATTGAAAACATCACCAAATAAGCTATTATAAAGCTGGCTGTTTGTTTTGTGGTGCTGACAGACATTTAAAAAAATACGTGCTAATAAATGAAACACTGCTTTATATTACAACATTAAAAATGTGGCTGATAGAGGTTTCTCCCTTGCTGTCTATTTCCAGCAAAGGAAGGCCTCTGCTCATTCATGCCATGCTTGATAGCTGTGGGGGGTGGGATGGGGGCGGGGCATCATGCTATCCAAGCCTCAAACACAGGGACAAAATAATTGCCTATTTTAAGAACAAAAGAGCATTTTGAAACCATCTGTTTGATAGTGGACTTGCTGCATCAAAGAGTTCCTACTGGAGCAATTTCTAGATGAGACCAAAGTAATTGAAGGAAATAGAAAGCATTTTTATGGCTTTTTTTAAATGTAGTTTATGTTGTCATTCCAAAATCTGTCATCATCCTTCTGAAGGTAACAAAGGCTGGCTTTCTGTCCACATTTTGTATTTTGTGTGTGTGTGTTGTTGTATATGTTCTTTTCTCAAAGGAAGCAATTGTGCCACTTCTCAGGTTTTATTCGATGGCCGTGAGTTTGGAGCATTTGGGGAAGGTTTATTTCTTTTGAAGAGTCCCTAGGCAATGCAAACAGTTAATGTTCAGCTACTAACTCAAAAGTTGGCCATTCAAAAACACCTAGAAGCCTTTCAGAAGAAAGGCCTTGTGATCTGTATCCAAGAAGTCATGAAGTCTGATTCTGCTGGAAATGACTTTTACAAGTGGTTTGGATTTTCTTCCTATATTATATGTGGGGTTAAATAGTAAATGTGGGGAGATTAAAAAAAACAACCTTGGGCCAGAAGGCAAACTTTATCCTTATTCTTTGTAAATTTGTAAAATATAAGATTTTGGCTCCCAGATATCATGAACACGAACATCATACACACTCTTCTGGCCCCTCATAGTGTTTTTCTCTTGCTGTCAAAGCAGTTAAGCACCTATGGACTCAGTTCAATGATTAAAGCCTGCGGATTGTTAGCTTTGTCTGCTCTACTCAGAATTGTCCTGAGAAATAGAGTCCATAAATAGTGGCTTGAAGTTAAACAAGCGGCCATCTAGCAGGGAAACAACAAAGCCCACATGGAAGAAGCACACCAGCCAGTGTGATCACGAGATGTCAAAGGGATCAGGTATCAGGCATCAGAAGACCCAAAATAATCACATGGATGCAAACAAAGAGGGGCTCGAAGTGGAGTTCTAAAGTCCATCTGCAGACAACTGGACATCCTCTCATAGAAGGGTCATGAGGAAGGGACTAGCCAGGTAGGGTGCAGTATAGCACCAACGAAGAAACAACATTTCTCTTCTAGTACTTTAATGCTTCTTCCCCAACACTATCATGACCCCAGTTCTACCTTACAAATCTGGCTACACTGGAACATGTACACTGGTACAGATAAGAGCTCTTGACAGATTTATCTGAGACAGATAAATCCCTCAGGAACAATAATAGGAGTAGCAATACCATGAGGGTGGAGGTGAAAGTGGAAAAAGGGGGAACTGATCATAATGATTGACATATACCACCACCACCACCACCTCCAGGGGGAAGAACAACAGAAACATGGGTGACGGGAGACAGCGGACAGTGTAAGATATGAAAATAATAATAATACTTTATAATTTATCAACAGTTCACGAGGGTGTGAGGGTGGGGGAAGAAGGGGGAAAATAGGAGCTGATAGCAAGGGCTCAAGTAGAAAGAAAATGTTTGGAAAATGATAATGGCAACATATGTACCAACGTGCTTGATACTGTTGATAAATGGATGGTTTTAAGAGCTGTAAGAGCCCCCAATAAAATTATTTATTACCTAAAAAATTCCATAGGAATTTGTAGTTATTTTGGATTTTGTTCTTTGGATCTCTTTGTACTCTATTAGTCTTGTCTTACTTGATTCCACTGAGACTAGTAGATGTAACTTAACATGCAATAAACTAAGTTTAGGAAACCAGAAAACCACAGACTGACATTTGGGTTATACACATAAGAGAGTTAAACTACATTATACATAATAAATCCTAAAACTGTCTCTCATCCGTAACCTCATCCAACCAATTCACCACACCTATTAATAGTTTACACATAAACAAGAAAATGTAGATATGTTCAGACTTATCCCTTTAGCAAAAAGCTGGCCTTCGCTACACAGCATTTTATAACTTCATATAGAGATCTTTCCTTTTCCATATATATTGAGTTCTGTATCATTTATTGCAGTTCCATAATACTGTTTTGTGTGAATTAGCATAATTGATTTAACCAGTGCCCTTTGATAACCATTAAGGCCATTCTCACTCTTCCGCTGCTAGAAATATTCTGCAGTGAACAGTCTTGCATACGTCTGTTAAAACCAAGACTCACTGGCATCAAGTCAGGGCAGACTCATGCCAACCCTACAGGACAGAGTAGGACCATGCCTGTGGGTTTCCAGATGGTAAATGTTTCCAGGAGTGGAAAACCTCCTCTTTCTTTCTCTTTTTTTTAGGGTGCCCTATGGGTAGAGGCCTCAAAAATTGTGTATCTCTTTCCATCTTTCTGCTGCAGAACAGCTGGTACTTTCAACTGCTGACCTTGTCCTTAGCAGCCCAACTCGCAACGACTACACCAGTAGGGTATGTGCAGATATATATTGATGGGCTTAGCATCTCTGGTTCAAATGATTACATTTGCAATATAGAGATACATTACCAGGCGCTGTCCACAAAGTTTATAACATTGTATAATGTTATCAATACAGTGTTGCCGACTATTCAGATTTATGACGATCTAATAGATGGAAAATTGAGAGGTAAACTGAGGCACAAGGACAAACAAAGAGAAAAAGTTAAGAGGCTGTAACTGCTCTTTATTAAAAAAGACGCTCTCGGACGAGGTTCCGTGGTCTAGCAAGTAGGCCAGGGAAGTCACACCCAGTGATGAGAGTGGTGGGTTTTTTAAGGAGGGGCCAATATCAGGCATCAAAGAACAAAAAAATCATATCATTGTGAATGAGGGGTAGAGCAGATTGAGGACCCAAAACCCATCTGTAGGCAACTGACATCCCCTTACAGAAGGGTCACAGGGGAGAAGAGCCAGTCAGGGTGCAGTGTAGCAACGATGAAACATACAACTTTCCTCTAGTTCTTAAATGCTTCCTCCCC
>NW_022111369.1:29039446-29062182 GCF_000313985.2 Echinops telfairi
AAGACATGACAAAATAATAATAATTTATACATTATCAAGGGTTAATGAGAGAGGGGGAGGGGGGAGGGAGGAGAAAAATGAGCTGATACCAAGGGCTCAAGTAGAAAGAAAATGTTTTGCGACTGATGATGGCAACAAATTTACAAATATACTTGACAAAAATGAATGTATGTATGGATTGTAATAAGAGTTGTATGAGCCTCCCATAAAATGATTTAAAATAAATAAAATTTAAAAATGTTTTAAGAGTTTAATCTGTACAAGTCAACAATTCATGTCTTACAGTTCATAGCTGGTCTATACTCATAAAATTTCTTTTTCTCAATTCTATACCATTGGTTAAACTAATGACGCTATCAATGCATTGTCCATTACATATTGGGCAGCTAACTGCAAAGGCAGCAGTTTGAAACCACCATCGTGCTCCGAGGGGAGGGATGTGGCTTTCTACTCCTGTGAACATTTGCAGGCTCAGAGAGGCTGTTCTGCCCTGTCTTATAGGGTCATTATAAGTCAGCACTGACTTTATAGTAGAAGTGATGCCCCAGGGGAGTGACTGATAATGTTCTCTGACATAAAATGACAATGATGTGTCTAAGGTGAACCAGAGACACATATAAATCACACACACATGTGAATGGATTTTGGGGCTTGCACTTAATGCTAGCCCAATCTAAGAACAAGTAATTCTTATGACATAGCCCTGCTTGATGCCCAACCTCATGAAGAGAAAACTGAAGCTATAAGTGCACTATCAAAGTGTGGTGAAGAAACTAGATGGTGCCCAGCTATCAAAGAATAGCGTCTGGGTGTCTTAAAGGCTTATTTTCAAACAAGGAATCATCTAAATGAGTTGTAAACTAAGTTTACATGGAAGAAGCACACCAACCTGTGGGATCCCAGGATTGGAAATAATATAGTCCAAATAAAAAGGAAGGAACTACATCAGAACTTGAGCTGTGAACAACTGGTTTTCAGAAGGCTATGGATGACAATAGAAGCCCCAAATCTCTTTACTGGGTCCATACATGAATTAAGCCTCCAATAAATCCCTTCTGATAATAGTTGCTGAATGTGAGTAGCCCTGTTATCAGACAGAGAGCATTGTAAAGACCATTATGGCAGTGTAATGTCTTATCATAGCATCTCCCTTTAAACTCATTGACATCAAGTGGAGCTGATGCACAGAGATCCCCTGTGGGTTTCTGAGACTGTACCTCTTTATGAGAGAAGAAACCCCCATCTTTCTCTAGAGGAGCAGCTGGTGGTTTCTAATTGCAGACCATTCAGCTCTCAGCCCAGTGCTTAACCCACTACACGGCCAGGGCCTCTGTTTCAGTTTAAAGACAAATAATAATAATAATAATAATAAATAATAATAATAATAATAATAAATACAGGTGGATTAAACCCCTGGTGAACCCTTCTTACCATGGACTGTATAATAGTTATATAATCTGGTGTCAATTTGAGAGGATTACTAGTTAAGGGGTGGAGTCTGGCCTGTCAATCAAGATACAATCAATGAGGCCTTTGTGTGGGCATGGCCTTCTCCTGAGAATTCTGGGAACTGCTGTATTTCCTCTTGGAAGCTGGAGACAGTCTCTCTCTGCTCACTCCTTGAGAGACACAGCTGACAAGACACATGGTGTTGTGCTACGCCCTGGGAGCTAGAGAAGCCACATGGATCTACCTTGATGCAACCAGATCTCTGGAGCTGGAGAAGCCACTTGGAGACCCCTGCCAGCACTGACATGCTTACAACACCACTGGATCCCAAATACTTCCAACCCACTGGCCTGTGATCCTCCTGCATTTGGCATCATTGCATGTGTTTTGTGAATCTGAAGAGGACTTTACAGATTGGTATTGGACATATGGGCTAATATTGGACTTATGGACTTGATCTGGACAGGACTCATGTTTTCATCAATATTCAACTGCTATTGTATATAAAGCTCTTTCCTATACATATGAGAGTGTCCATTAATTTGTTTCTCTAGTCTACCCAGACTAACACACCAACCTGCAGGTTAAGTGTTGTTCTCTGTCCCGCATATTTCTAGGGAGGGGATCAGTTAGACCCGGTTGGGGCTGGCCCTGTAGTCCGATCTTTTCATGCATTCCTCCTCATTGATACGTTGCGCTCATGGTTTGGTGTGCTGTGGTGGGGGTCTGTTTGCACACTCCAAATTCAGTAGAGACATAATCAATACTCTCTGCCTTGGTGGGTTAGTGCCCTGCTCCCCGCTTGCCATCATCACACTTTCTCCACTCCCTTTTCTCCCTCTCCCTTTCCCTTCCTTATGTTGGATTAACATGTACCTCCTTGGATTTGGTCTGCCTCCACCCAACTGCCTATGCCTCAACCCGTTTATTGTGAGAGAAGTGGCTTTTCTTATATAGTTGCTGTGCTGGTTATCATAACTCAGGGGACTCATGTTGTTCTTGGCCTTTTGTGATTGACTGACGTCGCTTAGCATAATTTACTCCAACTCTTCCCATGAAACTATGTGTGTTTTCCAGTGCTTTTTAGTGATGCTTACTACTCCATTGCGTGTATGTGCCAGAGTTCACTAATCCACTCATCTACCGATGGAAAGTTCACGTGTTTGTGAATTGCACCGCAATAAACATTGTAGTGCAGACAACTAGTCATATTTTACTTCTTACTTCTTCTGGGTATGTGCCCAGCAGAGGGATATTTAAGTCATATGGTAGATCAATTTCCATTTTCTTTAAATATCACCAGATTGCTTTCCACAGAGGCTGTACATATCTACACTACCACCAGCAGTGGAGGAGAGTTCCTATCTCACCACATCCCATCCAACATTTGATGCTGGTATTCTGATTTTGACTAACCTCAAGGGTTTAAGATGGTATCTTATGGTTGTTCTAATTTGCAATTCTCTGATGCCCAAGGATTGGGAGCATTTTCTCATATATTTATTGGCCATATGGGTCTCCTCCCTTGTGAAACTTCTGTTCAGGTCTTTTGCCCACTTCCTCAGAGGGTTAACTGTTTTCCTCGTTTTACAAGCTAGGAGAGTATTGTAGATTTTAGTAATAAGCCTTTTGTCTGTTGTGTCATTGTTAAAAAAAACCCTCCCAGTCTGGGGGTTGCCTTGTTACCCTCATGGTGAAGTCTTTTGATGCACACAGGTGTTTTATCCTTAGTAAATCCCACTTGTTTATTTCAGGTTCATCTGTGTGTTTGTTTACCCTTTCCTGGGCCAAGGGTCTTAGGTTTGTCCTGATTCCTTCGTTGATGGTCCTGATAGTGTGGGGTTTTACTTCTAGGTCTATGATCCACCTTGAGTTTGTTCTTGTGCATGGCATGAGGTAAACATCTTGTTTCATTTTTCTGCATGTGGATATCCATTGTTTCCAGCTATTTAAGAGTGCATCTGCCGACCATTTGATGCTTTTGGGGCCCTTGTCAAAGATCAGTTGTCTATATGCTGATGGTTTTATTTCTGGGTTTTTTTATTCTTTTACATTGGTCTGAGTATCTGTCATTATACCAATACCACGCTGTTTTGGCCTCTGTGGCTGTGTAATAAGTATTAAAGTCAGGTAAGACAAGCCCTCCAACTTTGTCCTTCTTGAGGAGTTCTCTGCTAACTCTGGACCTCTTCCTTCTCCATATGAAAGTGGTGGTCAGCTTTTCCAATTCTTTGAAGAAGGTTATTGGTATTTGAATCAGGATAGCGTTAAACTTATAAAGAGCCTTGGGTAAGGTCGACATGTTTACTACGTTGAGTCTTCCAATCCATGAGCATGGGATATTCTTCCATTTGTATAGCTTGCTTTGGTTTCCTTAAGTCTTTTGGTTTTTTGGTTAAATATATTCCTAGATATTTCAATTTGTTATTGGCTATTGTGCAGAATACTGCCTTCTTGACTTACTCTTTCATGATCTTGTCTGTTGTATATAGCAAACAAATAGACTTCTGTTTGTTGATCTTGTGTCCTGTCAGTCTTCCATAACCCTCTATTGCTATAAGTATTCCTGTTGTGGAGCTTTGAGGATTTTCAGTGTACAGAATCATGTCTACAAATAGCAATAGTTTCACCTCCTCCTTTCCCAGGTGGATACCTTTATTGTCCTTCCGCTCTCTTATGTTGTTAGCTAGGACCTCCAGTCTTATATTGAATAGAAGTGGGGACAAGGGGCATCTTTGTCTGTTCCCCTTTTTCAGTGGGATTGATTTCATCTTTTCTCCCTGACTATGACGCTTGCTGTTGGCTTTTCATAGCTTGTATTAACTTGAGGAAATTTCCTTTCATTCCTGTTTTCTTTAATGACTTAAGTAGGAATGGGTGTTGGATGCTGTCGAACACCTTTTCTGCTTCTTTTTATATTATCATGTGATTCTTACACTTTTTCTTCTCAATGTGGTGTATAATATTGATGGATTTTTAGATGTTAAACTATCTCTGCATCCCTGAAATGAATCCTACCTGATCATGGTGGATGATATATTTTATATACTTTTGTATTCTACTGGCCAATATCTTGTTAAGGATTTTTGCATCTATGTTCATTGGAGGTATTGGTCTTTAATTCTCTATTCCTGTGGGATCCTTGTCCTGTTTGGGTATCAATGTTATACTGGGTTTATAGAATGAGTTTGGGAGTTTGCCATCCTTTCTATGCTCTGGATTCATTTGTGGAGGATCTGTGTCAGCTCTTCCCTGAATGCTTGGTAGAATTCTCCTGTGAAGCCATCTGGTCCAGGTTTTTTTGTTGGTAGCTTCTCAATAACCATATCTATTTCTTCTTTAGCTATGGGTCTCTTGAGATTTTTGACCTCTATCTGGGATAATCTGCGGGGGATTGTTTTGCCAAGTACTTGTCCATGTCTTCAACTATATTGCATTCATTAGATTACAGACTTTCATAGTACTTTGTGATTATCCTTTTAATCTCATTGGGGCCTGTTGTGATCCCCCCTGTTTCATCCCTCATCCTGGCTTTTGATGTTTGCTCCTCCTTTCCTTGGTTAGCTCTGCCAGCAGTTTGTCGATTCTGTGGTTCCTTTCATAGAACCGGCTTTTTGTTGCATTAATCTTTTGCATCATTCTTATGTCTTACCACTTGTTTAACTCTGCCCTGCTTTTTATTATTTCCTTTCTTTTGCTATTGGAGGGGTTGTTCAGTTGACTCTGTTCTAGTTGCTGGAGGTTGTGTGATAGTGTATCAGTCATAAGTTTCTCTTCCTTTTTCATATATGCATTCATTGCTATCAAACTACTTCTGATAACTGCTTTCACCATATCCCATAAGTTTTGATACATTGTTTTCTCATTCTCATTAATTTCTAGAAACTTCCTAAACTCCTCTCTAACCTGGGCAAGTACCCATTCATGTTGAAGATTGCTATTCATCCTCCAATTGTTTGCCCTTGTTTTTCTGGTCCTTTTATTAATCTCCAGCTTTATGGTGTGGTGATCTGAGAAGGACATCTGAGTAATCTCTATGTGTTTGAATTTACTCAGGCATGACTATGTCCCAACCTGTGGTCTGTTTTCAAAAATGAGCCATGAGCACTTGAAAAGAATGTGAATTGTTTTTGTGTTTGGTTGGAAAGTTCTATATATCTATCAGTGCCAGTTGCCTAATTGTAGTATTTAGCTCTGTAGCCTCCTTGCTGAGCTTCTTTCCCAATGCTCTACCTTTCTCTGATAGAGGTGTATTCAAGTCACCTACTATGATTGCTGAATCTGTTATTTCTTTTTTCCTTTTTTGAATAGTTTGTTTGACAAATTCCATGGGTCTCTCATTAGACACACATATATATTTATTAAATCTCACTGTTAGCATTATATAGTGCCCCTCCTTGCCTCTTTTAATGGTTTGTACTGTGAGGTCAATTTTGTTGAAGATTTACATTGCAATCCCTCCTTTTAAAAAAGTTGCTGTTTGCCTGGTTTATTTTCCATCAGCCTTTAATTCTTAGTCTATTTTTGTCTGCAACCATAAGATATGTCTCTTATAGGCAACGGATTGATGGGGTATGTTTTTTGAGCTAGTATGTTAGCCTTCTTCTCTTAATTGAGTCCGTTGACATTGAGAGTTATTAGCATGATCTGTGGATTCATTGCTGTCATCTCATACCTTTTATTTTTAGTGTTTTCCTATCTCCTTTCATATCATTGTTCTGTTTGTGTGTGGGAGTTCATTCTTGCCTTCTTTTCTGTCTGAAGTCATGTTATCTTTGTAATTGTTATTGGCACAGTGGCTTCTGGATGATGCTGGACTACATGATGGCCTCGCTTGTGCTTGGTGGGTGTGTTCGTCTGGCCATAGTGAGTCACTGAAGATCTTCCGCAGGATTGGGTGTCTTACAGCATATTCTTTGTGCCTTTCCTTGTCCTGGAAGACCCTTATCTCTCCATTTATCTTAATAGATAATTTGGCAGGGTAGAAGATACTTTGGTAGGTGTTTTTTTCTTTCAGCTTTTGGAAGATGTTACTTCACTCTCTCCTCCTCTTAATGGTTTCTGCTGATAGGTATGAGCATATTCTTACCTGAGCATCATTGTATGTGACCATCTTCCTTTCTCTTGCTGCTCTTAAAATTTTCTTTTTCCTCAAAGTTAGATAATTTAAGTATTATATGCCTTGATGAGTTCTTCTCTGCTTCCTGTATGAGTGTCTGATTCTGTTCATTATGGTGGGAAAGTTTGCTTCCAAAAATTCCCTTGCTAATTTAGCTGTCAATGTCTTCATTGTATCTTGTTCCAGTAGACTAATTCATTAAATATTGTACCTATTCATAGCATCTGTCATTGATCTCAGGTTTTCTTCTGCCTCTTTTATTATCTTGTTTGACTGTTTTTCTCATTTGCTGATTGTTTCAAGATCACTGGTACTTTGCCTCCTCAAGTCTGTTCGTGAGGTCCATGATCTGTGTGTTTCTGTTGCCTCATCAGTTAGTTCCTGTGTTTCCCTTTGGTGCATGGAGTTCATCCCCTCTATTGTGTACTTCATCTCTTCTATCATTTGTCCTTATTCTGCGTTGTTTCCCTCATCTGTATTACTCCAAGCAGCCTTCTGAAAACTTCCTTTTGTAGCAGATCTGCCTCTGATTCTTCTATGAGCATCATTAATTCTGCTGTTGTGTTTTGTCTTTCTTGTTTTTTTGTTGAGATTGTTGCGGCATGCTGCTGTTTATGTGAAAATTTTGTAGAGGTGGGTACCCTGGTTCTGGGAGACCAAGGAGCTCTTTTTCTGTGTGACTGGTAAGGGTGTTGTTGAGGGCTGCCTGTAGCCGACTATGGTGGTGGATCAGACTGCTGTGTAGGCAGCGTCCCTTGGTGACTTTGTGTCCAACAGCAGTGAGCGGCCTCAGAGACTGGTGTGAGGCTGGTGACTATATGCAGGCTCTTGGGCCAAGTTGGTCTGAGCTGTCAGGCAATGATTTACAGCCTTTTTGTTGTTGTTGTTGTTGTTACGCCATCTAATAGAAGACAACGGTGGGGGAGGCCTCACTTCCACAGGAGGGTGCTAAGCAAAGGCTGGAACAACCCTACTGCCACTGATCCAGTTGGGGGGGGGCACCTCAACATGGTGGAGGTGCCAGTCACTGGTCGGGGTAGCTGTCACTGCTGCAGGCAGGGTGTGCCACAAGGGCATGAGTCAGGCCCCTGCTTTTGTGGGTGGCAGGAGGGGAGGAGCTCTGGGAGAAGTGATAAGGGGGGGGGGGTCGGGCGGCAATTGGTGGTGGTGGCTACATTGGAGTCTGAGGTAGTGTGGCTGACATTGGTTGGGGAGCCTCAGGGACCAGGTTGCCGATCCTCTAGCTAGGCTAGATGTTGAGGAGGGATGCCTTCCAGACCAAGGATGTACTTTCTGCTGCTCCTTGCAGGCTCCTCACTTCCATCAAGCCGTGCTGCTGGGGAAGTGGCAGGCCTTGTGCTGCGTGGGTGCCATAGATGCAGCAGAGCAGCAGCCCAGGTCCTGCTGTGGAGCTCAGGCTTGGTGGGTGGGGGGTGGCAATCGATGGGTGGTGACCACAGTGGTTTGCAGAAGCAGCATGGCTGGCATTGGCCAGGAGATCTCGGGGATCAGGTTGCAGATCTCCAGGGCTCTGGGGTGAGGCAGATGTGGAGGAGGGTTGCCTCCCAGACAGAGGAAGTATTCCAGGTTGTCGTGGGGGTTCTTTTCACTTTACCAGAATCCTCCCACGTGTCCTCCTGGACACCACATGCACTGTTCACCACAGAGCTCTCACTATGGGCTGCTTACCTGGGCGCCATTTGCCTCTCCCTGCACATATTCTGTACAACTCTTTTTGATGTGATTGAACTATTGAATTGTATGATGTGTGAATTATATGCAATAAAACTGTTGAAAAATTTAATGAAATTTGTTTAGATTTTGTTTTCTTATTTATTTAAACGCACCTATATTTAAACACTTTATGTTATATAGGATTTCTTTTTCTTTTCTATTTCATAAAGTCCTTTATGCAATAGAAAAATCACCCTTTGTCTGTAATATAACCCTTTTTCTATAATATACCTGTGTATAATATCATCCTTTGTCTGTAATATAAAACTGTCTGTAATATAACCCTTTGTCTAATGTCATCTCACATTTGGTTTTAAATTCTGCTTATCAAATTTTTGTCATGCAAATATTTTTATATTTTGTATTTTGAATCTTTTATTGTATTGCTTTAGATTATTATTATAGTTAAGCTATTCCTATCTTAAGAAAGCAAATTTCCCATATATAGGTATTATTTAATGATATATTATCAGTAAATATGCATACTAGATAGCAGATACTTATAAATTTGCTGATATGTCAATATGAAGAACATTTTTCCTAATGAAAACATTATAATAGTATATAAGGGTTACTATATAAAGTGCTGTCCTTAATATGAATTGCTTAGTTTATATAAACCCAAAAGAGAAAGCCTTGCATATAGTATTTAATAAAAATCTGTCAATTTAGTCATTTAAAAAGTAATAATGTTGTTATTAAAATAAATGCCCTGAAATGTATTACCAAAGTTTGTAGAATATAAAATTTAAACAGGAGTAAACAATAATGAAAATTAATAATGAAATTATTAGGCACACGGTTCTCTGTTCTTCTGATGAGTTGTTAGGTGCCATCAAGCTGGTTCTGAATGTGATAGTCTTGTGTAGAACAGGACGAAACACTGCTCGGCCCTGGGCCATCTTCACGATTGTGGTTGAATTTGAGCCCATTGTTGCAGTCACTGCATTAATCCCTCTCATGGGGCTTCTTCCTGTAGTTCAAGAATTGGAGTATTTTAATTTCTTTCTTATAGGGCCACTGCTATAATATATCTATTTTAGCTGAAGAGTATTATTTCTGAAAAGATTTTTCCCACGACCTACAAATATTCCAGATAAAAGGGTATGGGCCTCTCTAACAAGTGCTTGCTGAACTCAGAACTCAGAACTTAGCTGGTTCTCTTTTTTAATCTTCCACATTCAGAAAAATTAACCAGTGCAGAAATAGACATAGAAATTGTTTAGGCAAAATATGAGTAAGACTGTCTTAGAATGGGTTCTCTAGTTAAGCAAAACCAATGAAATTTACATATGTACACATGTTGGCGTTAAGCGTTGTCCAGTCAGTTCCAACTTACAGCCACCTTATGAAAAACAAAATGAAACACTGCCTGTTTCTGCACCATCCTCATAATTATTGTTATATTTAGCCCATTGTGGCAGCCACTGTGTTGATCCATCGTATCAAAGGTTTTTCTCTTTTTTTCACTATCCCTGTACTTTACCAGGCATGATGTCCTTTTCTAGTGACTGGTCTCTCCTGATAACATGTCCAAAGTCCTTGAGACAAAGTCTCTCTATCCATTCAAAGAAGCATTCTAGCCTTATTTCTTCCAAGACAAATTTGTTTGTTCTTTGACTTTCTATGGTACTTTCAGCAGATTCAACCAATGCAATTAAACCTTTGATCTCTTGAATGCTGCTTCCATGAGCATTGATTATGGACCCAAGCAAGATGAAAACCTTAACAACTTCCATCTTTTCTCCATTTATCATGATATTACCTATTGGTTAATTTGTGAGGATTTGGGTTTTCTTTATATTAAGTTGTAATTAATATTGAAGGTAGTAACCTTGAACTTTATCAGCAAGTGCTTCATCAGCTAGTGCTTTAAGACTTCCTCACTTTCTGCAAGCAAATTTGCATCATCTACATATCAAAAGTTGTTAATAATCCTGATGTCACCTTTGTCTTCATATAATCCAGCATATTAGACAAATCAGAGCAGCCGCCAATAGATTAAACAATGCATTGCACAAGACCTCTTTAAAGTGTTGAAAAGCAAGGACATTACTTTGAGAGCTAAGGTGCAACTGACCCAAGCCATGGTTTGTTTGTTTTTTCAGTTGCCTCATATGCATGTGAAAGTTGGGTATTGAATAAGGCAGACTGAAGGAAAAATGGATGCATTTGAATTATGGTACTGGCAATGAGTATTGAAAGTGATACGAGTGCCAAAAGAACAAACAAATCTGTCTGGGGACAAGTACAGCCATATGCTTCTTAGAAGCAACAACAGCGAGACTTCATCTCAAGTTACAATTTGAATGTTTCATAAGAAAAGACCATAGCCTTCTGTAGACTGGGTTCTCACAATTCAGTCTCTGATACTGGTCCCTCCTTGTGTTAGACAGGGTTCTCTAGAGAGATAAAACCAAATTCCTGATAATTTAATATATTTATTTATAAAGATAATTAGATATATAATGAGAAATGAACTGTTAAATCATATACAGATAAATATATAATACAAGAAATAAACAGTTAAATTAGAAAGCACTACAATGGCTTAGTGTAACTCACGTCCGTGAGAGAAAGTTGAGAGACTAGCAGTCCTTCAAGTCTCTGTCAGATGCCAGATCTTCCTCTATTTGTAGAGAGAGTTAGGCTATGTCAGCACAGCAGCCAATCACAAGGCAGGTCACCAACCGCCAGTCCCTAGCTCCAGAGAAGTCTTAAAGGGACCTCAACTTACACCGACACAGTCCACAGGCTAGGCATCCCACAGGCAGTGTAGCCTTTAAATTGAGGCACAGAACAAGCAAGGCAGCCGCACACTAGTCCAATGATCACAGAGCGAGAGACAAGAAAGGCAAGGCCACCAAGCCATTTATCTCTCTGCCCTTCAGTCAATCCCACCTGCGTTTATCAGCCAGGCTGTCACAATAAACTATCTCACTCCTTCAACTTCAGATTTTATGGTTCACCATCCTCCGGTGACTGGTGATGGTGTGCTTTTTCCATGTGGACTTATGTGACATCTCACTTAGGACTGCTTGCTCAGAAACAAGCTATTTGGTTTTTGTTTGTCCATATTAAGATGCCTCTGAGAGGTCTCATGTCATTGGAGGCCACTCTCTTGAAGTTGTGGTACATGGTTGGCCATTTTTTGGTATATGAAACCCAGGATTGATGAACCTGTAGAGATAGCAAGTAGACGAAGGTTTTTGTGGGGAGAGGGATTCAAAGGTGGAGGGGGCTGTGAAGGGGAGACAATGTCAAGGGGTCTATGTGGAAAAAGAATGTTTGGAAACTGATTGTGGTGTCAATTTTACAACTTTGCTTGATGTGATTGAACTATGGAATATGATATATATATATATAAAAGAGACAGTCTCTGGTAAATTAGAGGGGCAGCGAAAAAGAGGATGAACTCAGTGGCTGCAACAATGGGCTCAAACATAGCAAGAATTGCGCGCAGGTGCAGGATCAGGGATTGTTTCCTTTTAGTCTGCATTGGTTGCTGTAAATGGAACAGGCCCTGACAAGAGTACCATAACCATGGTGGTAGTTAGGATTTGTGTTAAATTGGCTGAGTCAAGATTCTCAGAGACTTGGCAGTTAAGCCGAGTAGTCCCACATGACATGACCCAAAAATGTGTTATTCTCCATAATGGGATCTACTATAAGTAGCTAATCATATGTAAGATCAGTGTGAGCTTCAGCACCCTTATTCAGATTACAGCCCTGATACATTCAATTGAAAGGAAGTCTCCTCTTATTGTGGCTTGCTCCCAGTATCAGTGAACACTGTGGGAAAACTTGCTTGCTTTTTGCTTGGTCTGGATCCTCCATCTGCTTCATGGATTTATACTTCTTTAGACCTGAGCTAAAAAGGAAGAATATGCTCAGCAGATCTTAAAGTGAAACAATGGTGGGGGGGGGGCATCCTTGAGTTGCAATATTGAAAGATGATAGGACAAAATATTGAATGATGCAGGGAGAATCAAAAGAAAATGGAAAGAATGCATGCACAGTCACTGTGTTATTGTATATTTTTCCCTTTAGTTGTTTCAGTGATCTTAATGAACATTTCAACAGGTAATATGTGAGCATTGATCAGTAGAACTAGAGGAAGAAGTCCTAGGTGCACTGAAGGAATTATCAAAACACAAGGCTCCCAGAATTGATGGAATACCAAATGAAATGTTTCAACAAGCTGATGCACTAGAACATGCACTGGCGTATGTTAAGACATTTAGAAGACAGCTATTTTGCCACATTATGGGAAGATATCCATATTTGTACTTATTCTAAAGAAAGGTGACTCAAAAGAATTTTAAAATGTACAACATAATTCATATCACATGAAAGTAAAGTTTTGCTGAAAATTATTAAACAGTGGTTGTACCAGTACATTAACAGCGACTTGTCAGAAATACAGGCAGGATTCAAAAGAGAATGCAGGACAAAGGATATCATTGTTGATGCCAGATGGATCTTGCCTGAGAGCAGAGAGTAGCAAAAAAATGCTTACTTGCGTTTTATGGATTAGGCCAAGGTATTCAACTGTGCGGATGTTTGTGGATCATACAAAATTATGGGTAGCCTTGCAAAAATGGGAATTCCAGAAAACTTCATTGTGCTCATACTGAACTTGAGCATGAATCAAGAAGCAGTTGTATAACATGCTTGATACATTTGATGTATGAATTGTTACAAGAGCTGTAAGAGTTCCCAATAAAATGATCTCTTAATAAAAAAAGAAGAAGAAGCAGTTTTATGACAGGACAAGGGAACACTGCATCGTTTAAAATCAGGAAAGCTGCGCGTCAGAGCCGTATTCTGTCACCAACTTATTCAATCTGTATGCTCAGCGAATATTCAGAGAAACTGGATTATATACAGAAGAACACAGCATCAGGATTGGAGGAAGGCTTATTAACAACCTGCAATGAGTAATGGTACAATCTTGCTTGCTGAAAGTGAGGAGGACTTGAAGCACCTGCTGATGAAGATCAAGGACAGGCCCTCATTAAAGCCCCGGGTACTTTCAGCAGATTCACACAGTGAAATGTTTCGATTGATCTCTCGATTGCTGCTTCCAAGATCATTGATTGTGAATCAAAGCTAGATGAAATCCTTGACAACTTCCCTCTTCTTTTTTGGTCTAGTTGTGGGGATTTTGTTTTTCTTTATACTAAATTATAATCCACACAGAAGACTTCAGTCCTAGACCTTCATCAGCAAGTGATTTAAATCATCCTCTTTCAGCAAGTAAAGTTTCAACTGCATATCAAAAGTTGTGAATTAGAGTACATGATTATAAAAGAAATGATTTGAGAAAATGTGTAATTCATTTAAAAAAAACCACTTTGAACACATAAGCCTTGTTTGTGTAAATGACTCACTCACAGCCATCCAGTCAATACTGACTCATGGTGACTCCTCTCTGGGTTTCTAAGACTGTAACTGTTTGGTGAATAGAGAGCCCAGTTTTGCTCCTGTGGAGCTGCTGGTGGCTTTGAACTGTTGATCATTCAGATTGCAGCCTCATGCTTAATTAGTACACCACCAGTGCTCAGTGAGTTTTGTTTTGGATAGGAAGTTTAAAGCAGTTTGTTCTATCTTGAACACGACTCGACTTCCTCTCCCCTGAATGTTTGGCAACTCCACTATTCCCTCGACTTGCTTTGTAATCTTCACTCCAAGTTGATATCTCTGATGATCGATTTTCAGTCTTATGTTTTGTTTTGACTTTGAATACTTCTAAATCTGGGTTGACTTCTAAGTGGTCTCATCAACCTCAGATTACTATCTATTATGTTAGTTCTTTGTCCAAAGAAAGCTCCTTAATATTTCTTGTAAGATTGGTCTGCTTTTAATAAATTCTTTCCATTTCTGTTTATGTAGATATGTACTAATTTCAAGGCCATGTTTGAGGGACAATTTTGCTAGGTATATGATTCTTGGTGTACGTTTTTTTTTTCTTTGAGTTTTATATATGGCATCCAGTTTTATATATGTCTTCAAATACATCTTCCTGGACCATCTGATAGAACCTTAGCGATAAGCCACTCTAAATAAAGCCACATAAAGTGAATCTTCAGTAGTTTTCTCCCAAAGAGCTGTTCACAGCTATCGGGTAAATACTTGATATGCAGACTACACACATAAAGACGAGGTCATGAACAGCAGTGGGGGGGAGGGGGGAAAAGATTCTGGAAAGGGCTCCTATCTCTTGTTCTTGGGTAGAATTTTACTATTTCACAAAATAGATGTTCTCTAGATGTTTGGTAAGTTATGGACATACCTAAATATAAAAAAAAATTTCATGTTGTCTCAGTGAATGCCTTGTCTATTGAGAATGGAATTAATTTTTAAAATCTTCTACAGCTGAGGGATGGGAGGAAAGTGGCTACTAAACAGAGTGCTCTGGTGAAATGAGCATAGAAGATAAAGGGATAAATCCGACTTGCACAGTTAAAACTTTATTAGTAGATCCCCCTATGATGCAGGCTGAACCTGATCTGGTTTCCAAATTGTTCTGTATTTTTGTTTTGTTCTGTTTTGTTTGGTTTTTGTCTGTACATATTAGGGTATATATCAGAGGTATTATGTCATCGGAAGTCACCCTTTTAAAGTTCTGCTATTTGTTTTCCTGGTTTTTGGTGTATGAAACCCAGGATGGGTGAACCTATAGGGATAGCAAATAGAATGAGAGTTTCAGGAGGAGGTGGGTACAGAGGTGGCAAGGGGGAGGGGGATGGGAGCTATAGAGAGATGATGTCAAGGAGTCCGTGTAGAAGAAGAATGTCTGGAAACTGATCGTGGTAGCAAGTGCACAATTCTACTTGATGTGATTGAATTATGGCGCAGTATATGTATTAAACCCCAATTAGCAATAATAAAATTAGAATAAATAAATAAATCTTTACATAAGGATATTTTTCTCCTTTTACTGAGATCCAAAAAAAACCCAAACTCATTGCCACTGAATTGATTCTGACTCATAGCCAAGAACAATGGTGTGCTGTTGAAATACACAAGGACTTAATTTTCTCATCTAGTTGTCTTTGGTAGAAGTTTGGAAACTTAACTATTATTATACATACATTGTACTTCTAGTTGTACAAAAGTGCCATATATAGCTTGAAAATAAGTTATATGAATAGTTATGATTCTTGACTCTTTTAGAATTGTATAGTCAAGAAACAGTAGCCTAACTAATGGCAACGAGGAAAACGTGGTCATGAGTCGTAAAGTCAGTTATATATGACTTTGTACCAGATCACTACTAGTTAGTACAAAGAGGGGTGGGAACCCACATGTCAGAAATGGTAGAATTATATTCACACCTACCAGTGCTCTTCCTTCTACTGTTTTGAAAACTTATTCAAATCATTTGACATCTCTACCAGTATTCTCAAGTACAAACTGATAAAAATATCTATGTTTCTGTATTTAATAAGTAGAGATAAGTTACACAGAGATGTGATCCAGCACAGATAAGGCACTCTGTAAGTGCTTTTATCATTATTATTATTAGTATTACTATCACAGGGGTCACCATAAGTCAGAATCAATTAAAAAACCACTAACAACATTAAAAAATATGAGTAATTGCACAATGTTTCTCTTCAAGTACTACATTTTGGACCATTTATTAACAATCCTCAAAGTTCAGACTGCATTTATATATAAGTTACAATATAAATACTGCGGTCTATGCATCCATGATGGTGCAAATGATCCCCACATCCTGGTATTCACAGCTTTGTGTAGCCTCCAACCGCCCCTCCCCATCACACCCAGATTGGGAAATAGAACAAGGGAAAGTAATGATAGTTGTGGATGGCAGAATAATAACCCTCCAAAGATGTCCATGTTCTCTTCCCTAGAACCTGTGAATGTTGCCTGACGATTTTGCAAATTGATTATTTCAAGAACGTTAAAGTAGAGAGATTATCTTGAATTCTTTGGGTGATCCCAATGTGATTGAGTTCTTAGAAGATGAAGGATGGTGAATTGCCTCTGAACATTAACCAGTGGTGTGAATAGCTTTGCTATCAAAAGAGAGCATTGGAAAGTAGACTAATGCAAATGTCATTAGTTTAAAATTTAATATTTTAAATTTGTTCTAGTTTTTGTTATTTTCTGTTATCATTTTAACTGAGGTTTGTCTATTTTATTATGCTAGTGTGGATCAGTGTTTTTATTTTTGTTTTTTGTTTCTTGTTTTTACATGTTTGTATGTATCACATCTATAGAGACAGTAATTGGATTAATAGTTTCTTGGGGTTATGGCAAGGACATTTGGGGAGAAACAGGGAGCTAACAATAATGTGTACATGTAAGAGGGAAATGTTCTCAAATTAATTTTAATGATGATTGCACAGCCTTTAAAATATGTTTAAACTACTGAACTGTATAATCTATAAATCTATAGCAATAAAACCGTTCATTTTTACAGCACTCAAAAAGTTTAAATATTAAATATAAAAATAATCATTTTTTAAAAGAAAGCACTTTCAGTTTTACACAACTGAGGGATACCTTGTTTATATTTGTCACAATGGTTAATTGAGAGACTATTCCAGAACCGTGGGCCAAAACTAAAAAGGAAAGCTCACTACCATCCGGTCAATGCTGACGCATAGGCGACAGGGTCGAACTGCCCGTGTGACTTTCTGACACTGGTGTAGTGGCTGCAAGGTGACTTTGAGTTAAGCTGTGAACCGAATGGTCTGCAGTTCAAAGCAACCAGCAGCTCCCCAGGAGAAATGCTGGGCTTTCTACTGCTGTCAACTGTTATCTCGGAAAGCGACAAGCAGGTCACTATGAGTCAGCATTGACTCGACAGCACTTAATTTTAGTTAATTCTTGTTTTTGTTTTTTTTGGGTAACTCTTTAAGGGAGTAGAAACCCCATCTTTCTCTCAGCGAGTGGTTTGAACTGCTGATCTCTTAG
Organism: Echinops telfairi; assembly: GCF_000313985.2. Classification (NCBI taxonomy): domain Eukaryota; kingdom Metazoa; phylum Chordata; class Mammalia; order Afrosoricida; family Tenrecidae; genus Echinops; species Echinops telfairi. The sequence continues at coordinate 29,056,701 of NW_022111369.1, forward strand.
CAGCCTAACTGGTAACCATGACACCACTACAGCTCCTTAGAACCATGGACGGTACTAGGAAATATGACTCCCCCAAAACTGGTCAGACCCCATCATAAATAAATGCATTTACTTTGGCTCACAGACTCACACACACACAAAGATGGCTCAGGATCAGAGAGAGATTTGAAGATCTTTTGCTGCTGGTTTTAGAGAAAGAGGAAGAGACTAAGAGCCAAGGAATGAACATGGGCCTCTTCTTTCCTGCAGCCTCCAGAAAGAACGCAGACAGCCCTATCAGGATCTTGGTTTTAGCCAATTGGAGCCCATTTTGGACTTCTGCTCTGAAGAACTATACAATAATAAGTATACAAGGGGGCACCCCCTCATAAAAAGGATTTTTTTTCAAAGCTATGTATTTAGATTTTTTTATCCAAACAACCTTATGACCCTCAAATTACTCTCCATTACACTTAATAGATTTGTCAAAGCTGTGATTCCATTCTTGGAATCATTTTTCCTTTCATGTCCCTCTGCATTTTCAGAAACAAAAAAGAAGTCCCACAAAGTTAAGTCAGGTGAATAAGGTGCATGAGGCAAGAGTGGCATGCTGGGTTTTGTCTAAAACTGGCTCGCTGAGATGGCTGCATGAGCAGGTGCATTGTTGTGGTGGCAAAACCAGTCCCCTGTCTGCCACAAATCAGGATTTTTTGTCAAACACTGTTATGCAATCTTTTCAGAACCTCTAAATAGAAAGCTTGATTTATAGTCTGAACTGGAAAGTTGATGGACGTCCAGAACGAGGTTTGACATTTCACATTTTTTGAAATGAGACCACTTGTACACTTGAGTTTTTCCATAGTGCTCTCCTCGTAGGCTGTGTTCAATATCCCAACAGTCTCTGCAGCATTTTTCCTGAGCAAGAAACAAAATTTTCCAGTCACAGGCTGTTCTCTTAAATTGGTCATCACAACAAACGAGGTTTGAGTGAAACTGCTTTTATGAAAAAGTTCACTGTGACCAGAGAGTACCTTCCCAGGCAATGCCACTGGGTGCACTAACTCAGAGCAAGTTGCTTGATGCTCGCCTAGTGGGAAAAATGTGCACTCACTACAAAAACTCTGCTCCACCCAGTACGATTCCGTTGGTTGTTGTTTGTTTTGTTTTTTTGGAGGGGGGGTTGTCCCCTTTTATGTTGTATAAAGCATTGAATTTATAGTAATTTTTGACAGTAACAATAGGACACTAATACAATATATCACTTCCAAGATTAGATTATAAAAGACTGACTTTCAAATCTTAGATCGTCTCTTTTGTTTCATTCACTCTAGGGGAAACCAGTTGCTGTGTCATAAGGACACCCAAGCAGCTCAATTCCTGGAGAGGCCCACATGGTGATGAACGAAAGCTTATGAGCTAGCGTGCGAGCTTGGAAGCAGACCATTCCATACCAGACAGGCCTCAGAGAGCAGCCTCCTCAAAGACCCTGAGTCAGAACCAGCGAGGACACGCTTGGATTCCTGAACTGCAGAAATGGTAAGATAAACAAATGCTTGTTGCTTTAGGCAGCTACCTTTGGGGAGAATTTGGATCACAGAAATAGATAACTAATACAGCCTTCTGTAATCCCCTCTCACTCAAAATCCAGCGGTTCCCTGTGACCAATAGTGTTAGCTTGGGTTGTCTGGAGAATCCAAAGCCGTGACACTCATGTAAGAAGTGTACATCAAGAGGTAATGGTATATCAAGAAGGCATCCTAGCCCAGTCCAGCTCACCTCCATGGGCCCGATGCTGGCTGGAACGCTCTTCAGGCCCATGTAGCCGAAGGCTGACGACACAAAAAGGTGGATCCAAGGCTGGTGGAGAAATGGTAGGTGGCTGACAGCTCTCAGCTTGACTGCCAGGGTCAGCGGTGCACAGACACAGAATCTCCATGAGCAGGAGGAGGGAAGGGCCAGAGAGAAAGACATTTTCACTGTTTCTTTTATGAAAACACCACCCCTCAAGGAGACATCATCAGAGTGTGACCTGAGTGATAGGGGGAACTCCACCCCTAGACTTTCACACGGTTCAACTTGACAGGCAACTTAGCCATTTCAGCTTTTTTGTGAACCACTGGATTGCGCGGTCTGAGGAAAACCAGAGCCCTGCAGTGAGGCGCCCAGAGGAGGAATTAACTTGCGGGCTGTGTGAGTGAGGTATATTTGGGAGTGTATTCTCCCGCTCTGATGATTCAGCCCTTCAGCCCTCAAAACGTTCTGCTGAATCCAAATTGTGCCCCCTCTGAATTCTTCATCCACAGAAAACAGACGAGCATGAGTATTTATTGTTGTTTCACCACACTAAGTTTGAGTAATTTGTTATGCACAAATCGAGAGCTAGTATAAACGTATCACATTTTTAGTATCTCCCTGTGAGTCAGAATCAACTGCCGGGCAGTGGGCTGGTGATAGCGCATTTTAGTAAAATGCTTTCTTTCATGTCCACAATGTAAATGCATTAAATTATTATACATACATTATATATACATATATTATACATATAACTGTTACAACATTCTCCCCTGACAGGCAAGACGCCCTGTCCATAGCATGTAATATGGAGATCAGGGAGAATTTGTGACAAAGATAAAGCAGATTAATGGTGCATGGTGACTAGCAGAGTGAATTGTGGCATGGAAAGGGTTTTGTGCATGGGGATCTGTGGTTTTTTGTATTCATAATTCAAAAGGACAAAAGTGCCTTGGTCTGTAACCTACACCCTAATTTAAACTATGATGTGCTGCCACCTTGTGTCTAGTGCCTGTAAACACCATTGTTTTCTATTAACATTGCTAGAATACTAATCAGAAAAAAACACTGCAACAAAGGGAGACATTTTATCCTTACAAAACACCGGAATATTTTAGAACTTTTGGAATTCTCTTCATAATATTTAAAGGCATAAAATAAGATATTATGATTAGAAAGAAAACTGATTATATCGAACTAGAATTACAAAAGGATTTTAAGTGGCAAGTTAGTGGATAATTAATATATGTTCTTCTTTTTATTATTATACGGTCTTCTTAATAGAGACATGAAATCACAAAATCTAGTGCGAAGTTTAAGAACAACCATGATTTCAAGTTAGTCAAGGAGCTAAATTTATCTTGAATTATCAGTATCAATTTATCTTGAATTATGCAGTAATCGTGATGTGATATGAAAATATGAGCCAAGGCTAATATTATTGTGTTTTGTGATCTATGTTCATAATTGAAGGAAATGCTAAATTATAGTTAGAAAATGTTGTTGTTGCTGTTGTTGTTAGGTGCCGTAGAGTCGGTCCAGACTCACAGTGATCCTGTGAACAACAGGAAGAAGCGTTGCCCAGTCCTGTGCCATCTTCATAATTACTGTTATGTTTGAACCCACCATTGTAGCCATTGTGTCACTTCAGCTCATTGAGGACCACCCTCTCGGTCACTGATCTTCTACGGAGATTCTAAGTTAATCATAAATCCAAATGGGCCTTAGATGTGAGACAGTTAAAGTTTAGTGTGCCAACCTGGCCGATAAACACATGTGGGGTTAATTGAAGGTTGGAGAGATAAATGTCTCGGTGAGCCTCACCTTTTGAGTCCTTGGGTCTCTTGCTTTCTGATGGTCGGACCAGGGTGCACTGCCTTAGCCAGTTCCCTGCTTCAGCTGGCAAGGCTCACTTCCTGCAAGGCTCACTTCCTGCAAGACATCCCTGAGGAGAAGCCACGTGGACCTACCCCGATGCTGCCCTAGGTGCTGGAGCACCCGTGTGGAGACCCCTGGCAGCGCTGCGATGCTTACACATTCACTGACTCGGCTTTTCTCCTGCAGTCGGCATCATTGAGTGTTTTGTGAGATGGAGGAGGACTTTGTGGATTGGTGTCAGACATATGGGCCAATGTTGGACATGTGGGCTTGGGCAGCACTGGGTTGGGATGTTTTCTTGATGTGCACTTACCCTTTATATGAAACTATTTCTTATACATATGAGTTTCTGTGGATTTGTATCTCTAATGTGTTAGAAATTATTGGAGGGGGACATTATTTTGTTTTTATTTCTCCTTCGTTTAATTTCATGGACCATCTAAGCTCTATCCATATACCAGTTGAGGTACAGAGATTCCAAGTTAATCATTTGTGAATCCAAATGGGCTTTATATGTTATCATTAAATAAAGGAAAACTAGACCTCAAAACCTTTTAAAATGAAGTCATGGAAAAATAAACCCACAAAAGAGTTCTTTCAACAAATCTCTATGAAGAACAACACATTCTTTCTTCAGCTCACAAATACTGTTTTATACCATGCTGCACTAAAATGTTGTAAAACACGGGACGTTTCTACTAAGTTTATAATCATGGATTACCAAGTATAGGTCTACAAAATACATCTATAGTGTTACTGGAGTTCTTCAGAAATGCACTAGAGCCCCCAGAGTCTGGTCCCAAGTTTGTCTTCCATCGAGCGTTCCCGTCTTCCTCTCTGAAAAGCGCACCCACCGCAACTGCGGACACGCGTGCCCGGCGTTCGTGCGCTCACCCAACTCCTAGGTGGCCAGGAGGCCTAAGCAAACGGCCATCCATGGCCACTACGGAAAACTCCGTAAGAATCCCGTCTCTCTGAGCCAAGCCTGAACACCTATTAGCCCACGGACAGTCGGTGGGTTTTTGTTTTCGGAGTACAAGAGTCAGACCGTGTTCAGACGGCAAAGATCCCCGTGAGTAAGTCCCTCAGCAGCTGTCTGTCTGCACAGTGACGGTGGCTTCCTGCACACCCTCCCTAGGACCTGACCGACCGCCGTCTTCCCTCGGCCAAGACGGTTTGTTTAGGTTGTACCTTATACTCTACTGTGTGCGTCCCACTCAGAAAACGTCCTTTCCCCGCTATCGTACCCACCCAGCCCGAGTACCTGATAGTGTCTTGTTAACCCAATCATAAGCCTCTTCTCTGGTTGCTCTGGTTAACGAACGAGCACGGGTGTCCGTGGAACAGGGCTGGGGACGTGGGGTCTGAGACCCAGCCATGTCAGCAGACAGGAGCTAGGAGACCATGGCCGCCTGGCTTCTCCCAGGACTTACTCCTCACATCCTCCCTCCTTCTGCTTCTTCCTCCTTTACTTCTCCGGCTCCTGCTGCTTCCTTCTGTGCTTCCTCTTACTCCGCCTTCCTCACGGATGTCATGGTCCTGGTGGGCGTTGTGGCTCTCTTCTGTCTCTGTCTCCTTCCTCACTCACACCCCTCCCTTCCCTTTCATTCTTCCTTCAACAATCAGAGATGGATGCGTGTGTGAGGAAAGGTGTGCTAAACTGTGTGAATAGTAATCCCAGGAGCCTCACAGTCCACAGCTAGTTCCAGAAGTGGATTTTCCACGTAGCTGAAGAAGTCTTGGCTTCAAAGTACTTCCCTTGCACGGTTTCTTACAAGGGGATTAGGCAACCGTTCCACGTGGTTTTTGTAAACTTCGCAGATTTTAGGAATCT
>NW_022111369.1:29062395-29063865 GCF_000313985.2 Echinops telfairi
ATGGCCTTTCGAAGAAACAAATCTGTCTTGGACCGAGTGCGGCCAGAAGGCTCCATAGACGGGAGGATGGTGGGTTGTCTTCTCCCTTACTTTGGATCTGTCATCAGAGGGTCCAGGAAAGGGCCGGATGGAAAGAGGAAGGCAGTCAACAAGAGAGAGTGACACCGTGGGTGCAGGACTGAGCAGTGCTTTGTTCTTCTGTACTTGAGGTTGCCGAGTTGGCAGATTTGAGAGATCCTGCTAAGGAAAAGTTGGTTGGGGGATGCCTTCAGCTTGAGTATAGTAAGGTATATCTATGTGGTTCGTATCATTTTCATACATGGAAATGTTTCTCATTCTCATGGATACACATCAATAAATGCTTATAAATGATATATGGCTGATTTTTTTCTGTGTATAATTTTGCATAGCTGAAGAGTAATCTAAATTGAATGTGGTCATTTTTATTCCCAAAAAAGAATTCCCAATTCCATGTGGCTATGAAGGTTAACATTGAAGTTAACACAACGGATTTTTTTTTATAAAAAGAAAGGCAGCCTTCTATCATTTATTTTACTACCTCATGGCCTGAAAAAAATTGCTTTACTAATTTTAAATAAGCCAACTATAATCTCCTACTTGAGTTTCTTTTCTCTCAGTTCTTCCCGACAGAGCTGGTGTATTCTCCTCTGCTTTTTATACAACATCACTACAGCAAAGCAAACAAACAAAAACGGACACATGATATCATAATTATGTGTTCCTCTGGCTCATTCACAAATCTGTAACCCACTCACAAGTCAAATAGGATATACCTTTGTTTAACTAGAGTCTAGCATACTGAAGATTGTTATTACACTTCAGTTGAATGATTTTTTACAAATTACTCTTATCCTTTCTAAAGGTGCCATGCTTGGGGGAAAGAACTCAAGGCTGCTCTTATGGGATACATTTCCAGATGAAAATTGAGCATCTAGGTAACAGCTCACCTGCTTATTACCATTCGAGACCGCACGCTCCTCTGGTCTCTGCAACGATGGCTACGGTGAACTTGAAAAGTGACCTGTGGGATCTAGGTGATGCCTGCTAGTCGAATGTGGTCCGCACAGCTGTTTGTCATCACGCAGCCACCTCCACAGCAGGCAGTCTCTAGTACGGCTTTGTGTCTTTCACCAGTACTTGAAATCTGACACAAAGAAAGCTTTTTACCTCCTTGTCTCTGAAAGCCAGTTTTATAAACCTAAACTAACCACAGATAGATAGAGGCGGGAACTGATCTCATCCAGGAATAGATATTGATAAGATCATCTTTTTTATTACAAAACACACACACACAGCTTCGATACCAATGGCATCGATTTTTAGTTGTTACTGATGATATTAAAAATGTTTCACTAGAGCAGTGGTTCTCAACCTTCCTAATGCCGCAACCCTTTAATACAGTCCCTCATGTGGTGACCCCCCAACTATAAAATTATTTCTGAAAAAAAA
>NW_022111369.1:29064830-29071052 GCF_000313985.2 Echinops telfairi
CATACATCAATTGTGTAAAGCACATTTGTACATTCATTGCCCTCATCAATCTCAAAACATTTGCTCTCCACTTAAGCCCCTGGCATCAGGTCCTCATTTTTCCCCTCCCCCCACCTCCCTCATGAGCCCTTGATAATTTATAAATTGGTTATTTTGTCATATCCTGCCCTGACAAGACTTTTCAAAAGCAAGTTGAGAACTCTAAGCTCAGAGACTATTTATGTAGTATAGTGTGGAATTTTTTAATTTAGCGCATAAAATAGTAAAGTGTATATGCTTTTGTTGGATAAATAATCATAATACTCCATTATGAAAAAATATGTTTCTTAAGAATATAGAGCTTTTCTTTTCTTTAAAAAATTATGTACAATTTACTGAACACATTTCAACATTAAAAAAATCAAGCGATACTTGATGTGTGAAAAGGTAAGCGATAGAGAAAATGAAGTGTGTTCTGTGTATGACATATATAAAGTAGATGATGTATATAATACTCATGTTTTGAGTTCATATTGTGCATTACAGTTTAATAAACCTGTTTCAATAGGCATGGACTTGAACCTTGGGCAGGTTCTTCCCAGTGTTTGCCAACTTCTTCATAGGTAAGTGTACATCATAGCCATAACATTTGATATGGGAAGCATTTGGAGCATTACATACTCCACAGCGTTTATCACTAAGTGCAAAGCAGATACTATTATTACTGTTGTTGTTAAGTGCCCTAGAGTGACCCTTGACTCAGGAATCTAATGTACATCGGGGTTAAACTTATGATCAATACAGGGCTTCATTGGCTCATTATTTTCCGAAGTAGATCAACAAGTCTTTCTTCTTGTTGTGCTTTACTTAGTCTATAAGGTCCACTGAAACCTGTTGAACATCATAGCAACACTGAATCCTCCACTGACGGATGAGTGATGGTGTGCTTGAAGTGCATTGGCTGGAAATTGAACATGGGTCTCCTGCAAAGTAGGACAGCATTTTTCCTAATTTCTAATATTCGAGTCTTTCTTCTTAAGCTATATCCTAAAATGTACATCTTTTTACATGCTGTCTTCAACAATCTGCTATTATATGTCAAATACAAGTCATAGCAAGATAAATCAGGTCAATTCTCCAATCAGATCTGGAGAAAGGATAGGGGTTGAAAAATGATGTCATTAAGACAAACCAAAATTTTGATCATTACCATACTAGAACACATGCAAAGATGATCAATAAAAGTAAATTTAACGCCAAAGCAATTTTTTTTAACTAGCGAAACACGGTAGCAATTGCCAGTATTATGATTTCGCAACCTGAAGTGACTAGTGAGAATGTCATTAAAAATTGCAGCCGGGAAGACCCCATTAACTCCGTCCTTGACAGACTCTGTTGTAGTTTGTTAGTGGGTCTGTATTAAATGTAATTTTTTCTTCCTTTATGTAATAGCGGCTCTTGTGGGTTTTATACCTTGTAGGTTATTTAATTCTCTGGCTTTAGACTAAGGGCCAGCTCTAACCTTTCTTTATCTGACAATCCAAAACTCCTTTCACTTTATTTCCCTTGATTCCCTGTTCCCTACACATTTCACCTCCCTCAATAAATCGATTCATGAAAGGCCTCGCACTGTCTCTTGTCTTTGAAACTCCTAACAACCTTGTCCTCTACAGGAAGTGGAATGTATTGTGAACTCAGACAAATATATACCTTATAGGGTTGTTGCATGGGCTTCAGGGGCAAAGAGGATCCATTGTGCGCAGGGAGCCTGAGGAAAGATTTCTAAAATTAGTCTATCTCCGTTTCCTGCACAGGAAACATCTTCCCCATGAAACATTCATGTTCTCTTTTTACATGTTCAACACACACAAAACATGCGCTTGCCTAAAGAAATCCCCATATTTCGTGAAATATGAATCTGTGCATATGGTATTGTTTGATATTTTCATTAAATGAATGTATCATGATGTTTTCTTACATTAATTATTGCCCATTAAATATTAACTCTGGAGCTTCACTCTTTGTAAGAAGATGCCTTTTAGAAACATTTCCTTGTGTATGCACTTTATAGAATTTTATAATGAGTCATTATAAGTAAAACTCATTATACAACATTGATTACTAAGCAAATATAAATGCCTATATAAATAACTACAAATGTGAAGTAATGAAAAATGCTTCTTTATTATTCACTTGCTAATAATTCTTTGAAAGGCATTAACTGGTTTGTCTTTACCATTGGCGAATACATGAGGAAACTTCATCATCACATTATTTCATAACAAAAAAAAATTGAAGAAATTTTAAAACCGAAAATAACAGGGACTGAAAAAGGAGGAAGTCAGGGTGGTGACAGAATTGGTGGTGACAGCTGGAAAGCAGGGAAGGTGAGCAGGGAAATCTGCAGAAGAAAGGATGACCCTGAGAGCTGACCCCTGCTGAAGAAGGGTGGGCCAGTATTTCAGCTCCAGGAGGACCCACATGCTCAATAACAGTGGGGAGATTGGAACGATGCCACGCAGGGCAACCTTAGGGTTATGAACATAACGAATGAAAATGCCCATTGGAGACTGCTAGCTCTTGGTCTGAATCATGACCCAGACATTTCCCAGCAAAGTAGCATTATGCAAGTTGTTTAAACTCTCTAAGCTTAATTTTTATCAGCTATAAAATCAGAACAGTAATTCCAGTTTCTTTCCATTTTGTTGTATTTTTAAAAAGATGTCTGTAAAATGCATAGCACCCTGACTTGCAGAGATTAATTTCAACACTATCATTTTGAATTGAGTATTAATGTAAAAGTGAAAAGAGATCTCTAAGGAACTGAAGATAAGCAGATCTCAATGAAACTATTAGCCCTCAGAGAGTCTGCGAGCGACAAATTGACTAGCCCTACACAGTCATTTATTAAAGATGTTGTGCCTTTTATCTTTTATGGATCTTGGCAGTGTTGCTTAGATTCCTGTTTTTGTTTTCGTTGACCTTTCTCATGACCTCCTCACCCTGTACTTCCAAAGCTAGCAATGTTGGAATATGAGGACATGGTAAAAATGTCTATGTGCTCCTGACTTAGAAATCTCTCTTCTACCTTCATTGCTTGGCCACCTTAAGACAGGCTTTGAGAAGACAGTGTAGAGAGCACACCTTCCTCATTCATGGTGTTGAGCCTGTCATAAAAACAATCCAGTCATATGCAACTTCATTCTAAATAGCCATTGATAGCACGTTTGTTGACAGTTTCAAGAACGCTGGCAACTAATAAGCATTCTTATTTACCACTTATTTTTAATAGGTCTAAGTAGCTTTAGTACTAAGGTCTTTAGTAGCTCTAAGAAGGATGTATAAAAGATGTGGAAAATCGAATGCCACTAGACCTTTAAAATACATTTAAACCTCTAGTACTGTGATCCAGAAAGGAAATCTATAATAAATATAATCTTTAAACTGTACATTGGGAGATGAAGTCACTTAACCTCTCTTGACCTCAGTTTCCTCCTCCTTGGTTGCCTTTATTTCCTGAGAAATAAAACAGTCGATGACCTGATTGGTTAGCTCCCTGCTAATGCAATCATCGTGCGATTCTATGACTGTGGTAGACTCTTAAAGGAGCTGAAGACAAACGTGTTGTTTGCCCCTGAAATGTCAAAATAGGCATTTTGGAAGTTAGCATCTTCTGTTAGCTAAAAGCAACAAATACTAAGATAGTAACCTTTGAAAAGTAATTAAGAATATGCGATGAAGGAAATGCAGTTTAAGTGTCCTGTTCTGACATTTGTTTATCACTGTCAATCCTGGTTTACACACAGATCAAAAATAATCTTATTATTTCACTTTAGTCTGAAAATTAAGTGCACAGTTCTTTACATCCATAGTACATGATCCCCAAGAAAAAAAGAAAAGATTAATTGAAGGCTCCTCAATTTTTAGTTGTGTGAGAAAAGTAAATATAGAATGGGTGATATAACCCTACCACTCAAAAAAAAATTCCATGAGTATACCAGACTTAAATTTTGATGACCAGAAAAGAAAGAAAGAAAAGGAAAAAACAATATACAGGATGTTCATCACTTCTGTAAGCAAGATATAACTTATTGTACCATCAGGAAATTTAGAGCTGTTGATTACAATGGATTTTTTTTTTTGCCCCGCTGGCTGAGTCAATACTTTGGACAATAAAATACTGTAGAAATAAATACTCCTATTGTTGTTAGTGTTCATTGCCATTGAGTCAGTTCCAACTCAGGATGACCTGGTGTTTAAGAACATGAACTGTTGCTCTGTTGTGAGCCTTCATCATAAGTCACCTTGTTTGAGTTTATTGTTACAGCTTTTGAAGCGCCTTCCACGCGAGGGTCCTCATCTTCCAGCAAAGTTCTGCTGTTGACCAAAAGTGGTTTTCCACTCCTGAGCTTTAGAAGTAGATCATCAAGTCTTTTGTCCTAGTCTGAAAGGTCTGTTGAAACCAGTTCACCAAGGATGACTCTGTTGGTATTTGAAATGTAAGTATGAGCAGCAGCATTGTTGCTCTTGCTAAGTGCTGCTGAGTGGGCTGAGAGTATGTACAACAAATCATCTACTGTCCAATCTTCACAGGTGCTCCTGTGTTGGAGGCCATTGTTGCAACTCCTGTGTCAATCCCACGGCATTGAGAGTATTCCTCTTGTTTGCTGATCCTCTGCTTTCCTAAGCATGCTATCCCTCTCCAAGCACTAGTCCATCCTAGTACATGAGATGAAGACCTACTCTCCTTGTTTCTAAGGAGCATTCAAACTACTTCTTCCACCACAGTACAACCAATGACACATGACTGACTCATAGGTATCATGTAGGTTGGTGTTATAGGTGCCATGAAGTCATTGGTTAGTCTGACACTTAACGATCCTAGGCACACAGAACAAAACAATGTGCAGTTCAGCACCACCCTCATGATTGCTCCTATACTTGAGCCCGTTGTTGCTACTTCAGTGCCAATCGATCTCATTGAGGGCCTTCCTCTTTTGTGCTGCCCCTCTGTTTTACCAAGCATGAAGTCCTTCTCTTGGGACTGGTCTCTCCTGACAAAGTGTCCGAAGAATGTAAGAAGAAGTTTCATCATCTTTGCTTCCCAGGAGCATCCTGGCTATACTTCTTCCCAAACAGACTTGTTTGTCCTTTTGGCAGTCCATGGTACTTCAGTATTCTTCTCCAGCACCCCTATTTAAGTGCATCAATTTTTCTTTGGTCTTCCTTATCCAATGTCCAACTTTCACGTGCATATGAGAAATTGACAATACCTTGGTTTCGGGTAGGAGCACCTTAGATTGCAAAGTAACATCCTCACTTTTCAACACTCTGAAGAGGTCTTAGGCAGCAGATTTATATAATACAGCTCATCTTTTGATCTCTTGAATGCTGCTTCCAGGAGCATTGATTGTGTAACCAAGCAAGGCAAAATCCTGGACGCCTTCAACCTTTTCTCCACTTATCATGATGTTATCTTTTGGCCCAATTGTGAACATTTTTGTTTTCTTTACATTGAATGGTAATCTATAATGGAGGCTGCAATCCTTGGTCTTTATCAGCAAGTGCTACAAGTCCTCCTCATTTTCAGCAAGCAAGGTTGTGTCATCTGCATATTTCAGATTATTCATAAAACTTCCTCCAATCCAGATGCCACATTCTTCTTCACTTGTCTCTCAATTTGTCATACTGTGTTGGCTTGTGCGTTGCTGTGGTGTTAGCAGCTATGTCACTGGCATTTCAAATGCCAGGAAGGTCACCCAAAGCGAACAAATTTCATTGGCGCTTCCAGACTAAGAACAGACTCTCAAGAAGGTCTGGGCTGCCCACTTCAGAGGAAGTAGTCACTGAAAATCGTAAGCATATTCATAATATCTCAGCTTTTGTTCAGAGCAAGAAGCCAAAGAGCACTCGTGGCACTGTGGATTAGCTATTGGCAGCTCAAACACTGTGGCCACCTCCTGGGAGAAAGGTGAGGGTGTCTGCTCCCAAAAAGAGTTGCAGTCTCAGAAATCCTATACAAGTTCCTATGCGTTGAAATGGACGCAATGGCAATGGGGTCGGTAAAGGCCAACTTAACAGCTCATTGCATAGAGCCACTTCTGACTCAAAGGGATGCCATAGCACTCCCCTGCCATCTTTCCGGGAGTAGAACGTCTTTTCTTTCTCCCTCAGGGTGCTGACTTACTGACCTTTCATAAGTTGCAAGCCCAACATGTAACCTACTACACCACTGGGCTTTAA
>NW_022111369.1:29072175-29084020 GCF_000313985.2 Echinops telfairi
CATAGATGCAATATCATACAAAACACAAACAGCAGGCAAATAAACAAACAAATTGACAACATTGACTAAACAAAACAGAGGGAAACAACCTCAATCAAAAAGAAAGCAGAAAAGATTAAAACTGAAATGATTTTAAAATGGGTCAAAAGGAAGATCAAATGATAAAGCATTACATTAAAACCTAACTACAACTGCCTCAGTCTGGCTGATATCAAGGTTATTTGCATCCCTAGACCATGGTCAGAGGGGGTTCACCAGACCTTAATTTATGTGCAGAAACTGAAAATGGATTTGGGGCTTTCATTGTTATCCATAGCCTTTTGCAAACCTGAGCTCAGAATTTAAACTGTGATATCATGCCCTGCTTCAGATATGGAGTCTATGATTACAAGCCTGGGGTCATACAGGATGGTTTTCTTCTTCCATGTGCACTGAAATGGGTGCCAGACTTAGAAGGCTGCTTTTTTAAAGACAAGCTTTTAAGACCCAGATGCTGTTGTTTTTTGGTAATCAGACATCATCTGGTTTCTTCACCACACTTTGCTACAGCACCCCTATCTTCAGTGATCTCTCCATGAGGACAAATATCCAGAAGAACCAGACAAAAATAACTAATTATTCTTAGATTGTGGCTAGATGTGAGTATGAGCCCCAAATTCAACTATGCTTTCCATGATGATGAATAGTCCTTGATTTCATAACCTAGTTGGTTAAAGAGCGCATACTCATATTAGGATGAAATTCCTGAAAAACAAATGGTTCTGTGTTGTGTGTTGTTGTTTTGGTATATCAGAGATAAAAATGTTAAACAGAAACATTAGGAGGCTATTCCAAGGAGTCTAGTTTGGCTCAGTGGGTAATGGTCCTTTGAACAAACATTATTAACAAAATAGGTTCGACCAGCATATTTTTTTACTGCAAAGGTCAAAATGTTATGAAGGAATGCTAACTAGAAATAAATATATAAACCCTATGAGAAATATACATAATAAACTATTGGTATGTTCATATGAAGTATTCTGAGAAAAAATTTTTATAAACTATCTGTAAATACAAGCTATAGTTTTTATTTTGAAACTTTTAACTTGCATTTGTCTTAATAATGAAGAAATGTGATTCCTAAAAAATGGTAAATCAATGTTTTTCCTCTGAGGATTTTTATTATCATAGACTTATATAAAACGTCATAAATAACAGCAGAATACTTTCAGAGATGGTTACAGATATAAGGTCAGAAGATACTCGGAATGTGACTGAGGAAGAGCCGCCTTCTCAGCGCGGAGTCAACTGGTGATGTGGACGGAGTGAAGCCTTCAGGACCCTCGTGGGCTGAGGTAGCAGTACTCAAAATGAGAAGACAGAGTGGCACCATCTATTAGCAATTGGAACTGGGAATGCAGGAAGTATGAATCCAGGATAATGGGAAGTCATCAAAAATAAAATTGAACACATAGAAATCAATATCCTAGGCATTAGGGAGCTGAAAGGGACTTGTGTAGGTCATTCAGAGTCAGGGAGTCATGTGGTTTACTCTGTCAGGATTGACAGGTTCAAGAGGAATGGCTTTGCATTCATAGTCAAAAAGGACATTTCATGATCTATCTTGAAGTACAACTCTGTCTGTGATAGGATATTATCTTCCGCATATGATGAAATCCAGTCAATACAAATATTATTCAAATGTATGCACCAACCACCAAAGCTAGTGATGAAGAAACTTAAGAATTTTACTAAAGTCCTCAGTCTGAAATTAATCGATTATACACTTAAGATGCATTGATAATTATGGGCAATTGGAAAGCAAAATTAGAAGCAAAGAAGAAGATGCAGGAATTGGAAAAAAGAGGCTTAGTGACTGTAACGAAGCTGGAGATCACATGATAGAATTTTGTAAGATCAATAACTCCTTCGTTGCAATTCAAAAGCCAGTTATACACATGAGGTTCTTTAGATGAGTGCACAAAAACCAAGCTGACTACATCTGTGGGAGGAGGCAACGGAGAAGCTCATTCTCAGTAGCTAAAACCAGGCCAGGGGCTGAACACCTCATTGTGCTCATGTTGAATTTGTACATAGATCAAGGGGTACTTATGTAAATGGAACAAAGGAATCCTACATGGTTGAAAATCAAGAAAGACTTGTAGCAGGGCTGTACTCTCACCACACTTATTCAAACTGTATGCTGAGTAAACCATCAAAGAAGCTGGATTATATGAAACACAATGTGGTATGGGGATTGGAGGAAGGCTTACACCATGTGATACACAGATGGCACAACTTGATTGCTGAAAGTGGGGGATTTGGAACACTTGCTGGGGAAGATCAAGGATTGCAGCCTTCAATATGGATTATAACTCAATGTAAAGAAGACCAAAATCCTGAAAACTAGACCAGTAGTTAGCATCAATGCAAATGGACAACGTTTGATGTTGTCAAGATTTCATTTTGCTTGGAAGCTGCAGTAAAGAGATTAAACTATGCCTTGCATTGGATAAATGTGCTGCACGAGACCTCTTTTGATGTTGAAAGGCAAAGAATGTTACCCTGAGGACTAAGATGTGCCTGACCCCAACCATGGTATTTTCTATTGCCTGAAGACTGACGAAGACTGGCTGCATTTGAGTTATGGTGCTCGTGAAGACTACTGAATGCACCACGGCTGCCAACAGAGCAAATCTGTCTTGAAAGACGTGTAGCCAGAAGGCTCCGCAGAGCAAGGATAGCAAGACTTTGTCTCGTGTACCTTTGACATGCTATCAGGAGAGACCAGTGCCCAGAAAAGAAAATGATGCTTGATAGCGAAGAGGGTCACCAAAAAAGAGGAAGACCTCCACAAGATGGATTGTCACAGAGCCTGCCCAGGGAGCTGAAAGCCAGGAACAGCTGCAGGGATGATGCCAGAGCTGGCTGTGTGCTGGCTGTGGTCCATGAGTTCTCTGCAAGCAGGGACTAACTCACGGCTGGCTAACCACAACGGAGCAGATAATCTGAAGACAAGAAATGTCTGCTGTATCCTCTGAGGAAAATTAAATTATTTTAAAAACCACGAGTCATTTTTAATATCTGCAAACAAGTTTATATAAATGTTCTTACAAATTATTAATTTAAAGACTTCTTCTAAGTGGCATTAAAGTGACTACATTAATATAACCTCACTGCTAAACTAAATGAATTTTCAAATCTTAAAATTTAAGTCACAATTCTGTTGGACTTTCAGCATAGTTTAAATTTCTGATGCACTATTATTTTGAAACTAACAGGAACATGTTAAAATTTAAAAAAAAAACCTTACCACAGATGTCTATAACAGTAGAGTCCATTTTTAGCCAGTAGGGCTGTATACACACTGGAATTGAGAATCCCAAGTATACTGAATTGCATGTTTTCTTGTAATCAAGAGTTTATGTCTCATTTCTTGATTCTGTTTTGTACCAAACTGTTATGTTTTAATTTAAGACCACTTAGATTAAATGTAATGATACATAAGTTATAACTTCATCTTTTTATTATAAGTGGTTTGTTATGTTCACTGTAATGTTCTTATTGTATTAGAAATTTTTATAAGCAAGTATAATCCATGCTCAAGACATAATGTCTGTAGGCAAGAGGGAGTTACAATTTGCATGTTCCATCAATGCTGTAGACAAAAGAGAGAAAGCTTTTATGGATGCTTCCTTTTAAAGGACCTACCACATTACTGGCAGATATTATCTTTAAAAATAGAATGTGTTAAAACCACTATACTGGTCATAATATTTTCTAATTGAATATACATAATATGCAATATTTTAAGAGAAGCCAAATTTCACACAAGTGATTTTTGCCTTACATAAGAGAAAATGCCTTACATAAGATTTATTTTAATGGTCAAAATAAATGCTGTTATTACATTCTTGGCTTTTAAAAGTATGTATATGTATCAAAAAATATTAAAATGGAACTTAGCATTATGATACTGGTACAAACACAGTTAAGCTTAGTTAGTGATTTCTTGAGTAAAATAGCTTCATTACTTGATCCCAAAGGAATATATTTAATATTATATCAAGAAAAAGAATCTCCGGCTGTGTAAAGACATGTGGTATTCATATTAATCTGGTCTTACTTAATATATAAGCCTTTATATAAGTGTATCTAAATTAATTACCTATGAAAATTAATGATATTTTTAATAAGATATAAATCAGCGGTTCTTAACCTGGGTGTCACGACCCCTTTGGGAGTTGAACAACCCTTTCACGGGGGTCGCCTAAGACCATCGGAAAACACATATTTCTGATTGTCTTAGGATCTGAGACACCGCTCCTCTATCTGTCTCCTGGCGGGTCTGCCCACATGCAGATGTGCCCACCGGCATGAAGACTGTTACCCGTGCTACACCATGCTTCAAGACAAAATTTCATTTATTTGTAATTAGAAAGAAAGATTTCACAATATATAATTACATATTGTTTTTGTGATTAATCACTATGCTTTAATTATGTTCAATTTGTAACAATGAAAATACGTCCCGCATACCGGATATTTACATTATGATTCATGACAGTAGCAAAATGACAGTGATGAAGTAGCAAAGAAAATAATGTTGTGGTCGGGGGTCACCACCACATGAGGAGCTGTATTAAAGGGTCGCTGCATTGGGAATGTTGAGAATCTAAATGCTTTCTAGAGCCTAGGGAGCTCAAACAAAAATTATTATAGGCATATATTCTTCCATAGGATGGTCCTTTGTTTCATCCAGTAGTAACCTTCCAGTACGATTTCATTTTTCTTCATGTAAGCAGCAGGATACTCCACGTTACTAGGCCTTCATATTGATAGGAGAACATTCTCCATGGGATTCCTGCACAGCTGCACGGGTTGCGAGCAGAAGCACTGCCTGCTTGTAGTCTGGGCTGTTATTTGAAAGTTTTTGTTTAGTTAACAGAATTAGTGCCTTCTTCCAGAGCAGATTTGTTTACTATACATTTTAATAATGTCTCTCTCTGAGGCAAAGGTTGGGTAGGTTCGCTGACAACCCTTTGTGAAACACAGGGGTTTCCCCTGGCTGGAGCTCCTCAGCTAGGCGCATAACCACTGCAGGGAGCACTGCGCACACCCAGTGGGTTTGCGCATGGCTGGGGGAAGGAACGAACCACCGTAGAGAGAAAGCACATGTTGCTTATTAGTAATGAAGTTCTTTTTCTCCGATCCATCCTATTTAAAATTAATTGGTTTATTTATCAGTAACAGTTTCGCCAATATGCAATTCACACAGCATACAATTCAATAGCTGAATCACAGTCATAAGAGTTGTGCAATCATCACTACTATTGAGTCCAGGGTATTTCTTCTTCCTTGTTTTCTAGTTGTTGCGAGTTCTCTATGCCCAGCCCACCCCCTGCCATGTCCCTTTGAAACTATTGAGCTAGTTATTGTTTCCATAGGCTCCCCTCTCCTGGGTTTCACATACAGAAAACCACACAAAATCAAAAACAAAACACAGCCCAACAATGACAGAATGAAACAGAAAAAGCTCAGCTGAAAATAAAATAGAAAATATTAAAAATTGCACATTGGATTGAAATGATACATTGGATCCAGAGGGAGATCAAATGGCAAGGTGTCACATTTTGACCTAAGTTCGACTGTGGTCATCTTTCCCATCCCCGGCCCTACAATGCACTCTGCCTGATAACGAGGTCTTTTCCATCCCTGGCGCATAGTCCCAGGCGGTTCCTCGGGTTTAATCCACATGGGGACCAATGAATGGGCTTTGGGCTTTCACTGTCATACGCAGCCTTCTGCAACCTATGTTCAGGATTTAGGCTCTAAGACGGTTCCTTTTTTCCAGTTTTGGCTCTTATTTTTCACATAGGCTAGTGTACTTCTTCCATGTGGATTTAGCTGATACTTCATTTAGATGACTGCTTTAACACAGCCTTTAAGACCCCAAACGCTGTTCTTTCAGAGAGCCAGACACCATCTGGTTTCTTCACCACATTCTGCTATAGCACCCATATTCAGGGAACACTTGTGGGGCAGATATTGAGCCGGGCAATATCATAAGAACTAATTGCTCTTAGATTAGGGTGAGTTCAGAATCCATTTATATATCTATCATTTTTATATGACTCTTTTCACTTTAAAGACATCATTGTTATTTTGTTGAGGAACATTACAAATTATCCCCATGTGGCATATGGTAGTTCTGTTGCTATTTCCACTAATGATAATAGCAATGATATAGAATTTAAAACACTGCTGAGAAAAATAAAAAGAAAGAATGTGAGTATAGAATTATTTTTTAGGGTGAAATTCATGGATTTTTGATTTGTGCAGATTAACAATTTAGGTGACCGGATACTTACACTTACCATGAGGGTGGGAGATAAGGCAAATTTTACAAGAATGTTTATTCATAAAAGTACTACACCAAAAAAATGTTATAAAACAAGTGTATAGAAATAGTACATATATGGTAGTCTTGAGTTGCCATTTATTGGGCACCTTCGAGACCAGAATTTTGAACCAATGTCCTCATCCACAGCCTTCAGTTAGTAGTCATCTGCTTCTTCTCACACTAGATCATTTCAGCGATAGGCCCATTAGAGTAGCTTAGTTCCTTTAACCTGCTACAGGTGTGTTGAAGGAAAAGTCCAGCTCACTTAGTAGGAGTTACAAATCATATCTTTCTGGGGTAGCATATGAAAGATTCTCTTCACTCAGAAAGGAAAGAGTCTGAGGTCCTGGTTGTACTCAGCCTGGGTCATCAAGGGCCGAACAAAAAGTAGGTCAGAAGTACCCAAATAAAGACATGACCCCAAGCTTACGCTCCCATTGGTGCTATCCATTCTTAATGTTGAGCATTTTTCCCAAGGGCAGCCTACCGACATGCCTTCCAGCCCGCCACCTCTCAACTTGAATTTCCAGTAAGGTTCACTCATCACTCTTGTAGGAGTGTTCATTGATTTGTGGGTGGCCACAGAATAATATTACATGTCAGGAACTGATCGGTCTTCTTTCTCCCCACATCTTGGGAAACTGACAGAGTTGAGGTGAAGCCTCCCTTGTTGAAAGGGTTTTTAAGATGTGAAAATAAGGGTGTGGTATATGGTTTATAACAATGTATGGATAGCTTTAAGATGAATGAGAACGCCAGAAGACTCCATCGTGCTCATGTAGAAGCTGCACATATATCAAGAAGAAGTTGTGCAAACAGACAAGGGAATCTTGCATAATTTAAATCAGGAAACGTGTACATCAGTTTTGTATCCTCTTGCCATACTTACACAATCTGTATGCTGAACAAATCATTAGAGATGCTGCATTTTATGAAGAAGAATGGCAAGCATCAGGATAGAAGGAAGACTTACTAACAGTGTTCTACATACAAGTGGCACAGCCTTGCTCAATGAAAATGAAGAGGACTTGAAATAGTTGCTGATGAAACTCAAGGATTGCAGACTTCAGTACTCAATGTAAAGAAAACCAAAACCCACACATCTAGACCAAGAGGTACCAACAGCATGATACAGGGAGCAAAGGTGGAAGTTGTCAAGGATTTCATCTTGCTTAGATCCACAATCAATACTCATGGAAATAGTAGCCAAGAGATCAAACAATGCTTTGCCTTGGGTAAGTCTGTCACGCAAAGCCCCTTTTTAGTGTTAAAAGTAAGGATGTTACTTTGAGGGATAAGTTGTGCCATGATCTATTCAGTCATCTCACATGCATGTTAAAATGGGACACTGAATAAGGAAGGCTGAAGAAAAATCGATGCATTTGAACTATGGTGTTGGCAAAGGAAAGTACCATGGGCTCCTAAAAAAGAACAAACAAATCTGTCTTGGAAGAAGTACAGCCTGAATGCTCCTTAGAAGAAAGGATGGTGTGACTTCGTCTCATGTACTTTGGACACGTTATCAGGAGTCCCTGAAGAAGGGCATCATGCTGGTTAAAGTGGAGGGGCACAGAAAAAGAGGAAGGCCCCTGACAAGACAAATTGGCACAGTGGCTATGACACTGGACTGAAACATAACAACACTTGTGAAGCCCAGGCAGTGTTTCGTTCTTTTATACAAGAGTCTCTAGGAGTCAGGACCAACTCCATGGCACCTACCGACAACCGCAGAGGCACTAGGCATACTGCCTCCCTGCCTGGGAAACCAGACTAGAAGAGATGACCTGAGAACAGAAGCCTGCCTTTTTCTTGGTGTTTGTTTTGATAGTGGTGTTCTCACACAAATAATTGTCCTTTTGCGATTGACTGATTTCACTCCGCATAATGGATTCCAGGTCTATCCGTATCATGAGCTGTTTCATGGTTTTACCACTTTTTAAGGGGTGTGTAGTATTCCATTGTGTGTGTACCAGAGTTTCGTTAGTCATTCTTCTCTTGATGGGTCTTTGGGTTGTTGCCAGATCCTTGCTATTGTTGACTGTGTTGCAAGGCACATGGGAGTGCAAATGTCTGTTTGTATTCTGTCTCACACTTTGGAGTATTTGCCCGTAGAGGTATGATTGTGTCATAGGGGGTTTCTGTTCTCAGTTACTCTAGGTAACACCATATTGCTTTCCACAATGGTTATACATGTTTACAAACCCACAGCAGTATATGAGTTCCAATCTCTCTACATCCTCTGCAGCATTTATAGTTTTCTGGGTTTTTTAATTAGGCCATTGTTGTGGGAGTAATTTGATATCTCATTGTAGTTTTGACTTGTATATCCAAGTCTCATCCATCATTTTGTGACACCTCCCTGCCAATTAGCCCTATGTATGCCAAATTGGCTTGTTTCCTTTTCCCCACCCCCTTCATTTCCAATCTACCACAGAATTCAAAGTTTCAAAACTATTAACATATATAAGTCAGCGATTGAGGATAGTGAAAGGAAATTATTTCAGTTTCCTCCAGACCCATATACCGTCTCAGTGTGGAAGGAACAGGAACTTTGATAATTCTCTTGTTGATATTAGGAGGGAATGGAAGCTATTTTTCTTCTTCCCACAGTAGGCTGGCCTCTCTGCTGGCAGCGACTCCTAGTGGGTGGGGTCATGGGGTTAAAAGGCCAGCACTATTTCAGGGAAGTCTTTCTAGCTATTTTTGTGTTCCACTTCCTTTTGGAAAGAAGTCTGAGGCTAGCACTGGGGTAGATCTTTCTTTCAATCTTGTGCAGCTGGATGGAATAATAGATTCAACACCTAGCTTGGGATCTAGTTCTCTCTGTCTCCCTCCCTCTCTGACACCCTTGCACTTCCTCTCTCTCACACACTTTCACATTCTCTCTACCTCTCCTTTCTTCTTCCAGAGGTGAGTGAGCTGACCACAGGTAAAAACTGAAGGCTAAGAAGGATGCCCATAGGGAGACGCATCAATCTTCACGAACTGAGAGTGCTATGAAGAATTAATAAGCACCAGCTGCTCTGGGAAGCCCCCAGGGAAACACTGAATTGCTAACCATATACCATATATACTTGTGGATAAGCTGAGTTTTGCAGCACATTTTTTGTCTTTTCATTATTGTTTTAATTTTTTATTATCATTTTATTGGAGACTCTTACATCTCTTGTTACAATCTATACTTTGCATCAAGCATGTTTATACATACGTTGCCTTCATTCATTTGCAGACATTTACTTTCTGTTGAGCCCTTGGTATCAGCTCCTCCCCCCCCCCACTGACCCCCTAGTGGATTATAAATTATTATTTTCATATCTTACACCGACTGCTGTCTCCCTTCCCCCATGTTTTCTGTTGTTCTTTCCCCCTGGAGAGGGGTGTATGGTTCTGTGTCCATCATTGTGATCTATTACCCCCTTTCTCCCCTCCCCTACCGCTCTCCCTACCCTTATGGTATTGCTATTCCCACTCCTGTTCCTGGATTCCATGTATTGTGAGCCCCCATCTCTTCTCTATATCTGTGTACATGTTTCGGTCTAGTCTGAATTAAGAAGCAGTACTGGGATCCGGATAGTATGGGGTGAGGAAGCCTCAAGGAACCAGAGGAATATAGTGTGTTTCATTAATGTTTCACTGTACCCTGGTTTACTCATCCCTTCCCTGTGGCCCCTCTGTGGGGGGATTGTTCCATTGTCTACAGATGGACTTGGGGTCACTCCTCCAGGCCACCACCCCACTCACCATTCTCCACAATACGTTTTTGTTTGTTATGTGTCTTCTGATGCCTATTACCCGGTCCCGAGGACTCCTCGTGATGACACCTACAGTGTGCTTCTTCCATGTAGGCTTGTTGCTTCTCTGCTGAATGGCTGCTTGTTTAACTTCAAGCCTTTAAGATCCCAGACACTCACCATCTGCCTTCTTCACCACATTTGCTTATGCACCCATTTTGTCTTCAGTGATTGTGTTGGGAGGGTGAGCATCTCAGAATGCTGATTTGTTAGAACAAAGTGTTCTTGTATTGAGGGAGGGTATGAGCAGAGGTCTGAAGTCCGGCCACTACCAGTGTATTGTTGAATAAATATATGTACATAGGCCAATACCTCTGTTTTTGTGGATTAATGTATTTATGTATGTGCACACCTATGCTTATATCTTTATCCATCGCTTTGTTTCCTAGGTCCTTCCTGTTTCCCTTTACCTTCCTCCTGACCCACCATCACTTCCCCCTATTTCCTCCTCTTAGAACTTAGCTAGTTTGCTGTTGCTCCGACGCCCACCCGCAGGATCTCTATCTGCTCCTTGTCGTTGACTCTGATTCCCTAGTTATCCCCCTGTCTGTGGCCCTGCCTGCTCCCTGCACCATTCCCCCGCTACCCTTCCTCCCCAATCCCCCTGGAACCATGGGTCCCACTGTGTTCTTCTCGGGCTTGCTTCCCATGCCTGTCTTACATAATACCAGCATAAGTTGGGAAAGCAACTATGACACAGACCAAACAAAAAGAAAACAAAAGATTTAAAGAAGAAAAGGAGAGAAAAAATAAAGAGAATATTAAATTAAAAAATAATTTTTAAAAATGTTTTAAAAGGGAGAAAAAATATACATAATTCCATGTTTGTTTGCTGATCTTCATGACTGCTTAGGGGGATCTTCCCCTCCCAACCTGAAGTCCATTTTGGGGGCTCCTCAGGGATTTGTAGCTTTGCTATCCTTCAGTTGCTGATCTGTTATGATCCCTTCTTGGGGGGTTATGATCCCCACTGTGGGGGGTTCAGACCGCACCACCTCCCCACCATGTGACCCCAGATTTGTTCTCTGTCACAGTCTGCTCCAATAAGGGGATGACATGACATGAGCTGTTGTCAGCCCCACAGTCCCTTTGTGTCCCAGCCACTCCCTGCAGGGACATGTTCTCCAGGCCTGGTGTTTCAGCATGGGGTCCAGACCAGCTGTCCCTTTCTGTTCTTCCTTCCTGGTCTGCTTCCATGTGGGAATGGCATGCTGGCCCCTCTCCCCACCCTGCAGGTTCAGTGTTGTTCTCTGTCACTCAGATTTCTAGGGAGGGGGTCAGATCGGCTCTGTTTGGGACCAGCCCTGCAGCTGGCCTTTTTCCTGTGTTCTTCTGAGCAGCCACGTTTCCCTCAGGGTTGGGTGTGCTGTGGTGGGGTCTGCATGCCCACTCCCAATTCTGTGGAGACAAAACGAATACTCTCCCTCTGGGTGGGTTAGTGCCCTCCCCGCCCAAACCCCATCATTATCTCCGTTTCCCCCCAAACACTCCTTTTCTCCCTCCCTTCTCCCCACATTCCACTTCTTTGTGTTGGAACTACTTGTACCTCCTTGGGTTTGGTCTAACCTCCTCCCGACTCCCTGTACCTCTACCCAAATATTGTGATATAGGTAGCTTCTCTTCTATACTGACTGTAGCACCATTTTGTTTTGTTTTTAATCATTTTATTGGG
>NW_022111369.1:29085986-29103950 GCF_000313985.2 Echinops telfairi
TTTGAAGAACAAATAAATACTTTCTCGAGAAGTATGACCAGAATACTCTTTAGAAAAGAGGCTAGCTGACAGGATCACTGAAGGCAAAATGGGTGAATAGCAAATGTGGTGAAGAAAGCTGATGGTGCCCAGCTATCAAAAGATATAGCATCTGGGGTCTTAAAAGTTTGAAGATAAACAAGCAGTCATCTAGCTGAGAAGTAACGGAGTTCACATGGAAAAAGCACATCAGCCTATGTGATCATGAGATGTCGATGAGGTCAGGTATCAAGCATCAAAGACCCAGAACAAAAAATCATAACAATGCGAATGAGGGGGAGTGTGGAGTGGAGACCCAAAGCCCATCTGTAGACAATTGGACATCCCCTTACAGAGGGGTCACAAGGGAGAGATGAGCCAGTCAGGGTGCAGTATAGCACCGATGAAACATACAACTTTCCTCTAGTTCTTTAATGCTTCTTCTCCCCACCCCCACCCCCCCACTATCATGACCGAATTCTACCTTACAAATTCGGGTAGACCATAGCATGTACAAGGGTACAGATAAGAGCTGGAAACACAGGGAATCCAGGACAGATAAACTACTCAGGACCAATAATGTGAGTAGCCATACCAGGAGGGGAAAGGGAAGGTGGGGGGAGAAAGGGGGAACCGATCACAATAATATACATATAATCCCCTCTGAGGGGGATGGACAACAGAAAAGTGGGTGAAGGGAGACATCGGTCATGTAAGATATGAAAAAATAATAACAATTTATAAATCCTCAAGGGTTCATGAGGGAGGGAAGGGAAAAAAACGAGGAGCTGATGCCAAAGGCTCAAGTAGAAAGAAAATGTTTTGAAAATGATGGCAACAAATGTTCAAAGGTGCTTAACACAATGGATGAATAGATGGATTGTGATAAGAGCTATACGAGCCCCCAATAAATGAATTTTTTAAAAAGAAAGAAAGGATGATAACAAAACATCATGTCACATACCTTAGACATGTTAGCAGGAGAGACTAGATCCAGGAGGACAACATTATGCTTAGTAGTGGATAAGCGAAACAAAAGAAAACTCTTAGTGAGTTGTGGGGACAGACTGGTAGCCATAGGTTCCAAGGTAGAACAATTGTGAGGATGATGCAGGATAGTAAAATGTTCTGTTGTTGTACATGACATCACCATGAGTTGAAACTGACAGGACAGCAACTAATAACCCGATAGCATCAAAGATGTGACAATGGTTTTACATTTGTCCGTCACTTCTTACTATCTTATCTGTAACTCTATTAGGAACTCTGAAGCAGAAGAGGTAATAGGTGGATGCAGGTTTGAATAATCTTGGGTGTTGACCATGCACCACCCCCTGGCCCAACTCTAATACCTCCTGGTGTCCCCCGCATGCATTCAGGGGGTCCTGGAAGCTTTCTGCTTGATGGTGTACCATTACCCTTCTGAATATATATACTAAAAGTAAATCTTAAATTCACCTAACATTTGCCCTTACAAACTATTTCTTTCTTAATCGCTTGCTGGAAATGCGGAGTACTCTTCACACTTATTTAAGAAACAGAAACGTGCCCTCTGTTGACAGATTCTGGGATGTCTTCCATGATCCCCATGGTATTCAAAACCTTGTGAAGGCCCTTCTGCCTAATTGTGGGTAGAAGCTTTGACTTGCTTCTAATGATAACCGCCACCAAAGAGTTGTCTTCTGTGACCTCATCATGTGTGTGTAAGTCTGGGTAATTTAGAGAAACAAATTCACAGAAACTCATGTATAAGAGAGTTTTATATAAAGGTTAAGTACCCATCAAGAAAACATCCCAACCCAATGCTGCCCAAGCCCACAAGTCCAATATTAACCCATATGTCCAACATCAATCCACAAAGTCCTCCTCCATCTCACAAAACACATGCAATGATGCCGACTGCAGGAGGAAAGCCGAGTCAGTGAACATGTAAACATCTCAGCACTGGCAGGGGTCTCCACACGGGTGCTCCAGCACCCAGGGCTGCATCGGGGTAGGCCCATGTGGCTTCTCCTCAGGAATGTCTTGCAGGATGTGAGCCTTGCAAGCTGAAGCAGGGAACTGGCAAAGGCAGCTGCACCCTGGTCCGACCATCAAAAAGCAAGAGACCTGAGAACTCAAAAGACAAGGCTCACTGAGCCATTTATCTCTCCATCCTTCAATTAACCCCACATGTGTTTTTTGGCCAGGTTGGCTCAATAAACTAACTACCTCAATGTGTTACAGGATAGACGTTTGTTCCATAGAGTTTGAAGGCTGTGTCCCTTAGGAAGCAGATCTTTTTGCCTTCGTTTCATGACAGCTCTATATGAACACTAACCTTCTAGTTGAAAGTCAAGTATATATATCAACCATTTTCACCATCTAGAAACATATGCTTTAAATAATGTTGTTGTTGTTGATAGATCCCTCTAAGTCAGCTCAGACTCATAGCAACCCTGTATACAATAGATGAGAACACTGCCCTTTCTTTCTCCGTCCTTACAATTGTTCCTGTGTCTGAGTTCATTGCTGTGACCACCATGTCAATCCATCTTCTTGATGGTCTTCCTCATTTTTCATGGACCTTTTATTTTACCAAGCCTGGTGCCTTTCCCCAAACAGTGGTCCTTCCTGATATTATGTCCAAAGTGTATGAGATAAAGTCTTGCCATCCTAGTTTCTAAGAAGCATTTGGCTGTGCTTACTCCTTCCGATACAGATGTGACGGTTCTTCTAGAAGCTCAAGGCATATTTAATTCTATGAGCCAACACTGTAATTCAAATGTATCAATTTTTCTTCCCAAAACCCAAACTCACTGCCATTGAGTCAGTCCCACCTCAAAGCAACCCAGAGCAGAACTACCCTGGTAGAGTTCCAAGACTGTAAATCTTTAGAGTTGTAAAAAGCCTCATCTTTTCCTGACAGAGCATCTGGTGGTTTTGAACTGCTGGCCTTGCAGTTAACAACCCAACTCATAACTCCCTTTGCCACTAAGTCTTCTCAATTCTTCTTGTTGCTAAGTGCCATTGTTGGTTTCAACCCATAGTGAACTTATGCACAACAGAACAAAACACTGCCCGGTCCTTTGCCACCCTGATAATTGTTTTATGCTTGAGCCCATTACTGCAGCCATATCATGTCAATCTATCTTGTTCAGGGTGTTCCGCTGTTTTGCTGTCCCTCTACTTTACCAAACATGACCTCCTTTTCCAGGGACTAGTCTCTCCTGACAACATGTACAAAGTATGTAAGACAAAGGTTTTGCCATCCTTGCCTATGAAAAGCACCGAGGCCATACTTTTTCCAAGACAGACTGGTTTATAAAAAACTTTTTAAAAGACAGATTGGTTTGTATTTTTAGCCATCTATGGCACTTTCAATATTCTTTGTCAACACCACAATTCAAATGCATCAACTCATCTTCGGTCTTCCTTACTCAATGTCCAACTTTCTGAGCATATGAGAGAATTGATAATCCATGGCTTGGGTCAGGCACACCTTAGTCCTCAAAGTAACACCTTTGATTTTCAGCCCTCTAAAGAGATACTGTGCTGTAGATTTACCCAATGCATCTTTTGATCCACTGGACTGCTGTTTCCACAAGCACTGATTGTGGATCCAAGCAAAAAGAAAGTCTGACAACACCAAACTTTTCTCCATTGACCATGATGTTAACTACTGGTCCAGTTTTCAGTATTTTGGTCTTTACATTGAGTTGTAATTCATACTGAAGACTGCAATCCTTAATCCTCATCAGCTAGGGTTTCAGGTCCTCCTTGATTTCAGCAAGCGAGGTTCTTTTTAGGTCTTCTTTATTCAATGTCCAGCTTTCACACGTATATGGAGAAATTGAAAATACCCCATTCCTTTAATGAGTTTTGGGCTTGTATTAAATCCTATTATTAAATAGTCCAAATTAAAAACAATTAGTTCTTAAATCTTGGCCCCCTTGATACACACACACACACACAGACACACACACACAAAAGGGGGAACACAGAAGATACAAGTGCTATAGCAAAATGTGGCAAAGAAACGAAATGGTGCCTGGCTATCAGATAAAGTAGTCTGGGGTCTTAACGGCTTCTCTCCAAACAAGCAACCATCTAAGTGTGATGTCAACTACATCCACATGGAAGAAGCACACCATTATCAGTCATCGAAGTATTGTAAATCACATAATCCACAGTCGAAGGAGGGATTAGTGTGGGAGCCTAAATTGTGAGAATCCAGTGTGCAGAAGGCTACGGGTGACAGTGGGAGCCCAAGATTCATTTGTGGGAACTACATAGGAACTACATTTGGTGAACTCCTACCTAAAATTGAGGGATAGGAGGAAAGTGGTCACTGAACAAAAAGTGCTTGGGAGAGAGGAGCATACAAGATCAAAGGCAGAAATCTGACCTGAACTGATCTGTCAGTAGAGCCCCCCTAACATGTAGATCTGGTTTCCAAAATGTTCTGTATTTTTGGTTTGTGTTTTGTTCAATTTTTGTTTGTTCATAGTAGAGTGTATCTCAGAGGTTTTGTCAATGATGCTGTGTTATATGCTTTTCCATTTTTCAGTATACAAAACACAGAATTGATGAGCCTATAGGGACAGCAAGGAGAATAAGGAGTTCAGGGAGAGGGGGGTACAGTGTGTGGGGGGGTAAATGGGAAACGATGTCAGAGTCCATGTAAAAAAAAATGTTTGGAAATTGATTGTGGTAGCAATTGTACAATTTCACTTGGATTGAAATATGGAGAGATGTATGTATTCAATCCCAATTAATTAAAAAACCCTTCTAAAAATAGCTAATGATGATGGAAATCGTATAAATGCAGGTGTAATATTCTTATATCAGCAGAATGAAGAATTAGCATTGCATTTGTAAATGAATACTTCACTTCCAAGAATGTAGAGGATAAAGGGAACAGACAGTCTGCAACATGGTGTAAACAAGAGCAAAGGTAAATTTTGTGATGAGTAGCCAACAGTATTGAGACAACATCCTATAGTTAAATATTTAAATTAACAAACTAACTGCTCTTGTTCTGATTCCTGCTCATGAATATTCTTAACTTCCCAGAGGCTCTCTGAGATAAAAAAAAAGTGAGTTAAGGCAATGTAAAACCCAGGTAATTTGTCAGATTTTTGGTGGTTTTTTTTTTTTATGTTGTTGTTTAATTATGACAGATAAGTAAATTGGTATTTTTTCAAAAGTAAAAAAAAGAAAAAGAATCCAAGGGCCTTCCATCAATCCTGCAGCTGCAAGGGAATGAACTCTACCATCCATGTGAGTGAGTTTGGAAGTGGAGTCTCCATATTAGTGGATAACCCAACGTAAATCTTGATTACAGCCTTGAGAGACCCTGTGAGGAAGATTCAGCTAGCTGTGCGGGTCTCCTGACACACAGGAACGGTGAGGTAATGACTTAGTGTTGTTTTAAGGCATCACATTTGTGGTAATTCATTGCATAGTGACAGATAACCAATCCACTCTTCATGATAATTAACATCCCCACTAACCGGGGTAGAGGTCAGGGTCTAAATATTATAGTAATGTTGATATTGATCTAGGTCACCTATTTCATCTTTCCTCTTTCTCAAAATCTCACAGTAAAAAACCAGTGAAAAGTGGATATTATTAATTACATGAGTAAAATTGGTCTGATTTTAGTGTCTCTTATTCCAAATCCTATATGTGAATAAATGTACTTTGGTTACTCACATTTTTGATGAGTCTATCTGAGGTTTATGTTCTTTTCATAATGAGATTTTGATTTTCATCAACTAGATATATAGAAAGATCATCCTGTAAATATATGTTCATAAGTTCAAGTAGCTAGCTTGGATATTATTAGAGATCTGAGGACTTTCATTCTTCTACTGTTGATAAACAATATAATATAAAAATGAAATAAATCTCAAATTAGTACTAGATCAGGGAAAAAAATTAACAATGACATTACTGCTATTTTAAGTAAGTAGTATTTTATACCTTACAAAAATGAAAAAAACAGTCTTGATTACAACTGGATAATCTGAGGCAATATAAATTTAAGATAAAGTTAAGCCTTAAGAAATAAAGTAGATCAAATTCTATAAATTTCTATTTAAAAGCAGCATAGAGAAAGCAAAAATCCTCACAACTGAAATTGTGAAGCATTTCATTTCACATGGATTTACAATCAACCTTCACAGTAGCAATAGTCAGGAAATCAAACGTGTGCATTACGTGGAAAATAATTTATTAGTGAGTCCACAAGTAGATATGGACAAAGCCCTGGTCCCACCTCTGACAGCCTCTCCTAAGGGACAGAGGCCTGGACAGAGCGCACGCGTGCAGGGCCTCCTCTCCCCATCTGGGCACACAGGAGGTGGGCCCTCTGGGCCCCTCTGCCTCCGGTGGCAGGGCAGGGCAGGAAGCTGAGCCATGTCGGGAGGCCACACTGGGCCGGCATAGGTGCGTGGACAAGGGGCAGCAATGGAGGTAGCTTTGATGGGTGAGGATGTGAGGATTAGAATCTCTCAGGAGTCCAGTCGCAGTTACATTGCTTAGTCTATGCGCCTGATGACAGGAAAGAGGCACCGACCCCCGAGAAACCGGGTGGCCACAGTTGAGAGAATGGAACTTCCCAGCCCCTTCTGCAAAAGACCTCTTTATGTATTCAAAAGCAAACATGTCACTTTGAAGACTCAGATATACCCGACCAAGCCATGGTGTTTCAATCACTTCATGTGCCTGCATAAACTCAACAAAAATAAATAAATATTTTTATTTATTAATAATTTATTATTAATTATTTATTAATTTATGATAAACAAATAAATAAATAATTTATTAATGTTTTATTTTTATTTATTAATTATTAAGAAAATTAATGTCTTTGTATTATGACACTGGCAAAGAATAATATATCATGGACTGCCAGAAGCACTAACAAATGTGTTTGAACAAGTACAGCCAGGATGCTCCTTAGAATTGAGGATGGTAGACTTCATCTCATATATCCGGAGAGGCAAATGCCAGGAAAAGCATATCATACTCGGTAAAGAAGAAGGTTAGTATATATAAGACCTGCAAACCAATGGAGTGGCATAGTGGCTGCAGCACATAGAATAATTTTGAAGCTGGCACACGACCAGGCAGTATTTGTTCTCTTGTGGACCACAATTTGTCAAAACTGAATCATTAGCATGTAACAACAAGAGCTGTGAACTTAATTTTAGAGGTAATACAGAGCTGTTTAAGGAGCCCCTGGCTCTACTGTGGACTAAGTACTGGGCTGATAAACTGCAAGACTGGCTTCAAATCCACCATGCAATCCATGGGAGAGAGATAAAGCTGTCTACCCCTAAAGAGACCTACAGTCTCAGACACGCTGAGGAGTTCTATTCTGTTCTATGTGGTCCCTGTGCGTTCGAATCAACTCATTGGCAGGGGGTGGACAGGATCTATAGCTGCTTGAGCGACTGCCATTGTGATGCTATTCTGTTAAGTTGTTGAGTCCAATAGAGTTTTCATCACCTATAATTTAAGAGTGCAATGGGAGGAAAACTCTATTCTGAAACTGTGATTTAGAGAAAGTTGATCTACCTCTTTAAACCTTCTTTTACTCATCAATAAAGTTAGGATAACAACAATATCTGTTTTGTGGATTGTTATGAGGATTATATAAATTACCACATATACTCAAGTATAAGATGACCCAAATATAAGCCGAGGCACCTAATTTTACCACAAAAACTACATAAAAATGTGCTGAAAAACTCAGCTTATATATGAGTTTTTATCTTAGGTAAATAATATGGAATAATCAAAGCATAGAGTGTATCATACAGTATCTCAATTGCTTGCAAATCCATAACCTTGGAGTTGTAGTCATCCGCTTCTTCTCACATTAGGGCATTTCAGTCTTAGGTCTAAGGGAGTATTTCAACCCCTTAAAATCTGCTACAAGTAAGTTTTAGGTAAAGTCCTGTTCACTTAGTGGGATTTCCAAATCACTTCCTTCTAGTGTAAACTGTGAAGAATGTTGGGCAACTGAAGAAATCAAAGTCCAAAGTCCCAGCTGTCTATATCACATGGTCTGGTTTTCCAAGGGCTGGATAGAAAATAGGTCAAAAGGGTCTGATTGGGAACATAATACAGTGCATTTTCTCCCACTGGGGTTCTGTAAGAGCAATGGTTACTGTTTCTACAAGAGGCATGTTGTCCCTCCTAGTTTACCCACCAACCGAAGTGAAATCTCCTTCTCTGAGGAAAGGATGCCTCACCGCCTGACTACAGACTTGAATTCCATTAAGGTTCACTGGTAGGAGTATCTGTTGATTTCAGAGGAGCATTGATAGACATGGCAAGGTCTGTTCCTTAAAGGAAGCGCTTTTCTTCCTCCCCACCCAGCCCCAACAAGAAAAATGAGCCCAGCCGAGGTGAGGCCTGCTCTTATGAAGTGACTTTAAAGATGTACACCGAAGGGACTGCTATATGGATTATGCACATTAAGCAGACATACCAACTCATTGCCTGGGAAACTGGATTAAAAGATTACAACACCTGAGAACAGATGCCTACTTTGCCTTGAGGTTTAGCCTTTTAATAGTGGTCTCCTACAATACTTTTCCTTTTGTGATTGGCTAATTTCAATCAGCATAACTGTTTCCAGGACCATCCATGTCATGAGGTATTTTGTGGTTTCATGAATGTTTTTTAGGGATGCATAGTATTCAGTTGTGTGTATCAGCATCAGTGTTTTAAACACAACCCTATACTGTCATCCTGCAACTTTCTTGATCTTCATCTTCAATATCAGAAACATTTTATAGGATTAGATTCCAGGCCGAGTCTTTTAACTCTGCAGTCTAGCTTAACAAGTGTGGAGGGCTTGCAGCACTGATGAAGATGAAGGTTGTGAAGATCAAGGATTTCCGTCTTCAGTATGGATACAACTCAATGTATAGAAGGATCAAGGATTTCGGTCTTCAGTATGGATACAACTCAATGTATAGAAGGCCAAACTCCTCACAACTAGACCCATAAGTAGCATCATGATCATCAGAGAAAAGACTGAAGTTGTGGAGGATTTTATTTTGTCTGTATCCTGAATCAATGCTGATGGAAGCAGCAATCAAAAGATCAAACGATGCATCATCTTGGGTAAATCTGTTGCATAAGACCTCTTGAAAGTGTTGAAAGGCAAAGATGTTACTTGAGGGTTAAGATGCACCTGATTCAAGCCATGGTATTTTCAACTGTCTTATATACCTGTGAGAGTTGGACATTGAATCAGGAAGACTGAAGAAGAATTGATGCATTTGAATTATGGTGCTGGCAGAAAAAAAGAAGTACCATGGCCCAAAAGAACAAAAAAATCTGTCTGGGAAGAAGTATAACCAGGGTGCTGTACCACAAGTTTGGCTTTTCTGGCAAGGATGACCAGACTTTGTCTGGAGTACTTTGGCTTGGAGCAGTTCCTGGGGAATATGGCCTCAACCCAAACACCGGGTAGAGTTTAGAGCCCAGCAGCTAGGGCACTTGGTTAATTAAGTTCCTTGTAGGTTAAGAGTTTTACAAGGCTTATTTCACATTCTTAAATGGCCATCACACTTAAGAAGTCCTGCATCAGTAGTGTATGTGCCAACAACCCTCTGCCTTCAGGTTGATTCCTGCTCCTTGGCACGCTATTGGACAGAGTAGAGCTGCTCCAAAGGAGCTCTTGAGCTGTGCATCTCTCTAGGAGTAGGATGCCTCATCTTTCTTCCAAGTGACAGGTGATAGGTTCCAACCCTCAACCTTGCAATTAGCAGCCTCTTATTTAACCCACTGGGCCACCACCAAATGGATGTGACATATGGTGAGTTCAAGATCTTTTTAACCCCTATTTAAAATGCTAAGTTAACTTTTGTCCACACTTAAAAATGTGACTTACTGTTTTGAAAGCTGAACTTGAAGGATAGGGGTGATGCAGTGGTAGAAGTCTAGCCTTTCATTTGCAAAAGTTGGGTTTGATTTCTGGCCAATGAACTGTAGAGCCACCACCCAGTCTGTCCGTGTTTCTATGAAGATGAACAGGTTTCAGCCAGAGATTCGAGACGAGAACAAACTAGAAAGACCTGGTCACTTACTTATTAAAAATCAAGCCCATAAATTGCAACAATCTGATCCCCAAGTAATCATGGGGATGACATAGGATCAGGCAGCATGTTGTTCAGTTGTTCATGAGATTACCTTGAGTCTCAGAGTGATTCAACACTAGCTAAAAACAACAAGATTTGGCTTGGTTGATTGAATTTAAATAAGCACTTTTAATTAATTTAATATTTATAACCTGAGACTGATCCTATTGACTACTAAAGTTGTTAAAATTGTGGGTTAACAAAATATTAATAAATATATAGCCCAAACCACATTTTTATACAAAAGTCTACTCTGTTCCTAAGTAACATGAATATTATCAAATATAGAGAGGCTCACACAGTAATCATACACTTGTGATGAATGTTGTTGTCTCTATTATATACTTATGTATGCATAAAAACTATTATTATGATATCAAAATTAAGAATAAAATAAAATAACTTGAAAGCTATGCTTGTTTTTCTCTGCATAATTATCTAATTCTGGGTCAAACTTGAAATAAGACTCATGCATTTTATTTTCAATTACAGATTATTTTCAACCTCACTCATGATGGTTCTTAAACAAGCTGGAGCTTGCTCGCATATATAATGAATAGAAAACTGCCGCAAAACTAGCCCAGTCTTCCTACGCATGACTGTTCACTGCTCCCTCACTGCAACTCAGAATTTGTCTACAAGACGATCAGCAGGCCTTATCTTGACTGATCAGGATCCAGCTCACAACTTCCTTGCTTTTCTCTCAAAGGCAGGTTCGCAGGCTGAGCAGAGACTCATAGATAGGGCCTTTTACCCTTTTGGAACATAAAATATCATTCTATTTTGTTCTGCATTACTTCAGGTGACTTTTAATAACACTTAAATCCTTTCTCATTCTCAAGCAACCTTGGGGACATTTGAAAATTCACTAAATAACCCCAACCACCCACCCCACCCCCTCAAAAAATCTTGTCATTTGAAGTCAAACTATTTTCTTCAAGGTGTTTTTTTTTTTTCCTCCAAGGTTTTATAAAGACTTGTTCCACTGGTTCATTTGATCTGGGGAAAAAAATAGTTCTTGCTAAGTAGCTAGTTGATGCAATCATCTCTAAATGCTCAATGAAATCTGGACTACTATTTTCTAAAAAAAAAAAAATACTCTTGAAATGTACCTTTCAGCTTAAGCATACTTTTGAGAACTCTTTGTTGATAAGTCAAAAGATTTCTATATGTTATGATATTAGTATTCTTTGTCCAAATGATAACACAGTTTTTAAGTCATTCTTGAGCTTACAGTTAAATTTATTTTTTTAAGGTTAACAAGTTTGTAGTAGCAAATTTTCTCCATATCACTTATATGAGTTGTTTTACATCAGTGCTTCTCGGTAAAGAAAGCTATAGCAACTTCAGATCCAAGAAACTTAACAACTTTACGCACAATAAACACGAATAAAGTTATACCAGGGGCCATTACAATCAAATTTCTCCAAACCAGTGATAAAGAAGAGCCTAGAAGCCAGTGAAAAGATGATGTGGTACCTACAGATGAATAAAGATGAGGATGTTATCTCATTAGAAATAATGTGAGAACAGAGAAAAGTTTAACGTAGTGGTGAGCAAGAAGGCAAAATAGCGTACTCTAGCAAAATTTAATTTAAAAATAAAAGTGAAATCATTTTCAGACATGCTGAGGAAATGGTATTGATGGCTGAGTCTGACCTCTTCTGGCTACACCAAGGAGAAGGAGAATCCTACTCCACACTAGTCTAAGATTGATGACGACCAGGCTGAGGTCAGACTCCTACACTAGTGGTAAGAAGCCTTGGTTGTGCTGTAGGTTAAGTTTTAGGCTGCTAACCTTACGGTTAGTGGTTCAAATCCACCAGTGGCACAGCAGGAGAAAGATGAGGCTCTCCATTCCCCTGCAGAAGTATGGTCTTAGAAACCCTCTATGTGGTCACTGCATCACAGTGGACTCGATGGCAATGGGTTTGGGAAACCAGTGATACATTATGACATATTCAATAACTGCTAAATTAATAAGTAACAAGAGAGTGGCCAAGAGAACAGAGAAATTAGCCATTGTGTCTAGATCCAAATGTACTTTGAGGACTAAGGTGTGCTGCCTGACCAAAACCATGGTAATTCCAATTGCCTCGTATGCACGGAAAAGCTGAGCGATGGGTAAGGAAAGGGGGAGAAGAGCTGATGCATATGAATGTTGATGTTGGTGAAGAATACTGAAAGTACAATGGACTACCAGGAGAATAACCAAATATGTCTAGGAGGAAGTATAATCGGAACGTTCCCTTGAGGTTTTGTCTCGTGTACTTTGGGCATGTTATCATGAGAGATAAGTCTCTGGAAAACGACATCGTGTTTGGTAAAGCACAGAAGGTCAGCTAAACAGAGGATGACCTTGGACAAGATGGACTGACACAGCGGCTGCAACAATGGACTCACACATACCAACAATGCTAACGATGGCCCGGGCATGGGCACTGTTTTGTTGCGCTGTGCATAGGAAGGACTGCGGAGAGGCAGGTCCACTTGGAGGCACCTAACAGCACTTTCTATTCAGTAGCATTGACTTCAATTGTTCTCATTCTTTCGACAGTTTTACCTTAAATAAATGATATTTTTCTCTAAAATCTCAGAGTCATTATAAACTAACTCGTTAAAATTAAAAGCTCAATCCTTGGTTCTCACTGATATTCACTACTGACAATGTACTAGACATTGTACATCCAAGCTAATTAATCATTTTAAATCATCTTTTCGTTAAAACCAATAGACTGAGTACAAAGTAACTGAAATTGGCATGAAAGAGGAAGATCTCCAAGGTGAGAGAAAATGCCAACCTTTACTTTGTCAGTATTCTTTCTGGAGTCAATTTTGATCAATAGTTGCCTAAGCCATATTTTGTTTCCCCTACTGAATTCATTCTTCCTATTAAAATAGGAGGCAATTGGCCTTAAAATTTTCCTTGAAAACCACCCCTTTCTCATTCTCAGCCATACTGTTGGAAGGGACTGTCCCTGCCTTAATACATTTGAGAGCTATCACTGTCTGACCCATTCCTGTTAGCCACAGTTTGGGCCTAGGCCCACACAGAAGCAATCAGGGCCTCTAAGATACTGCAAGATAAGAAAACATTTGCTGGAAGTGGATTTGTTGGTTCAAGACCCTTTACAAGACCCTTCTGTGATGAGAGGAGCTATCCTGAGAGTGAGGGTGGTCCCAAAGTTGGATTCTAGAAACATTTTTAAAGGCCCCCAATCAAGCTCCACAGAAAACCATGTTTACTCCTCATGCTCAGTAAACTATCTCCTTCTTTTATCCAAAAAGATCACTGTGGGTTGGATTTTGACATTTGTGTTATAAAGAGTCGTAATGCTTGGACTATTTTTTCAGGCAGAAGCATTATGTGGACAAAATGTGATGGTCATTGAAGATTGTATTTTGTTAAAATAAGCTGAAGAGCAATGACTAGAATTATGAATTACTGCTTCTAATTATATAATTTTTTTATATTTTTCTGTTGAAAAGTGCTTTGAGCAGCTATTTGAAAATAAATGCATATGCTCGTTTGATTTTTGTCTAAAAATTGTATTGTGCCTTTTCAAAATGACGTGGCTTTGAACTAAATTCAAAGTGAATAGAATAAATGTTCAGTCCTTTGCAGGGCAAAGTGAAGAAGAAAAGTTAGGTTTCGGTAGACCTATTCACTACAATGGAGCTTTTTATCCTCCTCCCTGGCTCTCCTGGCCCAGGGTCTGACTCTCTGAGAGGCCCAAACTGTGTAAAAATAAAAGCAAAGGAATTCAGGCTGGCAGTGGACATCCTAACTTAGGCTTTTTGCTTTTATGATGTAGTAATGTTTCCAGGTTTGCAGAATGC
The DNA here is from genome assembly GCF_000313985.2 of Echinops telfairi. Taxonomy (NCBI): domain Eukaryota; kingdom Metazoa; phylum Chordata; class Mammalia; order Afrosoricida; family Tenrecidae; genus Echinops; species Echinops telfairi. Next base: position 29,099,990 of record NW_022111369.1, read on the forward strand.
AGCTTGACTCTTTTGGTTATGTTCAAATCCAATTAGGTTATGGTTTAAAATTTTAAAGAATACATTTTTAATGATATACAATGGGGAAAATCTCACAGTATAATGTTACTTTTCAAAGAATTAGATGCAGGGCATGTATTACGTGCATTTCAGTTCTCTCCTGCCATTTTATTTTTCCCCATCTCCATAACTAAAAATCCTGCTCAGGGTTGCTCCATATAGTCACATGGGTTGTCCCTCTGTCCTCTTCCCTTTCAAATCCCCCTTCATTCTATTAATATTTTCTATGGAGTTGTTTGCTCACTGCTCCCTTCGCCCATCACTTCCTCCCGCCAAGTCCCTCCAGAACCATGGTCCCATTGCTCTCTCCTCAGGCTTGCTTCCCATGCCTGTCATATATAGGTAGGCAAACCAACCAACAATAACCGAGACAAAACAAAAAGAAAATAAAAGATTGTATCAAAAGAAAAAGAAAAATTAACTAGCATGAGAAAACTAGCATGCGTAATTCCAGGTCTATGTGCTGACCTTTATGTCTATCTCCCAACTGGTCCTGGTGGGTTCTGGGAACTGCCCCTGCTGTCCTGAAGTCTATTTTTGGGGCTCCTCATGTTTGTTTTTCCTAAAATATTTACAATTTAGAATCTCCACTAAAAGATCTATTCTGAGAGAGGACCGCATCCCGGCCCACCAAGCTTCAAGGATGACATTCTGCTTAGAGTAGCCAATGCACAAAAAGGACCCCTGCGCCAACCCCACCATGAGACATGCTGCCCCTTCACTGACCCCCAGCACTAAGGGGGCCAGCACTGGAAACACAATGCGGGGACTATACCAGGTCCGATTCTCAGACACTGGGGCGAAGCACAAAGGGAGCACAATAGAGCAGCAAAGGGAGCAAAGCAAAGAAGTCCCCAAGGAATTCCTAAAAGAGATTTTGGAATTGGTGGGCAGGGCTTGGTACCTCACCAGACCTGATTGGAAAACACTCATAAGGGTCAGCAGACAAACCTGACACTATTTATAGGCTTTCCCTCCCCACTTTTCCCCCTCATATCTATCCATATAAGATAGGCGGGATAAATAATCCTGAGGAGAAAACTCGACACCGATGGCTCCAGGGGGACATGGGAGAAAAGGAGGTGGGTGAAAGGGAGGGGGCTGGGCAACAAACCCAGGAACAAAGGAACAATGTGATCCAAAATTGATGGCAAGGAGGGCGTAGAATGGCTGATGGGGTTTGATCAAGTGCAAGGTAGCCGAGAGTAATTACTGAGAACCGAATGAAGATCAAACATGACAATGGGACAGGAGGAAAGTAAAAGGAAACAGAGGAAAGTAGTAGGAGGCAAAAGACATTTATAGAGGTACAAATATAGTCATGTAGATATATAGCGTTTTTCATATAAAATGATAAGGATATAGGTATATATATATATATATTTAAATGTAAAGTATTAAGGTAACAGACAGACATTGGTACTCAAGTACTCCCTTAATGCAAGAACACTTTGTTCTCATAACCTGGCATTCTGTGATGCTCACCTTCCCTACACAATTGCTGAAGACAAAATGGGTTCATAAACAAATGTGGTGAGGAGGGCTGGTGGTGCCCGGCTATTAAAAGATATAGTGTCTGGGGTCTTAAAGGATTGAAGTTAAACAAGCAGCCATCTAGCAGGGAAGCAACAAAGCTCACATGGAAGGAGCACACTAGCACACAAGGTGTCGACAGGATTGGGTAGCAGGCATCAGAAGACCCAACACAAACAATTATATTGATGTGAACAATGGGGGTGCCAAAGCCCATCTGTAGACACCTGGACATCACCTGCAATCAAAAGATGCATAAAAATATCAAACAAACACTTCAAATAAAATAAACCATCTTTAAAACAATAGTACAGTTAAATAGTGGTTTATGCATGCCACAAATGTGTTATTACACACCCTTGTCTGTACCCTACATTTTTAACATAATAGGCTGTATGGGGAGCCTGGGTGGCATAGTGGTTATGAGCTGGTCAGCAAGGTCAGCAGTTCGAAGCTTCCAGCTGCTCCATGGGAGAAAAATGGGATTTCTACTCCCATAAAGAGTTCTAGTCTCGGAAACCTCAGGGGCAGTTCTACGCTGTCCGATAAAGTCCCTGTGAGTCAGAGTCGACTCCATGGTAGTGAGTCTTTTGTTTATTTGAGGCTTCATGGTGATTGGAACCATAGACATTTTTGCACTCAGATGCTGTGGAATGGAATGGACTTTATTTGGTGTACTGTTGAAGAATATTGAAAGTACCACAAACTGGTCTGTCTTGGAAGAAGTATGGCCCCAGTGCTCCTTAGAGGTCAGGATGGTGAAATTTTGTCTTATAATCTTTGGACATGATGTCAGGAAAGAGCAGTTCCTGGAGAAGGACATCATGTTTAGTGAAGAAGAGGGGCAGTGAAAAAGAAGAAGGTTCCCCGAGGAGATGAGTTCACACTGTAAGATATGAAAATAATTTACAATTTATCAAGGGATAGGAGGGGAGGGGAGGGGAAAAAGAGTAGCTGATACCAAGGGCTCAAGTAGAAAAAAATGTTTTGAAAATGATGATGGCAACATATGTACAACTGTGTTTGATCCAATGGATGTATGGATTGTTATAAGAGCTGTAAAATCCCCCAATAAAATTATTTGTAAATATAAAAAAATACAACACACACACACAAAATCTCTCCTCTTTCTCCATTTCACCCCACCCCGCCCCCAAGGTTTCTCGGGTCTATTTTCCTCCTCTTATTGTCTCATCCACCTGCTCCTCATTCTTGCCATTCCCTTCTTTGCCGTGCCTCTGCCTGTCTCAGTGGACTCTTGAATAGTAGGTGGTTTGAAAGGTCAATTCTTGACTTTTGATATCGTACGTGCTTTCTTTGTGATCATACCCAATTTCTTGATTTAAATGAACATGTCTAAGTGGCTCACTTCCAAATCCATGATTTCACAGACATTCATTCACTCTTAGTAAATCACCGTATAGTACATGATTAAGGTACATGATGCACCTGAATGCATAGGTTGCATTCCGATGTTTCATATAACATGACAGTTGATCTTGGTCCTGTCTTCTCCCCATCACCCTTTTGTTAGAGGGCCGTTTTCTTTGTGCCAAAGAGGGTGCTGCTGGCAGTCAACAAGTGCTGGCATTTTGCATCATCTGCAAACCAGCACATGGGACTTGACAAATAAACATTAGTGGCTTTAGAAATGCACTGCTAAAGTCCAAACCTCATAAGCATTTAAGCCTTTAACTACTTTGTGCTTATTTTGACCCATGACACTTTTAAAGGAACACTGATTCATAGCATTTCTCTGTTGATATTTACAGTGTGTATTGAAAAAATTATCGTAATTTATTAAGATGAAAAAGTAAAATTTAAGCTTTTGCTAAATAAGTCTTATTTTAGGATGAATAGCACTGATATGTATTCACCAAAAATATGAAATTGCTATGTAGGATTAAGACAAAAATCTGCTGGACACCTTAAAAATGCGAGAACTAGAAAAGCTTTGGTAAAACCACATTAACATAGAGTGACAACATTGTGGCTACTAGCTAACAGAATGCAAAAGCAGAGCTGATTCCAAGAATTAGCAAAAAAATGTAAAACATAGCTAATGGGTTAAAAGACAGAAAAATCACCCATATTATAAAAAGTACTTCAAGCAATCCTGTAACATAGAAAATAATGGAAATTTGTGTTTTCAATCAGAAGCAAACAAAAGAAACTAAACAAATCCACGAAGTCAACTCTGACCCATAGTGACCTTTTGGGGGGTTTCCCAAACTATAACATTTATAGGATCAGACAACCTCATTCCCCCCCACCCCCACAGAACAGCTGGTGACTTTTATAATCAGCAGCCCCACACCTAACTCACAGCACCACTAGGGCTCCTTCAACAAGGATGGGTTAGGAAGAC
>NW_022111369.1:29104726-29106267 GCF_000313985.2 Echinops telfairi
TGGGTCCTAAAGGCCTTCAAAAATTGTAAAGTGCTTACAAGCGAGAGTCTAGTTGAGACAACATGGGATTAGAAGTCGCTAATGAGCCCAATCAGAATGGAAAGAGCTCAACCAACTTCCAGAAACAGATTTGTACTTGGGGTAAAAGTCAGTAAGGAAGTCAAGCCACTTAATAGTACATGTAGAAGTCTTTCCATTGGTATGTGCTGACTACAGACGGCAGAGGGGAGCTTCAGAACAGCACCTGTGGAGTTGGGACAATGCTACCCTCTACCTCCATGGAAGTATATGGTGAAAGAGAGATAGATAATCAGATAAGCAAACCAATTGAGAGAAAAAAGAATTTTATCAGAGGAAGGTGGAACACCACTTTACAGAACTATTCAAATGATCAGATTATACCAACCTTTAGAGAAATTAGATACTTCATTTCTCCTCCAATTACAAAAAGACAAAACAAAAACAACCCCAGAGAGTTAGGTTTCAGAAAAGGAGATTAGTCCTAGACAAAGTTTCTTTGTCATATCTCCAGATTGTGTATGGGTTAAGCTTCCCTGGAGGGTAGCGGTGGGCTAGCAGCTGGGCTGCTAACTGCAAGGTCAGCATTCTGAAAGGACCAGTGGCTGCACTGGAGAAAGATGGGGCTTTCTCCTCCCACCATGCTCTACTCCTTGCAAACTCCCAAGGACAGTTTTCCTGTCCTGCGGGGTCACTCTGAGTCAGCCTCGACTCCATGGCAGTGCGTATGATTTATGACTTATGACTTTGATATATTTACTATTTAACTACTCTCTATCATTTATTTTTTATCTTTCTGATCTGTCAAAGAATAAGTTAAACAATCTGGTTATATTCATTTTGATTACTTTATCCTTGCATGACTAATGCTTTTTGCCTTTATTTCTTCAAATGATAGGTTATTTAAAACTTTTATTATAATTACTGTCATTGTAAGCAATAATATTACTATGATTGTAACTGTTGTAATTGATATAAAATGATCACTTTTCAACTTACTTTTTTTGCCTAAAATTCTACTTTGTTAGTACATTACCACTTCAATTTCTCTGTACTTTACCTTTTCCTGTGTCATTTTGTTTTCAATTTCTCTTGAAAAAGTGTGGAGGTTGCTGTTTCTTTGAACTAATCCCTTAATAAAGATCTTAACTGTTCTTAAATCTTTTATTTTTATGCCTATTCTGCATATTTGTCAATAGAACTTGAAATTTCTATCGTCTAAAAATTCCATTACTAAAGTATCATTATACATGTTTTATTTCTGAGTTTTTCCTTTCAAAATTATTTTTATTATTGCATATTGCACATTTAATTTTCATTCTATGTTTTCTAGCTATAGGATAATTGTCCCTACTTAGCCATCAAAATTTGAATAATTTCAAAGCTAACTGTCAAATCCTTTAGGACTAGTTAACAGATTCTTGAGCTTTGAGTTAGCTGCAAACTCCCTGCCATCAGTCAATTCCTACTCACAGCGACCCGATAAGACAGGGTAGAATTTGATAGCTGGGCACCATCAGCTT
>NW_022111369.1:29107804-29129415 GCF_000313985.2 Echinops telfairi
ATTGTGATAAGAGTTGTATGAGCCCCTAATAAAATGATTAAAAAAAAAAAAAAGACAGGGTAGAATTGCCTTTGCGGGTCCCAAGATTGTAAATCTTTACAGGAGTAGAGAGGCTCGTCTTTTTCTGGCAAAGCAGCTAGAGGTTTCAGCCTGCAGACAAAGAGTAATCTGCTGAGCCACCATGGCTCCAAAAAAGAAAAGTTTTTTTAATTTTAGGTTACATGGTGCTTTAATAACTGCTGAACTCTTGCATAGAGATTTCTTTTGCTGTTGCTGCTGCGATGTAAAACTAACAGCCTGATATGAGATCATTTGCTTTCAAATAGTCTCCCTTCAAATCTACAGACAGATCAATTTCTCATAACATTTTTGGCTCCAAGGAACCCTGACAAGGGCCCAATTTTGTGTTGAACATACCTTTTAAACAGTAATCCCCACGTCACCCGTGGTAAGCATTAATAAACTCTAATCTCTATGTCTTTGCCTATTTTGGATTCTTTCACATAAGAAAGTGCTATCACACAATATTTGTACTTTTGTGTTTGACTTATGAGTGTTTTCAAAGCTCATTTCACTGTGGGTAAAAAACACCGCTATTAAGGTTTGATTTCATACGTACACAGGCCCATTCCAAACAAACATATCTAAACATGTGGCTGTGATCAGTGATGGCTGCAGACCTCTCTCAGTAATATACTTGTCTTAGTCTCATTAAAATCAATACAGAAAACTCACTGCTAGCAGATCGCTTCTGACTCACTGTGACCGTATTAAGACAGAATAAACTGCCCCTTAGGGTTCTGAGACTTTAACTCTTTACAGGAAACCTGATCTGTCGCCCAATGCCTCCTCTTTCTCCCTTAGTCTCAATAATGAGACTAACCAATGAAAATCATTAGCCTCATTAGTATGCCTAAAATCAAGTAAGAATCCTATAAAAACAGTGCTCCTAAGGGGATCTGTGGGTCAGTTACACTCAAGGTAAAAGAGGTCTGCTTCAAAGGTTATGTTAACTGTGTTTTGAGATTCCAAAGGGTCATGTTGATAAATTTTATCCAAGGACACAGAATGATAGTGGGGACCTATTATGAAGGCATTATAAGAAAATGGACACTGCACTAGGGAGAAAAGCCTGGGAAAGTAGCACTGAGGAATTCCTGTTCCATCTCAATAATGTACCACTAATTCTTAGAGCTAGCAAGGACTCTCCTAGATTTTCTTTGAGAAACCACTCTATAACCCTAATCTTGTCCTTCAGCCTTCTTTGTTCTAAAATCCTAAGAACATTTCAATGGAATAAGATTTGGGTCCCTCACTGATCCCAAAACCCTTGTTTTGATATGGTATAAATCTAAGTGTGCAGAATTCTTTGGGAAAGGGCTAGAGAGATGGAATCATGGGCTTCAGAAGTGTCTGGATTGAGATAGAAGCTATGTCTAGAAACAATAGCTTCAAATTTTATGTAAAAAAATCTTTGTATGGTTTTATAGAAATACCTTTTGACTTACCTTTGTGTATACCACACCCCGATAGTAGGCATTTTACCCACCAAGCGAACATCAAGCAACTTGCTCTGAGTTAGTGTACCCAGCGGCGTTGCCTGGGAAGGTTCTCTCTGGTCACAGTGAATTTTTTCATAAAAGCAGCTTTATTCAAACCTCATTTTTTGATGATGGCTGACTTAACAGCCTGTGGCTGAGAAATGTTGTTTCCTGCTCTGGAAAAATTCCACAGACTTGTGATGGTGAACGCAGCTTACAAGGACAGCACTATGGGAAACCTCAAGTGTATGAGTGGTTTGCTTGTTTCAAAAAAGGTGAAATGTCAATTGATGACAAACCTCATTCTGGATGTCGGTCAACTTCCCATGATGAAAAGTCGACTCAAAGTGTATTTGGTGTTTGTTCTACCAGATTAGACTGTTAATCAAGCTTTCTATTTAGAGCTTCTGAAAAGATAGCATAACAGCATGTGACCAAAAGGCCTGATTTGTGGCAGATGGGGGATTGCTTTTGCCACCATGACAATGCACCCGCTCACGTAGCCATCTCAGTGCACCAGTTTTTGGCAAAAACAGGATGCCTCGCTTGCGCTACCCACCTTACTCACCTGACCTTGATCCATGCAATTTCTTTTTGTTTTTACAAATGACGAGGGACATGAAATGACAAAAATTTGATGGTGTAGGGGTCTGGCTAGACCGTAGCATGCACACTGGTACAGATAAGAGCCCTCCACACATGGAATCCAGGATGGATAAATCCCTCAGGAACAGTAAATAAGAGTAGGGATACCATGAGAGTAGGGGAAAGGTGGGGGGAGAAAGGGGGAACCAATCACAATGACTGATGTATAACATCCCACCCCCACCCCCAGGGGGATGAACAACAGAAACATTTGTGAAGGGAGAGAGCAGATGGTGTAAAATATGAAAATAATAATAATTTATCAAGGGTTCAGGAGGAGGGGAGGGTGGGGCAGGGAGGGAAAAAGAGGAGCTGATACCAAGGGCCCAAGTAGAAAGAAAATGTTTTGAAAATGATGATGGCAACATATGTACATATATGCTTGATACAACTGATGTATTGATTGTTATAAAAGCTGTTAAGCATCCCCAATAAAATGATTAATAAGAAAAAACAAAACCCAGAAAGAGAGATATTAGGAAAAAATGATGGAGGTGATATACTGGGCGGTTTGCAAGAGTTAAAGGTAACAGAGGCAAATACTGTTATGAATTTTGAAAAGAAGATGAGGTGAAGCAAAAAATGAGGGCGGTGCTAACAGCAACCCAAACAGATGAGTTTGAAAAATGATTCTAACAATGGAATCGCAGATTTGATGAATGTATTAATTGTAATGGAGAATACTTTGAAGGCAAGAAGGTTGTTTTGTAAAAAAAAAATTAAATACATAGCTTTGAAAAGAAAAAAATCCAGTTTGGGGGGGTAAACCCTCATATTTATCGATACATCTGTTGATAAATCTATAAATGGAAAAGGGTAGTTTTCTAACTTCTGCATCTCTGAGTTAAGGGCAAAACAGGAGGTGAGTCTACCTCCTTTCTTACCCACTTCCTTGAAGGTATTGCTCATTTAAATCAAATAGCACTGCATTTCTCAGTCCAGTACTGGAACTAATGGAGACACTTTCTGTCCTCCTTGAGATTATTTACTGATCACATTCGTTTTGAAGAGCTGTTCTGAACTTTTGTCTTTTTCTCTGCCGGCAGGGCATTTGGCTTTGAAGTTAAAAGCGGCACACAGATTTCCTTGGTAGTATTTTCACTCGAAATGCTGCTCAGGGTTTAAAGGAAGTAAAGAAAACCCCTTCCTTTGCTTTCAACAATTCTGAGCTGATACATCTAGCAGTATGAGACCTTCTTACTCTCTCTATTCACTGAGCAGAACAGCCGAGAGATTTACCACGACAACGAGTTCGACAGTCAACACGACGATTCCTAGGACAATCTTTGTCAAGAAGCAATCTTTCCTAAGCCACCTGGGGTGGAGGGTGGGATAAAAAGATGGTGGGCTCAATCATTTTTTAAAAATGATTGCTAAGTTGACTTGCATGAGACAAGGGCAGAAATGTGTCTTGTTCCTGAAACGGAAGGGTTAAGGAAGCACAGAGAGAGAGATTAGCCCGAGATGACATGTTCTGTGCTCTGGCACCCAACTTTTCATTGGAACCCCAAATTCACCAAATATGGAATAGTTTTCTAGAGTAAAATTCAAAATGCTGTTTGTGTTCCTAGGGATCATTGAATTGGCTCCATTGCGGTTCTACTCAATGTGCAGAACACTGCCCAGTCTGAGCTGCTGTGAATTACCTGCTGTGGCTGCTCTAGCCATACATAGTCTTTGTACCTTCCGCAATAGTGACTGGGTGGACCATGCAAATAAAGTGCATGCGACTATGAGAAGACTGTTCAGGTTTGCCATCACGCCGGGTATAAAATGAGCCATCTCATACTCAGGAACAGGGGACCTCGCTACCAAGAAAGAAGAGTCAGTCGTGGTGTTTGTCCTTTGGACCCTGATACCTATGAACTGAACCTCCTCATTCCAGTGGACAGAGGCAGAGAACAAGCGACATGGTGGAGCAGCATTGACAGCAGAGGCAGCATCATCAAGAGCACAAGACGAGTGGTGGGTTTCCTGGGCCACAGAGCTAAAACTGAGTGCCTTCGGGCAGCAGATCACTGGCTAAACAGAGTGCTTCCAGGCACTTCCTTGGTGGTGTTCTGCTGAATCACAGAGCTAGTTAAGCACCTTCCAGCTGAGACTTTACAGCAGTGTCACGACTTGGGAATTGTCCCCTTTAGTACTGCAAAGTCTTTTCCCTGTGGATGAGGAGCCTTCAAGAGGACCAGCAAAGGACCCTGCGAGGCATGGAATTTAGGTTGGAGCCCTTTTGCTTGGGAATAATGGTGAACTGGTCTTAACCCAAGCCAGTTACTTTGAATTAAAAGCTGCAATGCTCTATTTCTGCAGAGAGGGCCCAAAATACTCCCCACCATACTCCCAATCTACCTATGGGTTATATGAGACAAAGGAACCCTGGCAGCAAAGTGGTTATTTATTGGGCTGTGAACGACAAGGTCAGCAGTTTGAAACCACCAGCCATTTCTCAGGAAAGGAAGAGCTTTTTATTCCCATAAAGACTTACACTCTTGGAAATGCACAGGGACAATTCTACCCAGATCTATAGGGTCACTATGGGTCAGCATGGACTTGATGGCAGTGAGCTTGGTTTTGGGGTGGGAGGTGTACACTAACCAAAAACCTACTACTACTGTGGAGTCAATGTGACTCACAGTGACCCTAAAGGATTGTGGACCTGCTCCATAGGAATTTCAAAGGTCGAAATCTACCACATCTTTCTTGGTCATGGAGTAGTTGCGGAATTCGAACTACCAACCTTTAAGTTAGCAGATCAACACAATCCATCTTGCCAACATCGCCATTTCTAAGTCAACTTCAAAGTAGGGATCAGGAGGTCCAAAAGATTCCAAGTCACTCTTAGGGGGAAAGAAACGTCTAGAATCCCTGACAGGAACATTCCTGTGTTGTATCCCCCTGGTTTGGGATTTGACACTATTATTATTCAGTATGCACTCGAAAGGAGTGAGATTATCTTTTGAGCTACTAGATACTCAATCCTAAATCTTTTATGTGTATAGGTCAGATATTTCCTATAAAGAAAAACGTTATTCTTAAAGTCTTGTTCTGTGATAGCCTTTAAAAAAATGTTAATGGTTTGAGAGTTTTAAAAAAACTGTTAGTTATATCTTTCTTTTTGACTGAAAGCTCTTTTTTTCCTTTATAAATAAGTCTTTTTGTTGATCTTAGAAGAAACTAGATGCAAATTAGGTATAAGCTATTGTTATTAACAAATTGCCCTTGAAAAGAAAGTATCTTTGTTGGAGGTAAATTTTTGTATTTTAAGAAACACTCCAAAATCTGAATACCCAGAAACCAAAAAAAAATCCCTAAAACTACAGTCATCAGTCTGTTCCAATCACAGGGTGTCCAAGACTGCAAGCCTTTACGAAACCAGATAGCCTCCTCCAGAGTGGCTGGTGGGTTTGAACTGCCAACCTCGCAATCTGCAGCCCAATGCTTATCCCACAGTGCTTATCCCACAGATAGCAACTCTAAAATATCATAGTCCCTTTTGATTTATTAGTTATAATGGCAATAGTTGATAATCTCACCACAGAATCACTCTGAAAATCCCCAAAGGGTTTGCTGGATTTCATAAAATACACCTACAGGTCCATAAAGAAGTTACACTCAATATGTCAACATCTGTCATTAGATTGGCCACGGCTGTGGGAGAAGACAGTATGTTTACATATTTCCTGATACCTTAACCTCCGCTTATTTTTCCTCTGGTTGCCCACATTATACCAAACAAGTATTCTCCTAACTCCCACTTTCCCAATTAGTCTGAGTTTTGTGACATCTCTCAAATCATCTGTAATAATATGCCTTTTTAAAATAATATATACTTTTATAGATGGTAACAATCAGAATTTGTGAATATTTTCTTAAAGGTGCACAAAGTCAAACAATAGCAGAAATGGCTAAAACTCTCATTCTGGGCAGATATGAGGGGAATGTGATGGTGTAATGGTTATGCGTTGGGCCGTGATACACGTGATCAGCAGTTCAAAACCACTAGCAGCTCCTTGAGAGAAAAAGTGGGCTCTTTACTTCCATAAACAGTTTCAGTCTCAGAAACCCACAAGGCATCACTATGAGTCAGTATTGAATTGATTTAGGTTTGGCAATATTCAATGGACCCCTGGTAGTATAGTGGTTATGTTGGGCTGTGATCCACAAGATTCACTGTTTAAAACAACCAGCTACTCTGCAGGAGAAAGACGGGCTTTCTACTTTCATAGAGTTGCAGTCTCAGAAACTTATAGGGGCAGCTCTTCCTTGTTTTATAGGATCACTATGAGTCAGCATAAATAAAATGGCAGTGAGTTAATTTAGACTTTTGTTTGCTGTGGTTATTGAAGATAGCCAGGATGCAACTTCCTGGTGGATCTAATAAATTAGAATTATGTACAAGAAAGATTTTTGTTTTACAAGATTATGGAATCTGCATGCACATTTTATATAAACATTTATAAGAGAACACAAAGTTAGGTAATTTCAATTATAAAGGAAGTTTACGACATAATGTTAGCAAAAAGTGCTATGAAAAATGCAAAGCACAATTCAAATGATACAGTAACATTATCAACATCAAGTTTCAGAACTTCTCGGTCTAGGATAGACCCTTCTAACTTCTTTAGCCCTGTCCCTTTTTCAGGGGGGCGGGGGGAATAAAATGTTTGTAATATAGGCCACGTGCAGAATAAAGAGTGGGTATCTTCTACTTTGGCAGCCCCCTAGATAGTTCCAGTGCTCCCCCAGGGGTGGTTGGTATCCCCCACTTCGGAAAACACTGCCTACAGAAAGCCAATAGCCTCCTGACCTATCCATGCAGTCCCATTTCCTTAGGTCTATTTGGTGATATTGTCTAAACCTAGGAAGGTGTTAACAATAATGCTCCCCCACCCACCCACCCAAGAGGATTTTCAGATGTCTTCTGACAAGGTCATCCTCAAACCACAAGCCTCTGCTCAAAAGACACATTTTTGAGTAGATCTGACAGCGCCATGAAAGATAATCAGACAAATGCTCTAAAATCCCCCAAACAATAGAAAAGCTACCTGTGACTGCATAGAGAAGGCTGGGCATAGCGGCTAGGTGGTTTCCTCTTATCCTTCTTTGGGGGCGATTTTATAAATGATCCTGTATTATTTTGGTAAAATGTTGTGAGTGCCCTGTTCACTGCTAGCTTACCTATTTTAAAGGTATTTTATTACCTCAGTGAATCAAATGGATATTATTAAATTCGATTTTCTTCTACACACAAAGCCAACATCTGTTCACTCTATTAGGATGCTGAGAGGCCTGGGGCAGAAAAATTACAATTCCATTTCCGTTTTCTGCTATAATTCAAGTTAAGATGCCTTAAACATCCCTATATATCTCACTGTGCTTAGCCAAGAGATGGACAGTTAATCACTTATCAATGGATTAACCTTTCCATTTTTACTGAGATAAATTACCATATTCTAGCCACTAGCGATCCCTTTCTCACTTATCTCATGAAAAAGCGATGCCTTTTAAGAGTTTTCCCCAATGCAGCATCATGGCTTTGAGTAGAGCACGGAATCTGTGGAGCCAACTCCTGAGACACTTTTCTAAGGCATAATAACAGTAATTAACATACCAGGGGGCGCTGGTGGTGCAGTGGTAACCTTGTGGTTGAGAGCCACAGGTCTGCTCCTACTGCCCCTCCACAGGACAAGGATAGGCCTTTCTAATCCCCTCCAGAGTTAGTCTCAGAACTCACAGGGGTAGCCCTAGTCTGTCCGTCCTGTCTGTCAGTAATCTACTGGATGGCAGTGAGATTGGTTTCTTTGGAATAAAGCAGGAGACCCTAAGTCATGCAAATGTTAAACAATCTACAAGTTGGTGACTGAACCCACCCAGGAGTGTTTTGCAAAGGCAGGTCTGGTGATCTGCTTGGAAAGGTCGGGGCCCTAAAGCCCTATAAAGCTGTTGTATGCTGCACACCTAGTCAGCCACCTTGAGTCCGATCAACTCAACAGCAGCTGAAACACTCTTTATTCTGAAACAGGCCCCATTCTTAGCATATTTAATTAAAGTCCACATAGTGACTCAGTCCTCACAAAAGCGCAAAAACACAAACCTCTGAGGCATGTACTACCTACCCCTTTGTACACCGATAGGTTAAGTACTTTGTCCATGGTCACATAGCAGTCTTCAGCATCTGCTCTTAGACATTACTTCTCTCTGCTCTAAATTAATGTAGTCCAGTTTTAATACTAGTTCAACAAAATAAATGTGATACTCTTCTAGACGACTTTAAAAAGACCATGCAAAAATGGAATTAAAAGATCATTCTCAGTGATTTTTATTGAAAAAGACCAATATCAAAACCAAGCCCACTGCCAGAGTCAATTCCGACTGTATAGTAGCCCTTTATGACAGCAGTTCACAACCTGTGGGTCGTGACCCCTTTGGGGGCTGAATGACCCTTTCATAGGGGTCACCTGATTCATAACAGTAGCAAAATTTGTTATGAAGTAGCAACCAAAATGATTTTATGGTTGGGGAGGTCACCACATGAGGAACTGTATTAAAGGGTCTCGGCATCAGGAAGGTTGAGAACCACTGCTATTGGACCCACAACTGCGCCTGTGGGTTTCTAAGACTAACTCTTTCCTGGAGCAGAAACTTTCTCCCAAGAAGCAGCTGATGGTTTCGAACTGCTGACCTTGTGTGGTTAGCAACTCAAAATGTAACCAGGGCTTCTCTGACTGAAAAACATACCGTATGAAATCATGATATACTTTACTAAGGTTTAAAGAGTTACAAAAATATCAAGTAGCTCAGAGAGAAAAACTGTTTCTATAGCTAGATGCTTAAAGGGAACAGGATCCCTGGTGGCACAGCGGGTTAAGTATTGGGCCGCTAACTTAAAAGTCATTGGTTCAAAACTACCCGTTGCTCCTAGAGTCACAGTGTGACACACCCCATGGAGAAGTTCTACTCTTTCTCTAGCATCACTAGGAGCCAACATGGACTCCATGCTAGTGGGTGGGTTTGTTTTCTGTGTTAAAAAAATGGTAAGTATTAAGATTTACCCTTACTTCTTCGAATTGCAATGATATGGGAACTGAGTGCTACATTGTAAAAATGAAGACTGACATCCCACCAACTACAAAGAAATTCGCCCTAGTGATTGGATGGAAAACCCCTTTTTCTAGTGACATTTCAGCCTTCTCCTGCCTTCCTTCATTACACTGAATTGCTAATTACCAAAAATACTGTTGGTACAAAAATGGCATACTTAAGGATTTGACTATTTTCTTAAGTTCTCCATAGTCATACTGAAATATTTCAGATATAATTTCTGGTGGTCGCTTTTGAGTTTCTCAGTAGTGGAAACATAATGGAAATGGACACTTTACCCCACCATTTGTCATTCCATAAATTAAAGTTCAGAAGATCATAAAAATTAAATTTGAGAATTTATTGAGTGCCAGTAGTGTGAATGATTCTCTGATATACACAATGCAATGCAGGCTCAAAGAAAACAACCCCTGACCTCACGTCCCTCATGATCTAATTTGTATAATACAGATTAAAACAGTGGAGAGGTCAGTTACATGTCCGCCCAATTACTAGTGTCAGCATTAAAGGTGTAGTTCCAGGAATCAAAAGAAATGGAAGTCTGACCTAAAATCATGGACAGAATGGGACATATTTGGCCTTGGAATCCACAGCACCTCCAATCAGACAATTAAGTTCCACTGCCGATGAGAAGTCAGAAAAGTACAAATACAAAAGACTCAAGAGCACTATTCGTGATTTTTGCTATTTTGGATCTTCTGCTTTCTTCTTATTATTGTCCGTAGTCTCCTTAATACCAATTTATCAGACAGAAGCATGTCATCTTGTTGTTCGAGATAATCCAGTAGATTTTCAGTCCATTCAAGTGCAGCTTTATGACTAATATGTTTTTCTGGATTCAGTTCTGTTTTTCTGGTCTTACTGAAAGGCTTTTGCTCAGCAGGTTTGGCCTGGTCCTCAGCACCTTCACCGTCAGTTGGCCTCTGACAGCTCGAGTCATTACTCTGAGAGTCAAACCACTGGTCCATATGCTCAATGTCAGCATGGTCACAGTCTGCTGTATTCTGCAAGACCGTTGATAGATCAGCTGCTAAAATGGCTCCCTCATCAAGGTTCACACTAGCATTCTCACTGCCAGGGAAAAGTTTTTTCCATGCTTTAGTTATCGTACTTGACTTTACCATACTCCATGCTCTTGACACTTCATAAATGGCATCCAACACGGTCAAGTTCTTCCAAAACATTTTTGGGTCAATTCCTTCATCCATGTATCTCTGGAGAAGTCCTGCTCGGTAGTATCTTTTCAGTGTGGCTAGGACTCCCTGGCTCATAGGCTGAATTAGGCTGGTAACATTAGGTGGCAAATACTTGACGATAATTCTACCATCATCTGAACTCAACAGCTCTTCATGTGGATGTGCCGGGGGGAAGTCCAAAAGCAGCACTGCTTTCTCTAAAAGCCCCTTGGACTTCAAATGCTTCTGTACCTGCGGCACAAAGTATTTTTCAAACCACTGTCTGAAAACAGAATGCTCGATCCATGCCCCCTTTTGACTGAAATAAGTGACTGGAAGGTTGGAGAGGTCAGTCCCTTTAAATGCTCGGGGCTTTTTTGCTTTCCCCACAACGCAAAGATTAAGTTTGTGTAAACCTGTGGCATTTGCACAGCACATTATAATGATTCTCTCTCTGCTTGACCTGTACCCAGAACTGCTTTGCTCGGCTTCCAGAGTTACTGTCCTTGATGGGAGACATTTCCAGAACAATCCAGTATGGTCAGCACCATAAATCTGCTCTGGCTGCAGATTCTCCTTCTCAACAAATTGCTGAAAGTTACCGCAGAATTCATGGGCAGCAGTTTCATCTCCTTTTAATTTGGTTCCCTTACTGGCAGCCTTTGGAATACCGTGACGTTGCTTAAATCGAGTGAGCCAGCCAGACGAAGCATTAAAATCACCTTCCATCCCTAACGCATCAAAAAAGAACTTAGCTTGTTTGGCACAAATTGTTCCTGACACTGGAATCCCATCTGTCTTCTGTTGATTAAACCACTCTATCATAACCCTGTCAAGTTCCTCATATGTTGATGATTTCATGGATTTTCGCTTGGATACGCCACTTGTAGGGTCTGAACTGTTTGCATAGTTTATAATCCTGTCTTTGTTCTTTTTAATATCCCGAACTGTAGATTCACCAATTCCATATACCACAGAAAGTTTTTTGAAAGAGGTGCCTTCCTCGAGTTTCTTAATGATATCAAGCTTGTCTTTAATTGTCAACACCACACGCTTTCGTTTCCCCAGCATTCTAAGTCTAATCGTTTGGCAATTACTTGGACAAGGTATTTAACACCTCTGGTTGGTTTCTACTATGAGAGACCAGAAAATTGGGTCTTATGGCCCCTCTTTTCCCTCCCTGTCCCCCCAAGACCTATATGGCTAGTATGCTGGTCAATTTCCAGAAAAGTCTATGAGTCTTCACTTACTGTTTTAAAATTATTTTAAAGTCATAAAGACAGAGTGCCAGCAAAACTCAATCTAAGTGGGATCTACCAGTGCCTAGACTGTGCATGTTAGGCTCTCATACGCAGAAACTCGGGCAGAGAAGAGCCCCACAAAACAGCTAGTGCTGTTTTTAAAACAAGGACTTATTTCAATTAATCTTTCTTCCTCCTGACTTAAAGATCTTTTTCATGAACTACAATCTCACCTGTTAGAGGTGAGAACCTCCTGGTTAGAGGTGGAACCAAGACAGTCCTCCAAAATGGTCCTGCTGAATACTGACTTCTCTTCGTGGCTGCAGGTGAGCTGTTTTGTACAGCCACAAAAACTTGGGTGGGGATATTCTGGGAAATGTGCTAAGGGGGAAAAATAAAACACGGCTGCTTAATTCAAGAGGGGGCTTGCAGACTCAACATCCCAGTCCCCAACAGCCTCAGTCTGTCAGCGCACAGGATGGAATGCTGGCTCTTCGGGGCCAAGACTTACAGGTGACGCGGAAAAACGGTTATGGAAGTCAGAGGCAGAAAACCCTAACAGGTCGCACACTGATCCCAAATGTCTTTGAGGACTAAAAGGCGCAAGAGGTGGTCCAGAGGTGGTGTCACATGACCAAGCGGCAACGCAAGCATCAGAAAACTTCACTGGGGAGCAAGGACCCCTGCAGCCACCACTGGAAGGCTCAGTGAAAAGAATCGCGGCAACAGTCCGTCCTCGGGGGGCCAAGCCAAGTTCTTCCGGTGGGGTTGCAGAAGAACTCCGAGCCTCCGAAACCTACGGAAAAATACACACACATTGTTTCCCGTTTTCTCAATAGCAGGGTCTCTGACATTGGAAGGGGGAGGAGGGGCTGAACGCCTGAGATTAAGTGGAATAGCACCAACCTTCCACGTTATCGGGAATGACGGAGAGGGGAGACCTCCAATGCCTACCTCCCGAGAGGACCAGGGCAGAGAACCGGACTAGCGCGGGCCTTTCCCCGCAGGCGAGCTCCGGGGCGCGGGGCGTCGGTCCTTGTGCGGAGGGAGTCGGTTCCCAGGCTCGCGGCCGCCACGGGGTGTCAGCGCCGCTGCCGGCGGGCGAGCGAGCGGGCGCGCGGCCGCCCCCGGTGCGGGGGACGCCAGCCCGCGGCGAGGGCCTCGCTCCCCGCCCCCCGCGGGGGCCACACCGCACCGAGTAAATGGGGGCTCCCGAGGGAAGTCGAGACTCGCAACGCGAAGCAGGGGCGAGAACCGGCGAGGAGCGCGCGTCGCCGCCGGAGCCGGAAGGCGGGGGATTAGGGAGCGCGCACGCGCCCCCGAAGCGTTGTGTCGGCGCGGGGCGGGGCCTGCCCTGGCGAGCGCGCGCTCGGCTGTGGGCGGGGACTCGGGTACAGCTCCTTGCAGAGGCGCAGGGGCCGGACCGAAGTGCACCCTGCTCCCGTTCCCTGCTGCTGACAGTCCAGGAGGGGGCGGCACACGCTCGCTCCTTCCCGGCTGTTCTGCATTTTCCGGGACTCCTTCACGGCAGGCTTCCTCCACTGCCCCGCCCCCGCTCCGAGGAAATTGCACCCCCTGAGAGCTTTCAGGCATCGTTGGGGGCCTACAGCCCGCTGCGAATGGGGCAGCGCGAGCGCACGTGAAGCGTGTTTACAAACAGCAACTGCTGCTCCCTCAAGAAGGCACCCTCTACCCACGCCTCCCAGTGCCGCTTCCTGCCTCCTACCCCAAGTCCCAGCCCTGGCCCCGCCCCGGCCTGCCCTCCCTGAGCTGAGATCAGCCGGTGCAGGCAGCTGCTGGCTGCAGGCAGGCAGGCGCACCGTGAGGGTGTGGGTCAGCTCACCCAAGCCAGCCCGCCCTGGGAGAGTGAAATGCTGAAGGCCTTGCAGGGTATGGATCTGAGCAGAAAGCATCATCTGCTTCCCGTGGAGCAGCTCGTGGTTTCGAACTGCTCACCTTGTGGGTACTACCTACCCAGTACATTAACTCGCGTCGCTACCAGGGCCCTGAAGAGAATTGAAGTTTACCATAGACGCCTTTAACTGCATTCAGAGATACTTTATATTTTCAGTGGTTTAAAAGGAACGAATCCTGGCACTGCTGGTGAACCATGCCTTCCCTGCCAGGTTCCCAGACCCTGTTCCCAGCAGAGCCAGAGAACCTTCCAAAACCCTGTGTCTGATGCAGCACCTACCTGATGACCCAGAAAACAAGGCTTGCTTGCTGCCCCTGTGTCTCTCCTCCTCTCTTTGTTTTCTTCTGTATAGCAATATTTGGAAGACTGGTAAGTGCTTTTAGTACATATATCTAACGTTTCTATATAAATGTCCAACCCTTTTTATTTTACCATGAAGTAACATAGTAATTCAGCCCCTGTTTGGCAGGCTAAGTGGTGGCTAGAAGCTGTCAGAAACCCGGGGAAAGGAATCCACTTGAGCGTACAGACTGCAGGAAATAGAAAAGCATCATTTGTGTCTGTCTTGTGATGACGATCAGGCTCCCCTGCCAGAGCTGATGAAGCGCCTTCCTCAAAATCATAGCCTGTCATCATCTGGTGTGATGGAAATTACTTGAGATCATAGTGTTTTTAGTACGTACCTGTTTCCCCTGTAGTTAGACACTCCCCACCACACCACTACCCCTCCATCCCCCTCCCCTGCCCACCAATCATCAGTTCCACATAGTCCTGGTTAGTCTTTGGGTAAAATATAATTTCATGCTAGTTTTATACCACTTCAAAGCTCCCTCGTTTTTTGTGTTTTCATTTTCTCTCCTAATAATGGAGCATAAAACAGCTGTCTCCAATTGTATTATTTATTCTTCATAATGGAAGAGAGCTAACATTTACTAACTGTCAAGCATGTGTTGGCAAGGCAGCCTGTAACCAGAGCGATGCCTGGCACACACACCTCCCCCCCCCCCCACGGAGGATGTGTGGAGCTTATTGGCGTCACTCTAAATAAATAAAGATGAATCTTGCCCCTTTTCTCTCTTCCCCATTCTCCCCCAGATACCACCTGTGCTAGCATTTTATCTCCTTTTCCTCACCTTCCGTGAGTTCAAATCTGAAACACAGTCCACCCACAAGTTCCTGGATTTTCTCAATATTTAACTACAAGGCTGTTGTATTTAGCAGACGTGTGCTAAGACATTACATGAGGCAGGTTTGCCTTACATGTTTTTTTATTTTTATTTTTTTTCTAGCAGACTTTTTGATAAGGACAACTACTCACTGTCACGGAGTCAATACCTGGTAGAACTGCCTCTGAGTTTCTGAGACTGTAACTGTTTGCTGGAGTAGAAAGCCCCATCTTTCTCCTAAGAAGCAGCTACTGCTTTCGAACTGCTGACCTTGCTGATTGCAACCCAATTCATAACCACTAGCCACTGGGGCTCCTTTGGATGGGGAAGGAATCACTAATTGTAGCAGATATGTTAGCATGAGCCTGGATGGGAGCGCACAAAACCTACCACACCACACCCCTGCCATTGAGTTGTTTCTGACACATAGTGACCCAATAGGATGGAGTAGACCTTTGGGTTTCAAAGACTGTAAATCTATGTGGAGCAGTCAACTTCAGCTTGCTCCCAAGAAGTGGGGTGATGGTCGACCTAGCAGACTACTGCTTAACCCACTTCCAGGGCACCTTTCATTGGCGGCCAGGACCTAGAGGAGAGCGTCCTTAAAGTGGGGCATGCTCATTTTATGGAGAGCTCATTGACCTTTGGGAACTTTCTGTCAGTCCTTTTAACTGGTTCTTGCTTTTCCATCTCTTCTTTCCCTTCCTGTCTTGTTTTTCTTTCATCTCTGGGTTCCCCTGCTCCTCTGGGCTCAGCTACTTGTGAGAACTGATGATTCTTCTCAGTTGCATTTGCAGGGCATTTGGTACTTTCTTCTCTGATTCGCTGTGCTGACTCAGTCTCTAATCAGATGACACAACTCGAAAGGGAATTCTGCTGCCAGTTTTTCTTTCCTTCTCCATATGTAAAATCTCCCTCAATTCTTACAACAGTCCTATGAGGTAGACGTTACTCTACTTTATTTCCAAGACAATGTAGTCTAATACATAGATATGCGAATCTGTCAAAGAGTAGGTGGCAGAATGAAAACTTACACCAAGTCTTTGTGCTTTAAAACACTGCATTCTGTCCAGCTTAACAGCAAGTTCTGGTGGCAAAGTAGGTTGTTGAGGTGCTAACAGCAAGGTCAACAGTTTGAAACTACCAGCTGCTATGAGGGAGAAAGATAAGGCTTTCTACCCCAATACGATTTACAGTCTCGAAAAGTGAGAGGATAGTTCTACCCCCCTGTCCATTAGGGTCACCATGAGCAGCATCGCCTCAATGGCAATGAGATCTTTTTGCGTGTGTTTGGTCCATACTTATCACAATGGAAAAGTGACATGAGAAGAAGAAAGAGTATATTATGGTTATGTATCCAATAAAGTTGTCATTTATTAGATTGTAATATTTTGTCGTAACCTCCAAAAGGTACCCTTGTAGTGAGAGCTCTGTTTGCAGCAGTGTTGACCAGGCAGGCATGGCATTGGGTACATTGACATTTTTTTTAAATAGAAATTTTGAAAATCACTCTAAATCACTTGAAAGAAGCTGATGTTTTTCATTGTTTTACGAGTGCTTCTCTGCTGAGAGAATATCAATGCAAGTACATCATAGGGTTTTGTTAGGTTTGGGGGGTGGATGACCTCTGTTCTTCTCAACGCTGAAAGAATTCATGCGGCAGAAACACTTTTGTAAATTCCAGTAACTTTTATAAGAGAAAGGGAAGTTTCAGGTATTGCAGTCTCAGAAAGTACACGCTAGCTCTGGACAGTGTGCGGGCCAGCACAGGCACCGCCCGGGAGGTGGAGGCTGAAGATGGCCAATTCAGGAGAACGTGAGAAAACCACTGAAAAGAGCGCCTGAAGGGAGCCGCGGATGCGGAGTGCAGAGCGCAGGGAGAGGGGGCGTGGCCAAGGAGGGGGCAGCCTGAGACGGAGAGAAGCCGTGCACACCCCTGCCCCCTCCAACCTGCAAGAAAGCAAGCCCGAAACAAGAGGTGGAGTGCCATCAGTCTGCTGTTGATCTCCTCTTGTCCCCACTTGGGGGCTGGGCACGGTTGAGGGTACTGGCCGACCTTATTGGCTAAGTGTAGGCATACCTGTGTGATGTCATGTCACTGGTGCCTAGATGTGGGTGTGCTCAGGTTGGCTTCCACCAGGGCCTAGGTGGCCCAGGTGCCTATACCCAGTTCTGGATTCTCCCATAGGTGTCTAAGGCCTGATTCTTTTCCAACCCCTTGATTCTGGCAGGGCAACCCCCTTTATCTTTAATCTAGCCACCGGTCACATTCACTTTCACGGCCATCACGTTGAATATGACCAGCCATCAAGTTGGCCCCATCTCAGAGCAACCCTACAGGACAGGGTAGAACTGTCCCTGTGGGTTTCTGGGTTTCTCCTCTGACAGGAGGAGAAAGCCGCATCTTTTTCCTGTGGAGTGAGTGGCGGGTGGTTTCAAACTGTTGGTTAGTGGCCCAATGACTAACCACTATGCCAGAGTGTTCTTCACACCTAATGGTCTTGTAGTAAGTAGGGTATGTCTACGACAAGCACTGCTGTCAGGTCCCATGTCAGCTCACTCACAGCCAGCCTGTTGAAAAAGCAGGGCTGCCTCAGCGGGTTGTTAAAAAGCAGACTATCATCTCTTTCACGTGGGAACAACCGGTGGTTTCCAACCACCAGCCTTATAGTTTGCAGTCAAGCACTTAACCCATGGTGTCACCAGGATGCCAGGTAAGGTGACCAGACATCCTGCTTTTGGCGAGACAGTCCCGATTTTTAACAATTTTTCCTGGTCCCGCAGCATTTCAAAAAAGTCCCGATTTTTGGAAAGAATGCACGACAAGCTAGGGTATACGGTTATGGGCTGCCATGTAGCTATTTCGCCAAGATACGAGTTTTATCAATGGTGTCCCGCTTTTGTCCCGCTTTACCAATGTTAAAATCTGGTCACCTGACAGCTTTAGGAAGAGGAAAGTCTTACTTGTAAGGACTGTATATTTACTTTTATTTGTTTTCCATTCACATTATTTCTTCTCAAATGAGGATTTAATCACTGATTATTGCTTTGTGATATCTGAATTACCTACTCCAGTATGCTTAAGGTAAAGTCATGAAATTCTTGGTCATGACGCTGGTATTATTCCATCTGTCTTAAACATATTACCAAGGAGTGTTTGTCTCTTAATAATGGAAAAGATTTCCTGCTGGCTGAAAAATCAATGATTTCCATGCACACAAAAAAAGATGAGTTACACACAAAGAAAAGTCGTCAGCTACTTGAAGGAATGTAAAATATTGAGTGGAATTCTCTAGCTAAAACAGAATTTACTGTGTGTGTGTGTGTGTGTGTGTGTGTGTTAGAGTATGTGAAAGAAACTCAGTGAGGCCCTAAGTTAAACATTGGACTGCTTCCACAAGGCTGAGCCCACTGTGTCAAGCCATCATTTTGTGGCGCTTCCTCTTTTTTGCTGCCCCTCTGCTGTACTGGTGTCTGTTTCTCCTGATAGCATGTGCGAAATATATGGGACAAAGTACCTGCCGCCATCCTTGCTTCCAGGAGCATTCCAGATGGACTTCTTCCAAGACAGATGTGTGTGCTCTTCTGCTGGTCTAAGACACTTTCAATATTCTTCATCAACACCATAATTTAAATGTCAATTCTTTAAGTGTTAGTTCTTCTGTAGTCTTCTTTAGAACTGCCATATGACTCAGTAACCCCAGCCCTATCCAGTTAACCCAGAAAAGCTGAAAGCAAGACTCCAGCAGGAAATTGTATACCAATGTCCTGTGCGGTACTTTTCACAATAGGGAAAGGAGGAAATAGATGACATTTACTGCATGGAACTTTGGAGTACCTAAGAAGACTAGAGAAGCATTCACATTTAAAGACTTGAGCAGAGGGTCAGCTAAAAGGAGGAAGAGCCACGGAATGACGGACTGACACAGTGGATGCCACATGGGCTCCAATCTGAGGACAGCCGTGAGTGAGGATGGCTCAGGACCAGCCGTGGTCCGTTCTGCTGTCCATGTGATCGCACTGAGTCGGACTCGCAACAGCACGGTAGTTCTCTATCCAACTTTTCTAGGAGCTGCTCAAGTTTCCCCCGTGACTACACCATGATACATTCCCACCAGCATAATGAAGTCTTGCTAACATCTGCCAACGTCCTATTTCTTTTATTTTTTAAATCATTGGCCTTCTAATGGGGGTGGAGTGCTACTTCATTTTAGTTTTTATTTGCATCCCCCTAGGAGCTAATGGGCTAGAAACCAAAAGTAATTATGGCTAAAATGGGCTAAAAACAAATGTAATTATGAGGACGGTGCTGCACTTGGTAGTATTTCACTGAATCACAAGAGAGTAGCACTTAAACAACAACAACATGTGTGCATCAGCCATTGGAAGATACTCTTTGGTCATCTGTTCAAATCCTTTGGCATTTTTTTGTTTCGGTAGTCATTTTGTGAAGCATATTAGCTGTTTTTGAAGTTTGTGTTCCCCAATTCCTATAACCAGATCTGTTTCTATTGAGTGTTTTTACCTTTGCGAGAGGTCACAATTGCCTGGCTATTTTCATATATATCTCCATGTTATTGTATTTTCCCCCCATAATGCAGACTTATATTGCCTAGACCTCAGGAATTCCCAGCTGCAACTAGACTTCATTGTCAACCCAAGGCACGTTCTTTGTGGTGGAAAGATCTGCCTGTCTTAATGGACATCTTGATTCCTGCCTGAGATAATTTATTGTTCCAGCCTGGCCGATAAACACAAGTGGGATTAACTGAAGGGCAGAGAGATAAATGGCTTAGTAAGCCTCGCCTTTCTTGTTTCTCACTCTTTGATCATCGGACCAGTGTGCGGCTGCCTTGCTTGTTCTGTGCCTCAATTTACAGGTGAAGGCCAGCCTGGGTACACACACACTGGGCACCGGTGACATCATGTCACTGAGAAGGGCAAGACCCTCAACCATGCCCCACCCCACCCCAAGTGGGAATAGGAGGGGATAAAAGCACAGGTTGAGGGAGGGCCTGCTCTCTCGGGTGCTGTCTCCTTCAGATCGGAGGGCAGGATCACTCTCATGTGCACCTTCAGGGCTTGCGCTCTCTCTCTCTCAATCTCTCTCTCTTTGGTTCCAGGACTCCTCTTTTGGTTCTGTGGACTCCTCTAACATCCATTCCCCATGGGGTGTTTCGTGCTCTTCCAAAGCAGCCATTTTCAGTCGCGAACTTTCCCACGGTCCATGCCACATGGCCTTGCAAGCTTTCTAGACATAGCCTGTACTATCTGAGTCTGTACTACCCCAAACTTCCCTTTCCCTCATGAAAGTTCCTTGGATTTACAAAAGTGCTTCTGCGCATGAATTCTTTCAGTGTTGAGAAGTAAGAACTGAGGTCAACCATCCCAGAAACCTAACCCATCCCGTTATGAGGCAGCACTGTAGGATCTTGGGGGAGCACTGGTGGCAGTATGGTTATGCACCGGGCTGCTGTTTCATGGGAGGAGGATGAGTTTATTTGCTCCTGCAAAGATGGATAGCCTTGGAAGCCCTAGGGAGATATCCTACTCTGTTCTCTATAAAACAAAACAAAACTCACTGCCATTGAGTCAATTCTGACTTATGGTGATCTTATAGGGCAGGGTAGAACCGCCCCTGTGAGCTTCCAAGACTGTAATTCTTTGTGGGAGTAGAAATCCTCATCATTCTCCTGAGAAGCAGCTGTTGGTTTCAAACTGCCACCCTCATGGTTAGCAGCCCAACATGTAACTTGTTATGCCACCACAGCTCTTTTAAGTTGAA
The DNA here is from genome assembly GCF_000313985.2 of Echinops telfairi. Lineage (NCBI taxonomy): Eukaryota > Metazoa > Chordata > Mammalia > Afrosoricida > Tenrecidae > Echinops > Echinops telfairi. The sequence continues at coordinate 29,128,374 of NW_022111369.1, forward strand.
ATTAACTCAATAGTAGTGGGTTTCTGTAGGAGTTAGCTTACATGTTTCAAAGTGAGGATAAGTTTCTTGTCCTTGTTCAGCATTTTGATAGTTTAAGGTTTTATATCAATTTGGCTGAACTAGGATTCTCAGTGCTTTGGCAGTTAAAATACAGTAATGCCATAATATGAGATTTCCTCGGCTGTGCAGCCTGCTTCCAATAGAAGTGGATGCTGTGGAAAGCTTGCTTGCTTTTTGCTGGGTCTGGGTCCTGCACCTGGCTCATCGTCTAACCTCTGGTTCTTTGGTGTTGCTTGGTAATTCTGGGAGTCATCAATAGCCTGCCCTCTAACCTGCCACCCTTGGATTCATTTGCCTCTGCATCCAGAAGCCTGCCATCTTACTGGTTTCTGCTTTTGTTGTTATTGTTAGGTGCTGGTAAGTTTTTAACTCAACCCTACCCACAGCAGAATGAAACACTGCTCAGTCCTGCACCATCCTCATAGCCCTTGTTCTATTTGGACACATTCTTGCAGCTACTGTGTCAGTCCATCTTCTCCATGCTCTTCCTCTTCTTTTTGCTAATCTTCTCTTCTAGTCACCATGATGCCCTTTTCCAGGGATTAGTCTCTCCCGATTGTGTGTCCAATGTATGGAAGACTAAGCCTAGCCCTCCTTACTTCTAAAGAATCTTCTTGGAAGACAGATATGTCTGGGTTTTTTTAACAGTCCATAGTACTTTCAGTGTTCTTCACCAATACTATAATTCAAATGTATCAATTTTTCTTTGGTCTTCCTTATTGCCCATCTTTCACATACATATGAGGCATTTTAGCATGGCTTAGATCAGGCAAACTTAGCCTTCAAAGTGACATCCTTTCTCATCAACATTTTAAATAGATTCGTGCAGCAGATTGGTCCAGTGCAATATATCCTTTACATAATTTCTTGACTGCTGCTTCCATGATCATTGCCTGTGGATTGAAGCTAAATTAAACCTTTGACAACATCTGTCATTTCTCCGTGCATCATGTTGTTATGTATTAGTCCAGTTGTGAGGATT
>NW_022111369.1:29130258-29147635 GCF_000313985.2 Echinops telfairi
TTTTCCATAGAATCAGTATTGAACCTCAAGATTTAGGCTTTTTCTTTAATTCCTTTAGCTTGAGATATGCTGAACATTATTTTCCTTTTTGACTCTCTAACTCCAAGTCTTCTTCCACATTTTATTTGAATACTTTGCTGAACTGTCCTTTGGCGTTTTCTATTCAGCTCTTTTACTTCATCATTTCTTCCATGTGCTTTAGCCACTGTGTGACGAATGTATGTCTCTTCTGACATACACTTTGGTCTTTTCTTGCTTGCTTGCTGTTTAATGACTTTTACATTCTTCATGTATTGTGTTCTAGATGTCCTCCCACAGCTCATCAGATCTACTGCCATTAGTTCTTCAAGAGGTCAAATCTGCTCTTGAGATGTTCTTGGAATTCAGGAGGGATAGACTCGGTGTTTTATTTTGGCTCTCGTGACATTGCTTTAATTTTCTTCAAGTGCAACATGAACTTATACACGAGCGATTGATGATCTGTTCCACAGTTGGCACCTGGCCTTCTTTTGGCTGCTAACAATGTGCTGTCCCATCGTTCTTCCAGAAGATACAGCGAGTTTGATTCCTGTGTATTGTATTTGAAGAGGCCCACATGTAAAGTTGCTATTTATTTTGCTCAGAAGAAGTATTTGCAATGAATAAGCTGTTGGTCTAGCCAAAGAATCCTGGCCCACCCAAGTTAACATAAAACCTAACAAAACCACACATGACCTCCAGTTTCATGTCTGTCACTGAGACCATGTTTCTAATTTCTGTTCTTTCCCGTTTCCAACTTTTACATTACAATTGGCAGTAATTATTAATGCATCTTTTAAAAAAATAATTTTATTGGAGACTCATACAACTCTTATCACAATCCATCCATCCATCCATCCATCCATCCATCCATCCATCCATTGTGTCAAGCACATTTGTACATTTGTTGTCATCATCATTTTCAAAATATTTTCTTTTAATGTGGTGAAGAAAACTGATGGTGCCCAGCTATTCAAAGATATATTGTCTGGGGTCTTAAAGGCTTGAAGGTAAACAAGCGGCCATCTAGCTCAGAAGCAACAAATCCCACATGGAAGAAGCCCACCAGCCTGTGTGATCACAAGGGATCAGGGATCAGGCATCTAAGAACAAAAAAATCTTATCATTGTGAATGTGAGGGAGTGTGGTGTGGAGGGGCGACCCAAAGCCAATCTGTAGGCAACTGGACATCCCCTTACAGAAGGGTTGTGGGGAGGAGATGAGCCAGTCAGGGTGCAGTGTAGCAACGATGAAACATACAACTTTCCTCTAGTTCCTAAATGCTTCCCCCCTTCCCAATATCATGCTCCCAATTCTACCTTACAAATCTGGCTAGACAAGAGGATGTACACTGGTACAGATAGCAACTGGAAACACAGGGAATCCAGGACAGACGAACCCCTCAGGACCAGTGGTGATAGTGGTGATACCGGGAGGGTGGAGGGAATGTGAGGGAGAAAGGGGGAACCGATTACAAGAATCTACTTATAACCCCCTCCCTGGGGGATAGACAACAGAAAAGTGGGTGAAGGGAGACATCGGACAGTGTAAGATAAGATAAAATAATAATAATTTATAAATTATCAAGGGTTCAAGAGGGAGTGGGGAGCGGGGGGGGGGGGGGGATGAGCTGATGCCAAGGGCTTAAGTGGAGATCAAATGTTCTGAGAATGATGAGGGCAACAAATGTACAGCTGTGCTTTACACAATTGGTGTATGTATGGGTTGTGATAAGAGTTGTATGAGCCCCCCAAAAAATGATTAAACAAAAACAAAAGCATTTTCTTTCTACTTGAGCCCTTGGTATCAGTTTCTCATTTTTCCCTTCCCTCCCCCACTCTCCTATTAATGCATCTTAATAGTTCTATCAGTTTCAAGCTGAAGAAATTGGTAGAATATTTCATTCTCTTTATGGCTACATTTAGTGATGAATACATAAGTTTAAATAATAATTGTATTAACTAGACTTCCTTGTAGGTGTGGAGCTACTGTCCTATTACAGACAGCATTGTATTTCAAGATATATCTTAGAATGATTTCTGGCGATGACTATAAAGCCATTCCTCTTGAATTTGTCATTCCTGACATAATACATTATGTTTATCTAATTCAGAACAGCCTGGACCAGTCCATTTGATTCATTAATATGTAGGATATCAATCTTTATGTATTCCATTTCACTTTTTATGATTTCCAATTTTCTGAGATTCATACTCACCCCTCCCATATTTTATTTATTAATGAATGTTTGCAGTTTTTTCTTCTTATTTTGAGTCTTATTCCATTGGCAAATGAAACTTCCCAGAGCTTTGTCTACATCATTCTGGTCATCTCTACTTGGAGGAGGCAGCTCTCTCCCAGTTGACTCTCAAGTCTTGTCCAGCCTGAGAGGCTCATCTTCTGTCCCTACGTCGGACAGTGTTCCATTCCATTGCTAGTCCTGAGACTGTCAGTTTCTAATCCCTCAGAAGTGTACGGAGTCGAGTCGTAGTCTGGGAGGCCCTGTGCACCTTGAGTGACCCTGCTGGGAACTGAAATACCAGTGACATTGCTTCCAGCATCACAGTAACAAGAAAGCCACCACAATACAACAAACTGACAGATAAGTGGTAGAATTGAACGTTATCACACCTGAATTGAGAAGCTATCTCAAGAATAGGTTTAATGAAGATATATTTCCCCTTCACTTTTTAAAAAAAATTGAAACAACTTTAAAAGTGGGTCAAAAGGCAGATCAAGTGATGATAGTATATTTTAACCTGTGTCTATGTGAATTTAATCTCTAATGATCCCTTCTGACCATAGACCAGAGATGTGAATATCTTCACTTTTATGAAAATTACATTGGAAAGTGGATTATTGCAGATGCATTTACATTAAAATTTAACACTTTATCATTTGATTTTCCTTTTTGTCCACTTTAAATTAGTTCTAGTTTTAAATATTTCTTGCTTTCTTTTCAAGTGAGGTTTTAATCTGTTTTACTTTGTTAATTTTGGTAGTGTTTTCGTTTTCCTTTGATTTGTTCTTGGTGTTTTTCTGTATATGAAGTCCAGAATAGGCAAAACTGTAGAGATAATAACTGCATTAATGGCTCCCTGAGGGGAGGGCAGAGGACATTGGGGGGGAATGGGGAGCTAATAACAATAAGTACAAGGATGAGGAAAATGTTCTAAAATTGATTGTGGTGATGATTGTACAACACTTCCTGAGGTGAGTGAACAGCTGAGTTGTATGATATGTGAATCAGATGCCAATAAAATGGTTTTTTTTTTAAAGAGTAGATTTAACGTCCCAAGGACCAGGTGCCTTGTGGATTACATCAAAGATTTCACACATGCAGGAAGCACAAGGTCATTAAGAAGATAGGAAAGAAAGAAAAGACCCAAATGGATACCAGAAAGACTGAAACTTACTCTTGACTGAAGAGTAGGTAAAGCAAATGGAAGAAATTATGAAGCATAAAAACTGAGCGGAAAGAAGACGAGATAAAGTATTATAATGAACGGTTCAAAGACATGGACATCGTTAGCATTTCTCAAGCTGGAAGAACTGAAGAAAAAATTTAAGCTCTGAGTTGAAATATTGAAGGATTCTATTGATATCACATTGAACAACACAGAGAACATCAAAAGACGGAAGGAATACACAGTCTCTATGCCAAAAATGGTAGATCTTCAAGCATCTCATGGGCTAGCCTGTAATTAAGAATAGATGGAGTGGAATGAAGAACTCCAGACTATACTGAAGTTGGTAAAAACACAACTCAGGAATTGATTGAATACCAATTGCTCTGTGTCAGCACGCAGACGTGACACTGGAAGCACTCACTCGTCTATGCCAAGCAATCTGGAGACGGCTGCCTGAGCAACTGCCTTGAAGAGACCTATCTCCATGCTCATTTTAAAGAAAAGTGCACCAAGGCAATGTGGAAATTATCAAACAGAAACAAATATTTGCTGAAGATAGTTAAGAAATCACTATAGCTTGGAGCTATTGACAGAGGACAGTCATCAATTGACAGGGGAGTGCCAGGAATGAAAGCAGTATTCATGGGGAATACAGTACTGATGTCAGAAAGACCTGGACTGAGAGAAAGTAGAGATTGCCTGAAGGGTGGTTTTTTGTGTTTTATTGATACCACAAAGGCATTTGACTGCTTGGAACCTAACACAGTATCGATATTGGACGGATGGGGATTTCAAGACATTTCATTGGATTCATAGAGCACTTGTGCCCACATAAAGAAGCAGTCATTTGAAGAGAACAGGGGATATTACATGGCCCAAAATTACACATAGAATCAGCCTCCTGGCATCTCCCTCTGGCCCTAATTGAGGGGAGGGAATACCCTACTTATAAACCATAGAGTATTGCAGATATGATTACAGTAGATTAAAATGAAACATCTGATTTGAATGGATAAAATGTAACATTTGATTTGATGGGGAAATACATGTGGAGGAAGTCTCAGGCATGCTGTTTTACAGAAGACATTGGAAAGTCATGTGACAGATGTAACTATGTTCAAATCCAGTACCTTATTATTTTATCTCTCTTTGGGCACATTTTGAGTTATTTTCTTTCAAACTGGGTTTTATCTCTGTTGGATTTTATTTTTATCGGTAGATTTCTTGACTCTCTCATGTATTTTTTCTCTGTTTTCCAGTCTATGAAACCTAGGATTTGTGAATCCATAGAGATAATAACTGGGTTAGTAACTCCTTGGGGGTATAGCAGGGAAGACTGGGGAGAAATTGGAATGAATAACAATGAGTACAAGAAGGGAAAAAAATGTTCTAAAGTGGGTTATGCTAATTATTATACAACACTTCTTGGTATGACTGAACTGTTGTGTGCTGCCTGGATTGTGTCCTAATAAAATGCTTATATGGATCTGTAAATTAGAAAAGGTGTATGTCAAGATTGTATCCTTTATCATGTTTACTCAGTTGGCACGATGAACAAGTAATCTGCGGAACGGGATGATATGAAGGAGAATGCGGCACCATACCGGAGGAAGACTCACCTGCTGCGTATGTAGATTGTACGGCCTTGCTTGTGGAAATTGAAGAGGACCGGGAGGACTTAGTAATAAAGAGCAAAGAGACAGCTTTCAGTATGGATTACACAGCAACGTAAAGAAAACGAAAATTCTCAAAACCAGGACAATAAGCAATGTCATGATAAATGGCCAAGAAATTGGAGCCATCAAAGATTTTATTTGTCTTCATCAATGCCCGTGGAAGCAACCAGTAAGGAAGTAAGTGATGTATAACAATGGGTAAATCACAGGACTGCAAAAGACCTCATAAAAAGAGCAAGGATGTTACTTTGAGGACTAAAGTGTACGTGGAAATGTAAGTCTTCAACTTTGTTCTCTATTTCACAATCGTTTCAACTGGGTCCTTGGCATTTTATTTTGAATTTTGTGTTCAGTTTGTCTTTTTCTGGGGGAAAAAAGAAAAAGCAGTTAATAGGACTTTTGATAGGATTTATATTGAATCTTTAGATCAGTAACATAGTTTCTTGAAAGTAGTAAACCAAACCCAAACCAAACTCCTTGCCATTCTGATCTGTGGTGACTCAGTACAGAGACTGAGGCTTTCCCCAATCATTAGGGAATCAACCTCTCTTAAGACCACAGAGCAGCTGGTGGATTTGAACTGCCCACCTTGTCAATAGTAGTTTAAGGCTTCCACAACAGCACCACCAACAAAACCAGAACATACTACCCTTGAATGTATTCTGACTCACAGTGATCTGCTAGGACAGAGTAGAATGATCCTGTGAATTTCTGACAGTGTAAATTCTTATGGAAGCAGATAACTTCATTTTCCTTGGGGGAATGGTTGGTGAGTTTGAACCACTGACCTTGCAGTATTAGTTCAACCTGTAAATCCACTATGCCACCAGAGCAGGGCTCAAAAAATGTAGACCTACCTCATCTATGGATAGACATAACATATGGATAAACTTTTGGCAAAAATAAAAATTGATTTAAAATCAAATGTAGTAAATACTATTTATCTAAGGAATGCATGAGTGGGATACTATTAGGAAATCTACTTTAAAATTTACTTTAATTAATTGCTCATTAGAGAAGAAAATGCTCAGTAACTTTTTAAAAAAATAACTTCATAAAATTTAATAAAACACATTTATACATATAAAACTAGTATAGAAGAATGTTCTTTAATAAGGCAAAGGAATCTTAGTTATTATTTTTAATGCTAGAAGTAATTCCATTAAATTTTAAAACAAAAATAAAATGGTCATATTATATTTCTTTAGCATTGCTCCCGAAGGTCTATTACAGTAAAACCCAAAATAGAAATAATAAAAATATGTATGAGCATATACACCCATACATGTATATATGTGTAGCAGTAATGAAAGGCTTAATGATAATCTTTATTTGAAGGCAATATAGAAACATAGGAGAGTCAATAATTTTAACATACACATATATAATATATACATACCACATGTACATATACATACATAAAATTATTAAAAGAGCTCAGCAGCATGACTAGAAATAGAAAAAAATCAAACTCATTAACAAACTTGTTCTGAATGCTACTTTAGAAATACACTGGGGGAAAATCCCCTTATATTATCAGTTAATAAAATCATAAAATACCCAGGATTAACAGGAAAAAAATGGTAGCCACTGGAAGGGAACTGAAAAATGTTAGTGATGAAGAATATTTCAAAGATAAAATTAGGGATTGCATATATATAAAAAGATTGGTTTGCCAAGGATTAGGGATTGTGGATGAGGGCAGATATGGTGTGGCTATAAAGGTATGAGGGAGATTTGTGATGACTGTTATTAGAAAGAAAATATTACATTGAAAATGATTGCACCTTAATTGCAGCATAGCTATTGTTTAGGTATTCCAACATTGTTGGTAGTTATTGCAATGATTGCTGTTATGAGAATGTAAGGGTTTAAAACTGAGTCAAGTAGAGCTTTGCATGTAATATAAGTCAGAATTCTGTAAGTGTGCTTGACAAATTTAAAAACCCTTGACAGAAAAAGCAATAATTAAAATAGAACAGTTTTATTCTAGCTTTTATAAAAAGAACATTTTACTTGCTAGTGAATATATTTGGGAATTATAGACGCTACCAATTTCCCCAGTGACACAGCATAAGAAGTAGGAAGCTATGAAAGACAAGCTTGAGGTACGTTTTCTAGGTTGTGAATCACATGTGCAGAATGACGGATGTCTAGAAGTTTTTTAAGAGTCCCGGTGGAGTCGTGCTTACTCGCGGGGCCGCCAACCGCAAGGTCAGCAGTTCATAATCACCAACCCTTCCATGGGAGAAAGAAAAGGCTTTCTATTCCCATTAAGACATACAGTCCTTAGAGTCTCAGAAACCCACAGAGGCACTTCTACCCGGTCCTATAAGGCTTCTAATGAGTTGGGATAGACTTGATGGAGGTGGGTTTGGAAGTGTGTTGCTTCGTTACCAGTATGTGTGAGTAAACAGTTCTATAAAACTAGACCATTTTCATTTAGAACAATTGTAATAGAATGAGGGGAAAGGAAGGGATAGGATTTAGATCAGAAATAATTTAGATCGTTTCTAAGAGGCAATAGAAGTGGAAAATTGTTTCAGAAACAAATAGTATAAGTGTATCCACTTAAACCTGCATGTGAATAGGTAAGCTTCTCTTAAAGTTGAATAACGACAAAAAAGAAAGCTTGTGTTGTCCCTTTAAGCTCTGTTAGTCATTAATGGGTACCACCAACTGAACTAAAGAAGCCTGTGTTGGTATCTAGCAAGTCAGGCTTAAGAAAAAGATGTCAGCGACTGAAGACCCCGGTCACGTGACGCGGCACACTGCTTGCTCAGGATCAAATTTCAGCATCCCAGCCACGTGGGTTTAACCAAAGGAGAAGCAGAAGCTAAAATCTTAGGAAGTGCTCTCCGTTCACCATGCAGCCTTTAGATTGGGAGCTGTTTGGGGCTTTGTTTTTAAACCAAAGCGTATCCACGGAATGGGGTTTTAGTCTTTTGCTGTGATTTGAATGTTTTCGTGTGGTTTTCACTAGTTCTTCCAGACAGCTCCGGAGAGAATGGGGGCAGGAGCTCTAGCCATCTGTGTAAGTACCGCCCTCTCTCCTCTTCTGTGCCTACCCTGAGTGGTAAGCGGAGGCCTCCCACTTCCTTATTTTGATGAGATGTGGGGGTAAAACTTTCTTTCTCCCTCCTAAGGGGTGAAGGAAGATTGGTTACTTAAAATCCCATCGATTAAAATGGATACTAAACAGTATTTGCGTTGGCATTCAGGATTATTATCCTCCTACCTTTCTTTAAAATAAAAGTGAAGGAAAAGCTGATAACGTTTATTGGTTACTGTGACTCATGTAGAACACATGCAAGACTTCAGACTTGCTTATTCCTAAGGAGTTAAATGTCAGTGTTGAGCTATTGCTACTGAAGACATCACGGAACTCAATTGAGGGCGAGAGTTCATAGATTCATTTAGCTTATTACCTTTGAGAATGTGATGATATTTTTCTTTCTCACACTAGTATCTTTACTGTGTGATTCTGGAATTTCTCTTTCTGCATGGTTGCTGAATGTGTTGTTGAGAAAACTAAGTTGGTAGATGCATGTGAATTCGTAATCAACTGTAGAAAATTCTGGGTCTGAAAATACAGCAGCAGCAATAAATGACACTGGTAGAAAATCAATGGGAAAATGTATGTATTTTCAGGAAGGACATGTATGAACTTCATAAGCAGATCTGTTGGCGCTTATGCCTCACCTTTTGCAGTAATCAAACATCACTGTTTTTGTAATTTGCAGAATGCTATAATTTAACATTGTATTTAATGTTGAGAAAATGCACATATGGATATTTATTTTCAAATTAGTACTGTACTCCAAAGGAGTGTAAAATAGCCTTTTAATTGTCCTTAGAGAGATATCAAGTGAGAAATAGTGTGTTCTTTATTATTAACTTGACTGTTGTTCTTTTATTTATTTATTTTTATTACCTTTAGGCTCTCAAAAACCAAACTCACTGCCATTGAGTCAAATCCGGCTCATAGCAACCCTATATATAGGACAGGATAGAACTGCTCCTATGAGTTTCAGAGACTAAATCTTTACAGGAGTAGAAAGCCTCAACTATTTCTCACAGAGCCACAGGTGGTTTAGAACTACTGACCTTGTATGCCATCAGGGCTGTTTTGTATTTAGGCTAGTACTGATTTTTTTTTTAAGTTTCAGAAAGAGTATGTTATAATGGTATCCTGAGGGATGTAAAATACCTTGGTAATTCCTGACCCAGGAATGGTTGGTCGCCAGATGATTTACTAGCCCCACAGATTGAATTTTCATAGTAAAACTGCATCTTAATTCTCATATCTCTGTTTAGAACTTTTTCACGTCCTGTGTGTCAGTTTACCTGTGAGTTTGTCTGTGTGCATACCTGGCCCCTCTTTCTTTCGTATACACCCAAGGTTTATAGCATCCAGACAGCTAGGAAGTTATGTTTCCGTGAAGAAGCCTTGGAAGCACAGTGATTATGCACCTTACTGGTAACGAACCCAAAAGTTGGTAGTTTGAATCCACCAGCTGTCCCCCGGGAGAAAGATGAGACGTGTGCTTCATAACGTTGATGTCCTTGGCAATTCTACTGGACGGTTCTGCTCTGTCCTCTAGGGCTGCTACAGTTTGGAAGGACTCAACAGCAGTAGTTTTTGTCCTATTTAAATTTTTCTATTACACCAAAGACTTTGCTGTAAAATCTGATTTCATTGTTGTTTCTTGGAGCAGCTGGTGGGTTTGAACCACTGACCTTGTGGCCTGTAGTCCAACATGTAGCCCAAAGCATCGTCAGCTTCCTATTTCCTCAGCTTTACAGGAGAACTTTAGAACTGGAGTTGTGTAAAAGAAGACAACTGATTAGTTCAATTTGTTATGCAGGCTTTGCATCTCTCTGATTGCCAGATAGCACTTCTTAGTGTGGAACTTTTTCACATAAACATAGCGTATGCATAGCAACTGCTGAGATGTCCTGCAACTGAACATAGTCATTCTTCAAACAAGTAATAGAACATCTGCTTTTTTTCCCCCCTTCCCTCTCTGTCTTATTGATTCTCAACGTGGGATACAAATCCAAAGATACCTATTTGCTGGATGTTTACTTATGCACCTTTATTCTCATTTTCTTCCTTCTCCACGTTGGCCATGTTGTGGAATTCTGCTGTTGGGGAGGTGGAGGGAGATCGCTGATGGACTCACATGTCTGCCCCTTCCGCACTGTAACACATCCTGTCTCCTCAGTGTGCCCCACAAATTGCGAAACTCTGTTTTCACAATTTGTTGATTAACATGAACTTGGTGTCCTCTAATTTTAATAGCTTGCATTTGAATAATGTAAGTGCTCTCCGGTAAATATATCCTCAGTCATTCATATTTCCTATGCTGCTTCTAGGAGCAGGCCTTTGGAGGAGTAGATGATTGAGAGTTTAGTTTGCATGCACTAGTGGGTGAAACAAGGAGCCTGGGTGGTGCAGTGCTTATGTATTGGGCTGGTAACCACAAGGTCAGCAGTTGGAAACCTCCAGTCCCTCCAGGGCAGAAAGATAAAGTTTTCTATTCCCATAAAGAGTTATAGCCTTGAAACCCTCAGGGGTGATTTCATCCTGTCCTATATGGGGTCACTATGAGTCAGAACTGACTCAATGGCAGTGAGTTTGGTTTTGTTGGAGTTTTATCTGACCTGCAATCCATGTGTCATGAGCTCTTATCTGTACCAGTGTACATGCTCCAGTCTAGCCTAAAGTGAAAGGCAGGACTGGGCTCATGAAAGTGGGGGGTGAAGAAGGCTCAAGAAATCAGAAGAATATTGTGTTTTATCGGTGCTTTACTGCACCCTGGTTGACTCATCCATTCCTTGTGACCCTTCTGTGTGGGGATGTCCCATTGTCTACATATAGGCTTTGGATCTCTGCTCCGACCCCTTTATTCTCAACAATATGGTCTTTGTCTGTTTGTTTTGGGTCTTCTGATACCTGTTACCCGATCCCGTCGACACCCATGATTGAACAGGCTTGTGTGCTTCTTCCATGTGGGCTTGTTGCTCCCCTGCTAGATGACCACTTATTTAACTTCAAACCTTTAAGGCCCCAGATGCGCTATCTGTTGATAGTCCGGGTTCTTCACCACATTGACTTATGCACCCATTTTGTCTTCAGTGATTGTGCCAGGAGGGTGAGCATCATAGAATGCCAGGTTGTTAGAACAAAGTGTTCTTGCATTAAGGCAGGACTTGAGCAGAGGTCCAAAGTCCATCCATTTCCTCAATATATTGCCATGTAAATATATGTACATAGGCCAGTACCTCTATTTTTTACGAATAATGTATTTACATATATATATAGATATATATACCTATGTTTAGACCTCTATCCATAGCTTTGCTTCCTAGATCTTTCCTATTTCCTTTTACTTTCCTCCTGCCCCACCATCACACTCACCCTTCTTCTGCCTCTTAGTAATTCCTCTCAGCTAGATTGATGTTGCTCCAACACCCCCAGGACTCCCCAGCATCTTCCTAGTTGTTGCTTTTAGTTTTCTAGTTGTTCCACTGTCTATGGCGCTGTTTGCTCATCACTCCCTTCACCCACTTCCTCCCCCACAAATCCCTCCAGAAAGGTCTGTCCTGTTGCTTTCTCATTGAACTTGCTTTCTATGCCTGTCTTATATAAGTGGCAAAACCAACAATAACAGAGATAAAACAAAAAGAAAACAAAAGGTTGACTAAAATGAGAAAAAGATAATAACCACCAGGGGGAAAAATCTGTAGGAACTTGGAAGGCAGCTGATAGTATGAGGTGCTTAGGTGATAAGAGATGAGGTTCCTAAGCTAAGAACAAAAGTAGTAAGGGTACATAATCCCAGGTCTGTCCGCTGACCTGGAATTACATACCTTCAATCAAAACCTCTATACCTAGCCTTCCTTCCACCAAGTCCCTGGTGATCACTAATCGAGTTCTGTCTCTGTGTACTGATTATTCTCAATAAACCTGAGATATCTAATACTTATCCTTTTTGTGGCTAGCCTATTTAAGTTAGCATCATGTTTTCCGGAGCAAGGACTTTTGGACATTGCTATCACTTGCTAGTGAACTACTGAACCACTGTGGATTCTTACTTGATTGCCTCTGGCAGAGAACACATGGGGCCAAACTAGACATATTGTATTGGTACTTCATAAATATTGGCATATTGCACTGGTACTTCATAAATGTTGGACGTTCGTTTGGTTCTTCCATAAGTTTACTATCTGGTGGTGTAGTGGGCTACACATTGGGCTACGAACTCAAGGTCAGCGACTGGAAACCAGCAGTTGCGCGCGAGAGAAAGGCGAGGCTTTCTATGCCCATAAAGATGTACATTCTGAGAAGCCCGCAGGTGCAGTTCTACTCTGCCCAAGGAGTTGCTAAGAATTGCAATCAGCTCTCTGGCACTGAGGGGGTTTTGATGTTACTCTTCCTCCCCAGCTACTGCTCGACAGATTGCCCGTACTGAGTTGTAGCGATCCATTTCACTACTTGTCTTTTCTTTTATCTCAAACCACTAACTTTCTAAACTAATGCAAGAGGCACATATTACACACAAATTGAGATATCAGAGCTACTGTGGTTATCTCTTCTGCAGTTTATAGTCCGATGTTGGAGCCCTGGTGGCATAATGGCTATGTGTTGGGCTCCTAACTGCTAAGTCTGCAGTTTGAAACCACCAGCCGCTCTGTGGGAGAAAGATGAGGCTTTCTACTCCAACAGAGTCAGAAACCCACAGAAGTAGTTCTACCCAGTCCTACAGGGTTATGAATTGGAATCAACTCGATGACAGTAGGTGAGCTTGATGTTAGATATCAAATTCACCTTACACAGACTGCATTTATGTTTCTGAAATGCAGCATGAACTGTCTTGATTAGAAAAAGTAAAACAAAAAATCCTTGTAATTTTTCACTTGGAGTTTTAGAAAGAGTATGAACTCTATTTAAAATCTGGTAAGGCTGAATTTAAATTCTGGCTGTGTCACTTACTGTACTCTGGCCATATATGTTAATGAGCAATGAAAGTCCTACCTTGGTAATAATGCAATGTGCAGAATCACAAGTTAGTGCGAAGGTTCATTTGGGGAAAAGCCCAGACCAGATGGTGCTGTAATACTAATCTAATGGTGTGATCAAGAGATATTTATTATTCACAGAATAAGCAAGGTTCTGTAGGGTTAGGTTGCTATCCGGGGTGTGATGTTCCAATCACATCTAAAAATGCCCTGCTTCTTTTTGTGGGAGAAGGACCCCAAAGTCTCTGTCTCCCGGGGTTCATACACTAGCCAGCTGCAAAGACTGTGTGCCAAGCAGCATGTTCAGAAGGGAGTAGGGACAGGGGTAGTAAAAGTGTAGGGAATTTCAGTATCAATGGCCACAAAGAGGCCAGACTGGAGTGTGGCACGGACCATCAATTAATCATCGGCATGTTCAGGTTGAAGCTGAAGAAAATAAAAACAAGTCCAAGAGAACCAAATATAGTTTGGAGAACATCCCACCTGAATTTAGAGAGCATATTAAGACCAGAATTGACACATTCAACACTAGTGACCCAAGAACAGATGAGCTACTGGATGACATCAAGAACATCATGCATGAAGAAAGCAAAGGGTCACTAAAAAGAAAGAGATCAAGAAGACCAAACTGCATGTCAGCAGAGACTGTGAAGCGTGCGCTTGAATGTGGGCTAGTTAAATCGCAAATGGAACAAGTGACTGAGTAAAAGAAGTGAACAGAAAATTCCAATAGGCAGTTCAAGAGGACAAGATAAAGCATTGTAATGAAATATGCAGAGTTATTATAAAAGGAAAAAAGAAAACATTCTCTGCATAGCTCAAAATGAATGAAGAAAAAATTCAAGCTCTAGTTCCAATATTGAAGGTTTCTACAGGCAAAATAGGGAATCAGGAAGACTGAAGCATCATCAATGCATTTGAACGGTGGTGCTCGAGAATACCGAATATTCTTTCATATTGAAGATTACTGAAGTACAATGGACTGCCAAAGGAACAAACCATTCTGTCTTGGAAGAGGTTTGGCCAAAGTGCTCCTGACAGGCAAGGATGATGAGACTTTGTCATGCACACTTTGGACATGTCAAGAAAGCCCAGTCCCTGGAGAAGGACATCATGCTCGGTAAAGTGGAGGGGCAGTGAAAATGAGGAAGGCCCTCAAAGTGAGATGGATTGGCACCGTGGTTTCCACAGTGGACCCAACCACAGGAACAATTGTGAGAACGGTGCAGGACTGGGCAGTGTTTCATTCTGTTCAGCGTCAGGTCACTTTGGGCTGCAACCAACTTGATGGCCCTTAGCAACATAGGCAAAATATTAAATGATGCACAAAGCTTCAAAAGTGTATGGAGAGAGTATGCAGAGTCACTGTACAAAAAAAGTCAATATACAATCATTTCAAGAACTAAAAGTACTGAAGCTTTGAAGCTACACTAAAGGCAGTAGTGAAAAAAGAGGCACTAGGAATTGATGGAATATCAGTGGAAATGTTTCAACAGGCTGATGAAGCCCTGCAAACACTGCCTGGTAGATGTCAGGAAATTTGGAAGAAAGCTACATAATTAATAACAATGAGTACAAGGATAAAGAAAATATTCTAAAACTGGTTATAGTGATGATTGTACACTCTTCTTGGTGTGGTTGAACGATTGATTTGTATGATAATGTGAATTATATGCCAATGAAAATTGAATAACACAAGAAAGTTGGACGTTGAATAAGGAATAACGGAGAAGAATTGATGTATTTGCATTATGTGTCGATGAGGAATAAGGAAAGCAACGTGGACTGCCAGAAGAACAAAGGAAATACAGCTGGAGTGCTCCTGAGAAGCAGGGAGGCGCTACTTGCTCTCAGACGCTTGTGGACATGTGATCGGGAGAGACCAATCCCTGGAGGAGCACATCATTAAAAAAAATCGTTTCTGAATTAGATGGAGATTGACATATCAGATTGTCTTGTACAACTTTAACAACTTATCAACTCTCCCAGTAGCTTGCTCTTTTTTCCACCTCCCTTTTGTTGTATATTAGCTTCCCCTTCACCTGTCTACCCTCTGCACTATCATTTTCCCACCTTTTCCTCCGCCCTCACTCCTGGTAAACATCAACATCTGTTTCATTAAGTATAATAACCTTTATCTTCATTTTTTGTATACATAACCATGGTCTCATACAGTATTTGTCCCTTTGTGTTTGGCTAACTTAGAATGATGTCCTCCAAACCCATCCAAACAATGTGGCCATTCAAAGTGTCACTTTGCATTAGCATTGTGTAGTTTTCCATTGTGTGTCTGGACCAGAGCTGATTTATGCATTATTCCTCTGATGGCTATTTTGTTTTTTTCCATCTTCCCGCCATTGTGAATGGTGCTTCAATGAACACCTCAAAGCTCGAAGCTCGGTGCCGACTCATAGTGACCCTATGGGACAGGATAGAACTGCCCTTGTTGTTTTCCAACACTCACTCTTTTTAAAATCACTTTATTGGGGGCTTGTACAACTCTTGTCACAATCCATACATCCATACATCGTGTCAAGCACATTTATACATTTGTTGCCATCATCATTCTCAAAACATTTGCTTTCTACCTGAGCCCTTGGTATCAGCTCCTCACTTTCCTCTCCCTCCCTGATACCCGCTCCGTCATGAACCCTTGATAATTTATAAATTATTATTTTGTCATATCTTACACTGTCTGACATCTCCCTTCACCCACTTTTCTGTTGACTGTCCCCCAGGGAGGAGGTTATATATAGATCCTTGTGATTGGTTCCCCCTTTCTACCCCACCTTCCCTCCACCCTGTATCGCCACTCTCACCACTGGTCCTGAAGGGATCATCTGTCCTGGATTCCCTGTGTTTCCAGTTCCTATCTGTACCAGTGTACATACTCTGGTCTAGCCGGATTTGTAAGGTAGAATTGGGATCGTGATAGTGGGGGTCAGGGGGTGGGGAGGAAGCATTTAGGAACTAGAGGAAAGTTGTATGTTTCATCATTGATACACTGCATCCTGACTGGCCCATCTGTAAGGGGATGTCCAGTTGCCTACAGATGGGCTTTGGGTCCCCAATTGGTACTCCCCCTCATTCACAATATGATTTTTAAAATTTTTGATGCCTGACACCTGATCCCTTTGACACCTCATGATCACACAGATTGGTGTGCTTCTTCCATGTGGGTTTTGTTGCTTTGAGCTAGATGGTCACTCGTTTACTTTCTACCTCAGAAGCAGCAAAGCCCACATGGAAGAAGCATACCAGCCTGGTAGACAAGGTGTCTAAGAGATCAGGTATCCAGCATCAAAGAACAAAAAATCATATCATTGTGTGCTCACCTTCCCATTAAAATCGCTGAAGACAAATGGGTGCATAAGCACATGTGGTGAAGAAAGCTGATGGTGTCCAGCTATCAAATGATATAGCCTCTGGGCTCTTAAAAGCTTGAAAGCAATACTAACTCTTGAAGAGCATGGGAATCCTAGTATTCCACCTAAGGGGCAGCTGGTGGTTTAAAACTGCTGACCATGGAGTGAACTGACTAACTCATAACCACCACACACCCAGGCCACCTTGCAATGACTATACAGGTACTTACATCTTTTCATACTTGGTTCCTTGTTTTGAAAGGATATATATCGAGCAGAAGGATTGCTGGATCATGTGATATTTCTATTCCCAGTTGTTTGAGATTAACATCATTCTTGGTAAAGTCCAGGGGCCATGAAGAGGAGGGAGACCCTCAAGGATATGAATTAGCACAGTAGTTGGAACGATGGGATCAAACTTAATAACAATTGTGAGGGTGGTAAACATCTTTGTAGTATTTTGTTCAGATTTGCTGTAAATGAGGGTTAATTCATTGCCACCTAACAACAATCACGTTTCCTATTTAGCTTGATTTTTCTCCCTTTTAAAAGAGGACTTTTATTAATTAAAGGGTTTTTGGGGAGGTAGCGCTAAAAGTGTACATTCTGTTGTGGAATTATGCAATCATTCACCAAACGAAGGCAATAGTTCCAGGAGATGTAGGTGACAAGAGCTTGCCAGTCATCTTGTCAGAGCATTGCAATGGAATAAATGTGCTCCTACTCTTGTCTGCCCTTGTGTCATTCCCAAGCTCTAGTGGTGGAGTCAGTTACATGTTGAGTTGCTAGCTACAAGGACAGCCATTTAAAACCACCAGCCCCTCCATGGGAGAAAGGTGGGGGATTCTGCAGAAGCCCATAAAAATTTACAACCTCAGAAACC
>NW_022111369.1:29149122-29157030 GCF_000313985.2 Echinops telfairi
AGGGAGGGGAAAGAAATGGGGACCAGATATCATGGGCTTAAGTACGAAGAGAATGCTTTGAAAATGATTATGGCGGCAAATGTGCTTGACACACTGCAGGAATATATGGATTGCAATAAGAAATGTAAGAGCCCTCAATAAAAGTATTAAAAACAAACAAACAACAACAACAACAACAAATAAAGGCATATATAAACAGGGCTACCAGCATTTAATCAGGAGATCTGGACTCTTGCCCAGCCCATTTTTACAAAGATAACCACAATTTTATAGGTCTTGGCTTTGTAATTCATATGGCTGTAGTGTAAACCCTAGTTGACCTCTGAGGAATGTTCCAGTAATAAAATCCTAATCTCAACTGTCTTTTTTTCTATTATAGAAGCCTAAATTGCTTTAATACATATACAACACATAGTTCAATCTTTAAACTCTAACACTGTCTGGGAACTTATGAGTTAAACCAGGCTTCATCAAACCATGAACTTAAACTAAGAATTCATAAAGGCTGTTATTATAATAGTTTCTGTCATGGCAAGAAGGGAAGATTTATGTTTGGAGGAAGGTTAAAGCTCATTAGATATGTAACTTTATGAAAAGGTAGTGCTATAATCACACTATAAGAGCAGAAAATAATTACCCATCTATATTCAACTAACCATAAATAGCCCTTAATTTTCACAATTAAAAAATTTCTCCATGAAAAAGGACTATCAAATATTCCTTTTATTATTTACCAGAAATGATACTTTATATTTGTTGTAAGTTGTTATATATCCCTTAGTAGTTTAGGAGAAAACTATTAAAACACTTCAGTATTTTACATATAAACAAATAGTATCTCATTTTCTGTTTCTTTTAACTGATTCTGTCACCGAGTGGGCCAGTTGAGCATGACTTTACCATCTGTATTCACAGTCACTGAGCGCTCAATTGGGAAACCACAGAAAATACTGTTAGGTTTCATTGATGTCTTTTAAGCAATTAAGTCTTAGCCTAATTGTATAACCAATTATACAATTAAGTTGTATAATTGTATAATATTGTTTCCTTGTTGTTGTTGTTTTTAACAGTATTTGCTGTTTTAAAGAAACTATTAGCCTGAATTAGATTACCAGTTGAAAACAACAAGCAGATCTGCCTTCATTATTTTGGAAGTATTTCTTTTGTTCCCTTGGGGTGTTTTTGGACAGTGCTTACTTTTTTAAAAAGCAGTAGCCTGAATCAGATTAGTAGGTGAAAACAATCAGATCATCCTTTCTTATTGTGATTACATGTAAATATGCTATATAATATGACTCTATTTCGGGTACACAGGTATTTAATTGCAGTCACTTCAAACGACATGATGTTGACTGCACGTCTCTCATTTGGAAACTTTCTGAGCCACAATGCCAAGATTGCTTACTTACCCTGTCTCTAAACAGGAGGCAAAACACATACTTTCTGCAATTCTTTCTAAAAGGCAGAGTAAAGAAGGGTTATTAGCAGAAGAGTATTAATTTAGAGTTTGCATAAACGGTGCTATGCAGGCTCTCCTGGTTTCTCTGTTGCCGTGAGTGAGAAGTCAGACATGCCTGTCCCCTCCAGCTGACACCAGCAGTTCCCCCCATAGCACTCTGCTCTCACGCTTGGTTCACATATGCATTGCAAAGGCCACCCCGAGCTCAGACAACACTCACAATTAAAGGTCCTGATTAGGGCAGTTACCATAAGCCAGCATCAGTAAACAATAAAGATACTGTCATTGGTCCAGATCATCGCATCTCCTTAGACAGCAGCCAAATCTCTCTGGCCCCCAGCCTCTCAGATATGTGGACATTTGCCGTTAACTCCATGGGCCAGGAACCCTGCCTCCGGCTCTACCTCACAGTCTCATAGACCCTGCACTGCTCCTGTGCTCCGTCTCAAAACCATCTTGCTTCTGCTGTGGCCTTGGTCTGTCTTCTTTGTTCTGTCCCATGGTCTCTATGCTGAGGTCTCTGGTGCCTCTGGTCTTGACCTTCACCACTTTAGGCAGAGAGACCTTGAATGCCCTCCACTGGTGGCTTTTCTTTTGATGATCCGGGAACTTCTCTTCCTGTTTCCCCTTCTGAGGTGGCATTTATTTATTTTTCAGTTTACTCCCACATAGAAAATGTCTCCTTATTCATGTATTTATTACAGGATGACAAACAGTTGGAGGCAGGCCCTTTCAGAAGGTTTTAGGGCATGGCTGGCCAGGCAGGGGGCCACGGCGCAGGCTGGGGGCATCAGGGCTGGCCCAGGCTCAACCCCCAATATTAATAACCTCATCATCGCGTGGGGATTCTCCATGATCTCCATAGCAATATGACAGTTCAAATGTGACAGCCATCTCTGGGCTCCCCTTGGGGGAGTTAAAAGCCCACGATGAACATTCAGATCCTGTCTCCCTCTGAATCCATCTTTGCTGTAACATTTGCCAAGTGTCCAATTAGCCAATGGTGGGGGTTGGGGTGTGTGGGGAGGATGACAAATTGAGGGGGTAGGTCTGGCCTCACAGGCAAGAAGGTATCATGTGGGGAAGATGTGCTTTCTGGTGGCAGCTGATGACAAGGACAGGGCGGCAGCAGAGGGTGCAAGAAGGTCGTGGGAAGAAGGCTCTAGTGATGTGACCTGCTACCTCTGGGTTGTAAGGTGGGGCCAGACCAGCCGGACACATGCCACTCTCTGGGACACTAAAACCCAAACCCAATCTGTCCCTGTCCAGGTGATGCCCATGCACTGAGGCCAGTTCCATGCATCGCAGGGTAGAACTGTACCATAGACCTTTCTTGGCTGTGATCCTTATGGAAGGAGACAGCCAGGGCTTCTTCACTGGGTGGGTTCAAACAGCCAACTTCTAGGTTAGTAGTCAAGGGCCAGCTGTTTGTGCCACCCACGGACTCTCCAAAAAGTAGGGCTGAGCTGGCGTCTCCTCCAGGCTTCCATTCTCCCCAGCGTAAAGGAAAAAGGCTTTGGTCTCCACCCAGAGGAGCACCCACCTGAGCTAGTCTCATCAAGCCTGCACCCACGTCTTCTGCCACTACATGAGACTTCCAGCAGAGGGCGGGCTCGTGCACATGGTCCAGGCCCACTGGCTTCTTGCAGCGATCCTGCCCCCTGTCCCTAACAGGTTTCCTGAAATGTGGGAGTCAGAGTGAGGAGTGGACTTCCTGGTATGTCATAGGATGGCCCCATTGTCCTGACATTTTCACCACTGGTTCCAGCATTGCTACTAAATCCCAGCAAGTCTCTGGGAGGAGGCTTCTGACCCAGGCGGTTCTAAGTGCCTGGTTAGTCTGGCCATGCACGCCCTATGCTGCCTTTATATGATGGGGCCTTTGGGGTCAGAGTCTATCCATCCTGCTTCTGTCTGGCCGCCCATAGTCTTCTTTCAGTTTGGTTTTGTGAGAAGCACTTGGGGGTGCCGATCACTGCCTTATGCATGATCCAGTCTCAGTCCGTCTCCACTAGGGTGGGTGCTGGGTCAGCCAGGAGAGAGTGGGTCCGCCTCATGAACACAGGGAGAGGCCTCTGTGGCCTCATTACCTTTCCACGTGGTCCACGTTGCCTACCATGCCAAGGCCCCCAAGGGACATATAGCACCGACATCAGCCAGCGTCACCCCTGATTCCATCCCACCTGGGAGGTAGATGTTGTCTCTGCTACTCATGATACTGAAGAATTCCCGCTCGTAGAAGGGCAAGGAGGCCAAGGGGTACCACTTGTTGCTCTGCAGGTCCCAGCAGGCGACAGGTGACAGCCACCAGCGAGCGCTGGGTCATCCCCAACACCTGCTGAGAGGCGGGGCCTCGCCGGGGAATCTGCATCTCCTGGTGAGCGTGAGGCAGCACGTGGTAGCGTTTGGCCTTGTTGACCAGATCCCGGCACACTTCTGAGGATTTGAGCTCCTCGTTGTCCACCACGTTGAGCAGGTAGCTGGGGTGGATGAAGAGGAGATGTACCATGGCCAGCAGCTCCTTGGAGGCATACTGTGCTCGAGAAGCAGGGTCCTTCTTGATCCACTTGATGACGGTCACGTACACCAGCTCCTCGGCATTGGTGTTGAGGCTGTCGTTGGAGAGGTACGCGATGAAGTCATCCTTGGAGATGCTGAGGATCTCCTCCTGGGCCGCCACCTTGGGGAAGATCTGCAGGGCGAAGGCCTTGGCCATGTGGTAGAGCTCGCAGCACTGCATGGCCTCGGCCATGGCCAACACCCCCAGGCAGTTTCTGTTTATCAGCTTCTTCTCGCGGAAGGACAGGCAGACTCTGCAGAAGGTGTGGAACTGGAACTTGCTGACCGAGTCGATGAGCAGGGACTCCGTGTAGATAAGCCCAGCAGCACTCCCAGGGCGTCCGGCCCACTGGCTCCCTGCACACCTCAGTCACACCCTTCATTTAGGTCTCCAAGGACATGCCAATGGACACACCTGAGCCGGGATATGAAAGAGAAGAGTCTGACCAGAGAGGCCCCAAAGAACAGAAAACCCTGTGATCATTATCGCTACTTGGCATATCCATGTCCCCAAAAAGGTGCAAATGAAAAAACATGAGCTGTGGATGGGAACGAGGACCAGGACTGGCCTCAAAGGGAAACAATACACTGGCCCCCTCGCTTGCAGCTGGCCTTTCCACCCAGCGCGACCTACAAGCCATGGGGGCACCCAGGGCACAGGCCTCAGGTGGGAGGTGCCCCCGTGATACTCTCTGAGATGGCATTTACACAAAGAATGGCTTTGATGGAGGTGTAGTTTTTGTCTTTTGGCACACCATATCCCCAAGGACACAAAGGGAAGCAGAGGGGAAAACTCCCAGAATTATCTTGAGGCCATGCCCACAAGGAGGCATCAATCAGACTGTAACCTGATTGACAGGCTAGACTCCACTCCTATAACCCAGTTATCAAGTTGACATGAAATTTTGTGACTACCACAACTATTCATAAGGTGTTCAGTGGCTAATCTCCCAGAAGTGGACTCCCACACTAGAAGCTCCGCTGAACTCGTCCACCATGGGGGACCCTGCTGGTGTTTGAAGTACTGGAGGCGTAGCTTCCCACCTCATGACCCTGCTGGTGTTTGAAATACTGGAGCCATAGCTTCCCACCTCACAGCAACACACAAGCCACCAATACACAAGCCACCACAACACAAGAAAAATGGTTCAGAAGCTCTTCGTTATTTTTCAAAAGATTCAGAATAATTCCCAGAAGAATGATAATGCTGTCGCTGCTCATTATCTAACATTCAGCACTGTGAGGGTGGTAGGCACTGTTCTCATCCCTTGATGGGCTGTTTCATCCGGGTACCTTCCCTGTAAGAGAGGACCACATGGTAGCTTCGTTGTACGTATAAGAAACCTGAGGTGCACAGAAGTTAAACAACTTGTCCAAGATGACACACCTGATCATCAGAATGAGAATCAGATCAGGCAGTCTGTTCCATAATCTGTGGTCCAAATCACTCTGCTGTATGTTCTCTTTGAAGAGATAAAATGTTAGCTAAAATGTGTATATATGACTTCACATTGTCAGCTGCATTTACCAGAGCAGTAATTATTTTCAGAGTTTCATCATTGTTATTTTTGTCTGCTTGCTGGCCAGACCTACCTGGCTGGCTAACATTTCCTATATATTTAGTTGAGGGAGATGCATAGATTTTTAAACCCACATAAAAAAGTGGTTAGTTTATATCAATTACCCTTACCTCAAAAAATGGCGTATTCAGCCAAGTTATTTTGAACCTATACTATTGAGACTTTGGTAGATATCACTTGCTATCTTCATGCTTGAAAATCAAATATTTCTTCCAGTCTGATTGTCTCTGTCATTTGTAGAAATATTTGCAATTCTGCAAAGGGGGAATGGATTACAAGGATCTACATATAACCTCCTCCCTGGGGGATGGACAACAGAAAAGTGGGTGAAGGGAGGCTTCAGACAGTGTAAGATATGACAAAATAATTTTTAAATTATCAAGGGTTTATGAGGGAGGGGGGAGCAGGGTGGGAGGGGGAAATGAGGAGCTGATGCCAGGGGCTTAAGTGGAGAGCAAATGTTTTGAGAATGATGAGGACAATGAATGTACAAATGTGCTTTACACAATTGATGTATGTATGGATTGTGATAAGAGTTGTATGAGCCCCTAATAAAACGATTAGAATAAATTGTATATATCTTGCCATATTTCTTTTCAGTGTTGGAGTCAGGCACACAGCATTTACATAGGACGCAAGCTTTGAAAAAGCCTCTTAGTTATATTAAGCCACATTAAAATTTAACTTCTAAAACATTTCTTGCAGTAAAAATTTCTAGTCAAGGAAGAAACAAAGTAGAATGTGTGGGCGTTTTATTGTCGAGGTTACTTAAATTAATGGACTAAAAGTAGCAGGTTTAAAATACATACATTTTGTTGAAAAGTTCTATGTCCTATGTACCTGAGTGTTGTCTCAGAGATATGGCATTACGAGTCCTCATGGATGTAATGTGTAAACAATTATGGAGGTGTTTGTAGACTTAATCAAATGATAGAAATAAAACATTGACTCGACGTTTATAGTTGTTATTCCTGACATGTCCAATTGAAGTTTAAAATGACATCTAGATAATTTTTTTCCTTTATGAATCTAGTATTTCAGAATCATCATGAGATGTTGATCCCCACCACTCCCCCACCCCACCACCCCACCCCCGCCACCATTCAGCAGGTGACACACCTTGGTTACTGTAGTGATATACCTTAGATACTGCAGTGTATTGCTCATCTCTTAGCTACAACTAAGTTGTGGCTTCAGGTTTCTCATTACTTTTCACTCCTTTGAATCATTATGCACCAATTATCACACTGAGCAACTCGTTAGAGCTTTTGACTTGGCTCGCAGTGAGAACCGTGTGGGGACCATTACTCCATGTCTTCCAACACGTCAACGTGAATTGCAGTGTTTCGGTTGTGGCCATGCAGCCTCCCGTGGTCAGCGCGACTGACTGCTCTTTGTTCTTCCGCACCTTCAAGCAAAGTAAAGCGGCTGTTGGGTTGAGAGAAGACATGAAGAGGATGGTGGCAGAGCCTGTGCCCGCGCGGAGGGATGCCCCCTGTGCACAGCTGTTCGGAGTCAGCCTCCAAGAGCTTCATCAGCGGGGGCTGGCCGAGCTCGGCATCCCGGCCATCGTGCGGAACATTGTGGAGTACTTGACCCAGCACGGTGAGTTGTCATGCTTTCATTCGGCTCATTCCTTTTCAGTTTCTCACCTGCAGGGAAAACATTTTTCTCTTGCCTCGTCGTAAAATATGCCTGGACTAATTCCCTAAAACACCTTAATTTCATTATCAAATTGTTGTGTAACATATTTCTCCCTGGGGGTGGGGAGGGGAAAAAGCTCCATTAAGCTCTTAACTAATGTATTGTATGAACAATTACTATTATTTTGGCAGATAAATTGTTTAACCACAGAACATTACATTAGTCATCGGGGCTTCTCCTTCGGAATGATTTATGGAGGTTAGTGCCAAAATAGAATTGTTTGCCTAGTATTAATAATGAGTTTTCTAGATTAAATCAAATGTCATTGGCAGTCAGTGGTCTTTAATATGAGAGTATTTGGGTCCAGTTCTTTGAGCCAGGGTCAGTTATGACCTTACAGGATGGCTGTGAGTATGCCCCTCATGTCAATAGGGTAACTATTGTGATCGCCGTTTCCTTGTAGAGTGATAAAGTTCAGCTTATAAAACTAGAGGGCAGATAGTACATTTTATAATAAAAAGATAAATTATATCTACCCCGTGTCAGAATCGACAGGCTTTGGCTAGCTTCATGACAGATAAGGAGCCAACTAAGGTGGCATTGGGAGAAAAGCGATATCCTTTCTCTATCTTGTGGCTGTGATATGTGAACGGAATAGGCTACTAG
>NW_022111369.1:29158948-29176081 GCF_000313985.2 Echinops telfairi
TGTAACCAGCACAGATGACATCAAGTTGGTTTCAACTCATAGCAACCTTACAAACAACAGAACAGAACAGTTCCTGGCCCTGTACTATTCCACAATTGTTCCTAGGCCTGAGCCCGCTGTTAGAGCTGTGGTGTCAATCCATCTATTTGGGGGGCTTCCTCTTTTCCTCTGCCATTCTACTTCACCAAAGATGATGTTCTTCTCCAGGGACCAGTCTCTCCTGACAATATGTCTAAAGCATGTAAGACAAAGTCTTCCCATCCTTGACTCTAAAGAGCACTCTGACCATACTTTTTTCAAGACAGATTGGCTTGTCCTTTTAGCAGTCCCTGGTACTTTCAAAATTCTTCTCCAGCACCATAATTCAAATGCATCAGTTCTTCTGTCTTCCTTCTTCAATGTCCATCTCTGACATGCGTATGAGGCAGTTGAAAATACCATGGCTTGGGTCAGAGACACCTTAGTCCTCAAAGTAACATCCTTGTTTTTCAATACTCTAAGTCTTGTGCAAATATAACATTTCCACATACTCTGTTCTGAATCTTTTAAAAGAATCATGTAACAGTATTCTTTTGAAGATCATTTCATAACATATAGAGTTTTACTTATTTTTACATTCTCCTCCTCCTGCACATATTTTCTGTATATGGAAGAATGAATTATTGAATTGAGCATCACATATGAGAGGCATCAGGCTGCTTCCATTCTTTTTCTGCTTATGAAGACTCATTCAGTGAGCATCCTTTAAAGCATCATTTCTAGTTTGTATCGCCAGTTAGTAGACTAACTCTCGAGAAGTGCACGTGTGGGGGCAAAGGTCTGAGCATTTGTCATCTTGGCCATGTCCGCCGCCTGCTTTCTATAGGAGTGCGTCAGTTAACATTCACACCAACAATCTTTGAGCATTTCAGTATGTTTTGAATCAGGGATTTGTCTTTTTCTACACTTCTTTAACATATTTTTAAAGCAGGGTGTATTCAAAGAATGCACACTGAATTTTTAATAGCCTGAACTAGTGATGCTTACCTAAATATGAAGACGAGAATCACTTTTGAAATCTTTTCAGAGTAGGGATGTGTTGGTGGTACCCCCATATCTACTGAACCAGTATCTTGAATGGGCTAGGGAGGGCATCTATATTTAAACAGGCTTCCTTGGGGGGTAGGAAGGATTAAGCCCTCTGATCCTAGCAGAAAGATTGATGGTTGGAACCCGCCCAGAGGCACTTCAGGAGACAGACATGGTGATCTGCTTCTGAAAGATCACAGCCGTAAATAGGGAGCTGTTGTAATTTTTTTAAAATCAGTATTTATGAAGCATACACTTGTAAAGGGATAGAGGGAAGACTGGTCACGTAATAAGAGGGTGAAACTTTGTTCACGTTTACTGTGCATCTGCGTGTGACTTCAGGCATTTCACAACTTGACGTGAGGGTAAACTATTATTGCAAAAGAATTTTAGAGACGAAACGGTTTAAATCACTATGTATGTCAAAGTCTTTAAACTAACTTGATTTCTTCCTTAGGAATAAAAACAGGGAATAAACAAGACAAAACAAAATGCAGAGTCATTGAATTCTCCAAGGAAAAGCTTATGGGTATTATATATACATGTATCATTCTGTCTAAGGAGGTCCTATTGGGGATGCGCTTTTAAATACTGTAGGATCCCTCCACTCCCACTAGGTGTCAGAAGACACCCATTGATAGTCACACTACTCTGGACAAACATTTTGGCAGGATTGCACTATTTCGTCTCAAATGTTGTGTTCCAACGCTTCAGAAATAGAGATTTCAGTAGTCACTGTGGTCAAGTCGCTGCTGACTCATAGTGAGCCTATGGGACAGAGTAGACGAGCCCCTGTGGAGTTCTGGGATGGTCCCTTTAAGGGGGTAGAAGGCCTCCAAGAGTCTGGTGGCCTCCAACTTCGGGCCTTGTGGCTCACAGCCCCCTGTATACCCACTATGTCACCAGGGCTATTTCAGTAGTACATTAAAAAAAAGTAGCTGTCAAAGGCAGGTATTATTTCACGTATATGAATTTTCTCTCATGTGAGGCCACTCACTCTAAGTTACTGTTTTACGGTAAATAACCTATCTGTATTGTCGAGAGTGAGGGAATAGTATCTCTGAGCATATCTATCTCACTGCTTGACTTTTTCTGTGAAAAATATCCATTTCTTGAAACTTAGAATAGATCGTTAGTAAGGTTAATCCTTACCTATTCCTCCTTTTGGAGAACAGAGGTAAAATGATGATTGGAGCTCACGTGATACGTGATTAGCGTCTCTGTGTGAGCAGGACTTGCAACATCCTGTTTGCGTCTATCTGATTGAAAAAACCAATTTAGAACAGAATGAGACCCTTGAAATGGTAGACTTTGATAAGTGAGCCTCCTAGAGATAGTAGATGTAAGCATATTATAAGCGCATAATGGGATTTTTCAAACTGTATGGGCTTCTTTTACTCACAGTGTGTCAAATCGAAGTGTGGGGCCTACATCCCATGGTTGAAAATCACTAAACAGTTTCAGGAGTTTATATAGACAGGGAACTTGCAGCAATTCAAGCCAGATTGAGAAGAGACAGTGGCATGTGGGTATCATGTTTATGTTAGATGGCTCTTGATTAATAGCAGAGTACCTGGAAGATGTCCACAGGTGTTTTATTGACCATGCAAAGTCATTGGATTGTGTGTATCACAGCAAATTCTGCGTTATATTGGGAAGAATTGGAATTCCATAGCACCTAATTGTGCTTATGTAGACTGTATACATAGACCAAGAGGCAGTTGTTCGAACAGAACAAGAGGGAACTTTGTTGTTTAAAATTAGGAAAGGTGTATGCCAGGGTTGTATCCGTTCACTATACTTTTTCTCAGGATATGCTGAGTAGGAGGAGCCCTGGTGGCATAGTGGTTATGCATTGGGCTGCCAACTACATGGTCAGCAGTTTGAAGTCACCAACCAGCTCCATGGGGCGAAGATGATGCTTTCTACTCCCATGAAGAGTTACAGTCTCGGAAACTACACAAGCAGTTCTACCCTGGCCTACAGGGTTGCTCTGAGTCAACATTGACAAGATGGCAGTGATTTTGCTTTGTTTTTTGGTATATGCTGACTAAATACTCCCAAAACTGGACTATAAAGGGAAACACTTGGAGGAAGATTCACTAACCAGCTGTCATATGCATGAATTACAGTCGTTTAATATGAGCCTTCTAGCCATAATTCATTTGATGATCCATTATAAAGCTAGACTCTTGCATGTGGTTTTAATCCCATTTTGGAGGGCATTCTGTGGTGGTAGTAATTATTCATTGGGCTGCTAACTGCAGTTCGAAACCACTAGCTGCTCCATGGGAGAAAGATGAGGCATTCCACTCCTGTAGATAGTTATACTCTTGGAAACCCACAGGGGCAATTCGACCCTGTATTACAGGATCGTGACCAGTCGGAATCGACTGGCTGGCAGTGGGTTTGGGGTTTGGTCTTTACTGCTGCACTGGCATACGGGTGAAGAATGCGGAGAGTGCCATGGACTGGTAAAAGTTACAAACCAATCTGTCTTGGAGCAAGTATGGCCATGGTGCTCTAGAGCTAAGGAGAGTGAGGCTGTGTCTCACACATTGTAGATGAGTTATCGAGGCAGAACCGTTCCTGAGAAAAGGTACTGTGCTTGATCCAGTGGCGGGGCAGTGAAAGTGAGGAAGGCCCACAAGGAGGTGGATTGACATGGTGGCTGTACCAACGGGCTCAAGCATATGCGTAGGTTACTGTGGGTCAGAACCTAACAACAACAACTAAAGTAATGGACAGTATTCGGGTGGGATAAAGACTTCTAATAGAGTGTGTGAACCAAAACATACCCTTTGTCTCCTCGGAGGCATCTTTAAGACGACCTCAGTAGAGGATATATCTTAAGATACCATGTTTCAGTTATTTGAGGGACCGCTGGAATATACTGGTAGCACGGTTCTAACACAATCACGTCAGCTGAAAAGCTAGGGCTCTGTTTCCCAACACCTTTGGCAGAACAAGAAGACCTGCTGTGACTTGTGGACATTTTTGCTTCTCTGGGCCCTGACTGACCTTTGGATATGGGACTGAATAGCACCCACCATGACATGAGACATTTCCTTAAATTTCCCTGAGTCTCTGAGAAATGCTGCAGTGAGTTGCAGTACCTATGGGGTAGAGGGAATATACTCAGGGGAGGAAAACCAAACTCGCTGCCATCGAGTCCATGCCAGCTCATAGCAACCCTATAGGACAGTCGAACAGCCCCTGTGAGTTTCAGGGACTTGTTAAGGAAGTAGAATGTCCCATGCTTTTTCCCATGGAGCCACTGATGGTTTTGAAATGCCGACCTTGTGGATTGCAGCTCACCCCATCCCTGTTACAGCACTAGGGGTGATGGAGCAGAGTAGAGCCTTGAAGAGCTGTTCTTTTGAGACATCTTTAGTATCCAACTCCTTAGGACTGGTCTGGTATTAACACTACTAAAAGAAATGTTTACCATAATGCAGGAAGATGGTAGCCTTCAGTATGGATTATACTTTAATAGGAGAGGAACAACTTTTTCACAACCAGATCAGTAAGCAACATTATGTTAAATGGAGAAAAGACTGAAGTTGTCAAATATTTCAATTTACTTGGAACCCCAATCAACCCCCATGGGAGTAGCAGTCAAGAAATCAAATGCCATCACATTGGGTAAATATGTTGCAAAAATAGCTCTTTAACATGTGAAAGAGTAAAGATGTCATTTTGAGAATGAAGGTATACTTGACTCCAGCCATGGTGTTTTCAAATGCCTCATAAGCACGAGCAAGCTAAGCTGTGAATAAAGAAGATTGAAGAAAAATTGGTGCCTTTGAATTACCGTGTTTAAAGTATATTGAGGATACTGTGGACTTCCCAGATAAAGTAAACCTGTGTTGGAGGATGCACAGATGAAGATCCGCCTGTACCTTGGACATGTTCTCTGGAGGAAATAAGCTCCCGGAGAAGGCCACCCGGCTGGGTAAAGTAGAAGGTCAATGCAAAAAGCCAGAAAGCCTCAAGGAGATGGATTGTTAGCATGGCTGCAGCAGTCACCTAGCAAGGAGTGGCAGGACGGGCAGTGTAGGGCCGTCTGTTCTTCTCTTGTGTGAGGTTTCTATGGGTCAGAGGTGACTCAACAGCACCCAACAAGTATAATGAGATTTATTTGGGGTTGCAGATATTCCTAAGATAGGAGATTTTGCCAAGAAATGAAATAACCCCCAAAGCCAAACCCACCGCCGTCAAGTCAAAGCATTCAGACTCAAAGCATCTCTATTTAGGGAGTATGGAACTTTAAGTCTTTATGGGAATAGACAGCCAGACCTTTCTTCTCTAGAGTGGCTGGTGTGTTCGCACCTCTGACATTGAGGTTAGCAGGACTAGGACTAAATTGCAACTCTACAAGGTTGTTGTTGCATTGGCGTCAGTTCTGACTTACAGCGACCCTATGCACAGCGGATTTGTACTAATTTAAAAGAAAGGTGACCCAATAGAATGCACAAATTATAGAACAAATCATTAATATCACATGCATGTAACATATTGCTGAAAATCACCCAGCGGTTGCAGCAGTACATTGACAGGGAGCTGCCAGAGGTTCAGGCTGGATTGAGAGGAAAATGTGGAACAGGGGATGTTATTGTTGACATCAGATGGATCTTGGTTGAAAGCACAGAATGCCAGAACGATGTTTACTTGTGTTTCATTGACTATGTAAACACATTTGACTGTGTATCATAACAAACTGTGGAGAACCTTGAGGAAAATGGGAATTCCTGAACATTTCTCTGTGCGTATGAGGAACTTGTATTTAGATCAGGAGGCGGTTGTGTGAACAGGAAAAGGGAATTGTGCCTGGTTTAAAATCAGGAAAGGTGTGCATCAATGCCTTGTCCTGTCACCAGACTTATTAAATCTGTATGCTGAACAAATAATCAAAGGAGCAGGACTGAAGAAAGGTTTATTAACCACTTGTGATATGCAGATCCTACACCCTTGCTTGCTGAACGTGGGTAGAACTTGAAGTGCTTGCTGATGAAGATTAGGAACTGCAGCCCTCGAGTGGGTTGCAGCTCAGTGCAAAGAAGCCAAAATCCTCTGAATGGGACCAATATGTAACATCACGATAAATGGAAGAAAGATCGAAGCTGCCAACATTTTCATCATGCTTGGATCCACAACGAATGCTCATGGAAGCAGCTGTCAGGAGATCAAACAACACCTTGCTTTTAGTTAAGCTGCTGCAGAAGACCTCTTTAAACTGTTGAAAACCAAAAGCAAGGTGGTTCTTTTGAGGACTTGAGTGTTCTGTGCCCAAGCTGTGCTCATTTCAGTTGCCTCATCACCATGTGAAAGTTACGACATTGAGTAAGGCAGACTTTAAAAGAGTCAATGCATTAGAACTATGCTCTTGACAAAGAATAATGAAAGTCCTATGGACTGCCAACAGGACAAACAAACTCTTGACAGCTGACATGTTCCTGGGAGGCAAGGATGGTGAGACTTTGTGTCACATACATTGGACATGTTACCCTAGCGAAAGCCATCGTGCTTGGTGAAGTGGAGGGCAGTGCATAGAGGAAGCCCATTAACAGGATGGATTCACACAGTGGCTGCATTGGTGGGCTCACACATGACAGTTGTGAATGGGGCACAGCACTGGACCATATTCGTTCTGCTGTGCATATGGTTGCTATGGTAGGGACCAGTCCAACTGCGTCTAACAGCAATCTTTCAGTATTGCAAGTTGAGCCTGAAGTTTTTTCTTCAGTACTTTCAATTTGAGGTATGCTGAGTATGGCTGTCCTTTCTCGCTTTCTAACTCCAGACCTTTGAACATTTTCTTTTCATATTTTACTCTCTCTTTCCTTTTTAAAAAATTAATTGGGATTGATACATATATCAAACCATTCAACAGGTCAATCATGTCCAGCCGAATTGTATATTTGCTACCACAATCAGTTTCCAAACATTCTTTTTCGACTCTGTCTTTTCAAGCTTCCCTTTGAAATTTCCTTTCAGCTCTTCCACTTCAGCACTTCTTCTGTTTGCCTTACTGACTGAGTTTGTTTATTGTGCCAACCTGGCCGATAAACGCATGTGGGGTTAATTGAAGTGTGACGAGATAAATGGGTGGTGAGCCTCACCTTTCGAGTTCTCGGGTCTCTTGCTTTGTGATAGTCACACCAGGGTGCAGCTGTCTTAGCAGTTCCTGCTTCAGCTTGCAAAGCTGACTTCCTGCAAGACATCTCCAAGGAGAAGCTACATGGACCTACCCCGATGCAGCCCTGGGTGCTGGAGCAGCCGTGTGGAGACCCCTGCCAGTGCTGAGATGTTTACACATTCACTGATTCAGCTTTCCTCCTGCAGTCGACATCATTGCTTCTGCTTTGTGAGATGGAGGAGGACTTTGTGGACTGGTATTGGACATATGGGTTAATGGGTGAATATTGGACTTGTGGGCTTGGATAACACTGGGTTGGGATGTTTTCTTGATGCCCAGTTAACCTTTATATAAAACTCTCTCTTTTACATGAGTTTCTGTGGATTTGTTTCTCTAAAGTACCCAGACTGATACACCTACTGCATGATTAAGAACAAGTTTCAGATTGTCTACTGACATCCACTTTGACCTTTCTTGTGTTCCTGTCTTTTTAATGACCCTTTGCTTTCTTTATCTATGTTGTTCTTGATATCATCCACAGGTTGCGTTGCCAGCTGTCATTAGTGTGCAATGTATCAAATCTGTCCTGGAGACGGTTTAGAAATTCAGGCGGTTCTTGTTGATTTGTTATAATGTTCTTCAACTTCACCCTGAACTTCCAATTCAGCAATGGGTGATGTCTTTTACAGTTGTCCTGTGGCCTTGTTCTGACTACCAATATTGAACTGCTCCATCATCTTTTCCACACGTGTAGTTGATTGGATTCCTGTGTATTTTTGTCTAAGAATGGTGATGTGTGTCGCCACCATTTATATTGTTTTAAAAAAATTTACATTGAAGATTTTGTTATCTTGTAAAATTCTGTCATAAGATCTTCAGCTTCATTTCTATCACCAAGGCCATATTTTCCAACTACTGTTCCTTCTTCTTAACTGCCAACTTTCATATTTTAATTGCCAATGATTATCAATGCATCCTAATTGCATGTTTGATCAATTTCAGACTGAAGAAGTAGGTAGAAATGCTGATTTCTTCATCAGTAGCTTTAGTGGTTAGTGTGTGCCTTTAAATACTAGTTGTATTAACTGGATTTTCCTGTAGATGCATAGATATTTCATAGACGCAATTATACTTCAAGATGGATCTTGAAATGTTCTTTTTAACGATCAATATGGGGCATATTTATCCTCTTCAATTTGTCATTCCTGGAATAAAACCCATATAATTTATAATATTATATATATATATAAATAGAAACCATTTCCTTCAGAATAGTTAATACCATCCCATTTCAGCTCACAAATGCCTAGCATATTGATCTTTCTGGGTTCTGTTACTTTTTAAATGATTTAAAATTTTCCTACATTAATACATTCCACATTCAGCATGATTACAGCAATTTATGCTTATTTTTAGTTGCATCCTATCTGCAAATGAAGATCTGAAAAACATTTTCCATGCATATTATATGCCAACTCTACATGAAGAAGTGGCTCTTTCTCAGTTGTATTTTGAATGCCATCCAACCTGAGGGGTTCTTCTGGCACTATCTCTGGCAATGATTTGCTGCTATTCATAAAACTTCAGTGGTTAATCACTCAGAAGTGAACAGCCTTCCGTCTTCATAGGCTGTTCTTAGTCTGTTGGGTCCTCTGAAACCTGTTCACCTTGGGTGATAATGCTGTTATTTAAGACAACAGTGGTAGAGATTCCATTATCCCAGCAACACGCAAACCACCACAGGATGACTAACTGACAGACAAGTGGTAGTCTCCTTAAGATTTGGAAAGAGTCTAGGAAAGAAATGGTTGAGGAACATAAACATCCATGACTTCTATGAGGGGGTCTTCAAAAATTCAGAAAATAGAATGAAGTGATAGTGGAATTTTCACCCAAACTTTCAACCCTCTTGTATTTACACCTTCTTTCTCTACTTGTATAGCCCAAGTAGAGAGGCAGGAGCCAGGAGCACAACAACCAGTTCTTAGAACTGGGTTATTTTGTAATGGCTGGATATGTCTTTATTTGAGGGAAGGTTCAGGGGAAAAAAACAGAAGAGAAATCTTAAGGTCAAAACTAGAAAAATATTATGTAGAATTAGATCCAAGGGACATTTGCTGAGCCAAAAGTTGGAAGCAAAGTTGGGTTTAAGGCTCCATAAATACAGGAGGACACAAAATTGGAAATGTTTTAAGATTTGCGCCTTTACCCAGGATTGGAGTTTCTTTTATTAGGTGCTGTTGCAGTGAGTCAGAAATGACTCAATAGCAGTAAATTTGGGTTTTTGATGCTAGTATAGATCTACGAAGTGAAAGATGAACTTTATTCTGTGGAGGAAACACAATTCTAAATGTCGGTAGCTTCCCAGGCATAGATTTTATTCTTCAGGTACATAAAGGCATGGGTATTGGCTGCTGCCTAGTAGATTGTTGTTGTTCGCTCTGTTGGGTCAGCCGCCAACTCATGGGCACCTCATGCATCAAATGCTGAAATGCTGCCTGGGCCTGTGCTGGCCACGTGATTGGTTATAAATTGGAATGTTTTGATCTATAAGGTTATCAGTGACCATTTTTCAAAACTACCAGCAAGTAAATCACCAGGCCTTTCCCCCTGGCTCCTCATAGTCTGGAAACTGCTACAACCTGTCCAGTATGATAGCATCATGCAAGCTAGTGCCTGTTCATGAGACACACGGACTGGAATTGGGCCTGGCTCTCCGTATGAATGATATGAATTGTTCCATTGAAGCAACAATGCTTCCACTTGACAAACTACCTGAAAACATAGTAAATCTAAAGAACATTATTTATTATTAATTTCTGTAGGAGCCCACATCACGATGCTTGCATTGGGCTGCTAACTGCAAGATCAGTAGTTCAAAAACCACCATCTGCTCCACAGTAGAAAGATGAAGCATTCTACTTCCATAAAGATTGAAAGTTTAGGAAACCCACAGAGGCAGTTATACTCTGTCACCTGGGGTCACTGTGAGTCTCCATAGACCCAGTAGCAGTGGATATTGTGTTTGTTTGAGATTTGCATTTTCTGTGGGCCAGGAATTAGGACACAGCTTAGTTGTAAATCTTCTCTTAGGGTGTCTTTCAAGACTATAATCATGCAATCATGATGTCAACCAAGGCTACAGTCATCTTAGGACTAGATTGGGAGGGATCCATTCCTAAGCACACACACATGATTATTAGCAGGATTCAGTTCCTTGTGGGCTGTTTAACTGGGGCCTTCAGTTACTTAGTGATTGTTGGCCAAAGACTGCCCACGTGTTCTTGCAATGGGGGCCTGTGTTCAGCAGGGTTCTCTAGAGAAACAAAACCAGGACACTTATGATTTTTTATATATATATATATATTTTATATATATAGCAGTACAGATATATATATATATATATATGGCAAGCAGGAATATAACAGCTAATTAGTCCACCTAGCAGTACAGAGGGCTCAGTTAAACTCGTTTTCATGGAACAGTTAATATACTGGAAGACCTTCAATTCAAATGGGTTGCAGGGTCCAAGGTCAAGGAAGCAGACAGTGGAGTCTTCCCTCAGGCAAGACAGGCAGAGTCTGCCTGCAGGTAGCAGAGAGCAGGATGGGTCAGCAATAGTCAGTAGCACAGGAGCTTAGCAAATTGGGCCTGATGCAATCTTGAATTAAGGGATGCATGGTGACAGAATCTACTAGCCCTAAGCTCAAATGATGTACACACCAGCAGCATGGCGAAGCAGGTCTCAATGGAGCCTCAAGATCTAGTGACAAGATCCATGGGTTGCCTTAGTCCACAGGTAGTGTAGCACACAGGTTGAAGCAGAGAAATAGCTAAAGCAGTAGCACACTGGTCAGATCACCAGGGAGCAAGAAAGATATGGGATGCCTGCTAGCTATCTTCATTTATCCCGGTCCCTTCCAAATCAAGCTGTGACTTGATCACATGCTACCCACATGTTCCAATTGGCCATTTGGCACAATAAACCTAACTATCACAGGGCATTTCCAGAGGATAATAATGATAATAACCCACTGCCATTGAGTTGATTCTGACTCATAGTAATTGTTACAGAGCAAGCTAGCCAGAACAGTCTTTTATTGCCTTAACTCAGAAGTAAGTCATATCACTTTGACTGTCCCTTATTAATTAGAAACAAGTCACTAAGTCCCACTCCTTTGGGGAGGAACTATACAAAGACATGAATATCATGAGGTACAGATAACTGGGGCCCTGTCAGAAACTGCATAGCACACCTACTGGCAGGTGTCTCTTCTGACTGAGTGATACGTTGGCCACACTGATGATTAAATACTTTAAATATCATCATAGCTTCACAAATAATTCTGGTCAGAATTGGGAACTAAAATTCGTGTCAACTTTTTTTTTTAAGGGACCTTCGTGGCACTGTTTGGTAAGCATCGTACTGCTAACCACAAGGCCAGTGCTTCAAATGCACCAGCCATTCACAGGAGAGAGTTGAGGCTCTCTGCTTCCATAAAGACTTACAGTCTCCTAAGCCTTTTATGGGATTGCTATGAATCTGAATTGACTCAGTGGCAGTGGGGTTTTTAGTAGTTTAGTATTCTTAATGTTATTTCCACCAAATACATCTGTGTAAGAATTCCAATATTTTATCAAACTACAAACTCCATAAAAGTAATGGTACATTTTTTTGAGTTAAAGGATTCTTAAGATATTTTTTTCATTTTATAAATGAGAAGGGAATTAATTTTCTTTTTTCTTTAAAACGATTAATGCATTTGGCAGGTAAGAAAAAGAAATAAATAAAAACCTTTAGAAATAAACACTTCACCTATTTAAAAAATCTGATGTGCTTCAGTGTGTATGTCTTCATAGCATTCACCATAGAGCTTTTTTTTTTTTTAAGTGGCAAGTTGAAACCTTGGCTCATTCTTTCTTAGCTTATTGACCTTTAATGAACTAAAGTGTTTGTGTGATGCCTTCAGCTGTTCTGTTGTCTGACATGTTTGCTTTTGTGGGTATGTTGTCTCCTTAAGCCCAATGCGTTAGCTGGAAATCATTACCATCTACCCTAAGCTACCTGCCTCTCCTGACTCCACCTTATCTTATACACTGTTTCCCCTCACTACCCCCGCTCGCCAGATCATCTATTTTGAAACCTTAAGATGACCTTCTATTCCTCATTTTCTTTACTTCTATTACTCTAAATTACTCTTATTTTTAATTTCCTTTTCCAGCATAATCTCTGTCTTATAATAAAGTGTAGTCTTCTAAGGAAAACTCCTGCCCTCTCTATTCTCCACTTACTTTTCTAAATCTTCCTGAAACCTGATGATATTATGTTTTTCTCCCAGTTAATGCTCTAGTGATAAAGTGTCCTCAACTTAACATTCATGACCCTATCCAGTTTCTTCCATTTCATTACCCATTGTTCTTTAACCTAAATACCCTACGTTTTAAACTGCCTAGTTTTCTTTATGTTATCCTATCTCTACCTCTTGATTTATATTTTTGTTCCTCTTTGTTAGTGGTAGATTAAGGTCTTATGGGTCTGGGAGCATAATCCTTTTGGGAGTCTCTTTTTAAAAAATCTATAATTAAGAATATAGAGTCACTCACAAATTGACTGAAGGTAGGAACTGTATTATGCAATACATTATATTCACAAAGAATTTTTTACATTAAGTTTAATGACTAAGGATATTTCCTCTTTCTTAAACCATTACAAAGATAGTTGCATATAATTCAAGTTACTTAAGTCCATTCCATATTAAAAATAATTGTTCAAAAAGTGCTACTCTGATACTAGAATCCAGAATGTTTCTGTTATATACCATTTAATATTGTATCCATTGCCATCAAGTTGTTTCTGGCTCATAGAAGCCATATATCGGGTTTCTGAGGCTGTAAATCTTTTGGAAGCTGATAACCTCCTCTTTCATCCACAGTGAGGCTGGTGGGTT
This sequence comes from Echinops telfairi, assembly GCF_000313985.2. Classification (NCBI taxonomy): domain Eukaryota; kingdom Metazoa; phylum Chordata; class Mammalia; order Afrosoricida; family Tenrecidae; genus Echinops; species Echinops telfairi. Next base: position 29,172,104 of record NW_022111369.1, read on the forward strand.
TGAACCACCAACTTGTGGTCAGCAATCTTAAGCATACTCAACATTATCACCCTGAAATTTCTTTGTAGGTGCGGTCAGATCAATTCCTGCTCATAGCAGCCTTGTCTGTAACAGATGGAAACACTGCTCGACCCTGTCCCATCCTCACAATTGTCTGGCTGAGCCCATTATTGCAGCCACTGTGTCAATCCCTCTCATTGAGGTCTTCCTCTATGACGCTGTGTGTATTATTGTGTAATATCGTCATACATGTTCTAGCCTCCGTGTAGAGGTTACATTTTATGATGATCATAAAATGATCGTTTTTAGCTAACATGTAGTAGATACGGACACTTATTATTCTAAGAAAATGTCTTTTCACAATCTGTGAAAACCTTTCCATGCCTGATAACGGCAGTAGTCAGAGAATCCAACAGTGGGATGTGGTTTTTTGTTGTTGTTCTTTACATTTTGTATCTGTTGTGAGAACTTCTGTTCTGCATGTGTCTACTTTGCTGTTCCAGGGCTCACCCAGGAAGGCCTCTTTCGGGTGAACGGGAATGTGAAAGTCGTGGGACAGCTCCGTCTGAAGTTCGAGCGTGGCTTGCACGTGGATCTTGGGGAAGATGGCGATGTCTACTCAGCAGCCAGCCTTCTGAAGCTCTTCCTGAGAGAGCTGCCGGAGAGAGTGATCCCCGCAGCATTTCGCCCTCGCCTCCTGCAGCTCTTTCGGGGTTTGTAGAGAAATTCTTATTACACGTTAAAACAACTCCCGTTTTTTCCTAAAAACTAGGATGTGCTCTTAAGTGAATACTTTCCACAGGCAGAATCTTGGGAGTTTATTCCATGCTCTCATCTTTGACCTTGGAGTCATGATAAACTGATTAAGAAATACATTCTTAAATGGGCTTCTTAGGATTGTGGACATCTACATCGGAACATAGTATTACTTTGGGGGCCAAAGAAATCCTAGGGACTGACCGCGAAAGAAGGAGAATAAGATATTAAATTCTATGAAGGAAAACACAAAGGGGACTTCACAAAGCTTGTGGAAAAATTCTATTGTCTTTTCATTTCATTTTCCCCTGAACGTTTTGAAACCCCCTCATATTAGTTCAAATATATTTGCTATGCAACCTTTGAAACTGAAATCTCAGTGTGTGTTTTCTTTTTCTTCTATACAAGGAAGGGGCTAACATAATTAGGTACATTTTACAAGGTAACTTTTGTCAATGTGAATCACTCCCCAGTCTATATGCTCCAGAGAACACATTTAAAACTTTCTAAATGATCCCACTTGCCTTAGAACTACAGGAAGAAAACAGTCTGTCTCTTTAGTCACCCTCCCTTTAAAAATAATCACTCTCTAACCCTTAACTTTGTGCTTTAAATTTCAAGTTTCTGCTTCACTGTCCTTGAGGTGGATGATGCTTCCAGGCGGCCAGACCAGTTTTGTAGTCGCACCTTACCAGGGCCTCATAGGGGATCTGGCACCTCCTCTTAGAATGGGTCAGCCCGACACAATACTTGCTTTCAGTGTTGGGGCCTCAATCTAAAAGGTATACAACAGGAAAAATTGCAGAGGCCTTCTCCCATTTTTAAAAAATCTTCAGACTGTTTAAAAATCTTCAGACTGTTTAGCTACTTCAAATCATTTGTAATGTCATGATAGAATATAGGGAAAAATTATTAATAAAGCGCTGTGCTTTATTATTAGGTAGAACACTTTATTTAGTAGTTGTTTTGGTTTTTTTTGTTTTTTTAAAAAGGCATGTTGCACTTTATTGGGAGTGGAGTCCTGGGGTGTAATGGCTTACACCTTGAGCTGATAACACAAGGTTAATGGTTCAAACTCTGAGGAAGAAAGATGAGGCTGTCTATTCCCCTAAAGATTTAAAGTTATGGAAAATTCAGTCCTGTAGAGTTACTATAAGTTGAAACAACTTAATAGCAGTGAGTTTGATTTTTGAGTTTATTCTATTGGGAGCACAAATTTTGCTGAAGATAATTTTAAAATGGTTGCAGCAGTACATTGACAATGAATTTAAGACATTCAAACCAGATTCAGAAGAGATGTGGCATGAGGGAGATCATTGCTCATGCCAGGTGGATCTTGGCTGAAGACAGAGAGTAGCAGATCTATGTTTACCTGTGGGTTTTTTTTTAACTTTGAAATGGTCGTTGCCTATTAAAAAATTATATATACTATTACACAGCATGAGAATTCCAAAGCACTTGATTGTGTGCACATGGGACTTGTACACAAATCAAGAGGGATTTGTTCAAACAGGAAAAGGGGATAGGGCATGGTTTAAAATTAGGAAAAGTATGCATCAGGGTTGAATCCTTTCACCATACCTATCAAATCATATACCTAGCAAATAATCTGAGAAACCGGATGTATGATGAATAATACAGTGTTAGGATTCAAGGAAGAGTCACTAATAACCTGTGGTGTGGAGAGAATGCAGCTTTGCTTGCTGACAGCAAAGAAGCCTTTAAGTACTTGTGGATGAAGACGAAGGACTACAGCCTTCAGTTGTACAGCCCAACATAAAGAAAGCAAACCCCTCACAAGTGGACCAGTATGCAACATCATGAAAAAACAGAAAACATTGAAGGTTTTCAGGATTTTTTCATCTTGCTTAGATCCCTACTCAATGATCATGGACGTAGTAGTTAAAAAAAAAAAAGACATACATGGGGATACCCACCCCCCCAAAAAAACAACCCTGAAAAAAGCTAACTGGCAGAGTTTTGGTAGTATGCATTTTTTCCACTAGGCAAGCATCCAGCAACACTTTCCGAGTTAGTGCACGCAGTGGCATCACTTGGGAAGGTTCTCTCTGGTCACAGTGAATTTTTTCATAAAAGCGGTTTTGCTCAAACCTCATTTTTTGTGATGGCCAATTTAAGAGAACAGGGTGACACTGTGAAATTTTGTTTCTTGCTTGGAAAGAATGTTACAGAAACTGTTGTGATGTTAAACACAGCTTACAAGGACAGAGCTGTGGGGAAAACTAAAGTGTATGAGTGGTTTTCTCGTTTCAAAAAAGTGAAATGTCTGTTGATGACAAACCTCATTTTGGATGACCATCAACTTCACAAATGGACAAAAATGTCTACTTATAGTGCATTTGGAGTTCCTTCCACCAGTCAGACTCTTAACCAAGCTTTCTGTTTAGAGGTTCTGAAAGATAGTGTAACAATGTGCGAGAAGCAAGGCCTGGCTTGTGGCAGACGGGGGTCTTGTTTTGCCTCCATGACAGTACACCTCGCAGCCATCTCAGTGCACCAGTTTTGGGCTCAAAAAACCCATGCCTTTCTTGCCCCACACACCTTACTCACCTGACCTTGCTCCTTTGGACTTCTTTTTGTTTCCGTGCAAATGCAGAGGGTTTTGAAAGGACAGAGATTTGACGGCATGAAAGAAATGAAGAAAAAATGAGGGAAGTGCTGTCAGCAATCCAAACAGATAAGTTTGAAAAATGTTTCCAAGAACGGAATCGCAGATTTGACAAATGTATTAAGTGTAATGCAGAGTACTTTGAAAGTGATAAGGCCATTTTGTAAAAAAAATTAAATACATAGCTTTGAAAACTTTTTTTCCTTTTTTGGGGGGTGCCCCCTCATATCGCATTGGGCAAATATGCTACACAAAAAGTCTTAAAAAGTGTTAAGAAGCGTCCATGCCACTTTGAGATGTAGGGAGCACCTGATCCAATCCATGGTTTTTCACCTGCTTCATATACGTGGGGAAGCTGGGCAGTGCGTAAAGAAGACTGCAAAATAACAGATGCCCTAATTGAGCTGTTGGTGAAGAACATTGAGTGAACCACGGACTTCCCAAAACATGAACAAACCTGTCTTGGAAGGAGGACATCCAGAATGGTCTTTAGAAGGAAAGATCGTGAGGCTTGTTCTCACGAGCCTTAGACATGTTGTTAGGAGGGACAGGGCCTTAAAGAAGGAAGTCATGCTTGGGAAAGCAGAGGGTCG
>NW_022111369.1:29176616-29197765 GCF_000313985.2 Echinops telfairi
GCGGGCCACATGCGGCCCGCCGAGGACATTTATCCAGCCCGCCGAGTGTTTTTGCCGCTGCTACCTGTCCTGCTTAGTAGCCGAATTGTTCAGTGTGCATAGGAATTTGTTCCTAGTTTTTTTAAACTATAGTCTGGCCCTCCAATGGTCTGAGGGACAGTGAACTGGCCCCCTGTTTAAAAAGTTTGAGGACCCCTGCTTTAGGGAAGCCTGATGTAATTTATTGTGGCCATGAGGAGAGGCCAGTAAGAGCACTAACCCGCAGGCTAAGATTGGCTTCTTGTTTGGTGAAAAGGAAAAGGCTGACTCATCTTTCTGGGGACCTGAAATCTCCATGCTGGGGCCTCTCCTAGACCTTACCTTCTATATGTCTTCCTTTGTATCTTTTTTGGGTGTAATGACTCTTTAGTCTAAGTACGGTGTAGTTCCCGTGAGACTCCGTGATTTGTTCTTGTGTATTATAGAAATGATATGTTTTAGCTTGGAAATCTTCAATGACTAGCACAGGTAGGAAGGGAAAAAGTTCTTAAGTTTTTAAAATAGTTTCACATACCCTTGGAAGAAATGGAATTAGACTGTTTTTCCGTGTTTTTATCTATAATTTTGGTATTAATTTTTTAAAGTTCTAATGATAATGATCAAATTTGCTACAGAATGACTACCAATGTTTAACATAATACTTAATAGATATTTTATCTTTATAAACTATTTTAATTCCAGCATCAGCTTTAATGAGGTATAGATAATAAAAACTCCATTTCAACGAAAGGAATTATAGTATGTGACTTCAAGCCTGGGTCCCTTAGGGCTGGCTTCAATTCTCAATGTTCCATTTGCTAACCACTTAGCTTAGGCAAGTTAACTAATTTTATTGTCTATTGTTGTATGACTGACTGCGTTTAGTGTCTTTAAACAATATGGATATGTAGGTCTCCCACAATGTCTGGAGATCAGTGATTTGGGTGTAGTTTAACTAGGTAGTTTTTGTTTAGGGCCTCTCCGGAGGTTGGTCAGGGTTGCAGTTAACCAAAGGCATGATGGGGACCGGAAGATCTGCTTCCCAAGCGGCTCACTCATAGGCCTGGGAAGTTGATGCTGGTTCTTGGAAGAAGGCTTTAGATTTAGACTTCTCCTGATGACGACTTAAACACTCGGATAATGTGGTTGTTGACTTCTCTTAGAGCAAGCAATCCAAAACCGAGATTCTGTTCTAAACTCCAAAGTAACCATAATCTCTTTATTAAGAGCAAGTCATGAATGTGACTGACGTTCATCAGGAATAGACGTAGGCTTCATTTTCTGGAGGGCTCTATCAAGTATGGCAAATACTTTAAAACTCCCTCACTTGTAAAAACAACAACAAGAGGAACTGCTCAGATTGCTTGCATACAGCTGTTCATCTCATGGAGTTTGGTTTCTTGCTTTGATGGTTTTGGATCGTGGTTTCATTGGGCACCTCAGGTACTTGGTGTAACATCATTTCCACGCTTCTCTTCCACATGCTGGCTTGTTGTATCAGGCCTGGGTTCTTAAAAGTTTGTAAACAATCATCCAAGGTGCAGTAATTGGTCTCGATGCACCTAGAGAGCCACAGAGGGAGGAGAGTCAGATACAGGATGAGGAGATGGAACAGGAGTCAATTGCATCCACGAACAATGACCTCCTTTTCTATGAGGCCACAAAAACTGGCAGGTGACAAACTACCATGATGGAATGTTTTGATCAAAGATTCCATAGAAGTTTTGTGGCTAAAAGGGAAGAAATGCAGTCAATATAAAATTCTAATGGAATCTAGATATTCTGAGGCCAGGAGGGCTGAATAAACTTCTGAAGTTATTACCCCCAGCTATTTTTTAAAATATAAACCAAAATATCTCCTGAAAGCTTCTAATCACAAATCGCACAATAGTGTATTCGGTTGGGTTCTCTAGAAAAGCAAAAACAATGACACGTGTGTACATATTTGTGTATACAAAGAGGTTCATATGAAAAAAAAATGGCTAACACAGTTGGGGAGATGGGTAATTCCAGTCCAGTTCAAGTCAGGTTTCTCCAATAGGAAGCAGGATGGCGAAACAGACACAGTGGAGGACGCAGGCTGGTGGATGCAGAGGTCAAAGTCGGCTGAATGAATCCACTGTTGGTAGTCAGCTGATGGCTCCTGGGGTGGGCAGGTGACACAACAGGAGATGGAGGAACCAGGTGCAAGATCCCGTAACTCCAGCAGAAGACAAAGGGCCAAAGAGGGTTGACTCTGCTCGGTCTCTGTGTCCTGTGCAAAAAAGCTTATGACACCAAAGGGGTGTCATCAGTAATCGATGCAACAAAATGTATAGATTGAGCTCTGCCTTTACCCTTACCCAGGAGTGTCTAGATGGCACAATCTATACCCATCACAAATATTTTAATGTAATTAGTAAAAAAAATGTCTGCCTGGTGCACTATGCTCCTTGTAAGAACTATCTATATGGATCAAATTGACAACAGCAACTCAGAACACTAGCTAGGAAGCTAATGGGAAAGTGAGTTTGCTAATGAGGGAGAAACAACTCATACATGGAGAGTGAATCGTGGTTGTACAACTTGGGAATTGTCATCATTGTTGCTGACTTATACATGTAGAAACTGCTGAATATGTATCTTCTTTCTACCTTTTCAACAATAGCGAAAACTAAATCATTAAAAATGGAAAATAATCCACCTCACTTAGTTTTCCTGTTAAATGGAGATAACAATAAGTCTTCCTGAGATTATAGATATTAAAGACTATCTCTTTAAAGCACTGAAACAATGCCTGTCAAATAATAAGTATTTAATACTGGTTAGGTCAGAACTTCTCAACCTTGGCAGCCCATTGGAATCACTTGGGAAGATTTGGGAAATCCCAGAGATCAAGACACACCCCAGACCAGTTACGTTATCACCTGTAGAGATGGGTCACAGGCGCCAATCTTTAATGCAGTGTCTTTCCAGCATACGCAGGGACTCCACCCAACCTCAGCTCTCACTCTTTGTTTTCTTGGTTTTAAGGATACAGGCCATTTAGTTTAAGTCCTTTCAATCTTTTTTAATCTGACTTTAAAATCTGCCTCTTAGCCTTTCTTTTTGACTTCTCTATCCCGGAAAAGAGTTATTAAAGAGTTACACAAGATAATTCTGCCTCCTGATGCAAAAGGAGGAAGGAAAAAGGAGAGAAGTGTTTTAATTTGGAATTAAGATTTCAGAATTCTTACTAGAATGGAAGTGAAACGAGCTTTTGATTGTGAATTCAGATGGTCAGTAACGGATGAACCAAACCTTCTATCCATTCTTCTGGAAAGATATTTCCATCGATTACCAGTTACCTAGAGTTTTCAATTTGGGGCAATCTTAATGGGAGAATAAGCCCACACATGTTTTTTGCTTAGATGTTATGTGCGCTGTCAGAGTTTTAAAAATAACTGGGTGATTGAGTCCTTCCTCTGAATTGTCGACCAGAAGGGAAAGCGTTAAGTTTGTTCTTTAGTGCTCAAATTGAAAACGGGAACGCCCTCTGACCAACAGGGAGCTGTTGTTACAGAAGTAGCACACTTGTACAAAAAGCCGGCAGGCACAGAAGAAAGTGGAATTGAGAGCGAAGAAGCCATTTCTAAATCAGATGGTTATCAAGGTATTGTGGGAAAGAACGGTAGTATTTGAGCTGGACTTGGTGCTTCCGCAGGTGCTTCTGCACTTCAGGCAGAGGACATCATATGAGCATGAACGGGCAGTTGAGGAAACACAGGCATGTAATCACAATAGTAAGCATCATGTCTGTGGGTGTGAACTGTAACGGAGTGTATGTTCTTTCAGTAAGTTATTAAACATTGGTGTGGCACAGTCCTGGGTATTTTTACTCTTAAAAAATTAATCGTTTACATTTCCTTGGACGTTTTCCTTTATTTAGATTATAGCACTTTAATTAAATTAACACATAAATATCATTTGTTGGCTTTTTCTTTTAATGAACTAGAGAGCTTTTGTAAAGAACCTGCCCACCTCTCTGGGCAGCCTTTTGGCTGCCCTCAAACATTTCCTAGAGGAAATCCATTTCAACTCAGTTGGCTCTTGTTTTTGATACTTGCTGCCATTTAGTAATGTATTATATCATGATTTTTAATTTAGACCTTATCTCATATTTTCTGCTTATGACAGGTGTGAAACTAAATCTGTTAAATTGCCCCTTCTGCTAAGCCACACATTTCTTCCCAGTGTTCTTAAATTAATCATTCATTTTACTTAAATTCACAATTAATAGTGATATTGTTTGACTGTTTAAATGTGCCTGTGTTTATTTGAAATGCCCTGGCGGAATAGTGGTTACTTGATGGTCTGCCAACTGCGAGGTCAGCAGTTTGATACCACCAGCCGCTCAGAGAAAGACAGGCTTTCGACTCCTGTAAAGAATTACAGTCTCGTGTGTTTATTAATTACATCCTGTCTTATAGGTTCACTGTGAGTCAGCATCGACTCCATTGCTGTGTTTGTTTGTTTGTTGGTTTGTGTTTATTTGTAAGAATGAGTGTGTATATTTTCTGATGTTAATCTTTTTTTTTCCACTGATATACTTTTCTATAAATATCTGTGGTTTTTAAATTTGCTCTAGCACATCCAACATTAACTATTTTCCTCAAAATTATCAAATAACTAATCAATTATTTATTTCTATGTGATTCCACTTGGGTCATTCTTTCTTCTACTCCCAACTAAGTTGGCTTCAGCTCTGATCCTGATCATTCCCTGGCAGCCTCTTTCTCAGGACTTGCTGTTTCCAGGGTCCTATGTCTTCTTCCTAGAGGAGCCCTGGTGGTGCAGTGATTGGCAGCTGGACCCACCAGTTGCGTCAGGGGATAAAATGGTCTGCTTCCTTCGAGATTTGTAGCTTGGAAACACTTTATGGAACATTCCTTCTCTGCCTGCAGGGTCACTCTGAGTCAGAATCACCTCGGCAGCGATGGGTTTAGTTTGGATTTTTATGTCTTCCACCTTTTTGGGTTATTCCCTCACTTTTTCTGAAGCAAACCCTGCAGTAGCTTTTGAAGGATGGTCTCATGGAAGGGATGTTTTAGTCATTTTCTGTCTAACAAATCTTTATTTTATCTTAACATTTGGATGATAGTTGGACTAGGGGTAGAGTTGTATTGGAAAATCACCTGTGGGAATTTAGCAGGCAGGGCTCCACTGCCAGCAGTGTCTCATGATGTCCTTGAGAGACCATTGGTGTCATCGTCTTCTTCCTTGGCTTCTCACATCTTCATTTCTTCTGGAATATTTTAGGATCTTCTCATCATTCCTAATTTTCTGAAAATTCACAATCTATCCCTTCATATGAATCTTTAATCTGCATCTCAGATACTCAGTGAACTCCTTCAACTTATAAAACTGCCTTTTCATCTAAATTTATTTCTTGCATGATTTAAAAAATAAAACTTTTAATTATTGTGTGTCTGAAAATTTTTCAACTTTATTTTCACATTTTTAATATATATATATATATATAGTTATATATATATATATGATTTTATTGGGGGTGCTTACAGCTCTTATAACAATCCATACATCCATTGTGTCAAACACATTTGTACATATGTTGCTATCATCCTTTTCAAAATATTTTCTTTCTTCTTGAGACTTTGTATCAACCCCTCATTTATTTCCTCCCTCTCCTCCCCTCCTTCCCTAATGAACCATTGATAAATTATAAATTATTATTATATTCATATCTTACACTGTGCACTGTCTCCTTTCACCGATCTTTCTGTTGTTTGTCATTTGTGGGTGGGGGACGGTTAATACATGGTTCATTGAGAGTGGTTCTCCCATTATCCCCGCACCTTCCCCCTACCCTTATGGTATCACTACTTCCATTATTGTCCCTGAGGATTCTGTCCTGGATTCTGTGTGTCGAGAGCTCTTATTTATACCAGTGTGCATGCTCTGGTCTAGCTGGATTTGTAAGGTAGAACTGGGGTCATGATAGTGGGGGAGTGAGGAAGCATTAAAGAACTAGAGGGATGCTTTATGTTTTGTTGGTGCTATACTGTACCCTGGCTGGCTTGTCCTTTCCTTTTGACCTTTCTGTGAGGGGATATCCAATTGTCTACAGATAAGCTTTGGGTCTCCACTCCGACACCCCCTTGTTCACATTATATGATTGTTTGTTTTGGGTCTTCTGATGCCTGATACCTGATCCCACTGAGAACTCATGATCTCACAGGCTGGTGTGCTTCTTCCATTTGGGCTTTGTTGCTTCCTTGCTAAATGGCCGCTTGTTTAATGCTTATTTAACTTCAAGACCCCAGATACAATATCTTCTAACAGCCGGGTACCATCATCTTTCTTTCCCACATTTGCTTTTGCACCCATTTAGACTTTAGGGGGTGTGTCAAGAAGGTGAGCATCACAGAATGCCAGGTTGTTAAAACAAAGTGTTTTTGCATTGAAGGAGGGCTTGAGTAGAGGCCCAATGTCCATCTGCCAGTTTAATACTTAACACATAAATATATGTACATATATCTGTGTCCCTATCATTATAAATACATATATTTACATATGTACATGCCTGTATTTATACCTCTATAAATGTCCTTTGCCTCCTGGTTCTTTCCTCTATTTCCTTTTACGTTCCTCGTATACTACTGTCTTGTTTAGCCTTCATTCAACTTTCAGTAATTCCTCTTGGCTAAGCTTTTATATTTTTAATATCCAATCTATAGTGCTCTGTCTTCCTTTTCTTAAGCATCCTATTCTGGTTTTAGGGCATTTTAAGAAGTCCTGGTGGCACTGTAGGCTAGGTGTTTAGTTGTTAACAGCATAGTTGGTGACTAAAGGGCGCCAGTTACTCCATGGAAGAAAAATGAGGCTGGCTGCTCCTGTCAAGATTTACAGACTTGGAAACCCAGTATAAGGTCTTACAGGCACCCTGATGGCATAGTGGGCTATGCTTGAGACTTCTCATCACACGGTCAACAATTCAAAGTGGCCAGCCAAGCCAAGGGAGAAGAAGGAGGCTTTCTTCTCTGGTAAAGAGGTACAGTCTCTGAAACCCACAGGGGCAGTTCTGCCCTGCCCGTTAGGGTCACTATGAGCCAGAATTGACTCGATGCCAGTAAGTGAATGAGAGTGTGAGTTGGAATCAACTTGATGGCAATGGGTTTGGTTTATTCTGACCTCTTTGAAAATAATAGCAGATGGATTAAAAAATTCTTCCGTTGTTGGTTTCTGGATTTTCTTTTTTGTCTCTATTTATTCAAATACATTATGACTCTTGGCTATTTTTATTTCAGAATACTTTGTAAGTTGGAACTGAGGCCTGCCTAGGGGTGAACTTTATGGGAGGACAATTAAGTCGTGGAAAGTAAGAATCTAGCTATCCATGTGGGGTACTGCAGATGCCAGTATGGGGACATACTGTTTCTCTTCTTCACCCAGCTCCTCAGGAGGAGGGGAGGAGGGACGTGGGCAGGGTGTTGATGGGCCCTTTGTTTCCTTGCAGACTTTCACTAATCTTCACCTTTTAAATTCGTCCTTCACTCTAGCCCGAACTACCCCAGGAGAATAACTAGAAAAGGGGCATCTAGAAGTTCGTGGAAAATTCCATGATCATTTAATTCCGTTTTTCCACAACGTTTTTGAAGTGCCTTAGTATTAAGAGACAAAGCATCAGTCCTCCTGCATGAATGTTTCGCCAAGATTCAAGTGGACGACTGGCTGCCTGGAACCTAACCACCTATTTGTAAGCTTATCAGTTGGCTTGTTTTCAATCACTCTATAAATGCCTTTGAAATCTCATCTACTCTGTCTCTCTGTTCTTCTTGTCCTTGAGTACTTATAATTATTTTACTGACATTTCAGTAGCATTTTAGGAAGAAGACTAGATAAAGTCATGTGATCAATCCATCAAATAAGTGGGAGTTTTCATATGCCTTTTTTTCCCTCCATGTTTGATTTTATATGGAATGGTATTTGATAATAGCAGCTGTGCAAACAAAAGGTGAGAGAGTTAAGTGCCCGTGAATTTCAGCTTATGAGCATTGGCACCCTTCGATAATTTGGATAATGGATAATCTCTCCATTTTTGAACTTCCAACCTTTCAGTTGACAGCTGACTGTGTTAACTGTTTGCAGCCCCTCAGGACTCCTTAGATTCTAAAGCTGCCATAAGAAAATACCACAAGGGGGATGGTTTCACAGAACAGAAATGTAATTTCCCACACTTTAGATGGCCCCGAGTCCCAGTTCAGCATGTGGCTGAAGTGGAAGGCCCTCTTTGTGCATTTTATTTTCTCTTAGCTGATGGAAATCTTTAATGTTCCAGGCCTTGTAGCTCCATCTGCCTCCATCATCACCCAGGACCCCTTCCTCCGTGTCTGTGTCTTCTGTTCTTTTTATAAGACTTTTCTCAGTAGTGATTATATTACGATACACCTCACTCTGGTGTGACTCTAGTGTCACTCTGAGGGGGGATAGAGTCAAGCTATAATAGATATGATAGGTATTACTCTCTTGCACAAGCACCTTGAGTTCTGTCTTTCTTCATCACATGGGATGGTCAACAGATAAAGCGGTGTCTTTTTGTATTCTTTGTATTTGCTGAGTGGTTTTGCCTGGCAAATGCAATATTGGCCAAATACTCATGAAATGATCAGTCTTTGGATAATACAAGCCCCGTAGGGAACATCTGACATTCTCATTTCCTTGGGTGAATCCTTTTTTGCTGAGAAGTTTCTTCTTCTTCTATTTCTTCCTCTTCCTCTTCTTCTGCTTGTTGGTCAGAATTTTCTGTTTCTATGAAAAACAGAATCCTTATATTAAACTTCAAATTTTATCTAATTTCCATTTTCACAGTACCCTTTTAGGTTTTCTGTAAAACAGTACAAATCACATAAGCATCTGTGTGTGTGTGTGTGTGTGTGTACCCACCATCTGCCTGTGCCAAAAGGCAGTCAACCAGTAATACTGCACAACCACTGTGGAAAGCAGTATGCAAATTCCTCAAATAGCTGGGGATGGAAGTACCATATGGCCAGCAATCTCTTGACTCAGTATGCACCCTAAGAAAATAAGGAGTAAAGCATGAGCAGATCTAGGTGCACCCATGTTCATGGCAGCATTATGCACAATAGCAAGAAGATGGCAGCAACCTCAATGCCCGTCACTGAAAGAATGGGTCAATAAACTTTGGTACATAGACACAATGGCAAACTAAAGAATAACGATGAAACTGTGAGACACCTCTTGACATGAATAGCTTTGGAGAACATTATGCGGAGTGAAGTTAACCAATCACAAAAGGACAAGTATTGTATGGAACCGTTATTAATAAAGAGAAAATCAAGAGATAGGGGAGAAGGAGGTGAAGAGAAGGGGAAGCGATAGGCTAGAGTGTGTCCTTATTGTTCTTAGGTGCCTTTGAGTCGCTTCGGACCCATAGTGACTTTTTGCACAATAGTCAGAGCAAAGCACTGCCCAGCCCTGCACCATCCTCACAGTTGTTCCCAGACTTGAGCCCATAGTTGCAGCCAAGGGGCCAATCCATTTCTTTGAAGAATGACATGGATTTCTTTCTTGCTCTTTTTTTGCTGCCCCTCTAACAAACATGATGTCCTTCTCCAGAGACCATAAGGTCAGTACCTCGAACCCACCAGCTATTCGGTAGGAGAAAGATGAGGCTTTCTGCTCCCAGAAAGATTTGCGGCATTAATAACCCATGGGGCAGTTCTCTGTCCTCAGACTTGCTAGGAGTCAGAATTGACTAATGGCAGTGAGTTTGGTCTGGGCTTATGATCTCTAATACTGTAGATCTTCATCAAAGTAGATGATCCTTTGTTTGCTGAGTATGCACATAAATATTTTCCTATTGTGGCCTTTGGCACAGGCAGATAGAGCGAAGTAGTGGGTAGGGCTAGATAAACCTGAAATGGAAAGTCCTGACTGAGTTGTTTTGTGTAACAATCTAGAAGTCTGCCTGTGCTGGTGTACATTTGTTGAAATCTCCCATTTACTATTGCCTTTTCAGCTATTTGCTTTATCGCCGAGTATTTATTCTGTTTCACAATGCCATGATTGTCATTTAGTGAGGTACTAGAAAGATGAACATGGTTAAGGGCCTGACTGCTAGTGGACGGTTGGCAGTTCTAACTTACTTAGTGCCTATAAAGGACAACCTGACCCTCCGCTTCCAAAAGGTCACAATGAAAGCCCTAGGCAGCGCAGGTTTCGGCTCTGCCACCCGTGGGGTTTCCAGGAGCAGACGTGACTCCACCGCAGCTGGTGAGGAAGAAACCCTGTGAACCCTGTCATCTTCAATGGAAAGGTCTCACCTGGTTCTCTTTTCCCTCAACTTTCAAGCCAATAGCAATCTTGCTTGACACAAGGGATGGATGGATGGATTGTGATAAGAGTTGCATGAGCCCCCAGTAAAATGATTTTTTTAAATCTTAAAAAATATATTAAAAAAATAAGATTTTTAAAAATATATAACAGCTTTATTGATAGATTAGGAGAAAGCTAGGCATTCTACTACCAGCAAAATGTATAGTTTTCAAAACCCACAGTGGCAGGTTTACTCTGTCTTATTGGGTAGCTGTGAGTTTAGAGTTTTGTTTTATTGTTACATAATAACACACCATAAAATCCGCCCTTTTGGTAACATTCAGTGGTTCTTAGTGTATGTAAAGAGTTTTACAGCCACCAATACTTTGAAGAGACTTTTACCACCCCAGAAAAACAACTCATGTCCATTAAGAATCACTACCCATTCCTTCTTTCTCCCAGCCCTAAGGTATACTCTTAATTTGTTTTTTTGTCTCTAAGGAGCCCTGGTGGCATAGTGGTTACATGCTGGGCTGCTAACCACAAGGTCAGCAGTTGGAAACTATGAGCCACTTCACTGGCGAAAGGTGAGGCTTTCTAATCCCATAGAAGGCCTCAGGAACAGTCCTCTCCTGCCCTATAGGGTCCATGTGAGTCACAATAGACTCAAAGGCAGTAAGGTTTTTGAAATGTATTTAGCTAGGCAGTGCTCACAGTTTGGTAGTGGGTTATGCATTGAACTGCTCACTGCAATATGATGTCCATTTAGTGCGCCAGACCCTGTGGCAGCCCATCCGTCAGTGGCAGTTCTGTGATCTTCCACCAGCTTCTGCCCTTCAGGCACAGCCCTTCATTAGATGGACTTAGTCTTCCCTCTCTTGCTGATCTCGGCATTTTTTACACCTATTTTCTAGCACTTGCCATCTAAACACTGTGGTTTCAGTGTGCAGCAGAAGCCCCATAAACTTGTGGCAATGCTTCAATTATTTGGGAAGATGTCCACTTGAATTTTGTTAAAAATTCGGTATTAGCTCTGAGCTCAAATGGTTTTTTCCCCGAGTCACAAAAAGTATCCTTTTTTTAAGGCGTCTTAATGAGACTAAATCATGTGTTACTGAGCACACCTGTCTGCAGCCTTTCACTGAAGGCAGATGTGTGTAAACCCTTTTTGTTTAGAATAAACTCGTGCATGTATGAAGTAGGACCCTAATAGCAGTACTTTCTCACTACCCCTTGTCCATTTTGTATTAATAGAAAATCAACTCACATAAAATAAATATCAAAAATATGTTTTAAGAGTATCAGTTTTAAGAGCTACCAAAGGATTGGTTGCTAGCCACATTTACTTTCTACCTTAATGCAAAGCACTATCCCGAACACCTGCTTTACTAAAACAGACTTGCTCAACCTCTTGCACTGAATCCCCAAACAATTGTTGGCCTTGAAGGGCAAACGAAGGCACATACAAAACAGGCCTAACGAAGGCTAGTCATGATGCTTTAGCTTCTGTGTGCCCTGACTTAAGGAATGTGCTAGAACTCACAGGCAACATTCAGGATGAGAGGGTTGATTAAGGAAGTTAACAAATTGTTATGTCAGTGATAAAGGCTCAGGGTAGTTGTTTACCAAGACGTGTCACAAAGTTTTAGGCCTGCTAATGAATGCCCAAGAAGGCATACCACTCTGCTGTCAACCTGAACCGGAAAGCATTCAGCTCCAGGTCTGGGTGTCATCAAGCTCACCTGACTGAATTAAGTGCCCAGAGCCACCCCACTTCTGAAGCCAGACTCCTGCACAAAAGCACTCAACTTGCTCTGTGGACTGAGAAAGCGAACATTCTGTTTGCGAGGCTGCTATTCCTCTGAAGTTGTAGCTGCCTTCTGGATCCAGGAGGATCTCGGGACTAGAGGACAAGCTCCACTCCTGGCTCTTGTTGATAAGGACCTCCCTCCTCCTGCTTCTCCGAGGGCTCATTTTATACACAGCAGGATACACTCCAGGGAATCCTGTTTGCAATCACTCACACATGAATCCGATCAATATCTTTCCCCATCTTCTTTCCAGGTCCACTTAGGGAAAGGTGGTTTGGTGAGAGTTAAGAGATTTTTTTTCTAGAAGAGCCACATTGAACAATTCACTGCCCTTGCAATGTGACCCCAAACTACTCATACAGGTGAGTTCGTAATCAAAAGCGTTTGGGGAACAGAAACAAAGCCAAGCCCTGCTAGTAAAAAAATCATTGGTTGACACTGAAGCTGTAGACTAATTATACTTTGCCCATTTCCTGCAGCACTAGTTTTATGGAGAAGGGTTAGTTTTATTAGCTGTGATGATGCAAGCCGTGTTCAAGATTAGAATATTTTATTATAGGAGGCTCCTCTGTGTATGTGTTAAAGCTGCTCTCTCCAGCCTCCTGTGGACTTCCATTCCCTCGTAAACAAGCTCTACAGATGTTAAATGCTTGTATCAAAAATGTAGTACCAGGTATGGGCTCTCAGTTTTAAAAATTAGGTAGAAGGTTTTATGATTTTAAAAAATATTTTGATCCACCTCACCCCTTTTCAACAGGCAAGCCTTCAGTACCCATTGAGTGCCCACCAAAGACATACATTTGTTGACTTGCTATTTAGGGGTCACCAGGAGTTAATTTTTGCTTATTGGACTGAAATGTAAACTATCACTTGATTTAGTTTTGCTTTGCTTTGTTTTCTTCAGGCTTATGCCTTTAACATACTGGTTCATTTTGGTAGCATGGATGTTAATGCAGTGAATTTGGCAATAAATATACCTCTGCATCATGCAGCAGAATCTAATTGGAATGAATAGAATTGCCATTTCATTAATGCCTAAGAATAGGCTATCATTGATTCATTTTTATTAGTCACTTTATCATCCTGCCTTTGTGAAAGTTGTCAGAGGCCACAGAGAACTTTGTCTCAGCCAAAGGTTGCAAGAGAGCTGTAAAAAACGTCATCTTGACTTTTACATGAAAACACACCAATGCCAATAACCAACAGATGTAGTTAAAACTGTTGTCTACGTAGGTAAAGCGACTTTTCGGGGACTCATGTGGAATGAAATATAGATGGAAAATGCAGTGTAGCTGGCTTTGTATGATTTTAATTCTTCTGTAAATTCATATATTGTATGAAATATAATTCTAATTTTATTTGTCTTCGTGTATTCCCAAAATATTTCGTACCAACATTCTTGTTGGCTTTAATTAAAATGTGGGTTCCCTCTTTCTCCAAGGCACAGAAGCTATAACCTATCATAATTAAATGAAGATTTCTACCACAAACCAGTTTTGTTTTTTTTTATGAATCATTTTATTGGGGCTGAAACCAGTTTTGTTTATTTGTGAGCTCAGAAAACGTTCCCTAAATGGATGTATAAGGCACTGTGAAGTACTCTGGTATACTGAAACTATAAATAGCTAACAATTTTTAAATGCAGTGATCCAATCAGGTGCTTTGAGGTCCCACTGCCCAGAATGAATTGCAATGCAGTTTCTCGGTAGCAGTATGAACCTGAACAAGTAAATTAATTTCTCTGGGTTTCAATCCAGTCATCTCTAAATGGCAATATATTTGTTTTAAATTCTATGATAACATATTTCAAATTTAATGACTTGAAACAACACAACTTTATTATCTCAAGTTCTGTGGGTGAGAAGCCTGAGGAAACTCAGCTGGTTTCTGGACTCCAGATGTCCCAAAGCCACTATCAAGGTATCAGTCAGTCTAGACTCCTGTCTGAATGCTTTGAGGAAGGTGGCTTCCAAGCTTATCGAAGGGCAGAATGGAATTCCAGGTGGCATACCATGTCGTTGTTAGGCACCTCAAGTTGGTTCCGACTCATTGTGACCCAGGTACAACAGAAGAACTTTGGACGAGTCTTTTCACAACCATTGTTGTGATTGACCACATTGTTTGACCACATCGCTGTGTTTGACCAGGTGTAGCTGCCGTCAGCCCAGGCCGAGTGTTTATTTCAGTGACTCTACTTTACCACACTTGGGGTCCATCTCTAGGCACTGATCTCTCCTGATGATGTGTTCAAAGTATCTGAGCTTCAGCCTCAGTCATTTTTCTAAAGAATATCCTGGCTGTACTTTTTCTAATAGATGTGTATTTTCTAATAGCAGTCTATGATATATTTAATATTCTCCACTAACACCATACCTCATAGGTATCAGTTCTTTGGTCCTCTTATGAATTGTCCAGCTTTCAGCCACATGGGCGGCCATCGACAGTGCCATGGTGAGGCAGGGACACTGCCCATCAATATGCCTGGGGTATTCCCTCATTTTGGAGGGAGTTCTCTGCTGTATCATGGACAAGATTAAGTTGGGATTGAATTCTGACCCTAGTAGACGGTGTGAACCAAGTCATGCCTTTGTTTCCTTGGGGATGTGGATTGTTGAAAGACAAAACACACTCCTCTTTCCAAGCCCTGCTTCTGTGAGGAAGAGCCATGTGGAACGCAGAAATCCCAGGCCCACCAGAAAAAGCGCACCTTCAAGATCTCTGTCTGACGTGGCACAGGCCGAAAGCAGAGGCACGAGGGCCTATGGCCGAGACTATAGGACAACCCAGTGCGGTCAGGCCGAGACTAGCTAGCGGCCGAGGCAAAGAAACCTTGAGACAGAACAGAGAAGCAGTGCTAAGACGATGAGACTGTGAGGCAGAGGGTCAGTGTAGTTTCCAGGCCTGCATAGTGGAAGCCTGGATAGAAAGCTGAGGACCAGACTTGGCTGCTGGCCGAGGAGAAATGTTGTTGCCCAATGATGCTCTCTTTGCTGTTAACCAATCCTGATCGGTGGTAACCTATTAACTTCCTTCGTAAATCCCTTTAAATGTGAGTACTGTCTGTGAGTTCCCTGTTTGCATTGCAACAAATGAGCAAACCCAGTTTAGAAGTGGAGTACTGCGGGAGGAGTGGTGATGTCAGACTAGGGAACAGAAGAAAAGAGAGTGAAGAAGTCGTGTCTGCCCCCTGCATCCTGGGGATAGAGAAGACAGAGGAGATCAGATCACACACACACACACACACACACACACACACACACACACACCAACCCACACACACGCCAACCACCACCACCCCACCTCCCTCCCTCCCTGGAAGCCGTTTACTGCACACGGGTGTGGGTCAGGTGCATCTTCATCCTCAAAGTGAAGGAAGATGTCTTTTAGCTTCTGGGGGCTACTCATGCTTACAACCTTCCTTCATCTTTAAAGTGGGCAGCGCTCCATTGTTCTCTCTGATGGATTAACAAGCTTTTATAAATTCTTTTGTGAGACTAAAGATCCGCTTCAATAAATCTGGAACTGTTCGGCTAAATATTTTAATTGTTTTAATGACTGACTTCATGGCTTTGAGATATAAGTTGGTTGAGGTCAGCAGTTTGCCTGTTCTTAGTATTAATATTTTTTTTCTGCCCTCGAGTCTAAAAACTTAAGCATGGTATTACCTCATTGCCTTTAAAAGCAAGGCATGTGACAAGCACTCGGATAAATGTCTAGATTACAGAGTAGAGTGCTGCCCTTATCCTAGTGTGATATAGATGTGGCATTGCTTAACCTTTTCTGTAATGTGCATAACCATAACCTTTTCTGTAATGAGAAAAAATATTGGTCACGTGGTTCAGTGTTTGCAACAATCTGGAACGGAAGGTTTTATGATGGAATCTTTATTTGCTAAGTAGTTTTCGCTGTACATTCTGCTAGTTGTGTGCTTCTGACGGTTAGCTTGAGATATGGGCATGGTTTAAATAACAAACAAAAGAAGACTTGAATCATGTGAAGTGACACTTTACTTTTCTCTAATGAAAATTGTTTTTATTCCAATTCTTATTAGTTTTCTTAAAAACTCGGAATGATCAATTATGTGTTAGGCTGAATTGTTTAGAAAAACAAACTTAGTGTGGATTGTTTAGAAAAATAAATTTAGTGACATTCATCTCTACATAGGAAAGAACTTTATCTCAAGAAGTCATCTTATATCAGGCAGCATTCCAGCCCGGTCCAACTCCAGTCCACAAGTCCAGTGCTGGCCTGGGCCCTCGTCAGACTCACAGAGCTGCTGGCCCAGGGTGCCGAAAAGTGAAGTGGGATGCAGGGAGATCACTGGTAGTGGGTGCAGGGTCGTGTGGTTCCAAGGTTGATGGGCACTGGCAGCACTCATGTTCAGGTGGCCTACATGGGGCCACCCCTGGAGGCAGGCAGAGTCCCAACAAGCAGGAAGGGGGAGGGGCAGAGAGAGAGGGGCCGGGAGTTCCTAGTTTCTCCCTTATAAAAAGGCCATATCCCAAAGGAGGCATCAGTCTGTGGCCTGATTAACGGTTAGATTCCATTCCTACACTTTCATGCAAATTCAAATTGATGTAAAATCTTAACTCTCATGGATTATAACAATTTATTGTAACGTTTATCCCAATTTAATTATTAAAATAACTTCCCATTCAAAACTGAACTATTTTAATAAATCTGCAGAGGTACATTTGTCTGTATTTCTGAGATCCTTCGGGGGAGTTGCATTTCAGAGTATCCTTACTGTAGCCCTACAATGAGTCATTTCTTAGCATATTAAATATTCTCTGTAAATCTGATTCTTACGTAACAGTCCAACTAGTTCTATACATAGGCTGTTATTTCACCTTAAAATGTACCCCCAAAATCCATTTTCTCATTGCGATTGATTTGATTCTGACTCATAATAACCCAGGCGTATCAAAATAAAACTGTTTTCCGTAGGATTTTCTGTGGCTCTTTTTCCATAAGTAGATACTAAGGTCTTTCTCCCAAAGCACCTATACGTGGATTCAAACCTCCAACCTTGTTAACAGATGAGCATGTGAAACATTTACACTCCCCAATAGATTTCTCTGACTCCTTTATTAGTTTGTCCTCCTTATTTTCTGTGTATCTTAAAAATGTGTATCAATGGACCAAAGCTATTTCTTGATCATTTTTTATATAGCAACCCATTGAGGTACTTAAATACGTTTTAAATTTTAATATCCATACATGAACGGTCATACATTTTGCCAATTTGTGGGATTTTCTTTTTCTTTATCTACCAGCAAACATAGTTTTCAGGTAATTAGCCTGAAAACTTTATTTATAATCACAATCAGCACCTCAACTCAAAGCCAATAGTCTCAATTGCCATTAAGCCTGTTATTACATTTATTGTTTAATCTCTTACCTCTTAATTTTCTTACCTCTTAACTTTCATGATGCTTAGAACTGTGCCTGGCACTGAATAAATATTTGTTGAATAAATATCCATTGAATGAACATTTCATGAATGTGTTTTCCTACTTAAAGTGTACAAGCCATCCACAAACAGAGTATCTAGGATCTGCTGACATTTTACCGTTTACAGTATCCTGGTCCAGGCCTTCGACCTTTCTCTCCAACGCCATCATGATAATCTCCTGACTACTTTCTTGTTTTCAATGTTGCCTCCTACAGTCTAATCTCAGTACATTGCTTCAAGGTCCTTTTGCATCAACAGTTATATCTGAAGACCCTCATTCAGAGAGAGAAAAAAACAAAACAAAAACTATGGCTTATATTCAGATAGTCTGTTCCTCCCCTCATTATCTCCTGATTTTGTCTTCTTCCACTCTTCCCCCTCTCTCATCACTTGGAAGCCCAGTTTCAAGGCCTCTCCCTCAGGGCCTTTGTACTTTCTGTGTCTTCTGCCAAGAACCCGTTTCCTCTAGTCCTTCAGCTCTCTGCACCACTGCCACCAGGATAGGCCTTCTGTGACCTTGGTGGATGAAATAACACACCTTTACTCGCGGTTACCTGGCTTTATGTCGCCCCATAGCACTTCCTACAATTTGACATGACATTTAATTTTTTATTATTATCTCTTCCCCTTATTAGAATATATGTTTCAAAAAAGAGTGGACTTTATTTTATTCAGTGATAGATCCCTAGTTTAGGAACCCTGGTGGCATAGTGGATTATGCATTGGGTTCCTAATTGAGAGGTTAGCCATTTGAAACCATCAGTAGCTCTGAGGGAGAAAAATGAGGCTTTCTACTCTCATAAAGAGTTACGATCTTAGAAACCCACAGGTACAGTTCTTCTCTGTTCTATAAGGTGAGTATATCCCCAGCTTTAGAGAATGTCAGACAGAGAACATGTGTAATAAATAAGACAAAAAGTGTTTGGTAAATGCATACACCAAAACAAGAGCATTGCTACCTCTCTTTTCTCATGAGACTTTGAGAGAGCCATTGAAATTGCCAATGCAAGACATAAAAAAAAATGAAGACTTCTTTATAGTTAGGTATATGTAATGCAAAAACACCCAATATAAACAGTAGCAAGTGAATTGCTATGAACTGTGCTTCTCCCAAGGCATTTTTTTTTAATGGGCACATTTTTAAATAATCATTTTATTGGGGCTCTTACAACTCTTGTTACAATTCCTACATCAATTGTATCCAACATATTCTTACATATATTCTATTGTTCTTTTCTAGACATTTACTTTCCATTGAGCCCTTTTTTTCCCTCTCCACCCCCAACCCTTGTGGTCTCTTGATAGATGGTAGATTGTTAATTATTTTCAAATCTCACACCGACCGCTGTCTCCCCCTCTGGTTTCTGTTGTTCTTCCCCATGGCTGGGGGTGTGTGGTTATGTGCCCTTCATTGCGATCGATCGGTGACCCCCTCCCTCCCCACCTCTCCACCCTTCCCCCTGCTGTTTTGGTATCTCTGTTCCCCTTCCTCTTCCTGGGTTCCATGTGTTGTGAGTGTTATCTCTTGCTCACACCTATGGACATGCTCCCGTCTAGTCTAGATTGGGAAGCGGCACTGGGGTCATGATAGCAGCAGGGTGAGAAGGCCTCCAGGGAACAGAGGTATAGTGCGTGACCCATTAGTGCTCTCCTGCACCCTGATTGACTCACAACCTCCCTGCGACCCCTCAGTTGGTGGATGTTCCATTGTCCATTGATGGCTTTGGGTCTCTGCTCCAACCCCCCTGCATTCTCAAAAATGCATTTTTGTTTGTTTGCTGTTTGCTGTGAGTCTCCTGATGCCCATTGCCCGGTCTCGATGACACCTCATGATCACACCATCTGGTGTGCTTCTTCCATGTGGGCGCGTTGTTACCGTTCCCACACATCAGTGCTTCTGTAAAAGCTCCTGTAGAGGTGTTGAAGAATTAGTGTTCTCACTTGCGGGAAGTCAATTGTAGGATGACTGCAGGCTCGCGTTACTGGTTCTATTTCCCACATATTCCTGAACTATCAGTGCAAGTGGCAGATGCAACGTTTGTTGTTAGGTGCATTCCAGCTCCAAATGACTGAATAGTCAGCAGAAGGAAGCATCGCTCTCTTCTGCACCCTCTTCACAAGTGTCACTGTTCAAGCCTGTTGTTACAGCCACTGTTTCAATGCAGTGTTTCCTGAGGGCCCTCCTCTTTTTCACGGGCTCTCCGCAGGCACTGGGTTCACCTGACAACATGTCCAAAGTATGTGAAACGAATCCTCACCTTCTTTTCCAAGGACATTCTGGCTGTACTTCTAACACAGATGATTCACATATAATTAATAAGTATGGAAAGAGATCAGAAGACGTGCCAGGCTAGTGAGTGAATCAATGAACCTCCCTCCCATTATAGGAAACACATTCTTTTTGGGAGGAGAAAGATATAATATATTTTTTATTTCAACACTTTTGCATTTTGAGAACATACTCAATGAATCATGCAGTCTGGCCATAAACAATTTGATGTCATCTTGTTAAACTTGAAATTCTCCAAACATTTCTCTCTCTTCCTATTACTTGCATTTTTTCTTCTGGAAATTTTATTTACTAAAATTTATATAATAAATTTCAAAATTTAGAAGTAATTGATGAGTGCTTCTTTTTCAAAGCTGCTATTGTCTTCAATATATAGACATTTTGAGAATGTGTTTATTTGATCTAATATTGTTTTCCCTTGCCAGCCTTAGTGTTTAAGGTCTGACTTCAGACCCAGAAAGCTTATTATCAAAGTTGGTGAAATGTTGTTGCTTGTATCTTCCAATGCTGGGAATTCTGACCACAATATGAAACAGAATGCACACACCCATAAAAACAGCCAGATTTATTTTGAGAGGTCGCTGTTATGTGCCATAGACTCAGCTCCAACTAATACCAACTCTGTGTACAACAGAATACAGCACTGCCTGGTCGGTCCTGCACCACCCTCGCAATGATCGTGCGTGACTCAATTGTTGCAGCTACTATGGCAACCCATCTCCTTGAGAGTCTCCTCTTTTTCAGTGACCCTCTGCCAAGCATGACGTCCTGAAGGGACTGGTCTCTCCTGATAATATGTCTAAAGTAAATGAGACAAAATTGTGCTATTCTCTATTCTAAGAAACATTCTGGTTAAATCACCTTTGATGACTTTCGATCTTCTTAGTTTCTTATTTTGTGCATTCCATATATTTTTGTTTATTTTTCCCAACAGGTTTATTGGCATGTAATTAGCATCCAATTCAATATTTCGGTCACATCAAGAAGAGTTGTACAATCACCACCACAATTAGTTTTAGAACATTTTCTTAATTCTTGTACTCTTCATGATTAGTTCCCCTTTTCTCCCAACCTCCCCTGAGATATTGAACTCATTTTATTCAATGAAAAATGCCTATAGTTTTCAGGAAAAATGCACATGGTTTTCTTTTAGATGAGATAAACACTCTGGAGGAGAAAACAATGGCACCAATGATTCCAGAGGGACATGGGAGAGGGGGAGGTGGGGGAAAGGAAGTGGTGTTAACAAACCCAGGGACAA
>NW_022111369.1:29198929-29200765 GCF_000313985.2 Echinops telfairi
ATGTATGTACGGATTGTGATAAGAGTTGTAGGAGCCCTCAATAAAATGATTTTTTTTTAAAGTTAGAAGTCTTTAACTTAAGGAAAATATAAGTCAAATTTTCAAGGATCAAACATGGCAGAAATGCCCGCTTCTCTTGTCTTTTTATTCTTTTGTTTATTTGTGTCCTACCTCAGTGTCTGAACCATTTTTTTTCCCCCTGAGTAAAATTTCAGAATTTACTATCGTGTGTGCTTTTGTTGCTATTACTGTCAAATGTTCTGGAGAGTATATTGTATTCTTTGTCTTTCCAGATGGCAGAACTGACGATCAGGAGACTAGCCTAAGGGCCTTACTAAAGGAGTTGCCAGACACCCACTACTGCCTTCTGAAGTACCTGTGCCAGTTCTTGACAAAAGTGGCCCAGCATCATGTGTACAATCGCATGGATGTTCACAATCTTGCCACTGTATTTGGGCCAAATTGCTTTCAGTAAGTTTGTTGAGTTTTGTTTTTAATACTATCCTGTATTTCTTTTCCTTTACTACTGCCTGAAATTACTGGGGTATAGAATTACCTATTTCAATCTCAAAATTGAACCAGTCATTGTTTCTTAATGCTGGAGAAATTCCATCTTGCTCGACTTAGGCAGTTGAATCTTGTTTTTATCCCAATTTTGAAGACAACAGATTTACCTTTATATGATACCATAATTTACAATAATTCAAACAATCTCATTTATAATTCTGGACATATATTTTATTTTCACTGTAAAGGACATTCAATAAATGATCATCTTAAGCATTGCTTAATAAAAAAATATAACATATGGTACTTCCTAACATTCAGTATATTCAGTTTCAATGAATCACACCACCGCTGATGGTGTGTTATGTATTTTATTGTTAGTAATATGTAGTATCTATAACCTAGAGTATTGTAATCCATAACTTTCTGGTTATTAGATGCTCATTTTCAGATGTTTGCATATAGTACTTCCAACTTCAAATGACAAGTAAAAGTAGATTTTATAAAGATACTGATAATCAAAGGCAATAAATAATGAAAGCAAACGCACCAAAAGGGTGTCAGCTTACGTCACAACAGGCTTATGGAAGAGCCTTCAAAATGTCCTTACAAGTTGGTAACAAAGTGTAATGAGTGAAGTGATAAACCTTAGATGATTGATAATAGATGGAAAATTGTATCCTGAATATGTCAGTAATAGAAAAATCATCTTAATTTTTAAAGCTTTTATGAATAGTCTGCTTTCATAGGTGTTATATGGCTAGCTGCATGAACAATGGCAAAATGTTACATGTTAAGTTCTGCAGCGAGGTGCTGGCAGATTGGTTATGACAGGACGGAGTACTACGCAGTTCGTCGGCGGCATCCTCACAGTTGGTGCTCTGTTAGAGACCTTATTGTAGCCTGTGTCAATCCACTTCGTCTGTGATCTCCCTCCTGTTTGCTGACGGTCCACTTGACCAAGCCTCCTCCAAGGGCGGGACCCTCCTGATAACATGTCCAAAGTACCGGAGGCAAAGTCTAGCTATCTTCACGTTGAAAGAGCGTTCCAGCTGTACTTCTTCCAAGACAGATTTGTTTGTTCATCTGTCTGTCCATGAGTTACACACCGTAACTCAAATTATCCATCCTTCTCCAAGCTTACTGATTCACAATTCCGCTCTTATAGACATATGTCATGATTGATTCCGGGGCACCAGAGCCCTCAAAGGGACATATTTGTTCCTCATCCCTTTGAAGAGGTCTTTGCGAGTAGATTTGATCAATGTAATACATTATTTGATTTCTTGACTTCAGATTCCATGAGGGTTGATTGTGAATCCATGCAAA
>NW_022111369.1:29202300-29203546 GCF_000313985.2 Echinops telfairi
ATATTGAGTAACCCTTTGTTGGAATGAACACAAATACAGATTTCTTCTAGTATGTTGGATAAAACTTCTTAGCATAGACAAGAGAGTGCTTCCAGCACTGCATTCATTCATTGAAACATTTCAATATGTATGAATGGATTGTGATAAGAATTGTACATGCCCCCAATAAAATAATTTTTTTAAGTATTATATTCTTGGAGTTATTTTTTCACCACTGCCTTTAGTGCAGCTTGAACTTCTTTCAATGCTACCAATTCTTTATCCTATGTTACCTCTTGATCTGATTGGATTTTATTTTTGGACAGTGATTGTGTGCCCCTCCTATCTTCTGATGTTTGTTGGCATCGTTCAATATTTTGCTCTTACAATCCCACGATAATACCACTTGTAGCGTGAGCTTCCCCTTCAATTCTTCCCGCTTGTGAAATGCTGAGCTTGCTTGTCCTTCTCGGCTCTCTCTAATTCTGTTGGGTGTTTCATTATCACACTTTGTCTTCTCCAACTGCCCTTCGAAAGTTTTTGTTCTGCTTTTATGTCATAATTTCTTCCATTCCTTTAGTTATTCTGTATTCAAAAGCAAGTTCCAGAGTCTTTTATAATCCCCATTGTGGCCTTCCCGCAACCTTCCCAGCCTTTTCCTTGACCTGCTTTCCATGACCTTCTGATATTGTTTTTGGTGTCATCTCACTGCTCATGTGGTGATTAATGTTTAATCGGTCAAATCTGTTCTCGAGATGGTCTCTAAATTCAGGTGGGATATACTTAAGGTTGTACTTTGTGTTTGTGGACTTGTCTTAATTTTCTTCAGCTTCAGTCTGAACTTACATATAAGCAATTGATGGCCTATTTGACAGTCAGCCCTTGCCCTTTGTTGACTGATCATTTGGAGTTTCTCTGTCTTCCTTTTTCACTGATGTCTGCAGTTTCATTCCGGTGTATTTGATCAGATGAGTTCTACATGGTATAGTGGCCATTTATGTTGAGAAAATATCTTTACATTGAAGAAATTGTTGGTCTAGCAACATTCTGTCATGCAATTCCCAGCGTTGTTTCTATTACCAAGGCCCTATTTTCTAGCTACTAATCATTCCTCTTTGTTTACAGCAGTGGTTCTCAACCTGTGGGTCACAACCCCACTGGGGGGCGTCAAACGACCCTTTCACAGGGGTTGCCCGATTCATAACAGTAGCAAAATTACAGTTATGAAGTAGCAACGAGCATAATTTTATGGTTGGGGGCACCACCA
>NW_022111369.1:29204432-29205961 GCF_000313985.2 Echinops telfairi
ATTTCGGTTGCAATCTGTTTATTGTGGGTGATCCTGCTGGTGTTGTAAATACAGGTGTCCTAGTTCCAGCACCACAGCAAAACGCAAGCCATCGCAGTATGACAAAATGATAGATGAGTGGTTTTTTCTACACTGTAGTTCCTGTTGCTTATCTTAAAGAGATTTTTGAAAAAACAAAAACAGGAACTATTTTAAATTTTAGTTCCATTTAGTTTTGAAAGTCCTTTCATTGTTGGCATATGCAGCATGACGTAGCAATCCAAACATTTTGCTTTATCGCTCTTACTAATCCCCTCTGATACCAAGCATGTTCCTACTAGAAAGAGCGAGCCTGAATACTTTAAATGCTCTTAGAATCTACTTTTTAAATATACTGTATCTGTTTACATATTCCCTTTATCTGCAGGCTCATTCAGCTCCCCAGAAGTAGTAATACCACAGTCTTCAGAATTACTCTCCAAATATAGACTCTTGCATAGACCATTTTAACTACAAGTCTCCAGACCACCTTCAGGGAGAAATTCTACCCTGTAACTCTTCCCATTGTAACTGGAGGGATATTCAATTTTAATCAAAGACAATTCACCTTAATAATTAGGGTCTTGTAACTAAGCATATCAAACCTCAGGTGCTACTGATAGTTCTTATCTTATTCCGGAGCTCTTGGGTACTACATTGTATGGGTTCCTTTTGCAACTCTCTGTCAAATAAACCTTTGTTTGATGACCTATATGAGAAAACCAGTGTAAATAGACAATTACTCAGTAAGTTTTAAACCCTATGTTCTACAAGAGGTGACAGCTCCATAACTGGAATGGTTATTAAATAATAACCCAGATCTATACTTCTATACTTCACTGCTGACTTATAAGTTGACCCTGGTCTGGAATTTCTGGTAACTCACTTCGGTTCATTGATCAAGATACCAACAGGTGATGAGTTTTTACTTGCAGTGTGCACCTTGCTTGCTGAAAGTGAAGAGGACTTGAAGTACATGCTGATGAAGATCAAGGACTGCAGCCTGCAGTATGGATTAAAGGTCAATTTGAAGAAGACAAAAAGCCTCACCACTAGACCAATAGGTAACATCATGATCAATGGAGAAAAGGTGGAAGCTGTCAAGGATTTTGTCTTGCTTGAATCCATAATCAATGTTTGTGGAAGCAGCAGTCATGAGATCCAAATACACACTGCATTAGGTAAATCTGCTGCACAAGACCTCATTAGATATTGAAGAGCAAGGATGTGACTTTGAGGATTAAAATGTGCCTAACCCACACTATAGTATTTTCAATTGCCTCATATGCATGTGGAAGTTGGATATTGAATCAGGGAGATCGAGGAATTGATGCATTTGAATTGTGGTGCTGGAGAAGACTATTGAGAATACCATGGATGGCTAAAAAGATTTATCATCCTGTTTTGAAAGAAGGAATACCAGAGTGCTCCTTGGAGGTAAGGATGGCAAGACTTTGTCTTAATATGTTGGACATGTGTCAAAAGAGACCCGTCCCTGGAGAAGCACATCG
>NW_022111369.1:29207524-29227139 GCF_000313985.2 Echinops telfairi
GTCCTATTACTCAGTAAATCCATAAAAATTGGCTTATAGTCTGGTAGCCCTTTCCCCATGTATATATTTTCTTTAAAATTTTATCAGTGTTATACTCTCTATACCCTTTAAATTCTGCTTTTTAATAAAACATTAAACTCTAAACATTTCTCATGTCATTTAATACCTTCAGTTTATTTCATTTTGGTTTGGTACAACCAGGCCTTTTAAAATGCAGCCACCCGGAAAATAAGCCTGCTGCATTCGGGGACGGATGCATACAGAACTTGGGTTTTCATTCCCTTGTGGGGAGTCCATAAGCAGAGTTGCTGCTGTCGTATTTTTATGGCTTAAAAACGCTGAGTGCAGAGAAAACCATTTTTTGAAATTGCAGTTTAAATGGAACTAAGAGTACTTATTTTGACCTGTTCCAGTTGAAGCTTTGAGGTAGGCAAGAGAGGGATTTCTTTGTAGGTTAAAAAGCCAAAATGGTATAGAATGATTTCAGACAAGTACGGGTTTTAAATTGAGCCATATTTTCCTCATTCAAAATTGTCAAGTATCACAGTTTCACATTTTTCAGTTTGATGATGGGTTCATATCTATTTTCCTAGTTCTGAATACACAAAATGTCCTATAGTTATTGAAGAAGACATTGCAGAGCCTCCATTAGAGTTCCGCTTGCTTTTTTTTTTTCCGTCCAGGTGTTGATTGCAACTTTATACTGAACCATGCAAAGTCATCCTTCAGATAGTGTATGTAAAATCAACCAAAAATCTATAGCCACCAAGTCAATTCCAACTCATAGATACCCTTAGAACTGCTCCCTGGTGTTTCTGAGACTTTATGGTAGGAGAAAGCCTCATCTTTCTCCTGTAGAGTGTATGGTGCATTTGAACTGTTGCCCTTTCTGTTAGCAGCTCAATGCATAATCCAATATGCCACTTAACTAAAAAATGCACTGCCATCAAGTGAATTCCAACTCGTAGTGACCCTATAGGACAGGATAGAAGTGCCTCTGTGGGTTTCTGAAACTATAATGCTTTGCTGGAGTAGAAAGCCTCATCTTTCTCCCAAGGAGCTGTTGGTGGTTTTGAACTGCTGACCTTGTGATTAGCAGCCCAATGTGTAATCCACTGCACCACCAGGACTCCTTATTGTATATGAAGGCTAAAGTGAAATTTATTACTTTAGTTAGTGTTAATGGCCCTGCTTCTGGGTTTGCTTCTAGACTAAAAAATAATTGGAAAAGATAGCTTTGTAGCTATAATTCACTCAAAAGGTGTTAATCGACAAACCTTAGATCCGTAAATGGTAGTTTAGTAAACGGATTACTGTTTTGTAATATATTTACAAAGAAATCAGCAACCAGTGATACTGAAAACTATAGCTTGTGATTCATATATATTTTTTCATTCTGTGAAGGAATAATATTCTTTGTTGCGTTACAAAGAGCAGTAGCATTGTCCAGGTTCTAGGGTTCATTTTCAGGCAGTGGAGGGCTTTGCCCCGTCATTGTAGTGCACTGTGTAATTCCTGCTGCTCCGGAGTGCGCCTCCGCCCTCCAGAGCTAAGTGGGCTTAGTGGAAGAACATTGCTGATAGGAACCAGAGTCAGAAGTTTCCTATCTTTCATAAAATAATCCCTTGAGTCTCTCAAGCTTGGAAAGAATGAAGCGCTCAAGCCAATAACGATCCTCTGGGTCATTAACATGACCCTTCATCAATTCCAAGTCCTTTACAAGTCGGTTATTTTTAAAGAAACTGCTCAACATGAAAACAATCTCGACATGCTAAGCTCTGCTTAAAAACAGAAAACAAAACCCTGATGAAAAACACATCAACATGAAACTGTGTAACACATTCCTCTCCAAACATGCTTTCAGAAACTTTCAGATTTGCTTTTTTAAAATCCCTCTTATCAATCTGAGAAGGAGGGTGGTAGACTCGATTTCATTTTACAGAGGTTGACTTGAGGCTTCCTGGTGCAGTCGTGTGTGTGTGTGTGTGTGTGTGTGTGTGTGTGTGTGTGTGTGTGTGTAGGAGGAGGTTAGTGAACGGCCACAGTTTCTACAATAGTTTAAGTGGGAAGACAAAGAATAGTCATTTGTCTTCTACTTCCTGCTCTGTTGTTTTCCACTGGGTCACATATTTTCTCAAGATAATGAACTGATGTTGTTTACTATGTTTTATCTTGTCAGTCCTGAGTTATTTGTTCGATTAGTGCCCTTTATTCTATCATTCACTTTGATTTGGCCTGTGTGTGTATAGTCATTTGGTATCAACCCAAATCATACCCTCTGTGCCCTCTGATTCCTAGTCACAGAGACCCTCCATAGAGCAGGGCAAACTGCTCCTGTGGGTTACCAGGACTGTTAACTCGTTACAGTGCTAGAAAGCCTCCTCTTTATCCTGAGTCAGTTTTAAAAATCGAGAAAAATATTTTAAATGAATACTCTTTGGGGAACACTCCAGAAACTTAAAAGTTACCACCATCTCATCAATCCTGACCCCTAGCTGTCTTATAGGACAAAGTAGTACTGTTCCATTTGGCTTCTGCGGTTTTAAATTTTCAGGAGGACAATATGTCTCATCTTTCTTCCATAGAGTGAGCTCTGGTGGCATAATTGGGCTACTAACTCCAAGGTCAGCAGTTTGAAACCACCAGCTGCTCCAATGGAGAAAGATCACTATAAGTTGGCATCAACTTGATGGCAGTGAGTGGGTTCTTCCATAAAGCTCCTGGTGGACACAAACCAATGACCTTGTGGTTAATAACTCAATGTGTAGCCCACTAGGGTTATTTCTTGGGGGAAAAGATGACTCAAGTTTTGCCAATTCTGATGTTCATTATGGATATTCTTATTTTCATTTCTCTAAAAAAAAGAAAATTCAACTGGGGAAAAAAGTGTTTTACTAATGCAGTTCAATGGCAGCCTGAAAGACTTCATATTGAAAAATAGTGCCGTATGTCTTGAATATAGCTAAATAGCACTTGACCTTTAAACCCTTTGCAGCAGCACCAAGTGATGACAAGCAGCAAACTTAACAGAGAGATAATAGAGATGAATGAGCGATGTCTATTAGCTATTTTCTCTTAAGACTATATATTGTAGTGTATATGTACATTCATATAGCAATCTACATAATTATTCTCTAACACCTTCCAAATACACAGAGCCCCGGTAGCAAAGTGGATTACATGTTGGGCTGCTAACCCCAAGGTCAGCAGTTTGAAACTAACAGTGGTCCTGAGGGGGAAAGATGAGGCTTTCTCCTCCCACAAAGATTTACAGTTTCAGAAACCCAGGGTCAGTTCGACCTGTCTGATAGGTTCATGTGAGGTTATATAGAGGTTGTCTTTCATCTCTCCAATGAGAGCCCTAGCAACCCTGTGCACAACAGAAACAAACACTGCAAGGTTGAGTTATCCTCACAATTGTTCATACGCCTGAGCTTATTGTTGCAGCCACTGTTTCAACCCATCTGTGTAGGAGGGGCTTCTTCTCACCACTAACCCGCCACTTTACTAAGCCTGATATCCTTCTCCAGGGACTGATCTCTCTTGAGAACATGTCCAAAGTATATAAGGTGAAGTCTTCCCATCCTTGCCACTAAAGACCACTCTGGCTATACTTCTTCCAAGACAGATCACTTTGTCCTTTTAGTGTCCACGGTACTCTCAATATTCTTCTCCAGCACCACCCTTCAAATGCATTGATTGTTCATCTGTCTTCCTTATTCAGTGTCTAACTGTCACATGCATATGTGGCCATTGACATCACCATGGCTTGGGTCAGGCACACCTTAGTCCTCAAAGTAATAGCCAGGCTTTTCAATACTCTCTAGAGGTCTTGTGCTGTAGTGCCCTAAGGCAGCCGTCCTCAACCTGTGGGTCACGACCCTTTTGAGGATCAAATGACCCTTTCACAGGGGTCTGCTGATTCATAGCAGTAGCAAAATTAGAGTGATGAAGTAGCAACAAAAATAATGTTATGGTTGGGGGGGTCACCACAACATGAGGAACTGTACTAAAGGGTCGCGGCAGTAAGAAGGTTGAGAACCACTGCCCTAAGGCAATGTATTTTCTGATCTCTTGGCTGCTACTTGCATGAGCATTGATGGGGGACACAAATCCTTGACAACTTCAACCTTTTCTCCGTTTTCATGATGTCATTGATCCAGTTGTGAGGATCTGGGTCTTCCTTTCATTGAGTCATAATCCTTACTGAAACCTGCAGTCCATGACCTTCATCAGCACATGTTCCAAGTCCTCCTCACTTTCAGCAAACAAAGTTGTGTTGTCTGCATATTGCAGGTTGTTCATTACCCTTCCTCCGATGCTGATGCCACAGTCTTCTTCATATGATCCTGCTTTCTCTACATTCATATTAAACAAACATGGTGAGAGGATACAACCTGATGCACACATTTCCTGATTTTAAGCTATGTAGCATTTCCTTGTTTTATTCTAACTGCCTCTTGATCTATATAGAAGTTCCACATAAGCACAATGAAGTATTCTGGAATTCTCGTTCTTCCCAAGGTACTCCTTAGTTTAATATGTCCACATGGTCAAATGCCTTTGCATAGATTACTGTAGAGGATGAAACTTGGGGGAATGATTTTACTCTCGCTTCTATTAAGGAGCAATTGTGGGATGGTGGGTTAAGTGTTGGTCTGCTAACTGAAAGGTTGTCCATTCAAACCCATCCTAGAGAAAGACAGGTTGTCGCTTCTCTCCAGATTTACAGGGACAGAGACCTGCAGGCGTAGCTCTACTCTGTCTCGCAGAATTGTTATAAGCTGGAATGAGAACGGTGTCTCTTTTCCCATTTAACCACCTTTATAATTGTATGCAAATCAGTTCTTCAAAATCTTCATTTTCTATTAGATATATATTAATATTTTTTCAGAATTAGGATTTAGTATATGATTTTTTTCTGTGGTTCTTATTATTTATTTGGTAAATGCATTGTTACCAGATGTTTCTGGACATATGCAAGGTAAAGGGGTGGAAATGGGTAGTTGATAAGAGTGTATTGAAAATGATTTCTCAAATACTTATTAAACTACAGTTAAGTGTGGCAATGAAGTTGAGAATACAGCTCCTCATCATGTTAATATATACATTTTTGTGTCAGGAAAGTGGTTTTTGTTTCACACAAACGCAGTTGAGGAAGAACTCTCTTTTTTTTTTTTTAAACATTTTATTAGGGGCTCATACAACTGTTAACGCAATCCATATGCACATCAATTGTGTAAAGCGCATTTGTACATCATTCTCAAAACATTTTCTCTCCACTTAAACCCCCGACATTAGGTCCTCATTTTCCCCTCCCTCCCCACTCCCCCCTCCCTCATGAGCCCTTGATAGTTTAGAAATTGGTATTTTGCACTCTCTTTTTTAATGCACTCTTCACCCACGAAGTTCTTATTATCTCTTCTTTGGCTTATCTTTAATAACTTCTTAAATATTTCCCCTTCTTTGGCCTCACCAGTTCTAACTATAATTCACCTAGTTGCTAAAACTAGGCATCAATGAGATCCAATCTCTTTACTCTGTGCCAAGCCAGAGATCGTTTTTTTTCTGTACCATTGTACTCAAAGCCTTTTTTATTTGATCCATTGTTTCTTGAGTACCCTTATGTATTCCCACCACCTGGCCTACAGAGATGTGCACCTGTAGTCCGAGTAGAGGACACGCTGGGGGCTGACCTGCAGCTTGGGTGTCATATGTTCCTGTTTTCTGCTTGAAGACCAGGTTAGATCTCCAAGAGAATTGCATCTGGAAGAATGTCTGTCCCGTCTGACTGAAAGCAGCAGGCAGGCAATTAGAGGAAGATAAGCTATGTCGTGTCCCCAAGCAAACATATAGCTAGCTAGCTAGGTGGATGGATAGATGGGTAGATAGATAAAATTTCTAGAAAATGGGAACTAGAGCAAGATGAAGGAGAATAAAACTGAGAAAGGTATCTCTGGATTTGGGGATTTAGGAATCCTTTGAACCAGTATTTCTAGACATATAATAACACTTCGTGCTGTTTCCAAAGAACAAGTTTCTGAATAGCTCTCACTATGAAAACAAGAGAAGCAGAACGCTACAAGACACACCGGCTCTATATCTGGGTCTGGAAAAGAAACCTCTGTTTCTAGAGTTAGTACCCATTAGTAATCATTTTAAGATGCATTAATAGATATGACGGCTAGCTGGGTGTTTAATCTTCTTATTCAGACATTAATTTTTTAGCAAACGTTTAAGTCTTCATTTAATGTATTATATTTACTCTTAGCTTTTTAAATTAGAGAACAAGAGGGAAAATGAAGGCTTATTTTCTGACTTAGATTTCTGATGTTGAATTCTAATGATGAGGACTGGATTTTTTGAGAATTCTCAAGAATTTGTGATTAAACATTAAATAACATGTTTGCTCTATACATAGTTCCTTGGAGTATTTTTATGTTCGATTTGGCGCAGGTAGAAGGTTAAGTCATTGCAGTTGCTAAATAATCAAGGATTATAAATAGAAACAGGGAGCCCATTTATTACTGAAATCCTTGTTTTAGATGATATCTTGTACTTAGTGCTGGCAATCAGGATATACATATATATTTATCCCTCTTAATGTTGTCTTCAGGTTCAGTGCATGACTGCTCATCCCAAAGTCAGCAATTTGAACCTATCAACCACTTCACAGGAGAGACAACCTGGCAATCTGTTCTGGTAAACCCTACAACCTGGGAGACACCATGGGGAGCTTCTGCTCGGTCCCATGGTGTTGCCGTGAGTCAGACTCACGCGATGGCACAGATAATGACCCTGGGGTGAAGGCTGTAAATCTTTATGGCAGCAGGCTGCTTCACCCTGCTCCCACGGAGAACAGCTGGTGAACAGCCTTTCGGCTCGCAGTCCAGTGTTTCACCCACTGTGCCATCATGTGGCTTGGCCATGCCAACGAGACATGTACTGACCGATGAAGGCAGGGACACGAACAGCAGCTGCACGCTAATGTTCCTCACGGCACTTCTTACAGTCGCCAAAAAGGTAGAAGCAACTTCCGTGTCCATCAACAGACGAATATTCAGATACACAAAAGGTAGTGGATGCATACAATGAAATACCATTTGGCCATAAAGGGAAAAGAAGTCTCGATGCATGAGAACTGTATGGATAAACCTTGAAAACATCCTACTGGCACACAATCTCATGTATATGAAATAGATACATACAGAAGAGTTTTGAGTGCTTCTGAGAGGTAGAACGGAAGAGAAAAGGGGGAATGGTTACGTACGAGACACTGAGTTAATATTAATGGTGGTGGCAATGAGGGGCTGTGGATTCCCCAGGATCACATCCTGAGAAGTGGGAGAGGTCCCACTCCATATCCAGTGCTGCTTCGGTCACCTTGCAGCCATCTCTGTCTTCTATCACCATTCTATTAGCCCACCTCAAACGCAGTCCGTGGTCTTGTTCCAACTCTACTCAAACCCTGATGTTGCCAAGTGTGACTGGCAGACAAGACCATTCTCAGTCTGCCTCCATCCAATAGGTGCTGTGATTCCTACCTGGAAGCTTCGGGTCCCATGGTGTCTCCACTTACATACTTTGTGCACACCTTTCTTCAAGGTGCCTTCATTTTCCTGTTCCCGAATTTTACCTGAATTTTAGGCATTTCTCTGGTAGCCCTCCCATAGAGGCAAATTGTTTTCCAGCATCCCCGAGAGGCTTCTCCTCACGTCTGTCCACTCCATCCTATGTTGGCAAACAGTCTAGGTCTGGGACGAAAAGACCAGGCAGAGGGTGGGGGATGGGAGTTCTATCTTTGCCATTTGAAACTGTGGCACTTGGACGAGGAGTAGGTCGTTCTGATCCACACTTTCCATATACGTAACACGGACATGATGCAAAGTAACTCAGAGGCTTATTGTCAGCATGAAATCAAATGAGCAATGGGGAAACTCGTGAGTTTCTACTCTCATGAAAAAGGTGTAGCGTTCAATTATATGGCCTCCTGGGAGCAGTCTTCATATGGCTAACATTGTGATTTAATTGTATCATGTGTATTTCATCTCCCCTCAGTATATATATATAATTTCTTTAGTGGAAGTGGCTAATTATATATTTTTATGTCCCTAATTCTACTCCCACAAAGAGTTCCAGCCTCAGAAACTCATGGGGGCAGTTCTACCCTGTCCCACGGGGTCTCTCTTTTTTTTTTCCCCCTTCTATTTTATTTATTTATTTATTTTTGTTATTTTTTTATTTTTAAACATTTTATTAGGGGCTCATACAACTGTTATCGCAATCCATACACACATCAATTGTGTGAAGCGCATTTGTGCATCATTCTCAAAACATTTTCTCTCCATTAAAACCCCCGACATTAGGTCCTCATTTTTCCCCTCCCTCCCCACTCCCCCCTCCCTCATGAGTCCTTGATAGTTTATAAATGGGTATTTTGTCATATCTTGCCCTGTCCGACGTCTCCCTTCACCCACTTTTCGGTTGTCTGTCCCCCAGAGAGGGGGTCACTGTGTGATGGCATTGGCGCAATGACAGTGAGTTTGGTTGGGCTTGCTTTTCCTTCCTTGCTTGATCATCGTTAATGTTACGGGTATTTTTGTTGAATAACTGAATAAACGACTGCATGAGGATCACAGGTACAATATGTACCAGTTGATTCTTAAAATACAAAAGGCACCAATATTCTGGAGTTTGGATATCCTTTTTTAATATATAAAATGAGAAGGTCAACAACATGAAAGAAACAATATTAAAAATTATAATTAAGGGGAAACGGGGCAAGAACCTACAAAATACTCTTATAAATTATTAAATCAGTGATTCATGTTTATTATTCTCGCAGGCATGTAGGGCAGGAGAAAAGATTTAGAGCAGCGGTTCTCAACCTGTGGGTCACAACCCCTTTGGGGGTTGAATGACCCTTTCACGGGGTCACCCAATTCATAACAGTAGCAAAATTATAGTTATGAAGTAGCAACAAAAATACTTTTATGGTTGGGGGGTCACCCCAACATGAGGAACTGTATTAAAGGGTGGCGGCATTAGGAAGGTTGGGAACCACAGATTTAGAGGAACTACCAGGTATACTGAATGGGAAACAAAATGTTCCATTGTAGAGTATGCCACTTTACTCTATCCCCTCTTCAAAGCTTGACTCTAGGTCAGGCTATGTGCAGTCAGAAAGCTTTTCTCAGAGAGCCAACCTTACCTTGCTAGTATTGTTATACTTGTTGGACACAGAAAAGATCACTGACGGAGACGGCACAAATGGAATGGAAGAAGAATGTACTGGGAAACAAGTGCCAGGAATCCTCCTGGTGTTGAGCGTTGCTCATTGGGCTACCACCTGCAAGGTAAGCAGTTCAAACCACCTTCTGCTCCAAGGGAGAAAGAGGAGGCTTTCTACTCTAGTAAAACAGTGGGGGGATACAGCCAATTCTTTTTAAATAAATAATTTTATTGGGGGCTCCTACAGCTCTTATAACAATCCATATAGCAATTGTATCAAGCACATCTGTACATGTTGCCATCATCATTTTCAAAACATTTTCTACTTGAGCCCTTGTTATCAGCTCCTCTTTTTCCCTGCTTCCCCCACACTCTCATCCTTGTGAAACCTTGATAAATAATTGTTATTTTCATATCTTATACCATTCTCTGTCTCCCTTTATCCACGCTTCTGTTGTTCATCCCCTTGAGGTCAGGAGGGAAGGGTGTTATAAGTTGATCATTGCAATGGGTTCCCCCTTTCTTCCTTCTCCCTACCCTCATGGTATCTCTACTCCCATTACTGTTCCTGAGGGGTTATTTGTCCTGGGTTCCACATGTTGAAAGCTCTTTCATGTACCAGTGTACATGTTCCAGTCTAGCTATATTTGTATGATAGAACTGGGGTCATGATAGTGGAGGTGAGGAGGAAGCATTAAAGAACTGGAGGAATGTGTGTGTTTCGTAGGTGCTATATTGCACCCTGGCTGGCTAGTCCAGGAGATGTGAGGAGATGTCCAATGGTCTACAGATGGGCTTTGAGTCTCCACTCTGCACCCCCTTATTCACATTGATATGATTGTTTGTTTTGGGTCTTCTGACGCCTGATAACTGATCCCACTGACACCTCATGATCACATTGGCTCCTGTGCTTCTTCCATGTAGGCGTTGTTGCTTCCCTGCTGGATGGCCGCTTGTTTACCTTCAAGCCTTTAAGACCCCAGACGCTATATCTTTTGATAGCTGAGCATCATCAGCTTTCTTCACCATATTGGCTTATGTATGATTTTTACCTCAGCGTCGTGTTGGGAAGGTGAGCATCTCAGAATGCCAGATTATTAGAACAAAGTGTTCTTGCATTGAGGGAGTACTTGAGTAGAGGCCCAATATCTACTCTTTCCCCAAAAATAAGACACTGTCTTATATTTATTTTTCCTCAAGAAGACACACTGTCTTATTTTCAGGGGATGTCTTATTTTGATTAAGTATGGCACAACCATCTACATTGTTTCAAATCTGGAACATAGACCCACAGTGCTGAGTCAAATGGCAGCCACCGCTTTCCTCCTTCCCCTGAGGACACACGATACCTGCAGCAGAGCGTCCTGCTCCTCACGTCACCGGGGAGACTGTGACTCTCACCGTCCATGTCTCCCTCGATGCCTCAGCTTGCAGCACGCACAGAAGGACAGGACCTGACAGGGGAGCAGACCTTGTGGATGGGGCTGCCCGCCCCTCTCCGGTCCCCTCCGAGATAGTAGCTGTATCGACGGGGCAGAGGAGAAGGGTGGCCTTGCTTTGTGACCGCTCTGCGCTGGTGCGCTGCAGAGCCAGGCCTATCACTGCGTCTTATGTCGGGGGATGGCTTATATTGCGCAACTGCTTAGAAATCCTGCTGCGGCTTATTTTATGGGTATGCCTTGTTTTCGGAGAAACACGGTATCTGCTACCTTAATGCTTAACATATAAATATATGTACATAGACCTATATCCCTATCATTATATATTGATATAATTATATATATACATGCCTATATTTATACATTTTTTATGTGCCTCCTAGTTCTTTCCTCTATTTCTTTTTACTTTCCTCCTGTCCCACTGTCATGTTTGACTTTCATTCAGCTC
The DNA here is from genome assembly GCF_000313985.2 of Echinops telfairi. NCBI lineage: Eukaryota > Metazoa > Chordata > Mammalia > Afrosoricida > Tenrecidae > Echinops > Echinops telfairi. Next base: position 29,218,643 of record NW_022111369.1, read on the forward strand.
TCAATAATTCTTCTTAACTACACTGCACTTGATCAAACCCCACCAGGAATTGTATGCCCTTCTCACCATTGATTTTAGATCTCTTGTTATTCCCTTGTCCCTGAGTTTGTTGTCAGCCAATTTTTTGTTGAGTTTGGCAAACAGGTTGTTAAAATGGCACTTGTAATCAAGGTTCTTGCTAAGGTGGGGTCTGGGCAGCTGCCCAATATGGAAATCACAAATTTCCATTCCTTACTCTTTTTTTAATGCTCATCTGTGCAATGACGCATTCTAAGGGCCCATAGTAATGGCTATTACAACCATAAGTATAAAAAATTAGACAAAACTGTGTTGGTAATATGCATTTGTCTTGTAAAAGTCATTGTATTTTTGATGAAATACTACATTTTTATCCCTCGCATTTGCTACTTCAGTAAACAAACATATACCGTACAGAGAAAGAGTGCCAAACAGCCAGAGGAAGACATCCTGTCCTTTGTTCAGCTTTGTGTTCTGTCCCAGATTCCCACAAGATAGTGTGCGTGAATTATGCAATTGCTGAAAGGGTTCAAAGGGCGAAACACGTTGTCAGAACAATGGCTCTCAGTTCAGCAGAAATAGAGAGATTTTTCAAAGATGAACATAACATGTTCCGAGAAGGCAAGTTGCTGTTTCTAATATATCAAACACCTTGATATATTAGACAATGACTATTCTCTAATTGACCTACCTCTAAAGGAATGGGATCCTACTCCTACAAGGAAAAGATGGTTAAGGGTAAATCACATCGCTGATGATACGGTGATAAAAGTGAGGAATATTGCAAGTGAGGGTGTCAATCAAGAAGCAAAATTGAAATATCTTAAATAACAACTTTATTATTTTTGTCAGATATTATTCAATATTTTTTCATTAATTGAAAACTCAGAGCATTAGCTAGTTTTGTGTATTTCTTTTATTTTTAAGTATCAACTGTATGATATAATAAACTCCTTTGTGGTATATAACTTTTTTATATTTACAGTGGTCACTAGGGCACCAAATGGCTTCCTAAGTTATCGGAGTCACACTGTGGAGTAGAGCTTTACAGGCTCAGAAACCCAGAGCAGCAGCTCCACCATGTCTCAGTGAGCGTGACTGTGTGAGTGTGAGGAAGAAGGGATATTCCTGGTCCTGAATCTTCGCAATCTGTGTGGTACAAAGGTTAAGCTTTGAAAGGCGTTTCCTGGTTGAGCAGACAGAAGAGAAACAGCTTGTTATCCAAGAGGTGACCTTTGCTTATACGCGGATGATGTGGCAAGGAGTGGAATGCAATTCTAACAACTAGTGTCTGAGGACCTGATGCCAGTGCTCTTTGTCAAAGAGAATGCAGATAGTTAGTTCTTATTATTTGGTCACTTGAACTGGAGACTTGATTTCATATTTCCACCCTTAGTCAACAAACCTTCAGTCCACAAGTTCTTCGTAGCTCCTGGGCATTATGACATGTTCTCTGTGGAAAGGAATAAACAGGCAAAGCAAGAATGGTAGTGGACTGTTATTGTGAAGGTGAACATAGATATCCATGCACCTCCACAGCCTTTCAGCCGATCCCATCCAGGTGACATCACTAGATACTGTTTAGGGGATGTGAAACTGAAAACCCCTGCCATCGAGGCAAGTCATACGCCTGATAACAACTAAGTTCCCACCGTGCATTGTCTCCCAAAGGATTTCTCTCCATCCCCTCCTCGTTTCCCACCCCATACCCATGCTGGGGAGATGCAACTGTTCATTCGAACGTGGTGCGTTTGTTCCCCTTAAAAGGATGATGGCGGCATATGTACTAATGTGCTTGACACATGGATGAATGTATGGATTGTGATGGCAGATGTAAGGGCCCCCAATAAAAGTATTTAATAATAATAATAAAAGAAGTTAAACACACACATAAACTATGAATCAGTTATTCTACTTTTAGGCAAATATCCAAGAGAAATGCAAGCCTTTGTTTATACAAAGACCTGGATAAGAATGTTCATAACAACTATATTAGTAATAGCCAAAATCTTGATATAATTCAAATGTTCATCAGAAGTCCTTGGAAAAACACAGGTGTTATATCCCGAGAATTGAATAGTGCTCAGCACAAAAAGGAATAGATTATTGTTACTTAAAACAACATGTAAAAAAACACAACAAAAAAGCATGTATTGCTTTCAAAAGAATTATGCCTGATGAAAGAGGGTAACCCCCAAATACGCAAATGAACTGATTCCATTTAATGCAACCTAAGTAATGACACAGAAGCAGAGTGTTGGGACAGTGTGATTGAGAAGAACGGGAGGGAAGAAGCTCGTGCGAGAGGAAGCATGTGGCGGTGACTGACGTGCTCACCATATTGATTGTTTCACATGCACATTCATATGTACAAATCAATCAAGTTGCATACTATAAACGTGTGCAGTTAAGTATAAATTAGGTACATATATGTAGTGTATTAAGTATATACATATGTATTAATGGACTTCTCTGTTATTTTTAACTGATGAGTATAAAGGTACCTCGGAGATATTACAAGTTTAGTTCCAGGCCACTATAATAAAGCAAATTTAATGATAAAGAAAAATTATGATGCTTATCCCACTGATATCTCTTCACATTGTTTTGCTTAGCCTCTCTTTTGTGTTACAAGTCAGATGGTCTCATTTCTGTGTATCTAATTTCTATGACAAGCAAAGATAACACTCTTCCTTTAAGCTTTATCCCACAAAGGGCTTTGTATAAATTAAATAAATATGGAGATTGACAAGTTCATAGCTAACTCTCTACAATAGTCAAAGTGTTGAGCATACAGCTGACTAATAAAAGCTTTAATATGAGTAAAGGAATTTGGCGTATTTCTCAATTGGACATGATCCCACAAAACATACTATTGTTATTGAGAAAAGTAGACAAGAATCATGTATGAGTGGATGGGATTGTGATTTTCTCTTCCCTAACCCTTTTATATTGAGCAAATCTCATTTGGCAAGTACCATGGGGTGGTATTAATTTTCCAAAGTCACTTCCAACTCATGGTGACCATGCATGTGAGAATAGAACTGCTCCACTGGGCTCCCAAGGCTGCGAGCTTCCTTGTCAGAAAGACAAGGAAGACATGTTCCCTGCCCTCAGCCAGCTTTTATGGAAGCAGAAAGACACCAAGCTTTGATGACTTCATCCTTCACTGTAACTCCAGAAGCCACAGTGCCACATCAAAGTTTCTAATGAGAGCTGTTATCATTAATGATAATGATATGAAAGTAATAAAATCATCTACACAAAGGAGATCAAAAAATAAGAAAGCAGTTGTCTTCTGTTTAAGCCATCACTTAACAACATCGCAAAAGACAAATCATTATAGAGGAAGCAAAACAGATCTTGGTGAGTGACATTGGTATACTGGTTACACATCTTTTGTGAAGTTGCTTCCTCTGAATGATTGCCCATACACTTTGTACGTCGCCACATACAAAACGGAAGTATTAAGAAAGAAGACCTAGTATTTATATTCTGGGCTCTTGAAAGTGCACCTTTAAAAAGCAAGATCATTTATGCTAGCTCTAAAGATGCAATTAAAAAGAAGCATATAGGTAAGGTATTAAACCTGAGTGGCAAGTTAATGGCTCGGATGATATGGACCGCTCCACCCTTGGAGAGAAGTTGGGAGGCAATGTTGAGTTTCACTTGAAGGAAACCCCTTGTAAAATGACAGTCAGGTGCCAGTTGGCTCCTAAGGGGCTTTCATTTCCCCAGTCCAGGCCATTGGAATAGCATTAGGGTTCTTTTTTTTTTTTTCTCACCTCCCCTCTGGTCCTTTCAACACTTGAATTAAGGGGATGCCATTCATTTAAGCAGCCTATCAGTGTTTACCATTAGACAGTTACAACTGTTGCTTTTATTTCGCACCCAAGAAATGCCCAAACAACTACAACTGGTTAGATGACTCCCCTGCAGCAAGCACCACAGTGAAGGTGGTTGCCAATGTGAATAGCTTAGAATACTGTAAAGAATAAGCTAACTGAATACCTTAAAAAGTGTTATCCACTGGTCAGCTGGTAAACTTTATTCAGTATTATTATTTTTTTTAATCAATTTGTTGGGGCTCATAAAATTCATCACAATACATACATCAATTGTGTAAAACACATCTATACATTTGTTGCCCTCATCATTCCCAAAATTATTCAGTATTATTTATAGTTGCACTTGGTTGCAATTCTGTGAAACTCAAACATTCATACACCTCACCTGCCCTGGGAAGCCTATTTTTGCAGAATGGCAGCACAGATGAAACACTATGCATTGAACCCACTTTTTTTTGTTGATTTGTAATGAGTCCTCGGCCGCAAAAGGAATGCCAGCTAGTTGCAGATACTGTGTCATCGACTTGTCCTGGCACCTCAGTGTCCAGTCCTGTTGCCTGCATTGCCTATCCCTGTCCAAGAAATCACTGTGATTTTTTGATTTTCCATTCAGTGTGCACTGAGTACGTTTACAAGTTTTAGGTGCACCATGTGATATTGCAACACTAAAGAATAGTTTGACTATCAGTCCTGATGGCAATTTCTGTAAACAGCCTTAAATAGAACATTGTTTTTGAGTTCAGACTCCTCACCTCACAAAAATGGCCACATTGCAATGAAAATTGTGGCCTATTACAGAAAAAACAAACAAACCAGAGTCTCCGAAACTCACCAGGGCAGTCTACCCGGTCCTATAGAATCGCTGTGGGTTAGAATTCACTCAATAGCAGTGAGTTTGGTTGGGGTTTTAGGACGGAGTAGAACTGATGCCCCCGGGATTCCAAAGCTTGAACTTCACAGGAGCAAACTGCCACGTGTTTCACCTGCAGACAGCCTCGGGGCTTCAAACCACAGCCAGGAAGCCAAGTGTTGAGGTACACAATCCTAATAAGAAGAATAGCGGCTCCCACCAGGTTTAACGCGTTCTAATGAGTCTTGTATAACTTTATGCAAATGGTTCTGAATTCTGTATTTTGATGGAAAATTTTTTCTTTGTGGTTCATTGGAACAAGTATTAATGCAATTTCTTATAATGTATACTAGAATATGTTGGATAGATGACAAATAATACAAATATGTAGTAAAATATCAGGTATTCAACTTTAGTTGAACCCATGCCTTAGAATACTAATAAAGTAGACAATAGATAACATGAAGAATAAAATAAATGGCTTTCTGTTGGCTGTGCTGAGTGAGGGATAGCTGGGCCTGAAGCGGAAGCATGAGCCATGCCCTCCAGCGCTGTAATTCCTTGGCCTTTACAGGAACCAGGCCAGAAGTGACAGGTGAAAGAAAACTCTTTTGGTTTCTGGTCCCAATGCTTGGCATGCATGATCTTATCAAAGAAAGCATTTCATCAAAATACAGAGTTCAGAACCATTTGCTTAGGGTTATATAAGACTCAATAGAATTGACATATAGTAGACTCTCAATGCCTATCTTTCATTGTTTTATTTTATTTATGACTAGTGTTGAAAACATTGGAATATCAACTATTTTTAGTTTTCTATAATTTTAAAATTTATATTCGTATCAGTTGTATAAAAACCAAACTCACTGTCACTGAGTTAATTCCAGCTCACAGGGACCCTATGGGGCAGGGTAGAACTACTGCTGTGGGTTCCCAAGACGGTAACATTTTATGGGACTAGAAAGCCTCATCTTTATCCTGGGAGGTGCTAGTCGTTTCAAACAGCTGACCTCGTGGTTAGCAGCCTGACACATAATCCACTATGCCACCAGGGTTCCTTGTTCTTTGCGCACACCATAATTCATATGCATAGTTTTTTCTAGTCTTATTTTTGCACTGTATAGTTTTCACATGCAATTCAGGCAAATAGTTTGGCAAAAAAAAATGAGACAAAAAGTATAGTTTTGACAAATTGAGGCAAATGAAAAGCACCATGGCTTAGGCCTTAGATCTCAAAACTTAGATCTCAAAATGACACCTTCACTCTTGGCACTTCAGCTGCGCTGTTTGCCATACATTTTCCCAGTGAACATTGTTTGATTTTTAGGCTGCCAATTCCATGAGCATTGATTGTGCATTTAAGCAAAATGAAATCCCTAACAGCATCAGTGTTTTCTCCATTTATCACGATGTCTATTCGTGAAATTGTGACCGGTTTGACTGGTTTTATTTTAGTTGTACTAGTGATGTTGAATATTTTGAATATTAACCATTTGTAGTTTTCTACCATACATTTTTTTCCTCTATCTTCTTACCTGTCATACCAACATCAAACTCACTGCCCTTGAGTCAATTCCAATCCCTAGCAACCCTGTAGGACAGGGTGGGGTGGGGAGGGGGGGACTGTGGGTTTCCAAGACTCTGTACAGGAGCAGAAAGCATCCGCTTCCTCCGGCAGGGTGACTTGTGGTTTCAAACGCAGACCTTGCAGTTAGCACTCCACGGCATGCAACCCACAATGCACAGGAGGCGCCTCTGTCTGTCATCTATGATGTAAATATGATTATTTCCTACTTGATTTCATTTTTGATTTTGTGTGTGATTGCTTTTCTAGATAAGGATTTACTTTTATTGAGATACAGTTATATAATAAAATTTCACATAACACTAAATTTACTGAACTGTGCAATGTGTTGGTGTTCAGTATATCACAAAGCTGATGTTGTTCATCTTCGCAGCTCGCTCTCTCTCTCTCTGTAAAAGACACTGTGTTTCTCAGGGCTGGTGAGTAATGCAGCGTTTATTACTATAGTCAGCACAAGGTCTAAAATACCCTTAGTATTGGCTGCTCAATTGTAAAAGGAAATAAGATGCTTGGGAGATTTGGGGAGGAAGGAAGAAAGGGAGGGAGGGGGGAAGGAAAGGAAAAGTAGATAGATAGATTTTGTTTGTAGTCATTTAGAAAAAAGCCCATTAAGGTCAAATGGCTAATTATTGGAAGAGCACTAACCCAGAATTAGTCTATACTGTATATATATATATATATACACACACACACACATACATACATACATATACATTAATTAAAATATCCTTTTATTGGGGGCTCTTACAACCCTTAGAACAATTCAAACATCAATTGTATCAAGCATATTTGTACATATGTTGCCATCATTATTTTCTAAACATTTACTTTCTATTGAGCCCTTAATATCAGCTCCTCTTTTTTCCCCTCCCTGCCCCCATCCCCACCTTGTGACCCCTTGATAAATTATTATTATTTTCATATCTTACACCTACCACTGTCTCCCTTTACCCACAGTTTCTATTATTTGTCCCCCTGGCAGGGGGATGGGGTTATGTGTCAGATCAGTGCGATCGGTTCCCCCTTCCTCCCCTCTTCTCCCCATCTTACCCCTACCCTCCTGGTATCGCTACTCCCATTCCTGTTCCTGGATTCCCTGTGTCCTGAGCTCTTATCTCTTATCTGTACCTGTGCACACATACTTCATGCAATTAGAATTTAATAGGAGTCCAGTTTGGAGTCTATGTTAGTGATTGAAATGTATTCAACACTTAACTGTTTTCCCAATGTTTTAGGTAGCCCCAAATGTGATCGTTTTATCCTCTTCACACTGTTTCGAGTTTCTTTGTGGTCCCTGTGCTTGGTGACTGCTCAGCCGATGTCCCTCATCTTTGCAGCCCTCTCTCTGTGGAAGGTGCTGGTGAGCAGTGGCCCCAGATGGCAGCAGTTAGCACCGGAGTCAGTGCAAGGTCGAAAACAGCCTGCCTCTGCAGACTGCTCGGTTGTCACAGGAAAGAAGGTGCCAGAGAGACCTGTGCGGCAGGATCTCTCCCATGTGGTAGACAGCAGTCAGAAACCAGTAACAAAGAAAACCATTTGCGCAGCAGCCATTCCAGCATGAGGCAGCCCGGTACGTCCTGAGGCGGACCGTGGTCAGGGATTGTTAGGGCTGTGGCCTTTCCCAGAAGCACCTTTGGATGGTTTCGAACCACCAACCTTTCCGAGGGCCATTTAGTACTTTGGCCTTTGTGCCACCTACGGACCCAGGAAGGTGGCCACTAGCTTGCAGTGACATCCTGGTGGGCTTTGTGTTATTTGCTTGGAGTGCTGGGTGAAGGCCCAGCAGAAGGCAGTGCTGTTAGCTGTGTCTCCTGACTTAAGCACCACCCACGCCTGGGGCTTTTCCTGGTACTTATTCCTTCCCAGAGCCAGGGACCAGCAAACCGCCCACAAAAAGTGTGTGTGCTTTTTAACTTGGGTGACCTACTTTGTGCTCTCTGTGCGTTTCTTATGGACATAAAAAATAAAATAAAATTCATTGCCGTCTAGTCAATGCTGATTCATCGGGACCCTGTAGACAGGGTAGAAGTGCCACGTCGGTTTCTGAGACTGACGTTGACGGGAGTAGAAAGCACTGTCCTCCTCCGGCTCATATAGACATATATGAATCTATACTCATATAGACATATACGAATCTATACTCATAGACATATACGAATCTATACTCATATAGACATATACGAATCTATACTCATA
>NW_022111369.1:29228163-29234561 GCF_000313985.2 Echinops telfairi
ATAGACATATATGAATCTATACTCATAGACATATGAATCTATACTCATATAGACATATACGAATCTATACTCAGACATATACGAATCTATACTCATATAGACATATACGAATCTCTACTCATACAGACATATACGAATCTATACTCATACAGACATATACGAATCTATACTCATATAGACATATACGAGTCTATATGCATATAGACTAATTTACCATTAATTATACTTCTCTAAGTTCCCTATCTCCCTCTAGAAAAGCAAACCCACTGACACTATGTGTGACAAATAGAAGAGATTTACATCAGGAAATGGCTTGCACTGTTACAGGACTAGGTTCAGTTCAGGCTGGTTCAAGTCAGGCTTCTTCTGACTCGCTGATGAACAGGGAGCAGAGGCCTCAGGGGCACAGGCTGGTAGAGCCAAGAGGTCCAAAGTTGGCCAAATGACTACACCGTCTACCAGCAGTCAGCTGATGGCTCCTGGGACCAGCTGGCGATGCAACAGGAGACCAAGGACTCGGACACAAGTTTCAGCTCCGGCCAAAGGTGGAGGGCCCAGGAAAATGTTATTCTGCCCCGTCTCTCTGGCTTCCCCAAAAATGGCTTATGACACCACAGAAGTGTCATTAGGCTGTGACTCAAATGATAGGCTGAGCTCCCCCCCTGCCCTTACCCGGGAGGGTCTAATTGACATAATCTCTATCCCCCACACTGCCCTTCCACAGTATAAGCTCCTTTACGGTAAGGAGGTATGAATAAAGTCAGCTTTCCTGGCTTAAAGTAAGGAAGGAAGGGTGCTTACAGCCCTTACTCTTTATATTTTCTGAGGCACTTGGCACCAGCAAAGAAAGCAACCGTTGCTCACTAAATATCTATTGGAGCCCTGGACTAGTGGACTAGGTACTGAACTGCTGGTCACAAAGTTCGTGGTTTGAACCCACCAGCTACTCTGGGGGAGAAAAGTTGGGCTTTCTACTCCCATAAGGATTTATAGTCTCAGAAACCCACAGGGGCAGTTCTCCTCTGCCCTACAAGGGCCAGAACCAACTGGATGCTGCTGCCTTTTTTAGTTAAATATTTGTTGGATGACATTGAGGCAACTGTTCAGTAGAAGTGAAATGAACGGCGATCATTATTCTCGGTAGGCACGCCTGAAATACCTCTGGGCTAGGCATTAGGCTGCCAACTACAAGATTGGACATTCAAACCCATCAGCCCCTCTATGGGCGAAAGATGAGGCTGTCTGCCCCTGTAAAAGGTTTACAAGCTCAGAAACCCTGTGTGGGGTTGCTGTGAGTCAGAATCAACTTGGTCGCAATGTGTTTGGTTGGGTTTGGGTGTAGTTATTCTCAGCAGTATAAAAGGTATGTGGATGTGCATCATATCACTGTGCACAATTGCCTAACCCCACTAGATGGTAGATTGTAACTCTTTTGATTTCTTGTTGACTGTTATGGTAGGTCTGTGTTTATGTTAAATGGCATTCAAACCTGTGAAATTTTCTGGCACGTGTAATGTTGTTTCCAGCTTTTCTTTGCTTTGATGTTGCTGTTTATTAGGACTTGCCTGAGGAGTGTACTGTACCCCTCTCAGTTTTACACTGCTCCTCTCGTCAGTAACACGCCCATCACATGACTCATTCACCGCTGGTGTCTTCCTGTTAAGCAAATGTTGATATCTGCAAGACTGACACAGTCCTAAAGTGGAAATGGTGTTTTTCAAACAATACATGGATTGTGTCACATTATAAATGTAATTTAGCACCAATAGGCTACTTAGTTCCTCAATATGCAACAAGAAGCTTTGAGATACAATTATAGTTGACATAATTTTGTTCTTTCTTTCTCCCCTGCCTTTCAAATGACGTTTTGGGTTTTTTTCATGCGTGATTTGAGGTCATCCCACAATCTGTCTAGTCTTTGGTCGTTAGCGTTTTTTATGTCGAATCTATTCTTGAGATGTTCTCTAAATTTAGGTGGGATATACTCAAGGTGGTGCTTTGGTTCTTATGAATTTGATTTAACTTTTTTTCACCTTCAACTTGCTTATAAGTGGTTGTCTTTTCTTCAGTAGCCTTGTTCTGACTGATGAGACTGAGTTTCTCCATCATCTGTTTCCACGGGTGGAGGCCTTTGATTCCTCTAGATTTAATTCAGTGAGATCTACATGTATGATCAGCATTTATGTTAGAGAAAAGGTATGTCTTGCAAAATTCTGTCATGCCATCAGCAGTGTTGTGTCTATCACCGAGGTCATATTTTCAAAGTAGTGATCCTTCTTCGTATCCCATTCTTGCATTCCAAATCACCAGTAACTCTTAGTGCATCTTGAGTGCATGTTTGATACATTTCAGATAGAAGAAGTTGGTAGAATTCTTTCATCAGCATTGGCTTTCGTGGTCGGTGTATAGCTAGGATACTGGTCATGTAAACTGGGCTTCTTTGTAGGTGTGTGCCTCATCCCAGCACCAACAGCTGTGTGCTTTAGGGCTAACCATGAAACATTCTTCTCTTTTGATTGTGAATGTGAGACCATCTTTCTTCAATTTGTCATGCCTGGCATGATAGATTAGAAATGGCCAATATCCATTCATTTTAGCTCACTAATGCCTACCATATTGTCTTCAAGTATTCCATTTTACTTTGACAATGTTAATTTTCCTAGATCATACCTTGTATATTCTACATTCAAATTATTAATGAGTACTTGCTGCTGTTTCTTCTCATACTGAGTTATGCCACATCTGTTAGCTTCCATAAAGATTACTGCCTTGGTTATTAATCTGTACAAATCAACAATCCATGCATTTTGGTTTAAAATACTGCCCTATTCACGTATGCTTTCTTTTTCTCAACAGTGTCTTAAGTCCTATTCTATTGGCTATATTGATGCTGATACCAACAGGACTGTCATGTGCCCTCTGGGGGTAATTTATAATGGCCTTCAACCAAGGAATATATAAGTCATAGATATATGGATGGATTTCAAGCTCACAGTGAATCATAGCCCTGATCGAAGAACAATGAATTTGTGTGACAGGGAGGGCCCTGATCAAAGATTATCCCAATGAAGCGATCACTGAAGATGTGGGTGTGATGGCAAAGTGTGGTGAAGAAAGCAGATGGTGCCTGGCTATCAGAAAGAATAGTGTCTGGGGTCTTAAAGACTTGTCCCAAACCAAGGAAACATCTAAGTGAGACGTTAGCTAAGTCCAGGAATCACACAAGCAAGATCCAAAAAATTGTGCATAATAAAATCCAAACCCAGAGGAGGGAATGGTATTAGAGATTACATTCTGAATTCCCAGTGTGCAGAGCGCTGTCCATGACCGTGAAAGTCCACAACCCATTTGCAGGGTTTCCCTAGCAGAGTAAGCTTCTGGTAAATGCCTCTGACTCTGAACCTGGGGTGAGAAAAGCCTTGTTGTCAGACGGAGGACACCGTGGGATAGATCGCTGCAGGTGACGTTAGATCAGGATGTGCCAGCTTGTCATGGATCTTTCCCTTGATTCAATGTATAATTGCTTCAGTATTATAATATCTTCTGCTTTGTTTTTGATTGAGAATTTTCTCTGTTATATTCTGTCATTATCGTTGGACTCTTTGTTTGTAATTTGGCTTCATTTTGTATGTTTTCCTTTATATGAAACCCAGATTAGGTAAACCTATAGAAATAACAACTGCTAGTAGTTTCAAAGGGAGATGGCAGGGGAGGCTGGCAGGAATGGGGGGCTAACAGAACACAAGGAAGGAGAGATACCCTGGGATGGATTGTAGTGATGGCTGCACCACTTTTATGCACGTGATTGAACTCTTGAGTGTATATGTGAATTGCATGTCAGGAAAAGTGTTTAAAATAAACAACTTTTTAAAAGAGAGAGGTTACTGTCTTGGAAATCCTACGGGGTGGTTCTCGGCCCTTCATGGTTGCTCTGAGTCAAAATGTATGAAGACAATGAGTTTGGGTTTGGTTTGCGTGACGCAAACCAGCAGAGCTGAGCGATGAGCTATCAGGTTGGTGGTCGGACACACCCAGAGGCACCTGGGAGAGAAAGGCTTCTGAGCTCTGCTTCTAAAGGCCACTTCTCTTTCTACGCACACAGGGTCACATGAATGGAGTCAATTGGATGGACTGCTGGGGTTTTTTGGTTTGACTTATTTTAGTACCTCTTACTAATGAAATTGTGTTGCGAGAGGTAACATTTCAGGTGAGATAATTAGCTCAGCTCATCCGTATGGAAAAGGCTTCAAATGAAACTGTTGAAGAGTGTTAGTAAGCTCTCCCTGGGTGGCCAAGCTGTTGTTGTAGATCTAGCAGGGAACATCTTATTAAGACTGGCTTGTTTGGTCTGGGTGAGGTAATGATACTGCTATCAGATGGTTGTACTTCACAGAAGCGTATACTCCCATCCATCATGTTTTCCTTTTTAAAAGCAGCCTCATTCATTTCTTAAAATACTATTTGTACCTAGGATCTAGCACAGAAACAAAAACAAAACACTATCAGTGAATTATTGCTATGAATGTTTTTAAATCATATTTTTACAAATCTCTGTGCAGAAATATAAATACATTTTACCTAAAGGAAATACTCATATTTGCTGTTTTCTTACTAGCTTTATCATTAAATAATATGTCATGCACATTTATTTGTATCAATGAACATTGGTTTGTTCACCCATGTTGGAGTGGTTTTTATAGTATTCCTTTATTAATTAAATCAATCTTGAACATTTAAATTGTTTTTTATATTTGATTATTCTACAATGATTTTTCAGTGACCAAAAGGTTGAAAAGACTCATGGGAGAAATTGAAATAACTTCCACTTTGAAAGGTTACCAGACAAAGTTACCCTGTATCAACACTTTTATGAGACCCACAAAGACATCAGAGAATTATTCAAGGTATCCACCTAGGTGCAGAAGAAATAAAAATATCCTTTTTTGAAGATGACATAATCCTATATGTAGAAACACCCAAGGATTTAATTTTTAAAATTGCTCAAAATAATTGAAAAAATTGGCAGGGTAGTAGTTTATAAGATCAACATACAGAAATCGTTGAATTTTTGTATATTATAGATGATGATACTGAAAAAGATATCAAAAAACAATACCATTTACAATAACTACAGAAAAGCAAAGACATTTAGGAGTAAATTTTATGAGAGAAACAAGATACTTATTCAAGGAAAACTACAAAGCACTTCTTCAAGAAACTGAAAAAAAAATTACACAAATGGAATAAGTTACCATAATCCTGCACAGGCAGAATAAACATTGTGAAAATGGCAATATTACCAAAAATACTTCATAAATTCAATGCAATTCTGATCCATATCCCATCACAATGCTTCAAAGAAGTGGTAAAACTGATGACCAACTTTATATGGAAAGGACAGAAACCTAGACTAAATAAAAGACTATTAAAAAAAACATTAAAACACAGTAGGAGGCCTTTCACTCCCAAACCTTAAAACCTACTATATAGAGATGGTAATCAAAACATCCTGATACTGGTACATTGATAGATAAGAAATTCAATGGATTAGAACTGAGAACCCAGAAATACAGCCAAGTGCCTATAGACACCTAATTCTTAATAAAGAATGGGCAAGAGATAGCCTTTTCAACCATTAGTGTTGGAAAAACTGTAAAAGAATTAAACAGGACCTATACCTCCTAATTATGCACAAAAACTCAAGATGGATCAAAGACCTAAATATAAATCACACAATAATAAAGACCATCAAGGAAGAAATAGGGACAAACGTAGGGCCCTGATGCAAGGCATAAGCACACTATGGAACACAATGAAAAATGTCCACACTATACAAAACAAAATAAAGAACTGGGAGTGCTGAAAATATGACACTTATTTGCATCAAAGACTTCATCATAAGTGCCAGCAGGGAACTGACAGATTGGAAAAACATATTAACTAATAATACATCAGATAAAGAGCTAAACTCCAAGACCTACTGAAAACTACATCTTAACACAACAACAACAACAACAAATGACCCTATCAAACAATGAGCACGGTACATGAATAGACAATTTACCAAAGATGCCATCCACGTGGTCAACAACCATATGAAGAAATGTTCAAAATCATTACCAGGAAGAGAAATACAAATAAAAACAACAATAGGCTATGAATTTACACTGACACTTTCAAACAAAATTCAACAAAACAATAGCATGAATGCTGAAGAGGACGTGGAGAGACAGGAATAGTTTATGTTGCTGGAGAAACTACAGAATTATGCAACCACTATGGAAATCGGTATTGCACTTCCTGAACCAAATGCAAATAGACATCCAACACAAACGAACATATAGGCCCCTGTGTTTATTGCGGCAATTTTCATAAATTTGCAGTAATTTTCATATTGT
>NW_022111369.1:29235922-29237519 GCF_000313985.2 Echinops telfairi
CTCCGGGCAACCCTTATGTAAGGGGATATCCAGTTGCCTATAGATGGACTTAGAGTCTCCAATCTGTACTCCCCCTCATTCACAATGATGATTTTGTTTTCTTTGATGCCTGATACCTGATCCCTTTGGCACCTCATGATCTCACAGGCTGGTGTGCTTCTTCCATGTGGTCTTTGTTACTTCTGAGCTAGACAGCTACTTGTTTACCTTCAAACCTTTAAGACCCCAGATGCTATATCTTTTGATAGCTGGGAAGGACTTGGAATTCTTGAGTGACAAACATGTTTGTCTCGAACAAATAATAAATAAAAGGTCGAAGGGTACTCTGAGCGAATGGTGCATATCCTATCAATATTTCACCGACTGCTAGTTCTGTCCTACAATTAATGTTTATAGGTTGATTATTTTATTAAGCAGCTCTGCTGGAGCAGCCATATGGCACCACGACGCTCTCTCCCAAGGGGTTGCTGTGAGTTGAAAACTGACTGCAGGGCACCTAGTATTAACCACAGGATGTATAAATTATTAGATACTTATTTCATAATAGGCACAGCTCACACTCACCGCCGTGGGTCCATTCCAACTCTCTAGGACCCCACGCTTCACTCACTACATCCCATGGCCCACGATTGACAAATGTACATTCTTAAAGAGCAGCAACTCTTGTGACAAACTCAGTAACTGCCCTCCAACAACTGTGGAATCCGCTCCCCCACCCCAGTTGGTTAATCCTTTTCAGCCAGATTCCCTGATGTGAATTCCCTGGTCTCCAGGGTTCCCCACCTCCTCGCTCTTCCTCTGGAGAAGCTGGCAAACTCTGGCTCCTCCTCTTATCCTTATCACAGGCCAGACATTGCCTTCTTCTCCTTTAGAAACCACGTAGCGTACTAATGCTTGTTCTTAATCCATTTCAATCTCATCCTTTCCTTCTTTCTTCCCACTTTCATCCACTTATCTCCTTTCCCTGCTTTCCCTCATGCCGCCGGTTCTCTCTCTCTTTCTCTCTCTCCACCCCCTTCATACCCAGCTCTTCTTTCTCTATTTTCCAGGGTGTGAGAAAACACCTACTGCGGAGAGGAGAAAATGTTTCCATAAATTCTGAACGAAAACTAAGCTGCATTGGATTAGAATGTGATCCTTGTGGTCTTTGAAAATGGATTGATCCAAGTAGTTTGTATAGATTTTGACATTCACCACATGT
This sequence comes from Echinops telfairi, assembly GCF_000313985.2. Lineage (NCBI taxonomy): Eukaryota > Metazoa > Chordata > Mammalia > Afrosoricida > Tenrecidae > Echinops > Echinops telfairi. The sequence continues at coordinate 29,237,124 of NW_022111369.1, forward strand.
ATCTGGGCTATGTCACAGCAACCAGAGAGGACAGGGTCCACCTGCCCCTGTGAGTTTCCAAGACTGTAACTCTTTACAGGAGTGAAAAGCCCCATCTTTCTCCCTCTGAGCGGCTGGCTTCATATGGCTGAACTTTCGGATTGCAGCCCATCATGTAAGCACTATGCCATCAGAGAATGCTGAGTTGAAATAAAATCAATGGCAGCTAACAATAGCAAAAGACCATATTTTTCAACAGATAGTAAGTTCTCAGTAAATGATCTTTTTCTATGCTTTTCTGCCCACTAGTGTTTTTATTACTTTTCTTTTTTTTTAAATCAATTTATTGGGGCTCATACAATTCATCACAATACATAGATCAATTGTGTAAAGCACATCTATACATTTGTTGCCCTC
>NW_022111369.1:29237670-29249607 GCF_000313985.2 Echinops telfairi
GGTTATATGTGGCTCCCTGTGATCCATTCCCCCTTACTACATCCCCTTTCCCTCCTGGTATCGCCACTGTCACCCCTGGTCCTGAGAGGTTCTTCTGTCCTAGATTCCCTGCGTTTCCAATTCCCATCTGTACTTTTCTTTAAGTTCCTGGACAAACTTATGAAAATATATTTATCATTCACTGTAAAACACTGCTGTTGCAGTACTACTCTATTTATTTTATGACATAAATCTACAGACATATGATAAGAACTCTAATGGCACTGCAAGATAAGCATTGGGCAGCCAAACACAAAGTAGGTGGCTGAAAACCCACCAGTCGCTCTGTGGGAGAATGTAAGGATTTATAGTCTCAGAAACCCAATACAAAGAATCTCTGAATCAGAATCTACTCAGTGGGGGTGGGGGTGGAGTGGGGGTGGAGATAAATATATCTATTCAATAAATTTGTTTGGGTGGCTTAAGTAGCTAAATACCATGCCAGGCTTTCTCCCCTCAGGCAATATCTTCTCTGTTCTATATTCTAAATGATGAACTTGCAGGATGAGTTTTAGGAGCACAGTTTGTTTACCATTTGGGAAGCCCCTGCATTCAGTTAGGTTATTAATATAACCTAATGTTCAGAAATGACTGGGAAAACAGGATCTCTTCCCCTACTGCCGCTAAAGCCGAAGGGGGAAATATCAGTAGTCTCCAATCTGAAGAAGTCTTGTGGGAGTCACTGGGCTCCGTGGAGCTTCTTTAGTTTGCCTGGTGGACGGATGTCCTTATGAAACTGAAACTGAAGAACGGAGAGAGAGAACAATACAGTCACTAGGGAGGACAGCACGTGATGACTATTCTTGGGGTTGTAGGCGCGTTTTGAGCATGCGTCTATTTGTATTACCATCACTGTCTTTTGGTAAAGTTGTTTAAGCCTCTTCACATTCAGCCTTTTCCCCACTCCCCCAGTCAACTCCAGTTGTGTTCTTGTTGGGGTAAGAATATTGATTTTTCTATCTTAGAGATGTCATGGACTTTTCTAATTTCTGTCACTTTGGTTGTCTGCTGGGTGGCTGAATAGATGATGTTATGGATGTCTGTCTACTATGTAAAAGTGTATTTTGATTCTTCTTGGAAACTAGCATTCTATTGTACACCCCTTTGATACTTTTAAGAAATCAGATAAGGGGAAACTTTCATCCTCATAAATCCATTTTCACTTGTGCTACTGAAAAAGGAGGTAGCTTTTCTGGAAAGTGACAACCTGCTCTGGTTGAAGAAAGCAGACCCTCACATGATATAATGAGCAAGCCAATTCCAGTGACATTTCGAATGATCACAAAACCCGTCTGCCTTGGCTGTAGGCGGAACAACTGAGCTAAGGAAGCTGGGGACTTTATTATTTGATCACCAAATATGCCATTTCCAAGTGTTTTGCGGTATTCTGCTTGGGGACCAACTGGTTTTCGAATTTGTGCTTTATACCACCCAACCACAATAGAAATTTTGTTCTTGATGTCTTTTGAGGCCTGTTCTTGGAGTTGTTTGGGGTGCTGATTCAGAAAATTGCATGGAATAGACCACATCAGGTCTATTTTCTTAGATATGATGTTCCACTATATTTTCAGCTGTGAAGTTGCACTAATTTAATAACTTATTGCCCTAGTTTTAAATACGAGAACTCAGACCCACAAATCACAGGATAAGATAAAAAAGTAAATATTTGAAAAAGAATTAGGATTTAGGGACTTCCAAGGGAAGTTGTATGCAGACTCATCGTGGCTACTTGGGGTTATACATTGAATTGCCAATCATAAGGTTAGTGGTTTGAACCCATCAATCACTCCACAGCCTTTCAAATATTTAAAGGTTTAGAAACACAAAGGGGTGGTTCTTTTCTGCCCTTTAGAATCACTATGAGTTAGAAATTGATTAGGTGGTGGCGAGCTTTTTTGGGGGGAGGGGGGGAACTACAACTTGGATTCTGCAAAGCCAAAACAGAGCTTAAGAATCCTGGAAAAGAATATTGAAAAGGCATATAAATAAATAAATAAATATATATATATATATATATAGTGTTAGGGCAATTTATAGTGTCAAAAGTATAAGACTTCATAACAATTTTCATAAATATTTTGAAGATCTAAATTTTTCTTCTTCAAACAATGCAGTAAACATTTCCAAACACATTTTAATATGTAGAAGTCAAGGGATAATTCATGTTAAATGTTACAGAGGTTGACTCCAAGCTTTTTTAAAAGAAAAATTCTCTCTGTGCCCAGGTGGAGAAGTTGTGCCATCTTACAACAAAACTGGAACATTTAAATTTTAATAAAGGAATTTGAATTATCCAAGAACCATTTTTGATTTCAGAAAATTTTAATCTTTATTTCTTATACCAAACTCATTACCAGTCACTCAATTGGGACTCATAACAACCCTGTAGGACCGAGTGAAATGTGTCCTGTGGGTTTCTGGGGCTATCGGTCTTCATGGGAGCAGAAAGTCTCATCTTTCATTTGCAGGGAGGCTAGTAGACTTAAATAGCTAACCTTGTTAGCAGCCACACACAGAACCCACTGCACCGTCAGGGCTCCTCATTCATTGTACAGTAACTCTTGTTTCTGGCCCCTTTTAAAGATAACAAATTGGAACTGCTTGATATTCAGTTAAGGTAAAATGATACTTGGGGGAAAATTCTACGTTCATGTAATTTGCACTGTTTGAATATATGTTTAGTTCAAAGGACACCATGTGAAGTATAACTTCACCTAAATATTTAGTACAGCACCAACACTTTCAATAAAGCCAGCATGCACTTCCTCTAGCATAGACTAGCTCACACTACATTAAAATAACCTAAATTTTTTTATAGGCAGAGTGAAGCGTGATATATGGCATATTTTCTATATCTCAAAAACTCCAACCAATAGGGGGAAACGTGAGATTTTTTACATCAGCAGGTCAAATATATCCAGAAAGAAGCCTGAAGTTTGGGGCACCAAAGTGTGTGTTGGCCAGTGATTCTTATCTCATTCTTTCTTCTCCTGGGATTTCAATTGTTCTTTCTTTTTTAAAACTATTTCATATTTTCCAGTGAGGCAAGAAGCTGAAATTCAAGTTAATCCAGTTTCTTCCTCGAAGAAGCTTTTCTATGAAGCCAGTTTATCAAATTTTATAATAAAAGTACATCCAGGTACACATAATTCAGAACAAATGAAAGTTCATGTAGTCGTCTTCTCCTTTATGTGTGCATCGTTGTCTGAGGAAGATGTAGGAGGCTCTTGCTAGTTTATACCTCCACTACTTCCAGGTACCAAGCAGCTGGGGCATGGCATAAAAAGCTTCTTTCCCATTGCTACAAAGATGAGTTAGTTAGGACTCGGCTTTATCACGGTCCTGAGAGTCACCAGTATGCATCCCCATGAGGACAGATAAATGGATTGACACTAGAGCAATGATGGATCTAAGTATTCCTTTATCTTCAGTACTGTCAAAGACTGGGCTTTTGTTTTTTGTTTTTTAAACCATGTATTTCTTGGCTCAAAGCAGAGAATACCAGAAAGATGTTTACTTGTGCTTCATTGACTATGCAAAAGAATTTGTGTGGGCTATAATAAACTACAAATAATTTTGAGAAGAATGGGAATTCCAGAACACCTCGTTCAAAACTTGTGCCTGGATCAAAAGGGCAGACTGCATGGTTTCAAATCAGTAGAGGTGTGCTTCAGGGTTGTATCCTCTCACCATACTTGTTCAATTTAGATGCTGAGCAAATCATCAGAGAAGCTGACTTATATGAAGAAGAGTGCAACGTTGTAATTGGAGGAAGGCTTAATAAAAACCTGCGGTATGCAGATGATGCACCTTGCTTGCTGATAAGGAGAAGGACTTGAAGGACTTGCTACTGAAGATCAGGGATGGTGTCCTTCAGTATGGATTACAACTCAATGTGAAGAAGATCAAAATCCTCACACTAGACCTATAAGGAACATCATAATAACTGGAGAAAAATTTAAAGTGGTCAAGGATTTTGTCTTGCTTGGATCCACACTCAATGCGCATGGAAGCTGCAATCAAGAGATCAAAAGATGTATTGCATCAGGTAAATGTGCTGCACAGGACCTCTTTAGAGTATTGAAGAGCAAAGATGTTAATTTGATAACTAAGGTGTGCCTGAGCCAAGCCATGGTATTCTCCATTGCCTAAGATGCATGTGAAAGTTGGACACTGAAGAAGCCAAAGAAGAATGAATGCATTTGAATTATGGTCCTTGAGAAGAATATTGAAAGTACCATGGACTGCGCAAAGGACACATTGATCTGTACCAGAAATAAGTAAAGCCAGGGTGCTTCTTAGAGGCAAGGATGGCAAGACTTTGTCTTACATACTTTGAAAATGTTGTCAGGAAAGACTAGTACCTGGAGAAGGACGTCATGTTTGGTAAAGTGGAGGCTCAGTGAAAATGAGGAAGGGCGTTGTGTTTGGCTGGGTTGAGTAGAGAAACAAATTCATTGACACTCATTTAAGTATAAGAGAGAACTTTATATCAAAGAACAATTGTATATTAAGAAAGCATGCCAGTCCAGTCCAATAGGTCCATACTAGTGCATACATCCCTCCTCAGACTCATGCAGACAACATGCAATGATGCAAAATTCAGGAAGATCACAGGCCGGTGGGTGCAAAGTCTTGTGGATGCAATGGTGGTGAAGCATCTCAGCACTGGTGGGAGTCTCCATATGGCTCACACGTCTGTCAGACTGTGCCTCCTCCACAGGAAGGGGAAGCAGAGAGAGACTATGGCCTGCCTCCAGGGGGAAAGAGATGAAGTTCCCAGAATCCTCATGAGAAGGCCACACCCACAAGGAGGCATCATCAGGCTGTGACATGATGGACAGACTCCACCCCTGCACTTTTGTATCAAGTTGATATGAAATTATGTAACTAGCACAGGCCTGAAATTATGTAATTAGCACAGGCCTCAGCAGGCCTTGACATCCATGGGTTCAGACAGAGGAACAATTGCAATGGTGATGCCGTTTTTTGTTCTGTTATTCTGTTTGTTCAGTAGGCTCACTGTGGGTCGTATCGGACGCTATGACACCTCACAACAACAACATAGTTCAGCTGCTCTGTCCAGTGCAGGTTACCCGAAACCCCTTAGATGCCTTGGTGCCTTCTAGGTCTCACAACAAGGAGAACTGGAGACTGTCGCAGACCGCTGACGACTTCTTCTAGAATTGCTACTCTATAGAGTTACTAACCTGACACTTTTAATTTACTGCTTTTTCATCAGCCTAGGTCTTGTATAAAAGTGGAATCAGGGAAAATTTCTCTTGGATTTTAAAGTAGGAAATTCTCCTTTACAAATAACTTGTTCTATCATTTCTAATTGTGACCTCTTTCAAATAAACATTATGTATCTGAGAGACACCAACATTGAAACAAAATCTTTACCACAGGGTGGCTTTTTTTTTTTGTGGCTTTTCTATAACACTTGAAAGAGATTATTTTTTACTCTGCAGCAAGGCACCTTCAGCATGCTCGAAAATGACAGTAGTCATATCACTATTTATGTGTACTTATGTGCCTCTAATACATTCTGATTTTCATAATTTCAGATTTTAATAATAACTATGTTAAGAGCAAAGGAGCCATGGTGGCACTGTGGGATAAGCATCCAGCTGCTAACCACACATTAGTGGTTCAAGCCCACCACCTGCTCTGAGAAAGAAAAATGAATCTGTGTGTTCCTCTAAAAATTAATCATCTTGGAAAACCTGTACAGAGTCACTTTGAGTTGGAATTAGCTCAGAAGCCGTGAATTTGACTTGTTATGTTTAGGAATATTGATCAGTTAATTTTTCACTCTTCTGGTTGAAATCATGTGTCTAAAATAGATTGGAGCATATCTAGTTATTTAATATGAAATTTAAAATATTGTTTAGTCACCCAAATGATTGGTCACTATGTTCAGCTGGGTTGACTAGGTAAACCAATCTAGAGACACTCATATGTGTGTGAGAGCTTTATATCAAAGAGCAATTGTATATTGAGAAAACATCCCAGCCCTGTCCAGAAGTCACCTATTAGCCCATTTGTCCCATACTAGTCCATAAATTCCTCTTTAGACTCACACATCACAAGCACTGATGCCAAATGCAGGAAGATCACAGGACGGTGCATGGAAAGTCTTGTGAATCCAGTGGCAGTGGACGCATCTCCAGGTCTCAGGGTGCCATCAGTGTGGCACCATGTGGTTTGTCAACAGGAAGGTGAAACACAGAGAGAGGGTGGGGTCTGCCTCCAGGTAGAAAGAGAGGAAGTTCCCAGAATCCTCATGATAAGGCCATACCTACCAGGAGGCATCATCAGCCTGTGACCTGACTGACAAGCTTCAATCACTCTATTTATCAAGTTGACATGGAACTGTATAACGACTATAGTCATCAAATGTCAAACAGCTGGTTACTGGAAAACATCTGATGAGTATTACTTTTCTAATTTACAAAATATATAGTCGTGGTTTGCTGATTTGGAATGTTCTTGTTCATGAAGGTGGAGGTTCTGTCACTGCATTTGAAAAGAAAACACAAATGAACTCCTCAGTTCAGGAGCACTGTTTGTGAAATCTGTAATGTGAAGAGAAAAAAATGAGAGCAGACATGCATCGTATAAGCTGAATACTTGGAAAACCCAATGGCAAGAGTTCTAAGAAGAAGGGACTCTTTGCCAAGGGCGGAGCCAGGTACATAAACAATTCTGAAAAGTCTACTTTCTACTGCCTCATCACAATTCTAAGAAACATTAGTAACTGTGTGACTGAATGTTACCAGTTTAAAAATCTTCCAGCCCTTATTAGTTTCAATTAAATTTTCATTGATTACCTATGTGAATATATGTCAATCACAATAGATTCATTATACACTAAGAAGCTTTTATACCTTTTGAGATGCTTATTAAACTTACCCTACAAGGATTGCTTACCATAGTAGAATTTGGCAGGGGTTGGGGGAAACAGGGAGGAGAAGCTGCCTAATGAAGGAATGGCTCAGCATGCCAGGATTTTTCAATTGCAAAATAATAAGTAGATATAATTTCCATGGAATTTTTGTGGACGAGACTGGGAGATGTGAACAAGGGGTGATATGTTTAGAGACATTCAGGCCTGCTTGAACAATCCTATTTGGAGGGTGTAGATAAATCAAATGATGGGAATTTTATTTACTTGAGTTGAAGCCTTTTTAGCTTATTCATTAAAACATATTAAAACAGAAGACTGCATATACATACAAATGTCAGGGAAACAAAGCTGAGAGGAAGAGGTCATCGGTTGACTGGCTAGAGTGGAAAGAAAAAACTGGGGAAGACAACACACACGTTGTTGTGAGATACCATCTAGTCAGTCCTGACTCACAGTGCGCCGCTGTGCAATAGAAGCACTGCCTCATCCTGCGCCGTCTTTGCAGCCAATCCATTTCGTCAAAGGTCTTCCTCTTTTTTCACTGCCCCTCTTACCACTTTACTTTGCTAAAAGGACAAACAAATCTGCCTTGGAAGAAGTACAGCCAGAGTGTTCCTCAGAGGCAAGTGCAGAAAGACTTCGTCTAACTTCAACCATGTTATCAGGAGAGACCAGTCCTGAGGGGACATCATGCTTGACAAAATAGAGGGGCAGTGAAAGAGAGGGAGGCCCTCAAGGAGATGGATGGACACAGTGGCTGAAACAGTGGGCTCAAGCATAGGAACAATGGTGAGGCTGGCGCAGCACTGGGCAGTGTTTTCTTCTGTTGTGGGATGGAACTGACTCGATGGCACCTAACAACAACAATAACAACAACACGTACTACGAGTTTACTAAGCATGCTGCTCTTTTTTAGGGACTGGTTTCTCCTGATAACTCATGTAAAGTACATCAGATGTAGTCTCACCATCCTGGCTTCTAAGGAGCGTCTGGCTGTCCTTCTTTCAAGACCGACATGTCTGTTCTTTTGGCAGTTCACGTTGTTGTTGTTGTTAGGTGCTGTTGAGTTGGCGCTAACCTTTTGTGACCCTATGCACCACAACACGAAACACTCCCCAGTCCTGTTCCAGCCTCATAATCGTTCCTATCCTTGAGGCCATTGTTGGAGCCATGGTGTCAGGCCATCTCCTGGAGTGTCTTCCTCTCTCCTGATGCCCCTCCACTTTACCAGTCATGATGCTTTACTACAGGAAATGCTCTCTCCTGACATGTCCAAAGTACATGAGATGTGTCGTGCCATTCTTGCCTCTGAGGAGCACTCTGGCCATACTTCTTCCAAGACAAATCAGTTTGTCCTTTGAATAGTCCATGATATTTTCAGTTTTCTTTGCCAGCACCAAATTTTAAATGTATCAGTATTTTTCAGTCTTCCTTACTCAATGTCCAACGTTCACAAACATATGAGGCTATGGAAAATGCCACGGCTTGGCTCAGGCACACTTGCGCTCTCAAAGTCACATCCTTGCTTTTCAGTACTCTGAAGAGGTCTTGTGCAGCAGATGTACCGAATGCAATCCACGATATTTTCCATTTTCTTGGCTAGCACCATAGTTCAAATGCATGAGTTCTTCTTTGGTATTCTTTATTCAACACCCAACTTTCACATGCATATGAGATGATTGAAAATACCTTGGGCTTGGATCAGAGCACCTTAGTCCTCAAAGTACCATCCTTGCTTTTCAGCACTGGAAAGAAGTCTTATGCAGCAATTTACTCAATACAATGTCTCCTTTGATCTCTTGACTGCTGCTTCCATTGATGGTAGATTCAAGCAAGACAAAATCCGTGACAACTTCGAACTTTTCTCCATTGGTCATGATGCTACCTATTAGTCCAGTTGTGATGTAAGCAAGATGGCGAGACTGTCTCACGGACTTTAGATCAGGGGTCCTCAAACTTTTTAAACAGGGAGCCAGTTCACTGTCCCTCAGACCCGTTGGAGGGCCAGATTCAGTTTTTTAAAAAAAGCGATGAACAAATTCCTATGCACACTGCACATATCTTATTTTGAAGTAAAAAAACAAACGGGGCAAAAACACCTGGCGGGCCGGCTAAATGTCCTCAGCGGGCCACATGCGGGCCTCAGTTTGAGGACGCCTGCGTTAGATCTTGTTAGAAGAGACTAGTCCCTGGAAAGGGTCTTCATGCTTGGTAAAGTAGAAGTGCAGTGTGAAAGAAGACCCTCGACAAGATGGGTTGATATGGTAGCTGCAATAATGAGCTCAAACGTAAAACCATTGTGAGGTTGACGCAGGACCGGGCATTGTCTCATTTTGTTGAACACAGGGTCGCTATGCCTTGGAACAAAGTCGACAGACTCTAACAACAACAGCAAATACTATCATATGCTAATCTGTATTTCCTTTCTGCACAGCCTGTACATGTGTTTTGTAGTATATGCTACAGACTCAGCTCTTACCAAAGCATCATTGTCCTAGCGATGTCATGTGTAGAGTTTGTTGAACACGTTCTAAGAAGGCTAAGGATTCAAAAGAAATAAACATAAAAGTCTGAGTCAGCTATGTGTTAAAAAGTTCAGTCTTGCATCCTGTAACAGCCACCGTGGGTTCTGTGAAGTAGGACTTTATATGGTTTGAATGTTGTAAGAATACTGTATCATACACAGGCAGTCCTTAGATTACAAATCAGTTCAGTTCCTAAATCTGTATTTAAATGCAATTTGTAAGTAGCAACAAGTATGGTTTGTCGGTCTTGGTATATAGTGCACCTTTTTCTAGGCATTAAAACATTAAAGAACCATTTCTAGACACACCAAACATATTTCACATAATAATATAGTAGCAATAATGATGTTTTGATGTACATTGCAAAGTAGCACTCCTTAGTTTCCATAAGCAAGCATATGTACTTGTAATGTTTTGTAAAATAGGGTTTACAAGGTACCACATACCTATCTGTGATTGGACAATGCCCAAATGGATATTTCGTGGTGCAAGGTTGTCAGTCTTTTCTTTCTCCTCTCTCCTCCTTCTTTCTAGTGTGCCACCTGGGCTTGAAGGCATGAGAGAACAGGACCTGTGCAACAAGACAATGGCTAAGATACTAGAAAATTATCATACCCTGTTTGAAGGAGAGCGCACAGAAAATGATAACCAGGTGTGTGACAACCTGGCCCGGCTTCTCATAGTCCAAGTAAGTAGCATTGTTGTTTAACTTCCTAGTACCGTTATATAACATATGAGTTGCTCTCTTGACATTATTATTTTTTATTCATTGAAAGAAAATCTGTCATTTTTATTTGAATTACTTTTTGTCAGAAGTCCGTGTCATCTTACTGTGCTTCTTTATGTTAAATTCCATTTGTGACATACATTCCTTCTGCCAAGTACATAATTTAAGTGATCTATCTACTTCTAAGATTGCGGAGTGATAGTGATTTTCAGTTTTTCTTCTACAATCAGACATCTCACATGAGCCACGCCACTCTCTCCTGGATGCCTGCTATGGTAACAGTGTTATGTGCGTGGCTGAGTTCAGGAGTCTACCTTATTAACATGATAGAAAATTCCTGAAGATAATGTCACTGGAAGTCTTTTCGTCTCTCCTGTGTCTGGCACATTTTCAATTTCCACCTCAAATTTTAAGTCCCATATATGTAATTCTTGGGAACCATCACAAGTAAAGCCGAGTATTTTAAAGATGTGTAAAGGAGTCCTTGGTAATGCCATTTAAGTCTTTTTACATACTTTATGCTAATTCACAGCCTATCTCTTTACACATTAGGGAAATCTTGTAGGTCTATAAAGATCTGCCATGGAGAAGCAGAGGACAACGTATCTAATTGAATCCTGGAGAAGTAAAAAGAGCGGGCAGGCATGCTATTTCACTTTCATTCATGCAGAGGCAAATTGTGCAGGAGCTGATATGAGAGGATTCCTCTGGAGGTCTTCTGAGATTTATCAAGTGTACAGACCTAAATCTACTTGTTGATTTATATGGAGATGAATGATAAACTCATTGAAGAGGGGTTTTATTTCTTCTTTCACTTGAGGTCATGACTTTGAAAAAGGTAATGGGTATCAAGTAGCATCCCATGCAAATAGTAAAAGACGACCCAAACTATGCTTTCTTGACTGGGACTCTATCCCTTATAAAGGAATCTGTGTTAATAAGTTGAGTATATTTCTTGGGAACTGAGATTGGAATGCATTTAGCTGGAATCTTGCCAAACCAGTAAAATGAACTTTAAACTGAAACTTGAGGTAAGGGGAGAACAATACTCAGGTAAAATGAGACACTTTGGAGAAAAACAAGTATAACCTCAGCCAGGGGGATAGATAAAACAGTAGTTGAAAAAAATGTGTCGCCAATTCACAAGTAAAAATAACAAAAAGCATTTATTTCAGTTTTACTGCAAAGCATTTTTTAAATAGAAAAATAAACTCTTTTAAGGTTTGCTCTTTTTTAAAAAAAATCATTTTATTGCGGGCTCGTACAATTCTTATCACAATCCATACATTCATCCATTGTGTCAGGCACATTTGTTGCCCTCATCACTCTCAAAATATTTGCTTTCTACTTGAGCCCTTGGTATCAGCTCCTCATTTTACCCCTCCCTCCCTGCCCCCTTCTCTCATGAACCCTTGATAATTTATAAATTTTTATTATTTTGCCATGTCTTACACGGTCCGATGTCTTCCTTTACCCACTTTTCTGTTGTCTGTCCCCCAGGGTGGGAGTTATATATAGATCATTGTGATTGGTTCCCCTTTCCTCCCCACCTAATACCCTCCTGGTATCTCTACTCTCCTTATTGGTTTATCAGTTCTGGATTCCCTGTGTTTCCAGTTCCTATCTGTACCAGTGTACATCCTCTGGTCTAGCTGGATTTGTAAGGTAGAATTGGGATCATGATAGTGGTGGGTGGAGGAAGCATTAAAGAACTAGAAGAAAGTTGTATGTTTCAT
>NW_022111369.1:29249748-29271908 GCF_000313985.2 Echinops telfairi
CTGATCCCTTCGACACCTTATGATCACATAGGCGGGTGTGCTTCTTCCATGTGGGCTTTGTTGCTTCTGAGCTAGATGGCCACTTGTTTATCTTCAAGCCTTTAAGACCCCAGAGGCTATATCTTTAGATAGCCAGACACCATCACCTTTCTTCACCACATTTGCTTATGCACCCGCTTTATCTTCAGGGATTATGTCTGGGAAAGCAAGCATCATGTAATGCTAGTTTAATACAACAAAGTGTTCTTGCATTGAGGGAGTACTTGAATAGAGGCCCAATGTTCTTCTGCTACCTTAATACTAAACCTATACATATATGCACATATATCTATTTTTCCATCATTATATATAAATATATTTACATATGTACATGCCTATATTTAGACCTCTATAAATGCCCTTTGTCTCCTAGTTCCTTCCTCTATTTCCCTTTACTTTCCTCTTGTCCCACTATCATGCTCAGCCTTCATGTGGGTTTCAGTAATTCCTCTTGGTGACATTGCCTTGATCAAGCCCTACCAGACCTCCTACATCCTCCTCACCATTGATTTTGGATCACTTGTTTTTCCCTTGTCCCTGGGGTTGTTAACACCCACTTCTTTTCCCCACCTCCCCCTCTTCCCATGTCCCCCCAGAACCATCTGTCCTGTTGTTTTCTCCTCCAGATTGTTTATCCTGCCTATCTTGTCTATATAGACCTGCAGAGATAATAATATGCACAAAAAACAAGTCAGGATTTGCTCTTCTTCTTGCTTTGCAAAGGATCTCTGTAAAATCTCAATTTAAATCTTTTTGGATCTTGCAAAATATCTAAAGGCTGTTGACTCCCTTTTTAATATTCTAACTTTTTTACTAGGCCTGTTAAGATAAGATAAACCTAAAATAAAATGGAAATAAGTAAATATGATTTCATTCAATACAGGCTTGCTGAGATAGAGCTAATTACTTGAATATAACAATTGATGGTAATATGCAACCTAAATAAAGCACCTCTGTTATGATAAATGTTAGCGTGCCCTGATTTGAAATCCTTGCTACTAAATTTAAATATAGTGGAGAGCCTAGCCAGAAAATACATGATAGGACACACAAATTGATAATATTGTGGGAGCCAAATACAGATCTGTTAGGTGCAGAGAAAATATGACTGATTTTCTCCAAAGGCAAATTTCAGATCTGGCTCTTAGGCAGATAAATATCATAGTTGGAAACTACAAGATTGCATTCTGGAAGCCTCAATTTGCTAGAACAATGCCTGATGCAGTTTGTTTCTGATCTTACTGATAGTTATATCTCCAAGAAAGTGCAGGATATGGTGAAGGAATATGATCCTCCAGAATTATTGTAACCAACAAGAATGAATGGAACTCAGGGAAGTTTTGGCAGGGCGTGCCAACATTCTTTTTTTTTTTTTTTTAAATATAAACAAGATGACGGAAGATAGTGACTAGATTGGAAGAATAAGCTGGTGTACACTTCAGGTCAACCAGAACTTTATTTTACTGTGCAACCCACTTCAGTGCCTTAAGCCTACCAGGTAAAGCCAGGCAATGGTTCGGGGGGACAGTTTGCTTTGGCATGGGACACTGTGAGAGGCCCATGGGATCGGACCTGCCACAAATCCAAACCCATGCACGTGCCAACATTCTTTCAGTGTTCCTATGAATAAAAGAAGAGCCCACGCGTTGCAGTTGGGTGAGAAATCCTGAGCAGTGATTATAAAGCAATTTTGTTTTCATTTTTAATTCCGAAGATCAGAAAAACATTTAAGTATAAACCAAAAACCAACTCGGAAGGTCTGAATGAAATCACTTATTTACTGAGAAAGAAGAGAAATGGAAGCACAATTTTAAAAAGCAAGGTAGCATATAGGCTGATGTGCTCCTTTTGTGTGGTCTTGGGTGACACCTCACTTCCATGACTTCTTGTTTGAAGATAAGACCCTATATGCTATTCTTTCTGATAGCGGGGCACCGTCTACTTTCTTCACCACGCTTTACCCATGTCTTCATGTGCGTGATCTCAATTAGTGGTCTCTTCATGAGCATCAACATCAAGCAGGGCCATAACAACTAAGTGTTCTTAGATTGGAGCTAGGATTGAGTGTGAACCCTACATTCAGTCATATATGTATGGCTTATATGTGTCTCTGGTTCACTTTAGTGACATCATTATCATGTTGTATTACAGACCCTGGATGTGAATAGCCTTGCTGTCATGCAGAATGCAGTGTTTTGTTTTTGTTGTTTGTTTCTGTATTTTTCTATGATTTTTGGATATGAAATATAACATAGGTAAAGCTATATATACGGTAGCTACACTGATGATTTCTTGATGGTTATGCCAGGGGAGGTTGGGGAAATGTGAGAAGACAAACAATGGATACAAGAAAAGAATGCCATGTTACTCCGGCTCAGTTAATACTTCCTGAGTGAGTTTTTACACCCTTATCCAGTTTAACACAAGGCATTTTCATTCATACATTTGTGAAAAAGTAACACTAATGGAAGACGATTTGGGGCATAAATCTAAAGCTTTTTTTCTTGGCTCTTGGGGCATTGATATTTCTTTTAAGTGGTTTTTAAAATTAAAATATAATCTCCATAACATAAAATTCACCATTTTAAAGTATACAATGGAGTGGGCTTTAGGATTCACAAAGTCCAGAGCATTTCTATCACTTCAAAAAGAAACTCCCTACCATTAGGATTCACTCCCTACCCTCACTCCTCCCAGCCCTTGGCAACCTCTAATCTACTTCCTGCCACCATGTATTTGCCTATTGTGGGCATTTCAAATAAATGGAATGATACAAGATGTGTTCTCATTGACTTTTTTTTTCATTTGCTGTTTCAACCTTTTTCCATTTATAGCCCATATTTATTACTTTCTTCTTAGAACAATTCATACATCAATTATACCAAGCATTTTTGTACATATGTTGCCAACATCAATTTCAAAACATTTTCTTTCTATTTGAGCCCTTGGTATCAGCTTCTCTTTCTCCTTTTAACCTCCCCATCCCCCTCCCTGCCCTCATGAACCCTTGGTAAATTATAAAATATTACTGTTTTCATATCTTACACCATCCACTGTCTTCCTTCATCCACATTTCTGCTATTAGTCCCTCTTGGGCGGGGGTGAGGGGGGTGTCAATCCTTGCTATCAGTTCCCCCTCTCTCCCCCTTCTCCACCCAGCTTCCCCCTACCCTCATGGTATTGCTATTCCCGTTACTGTTCCTGGTGGGGGGGGGGGCGCGGTATCTGTCCTGGTTTCTGTGTGTCAAGAGCTCTTATCTGTACCAGTGTACATGTTCCAGTCTAGCCGGGTTTGTAAGGTAGAACTGGGGTCATGATAGTGGGGGGAATGAAGCCTTGAAAGAGTAGAGGCATGTTGTATGTTTCATCAGTGCAATGCTGCACTTTGACTGACTGGTCCCTTCCTTGTAACCCTTCTCTGAGGGGATGTTCTTTTGTCTACAGATGGTCTTTGGGTCTCCACTCTGATCCCACACATTCACATCGATATCATTGTTTTGGGTCTTCTGATGTCTGATACCTGATCCCATCGACACCTCATGATCACACAGGCCACTGTGCTTCTTCCATGTGGGCTTTGTTGCTTTATTGCTAGATGGCTGCTTGTTTAACTTCAAGCCTTTAAGACCCCAGATGCTATATCTTGTAATACCCAGACACCATCAGCTTTCTTCATCATGTTTGCTTATGCACCCATTTTGTCTTCAGTGATTAGGTTGAGAAGGTGAGCATCACAGATTGTCAGGTTATGAAAACAAAGTGTTTTTGAATTGAGGGAGTTTTTGAGTAGAGGCCCAATGCCCACATGCTTCCTTAATACTTAACATATACATATATATACATGGGCCTATATCCCCATCATTATATATTAAGATATTTACATATATACATGCCTATATTTATACATGTCCATGTCTTTTGCCTCCTAGTTCTTTCCTCTATTTCCTTTTAAGTGCCTCCTGTCCCACTATCATGTTTGACCTTCATTTGGCTCTCAGTAATTCTTCTCAGCTACATTGTACTTGATCAAACCCCCCAGGCATCCTATGCCTTCCTCACCATTAATTTTAGATCTCTTGTTGTTCCCTTGCCCCTAGGTTTGTTTGCTCCCCTCTTCCCTGTCCTCCTGGGACTGTCAGTCCCATTGTTTTATCCTCGGGATTGTTTATCTTGCCTATCTCATATAGATAAACATGAAAAAGAAGTAGAAGAAGAACGCCTATAACTAGTTCCAGGTCTGTCTGCTGATCCTTATGTTTCCGAGTCTGATGAGGTGCCAAGCCCTGCCCTCTGAGTCTGAAGTCTATCTTTTGGGATTCCTCAGGGACTTCGTTGTTTTGCTACCCTTGCTGCTCTGTTGTGCTCCTTTCATGTTTGACCCTGGTGGGGGGAGAGGGTGGTCAGACAAGGCACACTTCCCGCACTGTATCTCCAGTGCTGTCCCCCTTAGTGCTGTGGGTCAGTGAGGGGACATCACGTCTCGTGGTGAGGCTGACCCTATGGTCCGCTCTGTGCCTTGGCTACTCTGAGCAGGAATGTCATCCTCAGGGCTTAGTGGACCAGGATGCGGTTCTCTCTCTCTCTATCCCTCTCCCCTTCCCTCCTTCCCTCCCTCTTAGTCTCCTAGCCTGTGTTATGGGCAGACCTGCCACTCTCCCTGGGCTGTATCTTCAGCGCTGTCCTCTGTTGTGCAATCTTCTGGGGAGGGGGTCAACATTGCTGGGATTGGGGCCAGCCCCGCAGACCTGTTAGTTCGTGGCTTCATGCTGGTATGTTGCCTTCAAGGCTGGGCATATCAAGTTGAGGTTTAGTTTCTTATGGCATTGTGTGAATATATCATACTTGATTTTTAAAATATTGGCCTTTTGGGCTATTTCTGCACTTTGAATTTTTGTACTGTTATTAAATAATGTCATTAAGAGCATTCATGTATAATCTATGTGTGGAAGGAAGAAATATATCTGTTCTCTTAGGTATATTTCTAGGCATGTAAATGCCTTTAAAATGGCTTTTTAAAGATGAAATATACAACTTTCCTCTAATTCTTTAACGCTTTCTCCCCACCCCACCCCACCGCCCTCTGCCACACACAATCATGACCCCAATTCTACCTTACAAATCCAGCTAGACCAGAGCATATACATTGCTACAGATAAGAACTGGAAACACAAGGATTCCAGGACAAATAAACCCCTCAGGGCCAATATTGAGGGTTAGGGGAAGGTGGGGAGAGAAAGGGGAAACTGATCACAATGATATATACATATAACCCCCTCCCTAGGGGACGGACAACAGCAAAGTGGGTTAAGGGAGACATCGGTCCATCGGTCAGTGTGAGACATGAAAAAATAATAATTTATAAATTATCAAGGGTTCATGATAGAGGGAGGGGGAGGGGAGGAAATGAACTGATATCAAGGGCCCAAGTAGAAAGAAAATGTTTTGAAAATGATGATGGCAACAAATGTACAAATGGGCTTGACACAATGGCTGTGGTATGGGTTGGTTGTAATAAGAGCTGTCCAAGCCCCCAATATGATGATTAAAAAGAAAAAAAAAGATGCAATGTATTAAAATGTTTAGCCTAATAATCCACGTGCATTGCACATTTAACTCGATACTGTGTTGTTTTGAAAGAATACTGAAAATTATTGTCAGGTATTTATTCCAGCTGTTGTTTTAACTGGGAGGAAACAGAGCGATGGACTGTTTGGAGACAGCAAACCTGTCTGGAGTCCTCTAGCTCTCCGACACGTGGGTGCGGGCGGTGCTGCTGAGTCGAGGCAGCTCCAGTGCTGCTCGCGCTAAGGGCAGCCTGAGAGGTTGCTGGTCTTGTCTAGTCAGTCAGTCAGGAGTGAGCACAGAGCGAGAAGCCAGCCTCCTGCCGGGCAGTGGAGTGCTCACATTGGCTTTGTCTCTGTTGTCCAAGTTGGATGCTCAAAAATAAGAAATAAATATAATTTTTGTAGGTGAATGATCAGGTAAAATTTTTACCGAAAATGCTGCGTAGGGAAAAGCTGACTGGAAAGCGGCCTTGACATCCTGATTTTCAGGAGCAGGAAGAGAAAAATAGGAGTAAAATAAATATTATCATTTTGAGTCTGTGCATAAATGAGAAAGAATTATAGGCATTTGTAAACAGTCAGTTGTCACCAAAGGGCAACCTTAACATCCCTTAGAGTCCGTAGATGTCCTTCTCATCACATTCTAGCATTTATAGATTCATAGCTTTAAGAGGTGGAAGATTAAGTATCATGATATTATCTACATGCTGCCGAATCACACAGTGGATTGTGTAGTGAATCACTTGAACCTTCTAAATGTCATGCAGAATATAGTTTATTCCTCTGACCATGAGTCAGAGTGAAAGTGGGCTCATTCCCTATTTCCAGTAAGCAGTTTCCCACCAGCAGGTGTTGTGCCTGGTGGGAAAGGGGAGGCCGGAATGTACACTTACTCAGGGATCTGGGAAATGTCCGGTTTGGCCCTTGCATCAGGTTGTACACGAGGCCACGGGCAGCTGAGGTTATTGGCAGCACTTCAAGCCACCTCTAAGTTTAGGAGTGACTGCCGATCCTCTCAGAATCTGGGAATCTTGCTCCCTTGTACCAAACTGAGAACAGGTGCATGTCAAGCCCTGTGGTCTAGCAGCTGAATTGAGTGTGTCAGCCCTGCTATTCTCTACGTGATACTGAGCATGCAACCTCCCAGGATCAAAGTCCCTCGTTTGTAGAATTGGAGAGCTAGCTGACCTTTGAAAAATACATTTGTTTCTAAAATGCTATGGCTCTGCAATCTAGTTCAAGCTTAAGATGATAACCAGGTTTGAGATGTCAAATAAGTGGGTGGGGAAGAGCAGTGTATACATAGGAGAGCTTGGGACTTACAGACCTTTGATTCCTGTATGTCATTGCACAAGTTACTTACTTTTCTATGCCTTCTCCATCTTATCCATAAAATGAGGATGATGGTAACAGTACCTGTCTCATAAGATTCTTAGGATGATGAATGTTATTTTGGATGTAAAGTACTCAGCTTAGTACCAGATGCATCATAAGAAATAAAGGCTATTTCTTAGTATCAAGAAGTATTTCATTTTCTTTAAACATCTTTTATTTTATATAGCTCTCCTTATAAGTGAATAAATAACACTCAAATAGACTTGAATAACATTATAAAGTATATAGATTATTCATTTAGAAATGGACTCCTCTACATAGTTTACCAAGTTTAATGGCTGTTTAGAAATGGGATGCTACATTATCAAGGGTGAAAATCAGGATTATTGTTTCTATTTATACTCACGTAGGAATAAATACATGCAGATTGGTCTACTCTGCCCCTGTAAGTTCTGCCACTCTTCTTCCAAGCACTGTTTTGGGGTAAAAAGCAAGGACTTAAGGTCAACAATTTTGTCAAACAGATACTCCAGGTCCTGCCCAGCTTACTGAGAGGATTGCTTTGTACTATCACTATACAATCATGGATGGGTAAAGTATATGAAGGAATTGGTTTAAAGTATAATATTTATAGAACCATAATATTGTGTGAAATATGGTAGGCAAAATTGTTAACTAGGAGTTTGATGGTTGTGGTCTTCGGGATTTCTCAAAAGAAATTAAAAGTCAAGGTGTTTCCAGTGGCTATGTATGTGAGTAAGAGGGACATAACGTAGAGAAGATTATTACGATCATCTGTGAATACGCCTTTTATGTATGTCCTACACCTACTCTATCACCAACTTCCTTTACTCTGCATGACAGGACACTATAAACTCATCAGCGTCTGATGTGAACTGCACAATTCAGAAATGTCTTTTGTCTCCCTTAAAGGTTGCTTTTTACTACCTTGTAATTTTTCATTTAGGGAATGTTCTTTATACCTTTACTTTTTGTACTCCTTTTTCAGGAGGCCAGTTGTAAGAAGGCTCTGCCCATCCTTCTAACAAAAGGCTTAGAGAGAGAGAAGCAAAATATGTCACCAAGAACTAAGGTATGTAACTGGCTATCCATTGATGGAAGATGAAATAGGACCCATATCTCACATAGTGTACAAAATCAGACCCAAGATGGATCAAAGGCCTACATTTGCAATTTAAGCTCTGATACCATTCCCTTCTTTGGATTTGGATTTTATTCTTTATAATCCTTAGATCACACAGGCTGGTGTGATTCTTCCATGTGGACTTGGTTGATGCATCACTTAGCTGACCGCTTGTCTTAAGACAAGCCTTTATGGCACCAGATGCTATTCTTTCTGATTGCTAGCTACCATCTGGTTTCCTCACCACACCTTCCCATAGCACCCACCTCTCCAGTTATCTCTTCATGAGGGTGAGTATTGAGTAAGATTATGTCATATTAATTAATTTTTCCTAGTCTGGAGCTAAAATTAAAGTGTAAGCTCAACATCCATTAGTGTATCTATGGTTTCTATACATCTCTGGTTCACTTTAGCAACATCATCATCGTTTTATAACAGAGAACATTATGAATCATCCCCTGGGGTATAAGGTAATCTATTGATAGTGTAATTAATTTAGCTAATGGTATGGAATTTAAACCACTGTTGAAAAAAGAAAAATGTACAAGTATAGGCCAACTTCAGAGTACATCATGATTGTTGACTTGTGCAGATTAAACACTTTTAACTTACTGAGCACTATTTACATGAAGAATGGGGGTGCTGATAGAGCAAAACTTCCAGTATCACTCACTCACAAAGGCAGAACCATGCCTGCCAGACTAATACATGTTATAGAAATGAAACCTAGGGTGTGACTAGCCTTTCTATCAGACAGAGAGCATTGTGAAGTCGATTATGGCAGATTTATTTAGCTTAAAATGTAACACCTTATCATTTGATCTTCCTTTTGAGCCATTTTAAAGTTTTGTCAGCTTTACTTTCATATTTTTAATATTTTTATTTTTTACTTGTTTTTCTATTGATTTCCTGTTTGTCTAGTCACTGTTGTTGGGTTTTGCATGTTTGCTTGCTTCCTGTTTGTGTTTTAAATTATTTTCTGTATGTGAGATCCATGACAGATAGATCAATAGAAACAGTAACTGGATGGAAAATTGCTTAGAGGAATGGCAGGGGAGGGTGGGGTGGGGAGACAGGGGAGGATGGGGTGGGGAGGCAAGGGAGGATGGGGTGGGAGGCAGGGGAGGATGAGTAGCCAACAATAAGTATGAGGGAAAAAATGTTTTGAAACTGATTGTGGTGTTGATTGTACAATCTTTTTAATATGGTCAAATTAATAATTTGTGTGCTATATGGAGGTTGGGGTGGGAGGGGACCTAAATGTGAAACCTAGAACTAAGACATAAGATATAGGCAATCAGCGTGTATGAGAGATCAGCGTGTATGAGAGATCTTTCCTAGGTTACTTCGAAATACGAAATAAATACATTTTCTCCCAGTGGTAAAATGCCCGAGTGTAATTCTTTCTCTAAAATAGAAATTGCTTTGTTGTTTTTCTATAATTGTGAGACTAACCCATGGTCAATGGAAATCTTTTAAATATATTTTATTGAAAATATAAGAACGGATGGCAACAAATGTATAAATGTGCTTGGCACAAAGGATGTATGTATGGATTGTGATAAGTCGTATGAAAAAAATTTTTTTTAAAGAGTTATAGGAGCCCCCAATGAAATGATTAAAAAAAAAAGAAAAGAAAATATAAGAACTATCACAGATGATAGAATAAAAGATTTCTTATGTGGAATTTCTTTTATTTTAATTAAGGAAATCCACAGCTACATAATTGCTTTGCCAAGGATGCCTGAACACAAAATATATACTGAGAGTGTGAACATTTGTTTGTCCGTCAGAAAAGTCATCCTATTAACCTTGTCACTCTCTACTTCCGAAACTTTAATATTCTCTATTAAGTAGAATTTCACCTACTCACCACTCTAACACGTTTAAAGCTACTTTGATTTTTCCATTTCTAATACAAGAAATTCTCTAGTCTTTCTTTGAATCTATTGTAGGGGAATTTTAAAGAATTTTATGCTTCAAATTCAGTTGCCAGCTATTATAAATATAATGTGGTAGTGTTTTCAAAGGTGAACCAAGCTATTACTTAGTGTTTTATTTATGGTAACAGTTTAAGATTGATTTATGTCGGTTTCTTTAGGACATATTCCACCTTGCTTATCTTCTGAAAAATTGCTTCAGTTCTAAATGATTCTTTCCTTTTAGGATGCAAACTCTTTTGTATATTATCTTGAGTGCAATATTAGTGTTGTCAGACTTACATGTAATGAATTTAAATGTACTACAGGCATTTTGTTTTCATTTAGTAAGAATAAAAATTGACAAAAAATAGTCCACAAACAAATGTGTGGGAGAGAAAACATGTAGGATTTTAGGATAATTTGTTAGCATTTTCTTATTTCCTCTGTTGATCTTGGTATACCCACTTTTAGGTAATGATACCCTTGGTGGATCACTTCCTAACTAAAGGGTATTCTGGAAATGTGTCATAGAAATTGTTTAAGAAAATTCTAATATTTTTATAAAATGAATCTCATTTTGAACATGCCAAGCATATCCAAAGCTAGTCTACCACTCATGTGTCAAGTATGTTGTACAGTAGTAGTTTGCATGTTGTTGTGATGCTGGAAGCTATGCCACCAATATATCAAATACCAGCAGGATTCTCCAATAGTGGGCAGATTTCAGCAAAGCTCCCAGCCTAAGATAGAGTAGGTGGATGGGAATTGGTAGACCACTTATGAAAAATTAGCCAATGAAAACTTTATGAGTAGCAATAGGAAGGTTATATCTTCTGTTATAGTCCAGAAGATGGACCCTCAGATTAGAACGGACTTCAAAATTATAAAAGCATCACTTCCTCAAATTACAATCAACATGGTGGAACAAAGTTTTAGGACATATTTGCTCATGTGAAATGATATAAAATAAGAAGAAATAGCTGCAAATATCCATTAACAATCAGAACATGGAATGGGAATCTAGGAAAACTGGAAGTCATCAAAAATTAAATAGAAGGCATAAAGATTAGTATCGTAGGCATTAGTGAGCTGAAGTGAATTGGAATTGGCCATTCTGAATCAGACAACTATATGGTTTACTATGCTAGGGATGAAAAAGTAAAAAGGTATAGTGTCCCATTCATTACCCAATATCTATAATATATGTATATATTTCAAGATATATCTTAAAGTACAGTGCTACACCAGTTAATACAACTATTACCCAAATTTCTGAACCAAATTTTCAAGCCAGTAATGAAAAAATTGAAGAATTCTATCAACCTCTTCCATCTGAAATTGTTCAAACATGTAATCAAGATGCACTGATAATTACTAGTGTTTGGAATGCAAAATTTGAAAACATAGAGGAAAGATTGGTAACTTGGAAATATGGACTTGATGGGAGAAATGATACTGGAGATGACATAAAAGTGTACTTAAAAACCAATTACTTTATTCATTGCAAATACCTTTTAAAGCACTGTAAACAGTAACTATACAGGTGGCCCTTGCCAGATTGAGTACACAGGAATCCAATTTGTGGAAAGCGATGATAGAAAAGGCCAAAATCGTCAGCAAAAACAAGGCCAATGGCCTGCTGTGGAACAGATCATCAGTTGCTCATAGGCAAGTTCAGGTTGAAGTTGAGGAAAATTTAAACAAGTCCACAAGAGCCAATTTATGAGCTGGAGAATATCTCACCTGAATTCAGAAATTTTGTCAAGAATAGATTTGACAAATTGAACACTTGAGACCAAAGTGCAGAGGAGTTCTGGGATGATATCAAGAATACCATATCTGAAGAAGGAAAGGCATCATTGAAATACTGAGAAAGAAAATTTAGATACTAAGAAATAAAAGAACAACATAGATGTTAGAAGAGACTCTGAAACCTACTTTTAAATATGGAATAGCTAACATGAGTAGACGAAATAAAGTTAAAAAGCTGAACAGATAATGTCAAAGGCAGCTCTAAAAACCATTGTAAATTATTATAACAAAAATGTATAAAGACCTAGAGTTAGAAAAACAAAAAGAAAAGCCACACTCAGCATTTCACAAGTTGGAAGAACTTAAAAAACCCAAACCTTGAGTTGCAATATTGAAAGATTCTATGTGCAAAATACTGAATGGTACATGAAGCATCAAAAGAAGATGTACCAAAAAATAAATAGTCGACATTCAAACATTTCAAAAGCTAGCATAGAATGTTGAAGAACTGATGGTATTGAAGGTAGTCCAAGCTGCATTGAAAGAATCAGCAAAAAACACAGGACCACAGGAATTGACAGAATATCAATTGAAATATTTCAATATACTAATACAGCCCTGGAAATACCTACTAGTCTTTGCCAAGAAATTCAGAAGATAGCTATGTGACCAATTAATTGTAGGAAATCTATATTTGTGCCCATTCCACAGAAAGGTGACCCAACAGAATGCAGAAATTATCAAACAAAATTATTGATATCACATGCTAATAAAAGTTTTCTAAAAACAATCCAATAGTGTTTGTTACCATACATAGAGAGCTACACAGAATTCAAACTACATTTAGAAGAGAACACAGAAGAGAGATCACTTGTCAGATCAGTCTTGACTGAGAGCAGAGAACACCAAAAAGATGTTTGTGTATTTTTATTGAATATGCAAAGAAATTTGACTATGTGAATCACAACAAACTATTGATAACATTGAGAATAATGGGAATCCTGAATGCTTCTTTGTGCTCATGCAAAACCTATATATATAAGCTAAGAGGCAGAGAGGAGGAGAATTAGGGAACACTGAACAGCTTAAAATCAAGAAAGCTGTTTGTCAAGGTTGTACCCTCACTCTCAGTATTCGATCTGTAGGTTGAACCAAACATCTGACCAGCTGGACTATGTGAAGAACTCGGCAGCTTGTTAATGGACAAGGTGCAATATGCCGACGGTACCACCTTGTTTGCTGTGAGTGAAAAGGGCTTGGAAAAGATACAAGGCCAGTGGAAATCAAAGATTGCAGCCTTCAGTATGAATTACACCTCAATGTAAAGAAAACAAATATCCTCCCAACGGAACCAGAAAGGAGCTTCATGATAAATAGAGGAAGGATTAAAGTTGTGAAAGATTTCCATTTTCTTGGATCCATTGCCCATGCTCATGAAAGCAGCAGCCAAGAATATAGTCCATGGGGCACTTTCTGCTGCACAAGTCCTCTGTAATGGGTTAAAGCACAAAGGTGTCATTAGCATACTAACGTACTTGTGCACCTGGCACAACACGTGCTCTTTTCAGTCACCTCATATGCATGGGTGAGCTGGGCGATGAATAAGGAAGATGAGAGAAGAATTGACATGCCAGTGAAGCATATTAAATATACCAGGGACTGTTAGAAGAATGAACAATCTGTCTTGGAAGAACAAGGTGGGTCCTGATAAAGTTGGAGGAATATTTGGAACAAAATTTAAAATTGTGAAAAAATAAGAGCAAAATCCTTCAAGTGCCATCAAGTGGCTGCAGACTCATAGGGACCCTATAGAACAGGGTAGAACTTCTCTTGTGAGTTTTCCAGACTGTAACTGTTTAGGGGAGTAGAAGCACTTTCTCCTTCCCTCAGAGTGGTTGGTGGTTTTGAACTGCCAACCTGTGACTCAAAGCCCAATGTGTACACACCAAGTCACCAGGGCTCCCCCTTTAGACCAGACTTCCTTGTCCAGTGGGGACTGGTAAAACCCCAAGACTAGCATTTAGTCATGTTCAAGTCTTGGACTGAACTGGCCTAAGTGGCTCAGTTTTCAGACAAGCACTAGGCAGGTCTATAAGGGGAACAATAATAACACTAGAAAGATAGACACACTTCAGAAAAATGATTTGAGATCAAAGGGGCAGTATTTCCCCAAGGACAAAGTGCAGAAGGGGTAGGAAAGGAGGAGGAATGGAGACAGGAAACATGGGAAATGGCCCAATGATGTTACACTGAGGAGATTACAATGAGTGAGATGAAACAGAATGTGTGTCGATTGTTGAGTGTAGGACTAATGATCTGCGCCGTAAACCATCACTCAAAGCACAATAAAAGTTTAAAAAAATAAAAGTACAGTCAAAGTTCATCTTATAAACAAGGATGGCGAGACTTTATTTCATGTACTTTGGTCTGTTTATCAGGAATGACAAGTCCCTGCAGAACTTCATGCTTGGTAAAGTACGATTCAGAGGGAAAAAAGGAAGGCTCTTGATGAGTTAGATAGATTGACACAATGGCTGCAAAAATGGGCTCAAATGCAAAAACAATTGGGAAGATGGTGCAGGACAAGGCAAGTTTCATGCTGTTGTACGTAGCACCTGTGAGCACCAAATGTTGATATCTCATTAGCTCTGTGGTTTGGAACCCAATTAGTTCAATACAGAAGTGACTTCATTGGGTAAGCCAAGATTTTGACTTTAACTCCTTTGTAGCCCTGCATGAGCAAGTTTAAGCTTACGTGAGCAAACTAAACTCTAGTTACTGTAGGGGCGATTACCATGTTTGTCATTGCAAATCCCCAAAATGAGACAGAGAATGTAAGCCACGAGAAATTATTAAGACAGTAAGTCTCACACCAAGATTTTAATCTTAAGATCGTTTTTCCTCCGGATGGTATTTCAGTGCTAAAGCTGACAACATCTATAAAATATGACTGGTGTGTCCTTTCTAAAGTGACTTAACGAGCTATGAAAATGATGTGCATCTTTGCTATTAATGTTACTTCATTTGGCCTCTGTAAATGTCTTCTTTAGTTATCTTTAGTTACTGCTATATTTGCCTTAGACAGCTAAGTACTTCTGATCCCTACAGCTAAGTATTTTCTGATCCCTACATGGACTAGAGATGTAATATGGTATTAAACCGATTGGCTCTGGAGGTGTCTAGTCTAAGCCATCTGTCGCCGTTTGTATTCTGTGTACCACCTGTTGTCTCTCCTCCGGGCAACAGGAAGGATTATATTTATCTTCCTTAGGTAGGGAAGTCATTTCTTGATATACACCCAACTTAAAAAAACAAAAAGGACCCCTCCATAACGTTGTACCAGGAGACTTCCTGGATCAGTAATGCCCCTAGTTCAACGACATCCCCATATAACGATTTCATGCGGCGTATTCTATAAACCATACACGGGGGCTTTAGAAAGCACACAGAACAACTTCATTGTCTCATAATTCCATCCTTCTGTGCGCTTTTGGAGCACGTTCACATACACAAACAAATCATTGGACTAAGTGACCCCGATGAAGAAGAGAACACCAAACAGAAGTTTAGATGAAGTAGTGGAGAACGCAGAAAGTTGCCAAATAATGCTTTGGAATATGTGTGCATCTTAATCTCTTTCAAATTGTAAAGCCCTTTACATAAAGGCCAAGTAGAAAACTAATTTATGAAAGACCAGTCAATGCAGCACTTTTATTTGATAGTTTGAAAGTTCTTTTCACACTCTATGAAATAAATGACATTTCTATTATATATTGTTGAGATATGTTTATTACTGCACTCTATTATCTGTTCTTTTGTCTGTTGGCCTACCTTGAGTCACTATGGTAATTTCTTAATTAGTGGTATTTAAGTAATGAGAAGACAAGTCCTCTCAACTGTCTTAATTTTCTTGAAATTTATCTTTCCTTTTTGGCTTTCTAATTCCAGGTCTTTGAACATTTCATTATAATACTTTGTCCTCTCATGCTTCCCTTTGAAATCTTCTGTTTAGCTCTTTTGTGCTATCATTTCTTCTGTTTGTATTACAATCAAAAGCTAGAAAAAGTGTCTCTTCTAAATCCATAATCTTCTATTGATGTTTCCTGCATCATTCAATATTTTGCTCATAGAATCTTCCAATATTCTGATTCAAGGCTTAACTTTTTTCTTGTGTTCTTGCAGTTCAAGATACGGTGAGCTTGTTCTTCCTTCTTCATGTGGTTGGTATAAAAATAGGGTGAAGGACATTGAAGGGTACTGGCAATTCTGACCTCTGTCTCAGAGAGAAGCTCTTAGGGCAGATGAGAAACTGGATTTTGCTTCTCCTTTGTGTAGCCAGAGGAGGTCAGATAGGGTGTCACACCATTTTCTCATGGCCCAATGTACCATCTGAATTATTACTAAATTTTTATCAATTTCTATTGCCAATATCAGACATAAAAACTGAGAACTTATACAGTTGAATATTTTCTTATATTCTTTATTTTGCAAATATATTGCATTTAAAATGTATGCGATTACTATAAGGTGTGAATTATGTGCTAGATGCAAGCAGATGCATTTATTATTTTACTTTTAAATCATACTTCCTATTTAACATTTTTTGTTTTCTTGTAATTGTGCCTGACAGAAGGGGAAATACTACTTTTATAACCACCATAATTAAGAAATCCCCATGACTCCTCCTTTTCTTGCCTGTCAGATGATTAATTTTGGGGGAACACTTATTGGTAAGATAAAAACAATAATTGGCCAATTAGAAGGAAAACCAAAATTGTAAACATCTACTATGCCCTTGCTTGCATTCCTTCTCCTTTGACTTTATCTCTGACCTCTATTTGTTGAATCTAGGTGTTGCCCCTAGAAACCCTGCTATATCTCTTCACAGGTAGTGTTTTTTTCCCCTTCAAGTGGCTGCATATGAAAAAAGTCTCTGATATTCATAAAAAAATTGTTAGCCACTACCTTGGAATACCTGGTGATATTCTGAAGTCAGATAATCTAAGAGCAAATTTCCTAGTAAGATTTATGCCTGGGGTTCTTGCAGTTCCAACTTTCAGTTTAATTACTTCCTTTTAGCTCTGAATATCAGAGAAAGCTACAGTTCATTTGATATATATATTCCAATACTGTTTATAAGACAAACAATAAACAAACAAAGCTGTATCTGCTCTTTATATAGAAAGTCAGAGCACATAAACATTACTTTTGAAACAACTCCAAATCATAGCAACTCATGTTAAAATATCACAACTACAATGAGACTTGTTTTGTCTTTCTTCTTCTTCAATTGTGTTTTGGTGAAACTTTACACAGCATATTACATATGCAATTAGACTGTTTCCACAGAATTGATGACCATTAAGGAGACATCGGTTATGTTTATCAGCGTGTCGGCATTCGCTTTAGCTGTGTTCAATTTCTTACCTTTCTGCTCCTCGGCTTTCCTTGCCCCCTCCTCTTTTTATCTTCGCTGTTGAGTCATTGTGCACCTTTGGGTCTCCCCCGTAATGCTTTTTAAGTAGAGTACTGATCGTCTGAGTAATATCCTTGATTCTGTGTGCCTCTCAGCCATTTCACTAAAATATGGTGGCAGCCACTGTTTTGCTGGGACCATTTTTCAGAAGCCACCCTGGTATGACCATTGTAGTTCTGAGAGAGCTTGTCTTCACTCATCACTGGTCACAGAGACATGTTTAAATGCGTTGTTTGGAATAAAAAGGTGAATGTGGAAGGTAAAAGGAAACAGAGGAAGGACAGAGGAAGCAAAGCAACGGATAGAGGTATAAACATAGCGGTGTACATATGTAAGTGCATTAATCCACCAAAATAGAGGTATTGGGCCATGTACATATATTTATACAGCAATACACTGAGGTAGGGGATGGATTTCGGACCTCTGCTCATACCCTCCCTCGATACAATAACACTTTGTTCTAACAAATCGGCAGTCTGAGATGTTCACCCTCCCGACACAATCGCTGAAGACAAAACGAGTGCATAAGCAAATGTGGTGAAGAACGCAGATGGTGCCCGGCTATTAAAAGATATGGCATCTGGGGTCTTAAAGGCTTGTAGTTACACAAGATGCCATTCAGCAGTGAAGCAACAAGTCCACATGGAAGAAGCACACAGCTGGTGCGATCATGAGGAGTCATGGGGCCAGGGTAAAGACATCAGCAGACACATAACAAACAGAAGCATGTCGATGAGAATGAGGGGGGCTGGAGCAGAAATCCAAAGCCTACCTGTAGACAGTGGAACAATCCCCCCACAAAGGGGTCACAGGGAAGGATGAGTCACCAGGGTGCAGTAAAGCATTGATGAAACACACTATATTCCTCTGGTTCCTTGAGACTTCCTCACCCCCTACTACCATGACCTCAGTGCTGCTTCTCAATAGGTACACAGGTATGTATAAGAGATGGGAGCTCACGACACACAGAATCCAGGAACAGGAGTGGGAATAGTGATACCAGAAGGGTAGGGGGAAGATGGGGAGAGGAAGGGAGAAAGGGAGAACCGGTCACAATGATTGACACATAACCATACACCCCTCTACAGGGAGAAGAACAACAGAAAACATGGGGGGAGACAGCAGTCAGTGTGAGATGACAATAGTGAAAATGTACAATCTATCTGGGGGGTTGTGAGTGGGGGAAGGGAGGTGGGAAGAGTAGCGGATACCAAGGGCTCAATAGAAAGTAAATGTCTAGAAAAGAACGAAGGCAACATATGTACAAACATGCTTCAATCAATGTATGGATTGTGATAACAATTGGATGACCCCCCCCCAATAAAATGATTTTTAAAAAAGGGTGCATGTACGAACTGGAACCCTAGTACCAGTACTTTTTGAAGTAACCTCGAACCTTGTAAAGGCTCCTCATTGTTCTTTCTTTTTAAAAAAGATCTTTTTATTGGGGGCTTTTACAGCTCTTATTATATTCCATACATCAATTGTATCAAGCATATGTGTACATAGTTGCCATCATCATTTCCAAAACTACTTGAGCCCTTGGTATAAGCTCCTCTTTTTCCCCTCCCTCCCTTCCCCTCCCACCCTTGTGAATACTTGGTATATTGTTATTATTATTTCATATCTTACACTCTCCATTGTCTCCTTCACCCACATTTCTGTAATTTGTCCCCTTCTGGAAAGGGGGTTATATACCCAACCTTATGATGGGTTCCCCCTTTCTCCCCCTTCCCCCTCCCCAGCCACCCCCTACCATCATGATATCGCTACTCCCACTACCGTTCCTGAAGGGTTTATCTGTCCTGAATTCCATGTGTCAAGAGCTCTTACCTATACCAATGTGTGTTCTCCAGTCTAGTCAGGTTTGTAAGGTAGAACTGGGTCATGGTAGTGGGGGGACTGTGGGGGGTGGAGGAGCAGCGGGGGGTGGGGGTGGCAGGGGCATTCAGGAACTAGAGGAATGACCTCTGTTGTTCTCATTATTCTTTGTAACTATTGTAACTATTGTTACAAGGTTGCGTACAATCCCATGGTATGTGTGTACCACAATTTGCTTTAGCTGCTCAGGTGCCTCCATTTATTTGCAACTGACTAAAGCAGCGGTGAATGTAGGTGTGCATATGCTTTTGATTTAATCACGTCTAAGATGACAGATGATTCAACTCAATGGTAGTGGGGGCTTCCTTCTGTCTTTTCAGGAAAGTTATGATTTAGAGAAAAGTTTAAAAGATGTGTTTGAACTTCTTAACTGCTCACAAACACTGATTTCACAAATGACCCTTCTCAGAAGTCTCTTCTGGCACCGCTTCCCCTGATGGAAATGCATTCTGACTTTAGCCAATGTCAGTAGGCTATTCCCTGACTCTTTTCATGCCTGCCTTTCAGGGGAGTGTAAATCCTTTCAGAAGAAGTTGTACAGCGTTGATGTTTGTGTAGCTGGAGTTTAACATAGCATCTGCCTCAGACAATATTTGTTTACTGAGTGAATTATTTATTTTCCATATCTAATTTTGTTTTGCAGCCCATTCCATCTTCTTGTTTACCTTTTGATATTACATACAATGCTATCTGATTCTCTTGTGTACACTTAATCTTTTGGATCCAAGCATATTGTGGAAACATATACTTGAACTTGTTCTCTGATTCATGTTCAAAGTATTTAACTGGATGCTTATCCTAATGACTCTTACCAGACATCCATTAATTTCATTTTACAACCAGGAAATTCACTTCCCTTTATCCTGTCTTGTCTTTGGCTAAATGATAAAAGAAGAGGGGTAAAAGCAGTTACTACATATTACCGTCTTGCTCCTATCAGAAGTTTTTCTTTGTAACACAAGAGAATGTTACACAGAATGAGAAAACTACTAATCTAGTAGCTCTTAGATCTACTCCAAACATTAAAATGGGGTTCTTTTTTTCTTCTCTTTTCTGATAGATCTAGCAAACGATTTAAAACAGAACAACACCATTCAATTTAAAAGAACTTTTTGGCTTTTGTACTATAGGGTCCTTACAGAAAGTTACTTTGTCATATATCAGTTGTGCCAAACATTCAGATTGATGACCATTAAATTAATTAGTAGCATTCAGCAACCACATATCGTGTGGTTATTCCAGAGTCGGTGTGAGTTCCATTTAAATTAGACATGTTTTCTAATTTAAAAATGTGGTTTCACATTGGATTTAGTAAGCATGTCTTTGGTTTCATATGGTAGAAAAACCTAATTTCAATTGATTTAAGCAATAATGGAAAAAAATTGGGTGGTGGTGGTGGTGCTCATATACTTGAAATCCTAGAAATACAGTTAATTTTTTACCGTGGAAAACCAGGGTGGCATGCCGACTGCACAGGGCTGTGCACACAGGGCCAGTCTTCACCCTACCACTTAGAATGTCTAACTCTCCACCGCTCGGGCAGTGATCCAATCTCTCACACTAGGCTTCTGAAATGATCACGATTTCTTTTCGTCTCTCATTCTAAGACTTCAACCTATAATTTTTCCACTTCACCCAAATTTTTAAAATTCTAGCCCATTTCAATTTTGTTGATGTGATCATGACTGAACTAGTTTATATCAATTCAGAACCCGACTTTTGACAGGATTCTACACGAAGGATCTAATACTTCCCTCATCATTTTGCCTTATCAATTTCATCTTTAGATTTAACCTTTTTCACCACCCCAAATGACTGCCAGTGTATATAGGAGACACGTGCCACCAATTAAGAACCACGAAGGGCTTGGGATTGTATTATACTGGCAAGCTGACAAGCCGTCCTACCACGACTTCATAGATTCTGTTGAATCAAAAAAGAATTGTTTTTAGCTTATTACAACAATTGCTATAGCCAGCATTATCTTGCAGTACTTCTGTAAACTTTAGTTCTCGTGAGTAATAATACGTATGAGAATCAAGAAAATGGTCTAAAACTGATCGTGATGATGATTGCACAACTCTTCCTGATGTGATTGAATTGTATGACATGTAAATCATATGCTAATAAAACTGTTAAAATGAAGCAAAATAGAGGCTATATCGTAGGATAGCCCCATGTGCACACACACATGGGAAGAAGATAAGGTAGGCAGAACCCTGAGGGGAACGATGAGTGGTTTGAACTGTTAATTACAGAGGTGTTCACCTGAAATGTAAACACCTCGTCTAATTCACAGTTAAATAATCATTAAAATATTAAGACTTTTTAAAAAAGAAAAATAATGATGTTGGAAACAATATACACCACCACTGTGTCCAAAAGAACTGGTCAACTTTCATTCATATCAAGAAGTAGCATATGATCAAGAACCCATGATACTGAAGAAAATGATTCCAGCAATCGCAAAAAACCAAATTGACATAACACGCATTGAAATGTTTCAATAAGCTAATGAAGCACTAACTGGCTTATGCCGAGACCTGACCGGAAGAGATCAATATTTGTACCCATTTCAAAGACATGTGATCCATTGTGCAGTGACCCAATCATGGAGATTATTGAACAGTATCATTAATACGACGTGCAAGTAAAATTTTGCTGAAGATCAATTACAGTTGCAACAGTACATCAACTGGGAGCTTCCAGACAGACATTCAAGCCACATCCAGAAGTGGATTTAGGGATTTGCTAATACAAGAAGGCTCTTTGCTGAAAACTGTTCATTTATGGTTAATGGCTATACAGAGGCATTTGGCAGCATGGATCACAGCAAACTATGGATAGCATTGAGAAGAATGGGAATTTCAAAACACTTCATTGTGCTCCCATGGAAACTGCACGTGGCAGTCTTTTTTTTAAATCATTTTATTAAGGGCTCATACAACTTTTATCACTATCCACACATACAGCAATTGCATAAAGCACATTTGTACATTCATTGCCCTCATCATTCTCAAAACATTTTCTCTCCACTTAAGCCCCCG
>NW_022111369.1:29273467-29274506 GCF_000313985.2 Echinops telfairi
TCATCTGCCCTGGATTCCCTGTATTTTCAGTTCCTATCTGTACCAGTGTACATCCTCTGGTCTAGCCAGACTTGCAGGGTCGAATTCGAGTCATGGTAGTGGGATTCCTTTTTTAAAATAATAGCTTTATTGATATCTTTTACACAATTCACATACAATTCTAAATTCTGTTGCTCAGTCCCCTCGAGAGGAGTTATACAATCATCAGTGCTATTAACTCCCCCTTCACCTCGCCACTCCCACCCCACCCAATTGCCAACAGCCTCCCCTCTCCCCCACCCCGATGCCTCTCCTCCCACACCCTCAAGAAACCATGAACTCCTGTTACTGTTTCTGAAGGATTATCTATCTTAACTTTTTGTCATGTAGTGAGCAATCTTGCATATGCAAATAAGCTTATGCAAATCTAACATGATTAATGTGATAAAACAAATAAATACCATAATAGTAAGGGGAGGAAATATTGAGTAACTAGAGAATATTTAGGCTGTTCATCAGTGCCATACTGCACCCTGAATTTATCGTCTGTTCCATGTGGCCCTTCTGAGAGGGCCTATCCAATTACTTTGTAGAAGAGATTTGGGTCTCTATTGCATCCATGAAGTGGCGGTATTTTCAGCAGCCTCATATGCACGTGAAAGTTGGACATTGAGTAAGGAAAATCAAGGAATTGGTGCATTTGAATCATTGTGCTAGCAAAGAGTAGTGAAAGAACTATGGACTGCCAAAAGATCAAGCAAATCTCTTCTGAAAGAAGCGTAGCTAGATTTCTCCTTAAGAGCAAGGGTGTCTCACATACTTTCCCAATCTTCTCAGGAGGTACCAGTCCCTGGAAAAAGATGCCATGCTTAGTCAAGTAGAGGGTCAATGAAGAAGAGGAAGACCCTCAATGGGATGTTTTGACGCAGTTACTGCAACAATGGGATCAAACATAGGAACATTTGTGAGTTAGTTAATTGTGCCAGCCTGGCCGATAATCACATGTGGGGCTAATTGAAAGGCGGAGGGATAAATGGGCGGTGAGCCTCGCCTTTCTAGT
>NW_022111369.1:29276721-29326773 GCF_000313985.2 Echinops telfairi
CAGGGGGATGAAAAACAGAAAAGTGGGTAAAGGGAGACATCAGTCAGTTTAAGATATGAAAAAAATGAAAATAATTTATAAATTATCAAGGGTTTGTGAGGGAGGGAGGGGAAAAATGAGAAGCTGATACCAAGGGCTCAAGTAGAAAGAAAATGTATGGAAATAATGATGGCAACATATGTACAAATGTGCTTGACATAATGGATGGATGGATGGATGGATTGTGATAAGAGTTTTAAGAGCACTTAATAAAATAATTTTTCAAAAGAAGAAAGAATGTTTTGAAACTGATTGTGGTAGAAATTGTACAACAGTGCTTGATCTAATTGAATTATGGAATGTTATGACATCTGTAAGCTCCCAATAAAATGATTAAAAACCAATGATAATGTGGTTCAAAGATGTAAAATGTATGTCATCTGGAAGTTTAATCAATGAAAGCTTATATTTCAGGAGTTTCAGCCCTAGAATAGATGAGCGTTCTTTCATCCACACCAGGACTAGAATTGTCATTACAAAAATATATTGCTCCCCATTGAATACTAAATGAAGACCATACTTCTAGCATGGCTCAAGGTCCCTTTAATAATAGTTAGACTCCAGACTTACTGTGTAGCCTCAACTCTTGACACCACCTTTTTCATCTTCCCCATGGCAAGTCGTTTCAGGTTTGTTATTTTGTCCCTTCTGTCTCTCTGTACCCAATATCTGAAAAAATTCTCTTTTCTCACTTCCACTTCCCCTATCCCAGAATTAATTATATGGTTAATATGTTTTATTAATTTTATATATAATTATTAACTATTGGTATCATATATTAATTACATTGTGTGGCAGTTCACTCCTGCTGCTGTGACATAAAAGCTACAAGTGGGTGTCTTTAAAGATCAGAAACGTATTGGCTCACAGTTCAGGGGGCTAGAAATCTAAATTCAGGACGTGGCTCAAGGAGGGAGATTCTTCTTTGTCTGTCTCAGATTCTAGTCACTGGCCTTCCATGGCCAACTGATTTCATCTCACAGTTGAATTGTATAACAGCATATGGTTGGGATTTCAATACATATTTCAGAAGAACATAATGCAACGTATAATGCATGTGTATTCTCGGGTAGTTTGTGCAGTCCTTATGTACCATATAAAACTGAAAACGAAAACAAAACCTCACTGTTGTCCAATCATCTCCACCTCATAAGGACTCTAGAGGCCAGGGTGGGACTGCCCCTGTGGGTTTCTGAGATTGTAACCCTTTATGTGATGAGAACACCTTGTCTTCCAGGCTCCTGTCCAAGCACATTCAGGTTTACTCCGTCCACGGGCAGAAAAGCCCAGTCTCATGTTTTCTGCTGCTGTGGCTTCTCTAGGCTGTGATCCTGGCTGAACTTGGGTGATCTTCCCTCTCAATGGGATTCTTTGTTTTCCCGCCTCTGAAATGACTTGGTTTATACCTAGTTGAATGGCAAAACTGACCAATCCCAGAGAGAGGGTCAGCTAAACCTTATTTACATGTTCTTCTCCCCCAGTCATTTCGTGGGAGTTACAAAGACTGTGGAGAGAAGAGCTATGCCACATACTTCCACTTCATCGCAGTTCCTAAGGGGGGATTGGCCCCACTCAGAGACACTACTCTGATTCTATTAAGCTGGAAGTTAAACATGTCACCTGCACCACTTGGAGTTCATCATGATTTTGAATGAACAAGCAAGGAAGAGAATTGCTGCTCTGGCAAGAGTGATTTATCTTGACTACCAGGAGGAAATTGGGCTTTTATCACATAATGGGGACAAAGAAGTGCATCTGGGATATGAGATCTCTTAGGTTTTTACTTAGTTCTATTTTCCCTGTGATTCAGGCCTGTGGAAAACAATAACCCATCTCAGGCAGGACTACTAGTGACTCAGACATTTAAGGAATGAAGCCTTGGATCACCTCACCAGGAAATGAGCCACAACCAGTTGAACTGCTTGAGGAGGGAAAAGGGAATGTGGCATAGGGAGTTGGACTAAATAAGTGGCACAGTGGGTGCATGCCACCTTCAATGTCAACTGTGTGGTAAGGAGCAGCTTACGTTCACTTCCTAGTATGGGGCATGGGAGCCAATTCTCACCTCCCCACTTCTTCATTCAGTGATGTATTAAGGAACAGAGTACAATCCAGGAATCGGGATCAGAAAAAAAATATATAGGCAGAATCTCCCTTTTCAAGTGTAGGGCAGCTCCTCTTGAGGATGCAGGCCTCTCATCCGCCCTATGGGCGGACGCCTATGGACCCTGCGGTGTGCCACAACTGGCAGTGCTAGCCTCCGTCCTCCCTAAAACGCACTGCCATCGAATCAGTGCTGACCCACAGTGACCCCCTGTGGGATTCCTAGACTGTAACTGTATCTGGGAGTGGAAAGCCCAGTCTTGCTCCAGTGGAACTGCTGGTGATTTTTAACAGCCTGCCATGTGGATCTCAGCCCAACATGTAACCACGACACCACCAGGACTCCGTGCCCAGGCCTTTTAGCTTCTTCAGTGTCACTGCTATTGATTTGTTAGCGCTCTTTTGGGCAGCTCCTTGTCTGTCTGTCTTTCTCTGTCTCTGTCTCTCTGCTTTCTTCCTGCTTCTTTGTGTCTGCTATACCTCAGAGTTGGTGGTTCATACTTACCAGCTAGTGCCGAGGGGGAAAGGTGAGGTTATTTGTTCCTGTAAATATTCATAGCCTTAGAAATAAATCCTGTATAGCGTTGTTATGAGTTGGAATGGACTTGTCAGCACTGTTTTGTTTTGGCCTCAATTTGAAGACAGAGTGCTTCCCAACAGGGGCCACAAATGAACCAATCCCTTCTCAGGGGCCTGCAGACACTTCATTTGCTCACTAGACGTGGATGCGCAACAACTCACCTAATTTGCATAGTCTATTGACCAAATCCATACTGACCATCGAGTGGGCTGCAGCCAAAGGTAGACAAAAACTATTAATCCTACTTTGAAGTTTACCCAGGTACTGGCAGTCGTATGGTTAGGAAAAGTAACAGTGGAGGAGAAGAACAGGGCGAAGGTAACTCCTCTGGGTGTAGAGCCCACTCTCTCAAACTGTGTCTCCAAAGGACCAAAGCAAAAGGTCACATGAGGAATTCCTTTCACCACAGTACCACAGAGAAACAGTCTCTACTGCTTTCAATGCCCTGCATGCAAACGTCCATCATGGTCTATCCTAATGGTACATATTTTATTTCAACAAAAAACAAACAAACGGTGCTTTTAATGTCTAACTTGAGGGTTTCAAAACAAAATAAATTCACTACCATCTAGTCAATTCTGGCTCATAGTAACCCAGTAGGACAGAATAGAACTGTCCCTGTGGAGTTCTTGGATGATAACTCTTTATGGGAGTAAAAGCCTCATCTTTCACCCCACGGAGCAGCTGGTGGTTTTGAACTGTTGATTTGTGGTTATCAGCCTAACATGTAACCTACATCAGCAGGGCTCTTCCATGACACCAGGAGGGCTAGAGGTTTCCATGAAGTAAAAATAATATGCTTACAAACGATATTAAAGAAATTTGTATTTGGAAAACTATGGCCTTAGTTAAAGCTTATAGTGCAGCTGTATAAATTGCCATGGAGACAACGCTGACTCGTGTGCACAGTATACTAGTGCTCCATAGGGCTGCAGAACTGTGACCTTTCAGAAGCAAACTGACAAGCTTATGTTCTGAAGTAACTTTGGGTAGGTTTGAATGGTCAACCTTTTGGCTAGTAGTTGAACATTGACTGTACTTAGCGCTTTGCACCACTTAAGAGCAATTGTAGCATCAACTAAATAGCAGTGAAACAAATGAAAAATAAAATGATGGAGAAAAGGAATCCACGGGCAGATGAATTAGTGTGATTGTAGATCGTCAAGGGTCAGAGACTGTGAAGAGTTAATCCAGCCTTCAATCTGGGTCCACTTAACTCTCTTCCTACTTTGGGGCCTGCTGATCCAGGGAACTAGGGGCTCTCCTATACTTTTTAGCCCTTTCCAGACTGTATATGGACTAAAACCAAACCAAACCTGTGTGAAATCAATTCTAGCTCATAGTGATCATATTTCCAAGTCTGTAATCTTTATAGCAGCTGAAAGCCTCTTCTTTCTCCCATGAATCCTCTGGTGTATTTGAACCAACAACCTTATAGTTACCAACCCACTACAAAACCAGGGTTCCTAGAGCAGGCCAAAGGACCTCTTGAAGAAAGATGGAACTTCCATGATCCTTGAGCCCACACTTCTTTGTCGTGGCCATTTTCATACCTTGTTGGGCTTTCTTCTTGGTTGATACAGCTGTCAGTCAACTTTTCTCAACTTTCTTCTCAAAGATGATAATTTGGTTTTGATAGAAGTGTTCTTGCCAATTCTGTGTTCATGTCTTTGACCACCCTGTAGAGAGAGCTGTTCTTCTCATGTTTCTGTACAGGTGGGAAAGCTTCTTCTCTGGTTCCAGGAAGTAACATTCCACCTCCAGAGTCTCTCTGAAGTTGAGTTTTATGCTCTTGTGGAAACCGAAGCAGTATTTCATGTGTCAAGTTTCTGAATCTCCTTTTCAAGCTGTGAACTTTCATCCCACAAAGTCGCCTACCCAGTCTGCAGATTCATTATTTCATCTGTAACCTCTTCATTCACTTGATTGCCTTTGTGAAATTTTCAAATATTGTTTCTTTTGTCTTTCTATCAAGCCTTATGAAACAACGAACATTTAGGTTAATAACATCAAACATTTTCAGTTAATGGACATTGACATATAACTGATAGTTGACAATTTCAATCTTATGATAAGCTCTTTTAATCAAATTTCAAGTTAGCATCTTTTACATAATCATCTCTAAGGAGGTCAGGCACATGTACCCTCTTCAACATGAGTTCAGTCAGAGAATTTACAGGCCAGACCCTTCAACAGATGAGGCCATCTCTTAAAAATCTGTTAGTCCATCTCTCACTTTCTGTCAGTTCCTACAAGAGGGCTTCAAAAAGTTCATGGACAAGTGGAATTGAAGCACACTGGAAATTTTTCGTGAAGATTTGGAAGCCTATATACACATATATGTACATGCATGCATACCTACATACCTGTGTAATTATACATACATATATACCTGGGTAATACATATATACATACATACCTGGATAATAGATACATACATACATACATACATACATACCTGGGTAGTTCAAATGGTTAACTACTAAACCAAAAATGGTGTTTCCAATGCACCCAGAGACTCCTCAAAAAAAAAAAGACGTCGTGATCTACATCTGAACGGTGACAGCGTGGAAAACCCTGTAGAACACAGTTCCAATCTGTGGAGTTGCCATGAGTTGTAATCAGCTCCATGG
Source organism: Echinops telfairi (assembly GCF_000313985.2). Lineage (NCBI taxonomy): Eukaryota > Metazoa > Chordata > Mammalia > Afrosoricida > Tenrecidae > Echinops > Echinops telfairi. The sequence continues at coordinate 29,282,077 of NW_022111369.1, forward strand.
CAACTTGTTTAAGAGATTCACAAAGGGACTTCAAAATGTTTGTGGAAAAATAACATTTAAAAAATGGAAAGTGTCCACAAACCTTTGGACCATACATGCATACACATGCACACAACTTACTGATTCTCTTTCTCTTGAGAACCCTCACCCAGAGTTCCCAGTAATGCCCAAGGCTTTGCTACGTTGAACAAAGCCCTAAGTATGGAGAGTTCACTCCTCATGCTCACCGACTCCAGCCATAAAATTCCAGCTTGCTTTCTGGACAAGAAACTTGACTACATGCAATGTTTGGCAAAAGGAATTTAAAACACCCCATCAGCTTCCTTTGTTTATACTAAAGATTACACTGAAATAAATCTTGGATTATAAATAGCATTTGTTATATCTCTTTAATCAATTTTTGGCAGGCATGCTCACAAAATGAATTGACAAATATATGACTGTGTTAGTCCAGGTAGACTAGAAAAACAAATCCATGAAAACTCATCTGTGGATAAGAGAGAGTTCTATGTAAAGGGTAATTGTACATTAAGAAAACACCCCCCACACACACAAAATAAGAAAGCAACCTAACACAGTCAAGTCCAAACCCATAATTCTGATATTAGCCCATTAGTCTGACACCAATCTATAAAGTTCTCTTCAGACTCATGAAATACATGCAATGAAGCCGAATACAGGATGCTCACAGGCCAGTGGGTAGAAAGTCTTTGGATCAAATGATGTTGTAAGCATCTCAGCGCTGGCAGGGGTCTCTACATGGCTTCTCTGGCTTAAGAGATCTGGTTGCATCAGTGTGGGTCCACGTGGCTTCTCCAGCTCAGGGCACGAGCGTAGCTCCATGTGTCTTCTGCGCTGCAATATCTCCCAGGGAGTGAGCTGAGAGAGAGAATGTGTCTCCCGCCTCCAAGGAGGACAACCCAGGAGTTCCCCGAATTCTCAGGGGAAGGCTGTGCCCATATAGAGGCTTCCTTGGTTATATCCTGATTGACAGGCCAGATTCCACCCCTTCACTCGTAGTCCTCTCAAATTGACAAGCAATTATATAACTATCACAATGACATACAAATATGTCCAACTTCCCAAAATGGCACAGAAAGAGCTTTAAATTCAACATTCCATTATCATTCATTGATTTTCACAGTCTTTTTCCTCCTTGAAAAGTGTATCTTCACTGGTACATTTATAGTAAAAAATGCAAACAAATTACAAAATAATAATGATCATTATTATTATTTAGTAATAGATGAGAGAAACATCTCTAGATGTTTTTAGAGGAAACAGCTCAGCTATCCAAAACAGCTTGAAATCTTAGAGCGCATCATAGTAATCGTGAAGACGGCACAGGACTGAGCAGAGCAGTTGCATTACGTGTGTGTAAGGTTGCAATAGGTCAGAAGCTACTCAACAGCAGCCTGACATCAATATGCTGAAAGACCTAGCATCAACAGGGGGGCAGAAAAGAGCGAGACCTATATTTGAAGATCTCTTCATCTAATAAGATCTCTCCATCTAATAAGGATATTATTAGATCTCCATCTAATAAGAAGATCTCTCCATCTTATAATCTCTCCATCTAATAACAAACACAAGAAAAGAATAATATCTGATGTCTTAAAATCTCAGTTGTATCTAACATCTGTTCTGTACTCTCTCTGCTCCTTGCTTACACCGAATGTAGCCGGTGAAATCCACAAAACTAAGCAATATCTTACTTTAAATCCATGGCCACTAAGCTCAACTGGGCCCTTGGTCCTGCCTCGCACTTCTAGTACATTGATCGAGTCCTCTCAATCACCCTCTCTTTTAAATCGTTGTTGTCTACTTTCTCTTTCATCTTTAGGCCTGAAATGCTCCTTCACTTTTAGAGGCTAACCTTCCTTCTCCGACATCACTAGGAGAGAACGTTAGCCTTCCCCTAGTCTCACAGCTGTGTTGTCTTCTCCGTTTCAGTTGTTGTGGTCCTGGTGCCGGTTGTTAGGTGCCATCACGTCGGTTTTGACTCTTAGTGACCCAACATACAACAGGACGAAATACCGCCTGGTATTGCTTGGTCCTCACAATCCTCCCTATGTTTCAGGCCATTGTGTCCATTAGTCTCATCTTATGGTTCCCTAGCCTTCTACTGGATCAAGCATGATGCCCTTCTCCAATAATAAGGCTCCCTGAATTGTTACGGACCCAAGCTCCTTTAGTGTAATACCTCTCTGTTTTCTCTGTTTTAATCTGGGTTCTCTATGAGAAGCAAAGCCAGAGAAATAGAGTAGGGGTGTGGGCAGGGGAGAGAGGGAGGTTAACATCAAGAAAGTAGCTCACATAACTGTAAAGCAGGCAAGTTCCAAGTCTCAGCAGCGGTCATGCATTGGGCTCTAACCGCAAAGTCAGCAGTTTGATACCACCAGCTTCTCCTCAGGAGACAGACAGGCTTTCTGTTACTGTAAACAGTTCCCGTCTCAGAAATGCACAGGGACCATTCTGCCCTGCCTGGTAGGATCGTGGTAAGTTGGAATCAACTCGATGGAAGTAAATTTGTTTTTTCCGGTGGTCAGATGCGAGGATGGAGGCTTCTCACAAATATTAGGGATTGTGCCAGGCCATTGGTTCAAATCCAAAATAATTGGAGGTCAATAAGCCAGATACAGAATTCAGACCCAGCAAAAAAACAAGCGACCTTTTCCACAGTATCTACTTATGTTAGAAACAGATCTCCTTCTGCATGAGGAGATCTTATCATGGGTATTATTAGATCTTAACGGCCAAACCACCAAGAAGCTAGCCGAGCCATGTTGACATAAAACCTTAGCTGTCATACGTGCCAACCCGGGGGTAGGATCCTGCTGGTCAGAGTCCCAGACATTGTCGTTGAATCTGCCATTCAGCTGATTTTCTTACTGCCCAAAGAAGGCACGTTGCTTCCAGTGACCATTAACTTTTTCATCTGTTTGGGATTTTGGAGTTCATTATTTCTTACCTTCACTTAGGTTGTTGTAACATTTCTAATGTTGTTTAAGAGGAAGGCAGATGGTATCTTTTAGTTTGTTTGTTGATTTACTCATTAAACAAATATCTAATGGACACCTCCTATTGACTCAGTGCTGTTCCAAGGTGGGCATCCCTCTGTGGCACAAACAGGCAGTGAGATGTGACTGTGCCAACAGAAAAACACACTGCCATAGGGTCAGTTTCAATTCATAGCAACCCTACATCAGATTTCCAAGGCTTTAAACCTTGACGGGAATAGACAGCCTCATCTTGCTCCTGACGAAAGGCTGATAGGTTTGAGCTACCACCCTTACAGTTGGCAGGCCAACACTGACCCGACACACAACGAGGGCTCTTTAAAACGGAAAATCAAACTCACTGCCATCAAGTTGATTCCAATTCTAGCAGTGTGTTAATCCGGCTTGACTAGAGAAACAAATCCAGAGACACTCATGTGTGTAAGAGAGAGCTTTATATCAAAGAGCAATTGTATATTGAGAAAACATCCCAGCCCAGTCCAGATCAAGTCCATAAGTCCAATATTCGCCCATAAATTCGATATTAGGCCATGAATTCCTCCTCAGACTCATGCAGCACATGCAATGATATTGAATGCAGGGATGTCACAGGTTGTAGGTGGGAAGTCCTGTGGGTCCAGTGGCGGTGGAAGCATCCCCAGGGCTCTGCCTGCCATCAGCGTGGCTCCATGTAGCTTGTCAACTGGAATGTCAAAAGCAGAGAGTGTGTGTTTCCAGAATCCTCCTGGTGGGTGTTACCTTGTGACCGGATTGACAGGTTAGACTCCACCCATTCGTTCTTATTTATCAAGCTGACATGAAATTGTGTAACTACCACAAGCAACCCAATGCATAAGGTAGCACTGCCTTTGGGGTTCCCACGGCTGTCAATCTTCATAGGAGCAGAAAGCCTCATCTTTAGTGGATCTGAACCACGGGACTTAGTGAGCAGCCCAGCTGGTAACCTCTGTAGTTTACCAGACACATCTACAGTTATGTAGCTTTTTTGCAGAGGAGACTAGGGTACGTGAGGGGAAGTGCTGAGAAAAATAAAGTGTTCTGGAGTTTATGAATTTCTGGGGCCACACTATGAACCTGAACATTGAACTATAATATTGGCTCTTAAAATTTCAAGATCAGTATTTTTTAAATTATGAAAGTTCTGCCTTTTCACACAGGAGTAATTTTTTGAAGAAATTCAGTTACATTGACTTTCTGCTGATATATATGTTTAAAACTATGTGAAAGTGAGGCTTTAGTTTAGCATTGACCCATCTTATTAAAGAAAGGTATATTCTAGAAACTACCTTCTCTCATCCCCCAATTCCCAAAAGCATGTTCATGTCTTTCACAGACAAATTCCAGACCATTAATTAGCTAGCACTGGGGCTGGCTCATAAATGATTCATCAAACTATTTATCGGGAGCATTGCAGCTGTTCAGCAAGCAAATCTCTTTTAAGAAATCAAAAATAAATATTTCTAAGCAAAAACAAAGAATGTTTTAGGTTTTGTTGTTGTTGTTTTTAACTAATAATGACTTAAGACTTTCCCAGAATGACCCCCACACCATGGCATTAAAATACACAAAAGTTAAGCATCTCTCTTCTAGTACTTTGTATTTCATTATTTCTTCTTTAGGAAGATCATAAACTTAATGAGGGTGAAAGAAATCCAAGAGACTTTGCCCTCTTCCGTACAAGTGACAGGTAGGGGACAGAAAAGGAGGAGGTAGTGACATTTGTTGAGAAAGTCTAAACGTTGACAATCAACTTGGCTGCTCTCTTCTTTCTATCACCATCGCCCGCCATCATGTGGCCCGTGAACGTCCTTTCTGCCCTGTTCTAATCCTCTCTCCAAGAACCACCTGCTCATGTACACAGACTGCAGGAGGAGAACAGACTGACAATCTCAGTAATTTCAGAATGTGTGCACACTGGTTGAACAGAGCGCAGAGCTATTCCTAAGACCAACACATTCACTTATTCTTTTTAAACTTAAAATTATGAATAATAATATTTTATTTCAGCTTACCAAATTACAAAGTCTTTGGCAGTTGGTTCGCATGCACACTATCTTTCTGGGAAGGAACTTAATGGTGAGTGAGAAACCTGCTTTCCCACCTCCAGGGAAAGGAGCCCCAGATTGTACAAGGGCTTCTTCTCCCTTCTAGCAGATGAAATCTCTTCTGCTGCTTGTCCAGGGGCAGCAAACTTTTGAGATGGAAGAATTAATCTTGTCTCTTATGACAATTAAAAAATTATTCAAGGTCCATTAATGTATTTTAACAAACCAATGAAATGACCATTATCTGAAGAACAGCCTTTTCAAATTTTCAATTTTACTTCAGAGCCCCATATACGTACTGAAAGAGCCACCACATGGCTCAGGCGCCGCAGCGTGCTGACCCTGTCTTATCCAACCACATATTCCCTTGTTTCAGTCTCTTAAGACAGTTACTTCCAGCCTTACGCCACCTTGGAAGAGAGGGCCTTCTTCTTTAGTTTACTATTGCCTCACTAAAGTGACAGGTTATGTAAGTGCAGGGGATAAGAATTCAGTTTGAGACATACTGCACCATTTGATTTCTTAGTTGCTGCTTTCATGAGCATAGATTGTGAATCCAAGCAATATTAAATACTTTGTACCTCTTTTATTTTCATTCACATAGACTTAGCAAGGAAATCAGTACCCACTATCACAGAAATGTTTTTTGGTCCTGAATTTCATAAAGCTCATACTCACTGTCATCTAGTCCATTCGGACTCAGAGTGGCGCTTTAAGGACAGAGTAGAGCTGCCCCTGGGAGTTCCTAAGACTGCATACGGGAGTAAGAAGCCTCATCTTTTGCCCATGAAGTGACTGATGGTGTTGAACTGCTCACCTTGTAGTTAACAGCTCAATACATATCCCACAGTGGCATCAGGGCTCATGTTGGCTTCCATCGTCCATTTTAAACCATGGGATTATCCAAAAACATTCACTGAGTTGAATGTGACAAAATATTTTAAAATTAATCCAGTGTGTTTTAAGCGTTGTAACGATTCTGCTTTAACTATCCATGCTCGGTTTGCTGCTGCTGCTGGGTGCCGTCGAGTCAGCCCTGGCTCCTGTGGAAAAAACAGAATGAAAGAAGACCTGGTCCTGTGCTCGCGTTGAGCCCATTGGATTGAAGAGTATTCTGGACAGTTCTCCCAGGCAGGCTTGTTCTTCTCGCAGTCCAAGGTACTTTGAATCTTCTTCCCCAGCGCCGTAATACAGACGCATTGATTCTGCTTTGGTCTTCTTTCATTTGAGGTCCAGCTTTCACATGCATATGAGGTAATTTATTGAAAATATCATGATACACTTTAGTCCTCTCAAAGTGATGACCTTGCTCTTCAACACTTTCAGGAGGAGGTCCTGTGCAGGGGATTGACTCAGTGCACTGCACCATTTGATTTCTTAGTTGCTGCTTCCATGAGCATAGATTGTGAATCCAAGCAATATTAAATTCTTGACAACTTTTCTCTATTTATCGGTTCACTGAAAACTTTGTAGATATCATTTAATCATGCTTATTACAGTACAAGTACATCATTTAATATACTTATTACAAAAAGTCTCACAACTGACCCAATAGGTAACATTGTGATGCACAGAAAAATTATTGAAGCTGTCAAGGATTTAATCATGCTTGGATCAAGCAAGCTTATGGAAGCAGCAGTCAGGAAATCAAACAATGAATTACATCGGGTAAATCTGCACAAAACCATTTTAACGCGTTGAAGAGCGAGCGTGTTACTTTGAGGACTGAGGCTTACCTGATTCAAACCATTGTCGTTGCAATGGTCTCAGAGGCAGGTGAAAGGTGGAAGACGGCAGAAGAATGGCAGCGTTTGAGTTACGGTGCGGCACAGAATATTGAGAGTACCACGGACTGCCAAAAGGACTAACAGATCCACCTTGGAGGAAACAAAGGTGGCAAGATTGTCTCACATGCTTTGGGCATGTTATCAGGAAAGACCAGTTCGTGGAAGAAGACATCATGCTTGGTAAAGCAGAATGGCAGTGGAAAAGAAGACGACGGTCAAGATGAATTGACCCAGTGGCTGAAACAATGGGTGTACACATGGTGATGATGGTGACAATGGTGCAGGATCAGACAGTGTTCCATACCAACATTGTACATAGGATTGTTTGCACATCAGGCTGCTATGAGTCTAAACCAACTTGACAGCAACTAATGTTGCAGTGACTTGGTGACATAGAATGCTGACATTTGTATCCTATTATAAATGAAAATATGATAAACACATATATCCATATCTTTCTGTTCTCATATTGAATTGTCCCCCTAAGGCGGGGGACAATTGATTCAAACTGATTCCAACTCATGCCAATCCTGTGTGTACAGAATTTAAATCCCATGTGTGCAGAATGTAATGGCTCCCTAAAGTTTTCAAGGCTATGTGATCTTCTGGAAGATGCTTCTAAGATGCCTCTTGTGAGGTTGAACCACAACCTCTTACTTAGTTGTCATGTTTATAACCACTTGCTCTACCAAGGGATTCCTACCTAAGGCTGTGTTTCTAGAATTAACCAGTAGGTATCTGTTAGTTCGGGTAGACTAGAGAAACAAATCCAGGGAGACTCATATGTGTATAGGAAAGAGCTATATATACAAGAGCAATTGAATATTGAGAAAACATCCCAGCCCAGTCCAGATCACATCCATAAGTCCGATGTTAGCCCATATCTAATACCTATCTATAAATTCCTCTTCAGAGTCATGAAACACATTGCAATGACCCTGAGTGCAGGAAGATCACAGGCCAGTGATTGGGAAATCTTGTGGATCCAGTGATGGTGGAAGCATCTCAGCACTGGCAGGGGTCTCCACGTGGTTCCTCCAGCTCCAGAGCTCTCACTGCCATCTGCATAGCCCCATGTGTCTTGTCAGTAGAGAGTCTCTTGGGGAGTGAGCCTGTGTCCCACCTCCAATGAGCTCTTTATCTCCTTAGCACCTCCAAATGAGGTCATCAAGCTGTGATCTAATTGACAGGCTAGACTCCACCCCTCCGCAAATTGACACAAGATTATGTAACTACCACAGTGCCAGAGGGTAGCAACAACAAAAAAGTGGCTTTATTATTAATAGCTAAAGAAAATAAAATAAGCTACATTGTTGGAAGTAACACCCCCCCCCCAAGTGAGAAATTGCTCTCCTCTTGCCATTCTCATGTTTAAAATATAACCAGATGTATAGAGAATGGTTAAACACGGGTACTCTCTGAGTTCTGCCTGTAGGTCCACCACTTAGTCACTAGGGCAAATAGACTTTTTATGCTTCAGCGTCTTCACCTGTGATCTTCCTGCACTCAGGGTCATTGCAATGTGTTTCATGACTCTGAAGAGGAATTTATAGATAGGTATTGGATATGGGCTAACATCGGACTTTATGGACATGATCTGGACTGAGCTGGGATGTTTTCTCAATATTCAATTGCTCTTGTATATATAGCTCTTTCCTATACACATATGAGTCTCCCTGGATTTGTTTCTCTAGTCTACCCGAATTAACAGATACCCACTGAAATGATACAAATCACAGTTGCTCTCTGTGTCTTTGTTGTCTACTGTGGTCCGTTTATGTAACTCTCGTAGAACCTGGTACAACATAGTCAGTGAATATTTATTCGTCACAGAAAGAGCAGCAGCGCTGGAGAGCATATTTCCTCGTGTGACCCTCTCAAGCAAGAGTCCGTGTTTCCAGCCCCCTGGCCTCTCAAACACGAAGGCAGCTAAAACTGCTTCTCACGCAATTAGATCACCCTGTACCTGCAAATACATGCATGGGATGCATTTTTCTTTAGGATTCCTGTAATTTTTGCATTTTAATTATATACATAAATCACACGGCATGTGACTAGATCGTTATCTTAACTAGCCAATGGCAGGATTCTACTGCACACTGTTTTTTTCTACATGGATTAAGGGCTTTTAAAGCTTTCAGCTCCAAGTACTAGTGATGAGATGACTAAAATTATGAAGTGACACGATGTGAACTAGTGGATGTTAGGTCTGTCTCCAGGGGAAATAGAAAGAATCCCAAACTGCTGGCCCCTTTCCTGTTACACCCACACATGTTGAGGGAGGCTGCAGCTGGGTCTCTACAGGCACAGTTTCGGTTTCTTACCTGGCCTCTCTGCCCTGGCTCCCGATATGGAGTCCCTGGCTCAAAAGCTTGGCAATCTCAGGAAGGCACTGGGTTCTCTTGCCTAAACAAGACCAAGCTACGTAGACATCTTGGCCTGTTTGTGTTACACATATAGTTGGTCTGGGGGAGGAGGGTGTGAGAGGGTGGAAGAAAAACACGCTTCCTTACAGAGTGCTTACTCTTATCTCTAAAGGAGGATTTCTCAACCTCAACACTATTGAGACTGCACCTGATAATTGTCCACGGTGGTGGGCTGTCCTGTGCCCTGTAGGATGTGCAGTCCAGTCCAGTAACGCAATGACCCTGTTGTGAAAACCAAAAACCGTTCCTGGTAAAATTGGCCCTCAATACACATTCAAACAACAGAACGGGCCCAGGGGGAAAGGTACATATTGCATAGTTCCTGTCTGAGGACCAGATATGGCAAGAGCCAGACCAAACATTGTCATCCAAAAAATTAAATTAAAAAGTTAAAAGATGCAGATAGCACCTGTGAAGAAAAACACACACACACTTCCAATGTCTTTACAGCCCACAGAGGAGTGGAAGATGACAAAAAGATGGCAATGGGGGACCAGGGCACTAATCTACCCAAGGGGAGAATTGTGCTTATGTCTCCTGAAGCGAAGGGGAGAGAGAGAAAAGCAGTCTCATTCCAGTGCGCCAAGCTTTGAGGGCAACTGTCTTGCTAGGAGCAGCTTGATCCCGGAGAAGACTGCAGGGCCAGGCTCAGCTGGAGACATGACATCCCCTCCTACAAGACTGCTCTACAGACGACAGCACTGAACATTCCAGGAGAGCAGCTGGTCTGACCCTCCCACGTGGGGGCAAACCAAGAGGGGAGTGCAGCAGACCAGCAATGGGAGCAAAGCTATGAAGTCCCTGAGGAAGCTTAGTTGTAGACTCGGGGACAGTGCTTGGTACCTCATCAGAACTGGTTGGGGGCAATTCAGGCCACATGGAAAGTCTAAAGGTGTATCAGGGTGGGGGTGAGGCGTGAGACCACACCACAACATCCTTGACTTCAAGAAGAACAATGGGGTCTTGTAGAAGGTGCGCCCCTTGGACGTGAGTGCTGAGGACTAAATGGGTATAAGGGATGTTAGGTAAGCAGGACTTGGGAAAGGGATCCCTGAAAGAAAAGGGGATGGACCGATGGAGTGTACCAGGGTCTGCTCGCTGTTTAACAGGACGAGAGACTTGGAACTACTTGGATGGGCTCCCTTGTTATTCTCTTTCTTCCCCTCTTTTGGTGTCTATGTATGTAAGATAGGCTGGGTCAGCAATCCCAAGGAGACAATAATGGGACCAAAGGTTTGGGGTGGGGGTGGGAGGGAATGGGAGAGGAGGAGGTTTGGGGAGGGGAGTGAGGAGCCAATGACAGGGACAGGGGAATAGCAAAGGATATAAAATCAATGGGAAGTAGGGTGTAGCATTCCGGATCATGTGTGACCTATTGAAATGTATGCGAGAGGAAAAACTGAGAGGTGAATGATAGGTAAACGTCATAGTGGGGAAGGAGGAGAGAAAAAATAAGAAAGAACTTGAAAGTAATAATCATATATAGGTATAAATATAGATTTATATATTTAAATATATAAAGATAGGTGTATTAATCAATGTGTGTGTCTATGTGTGTTTGTGTTGTCAATAAAATAAGGAAGCAAGCAGACTTTGGGCCTCTACTTAAATCTTATCTCTGTACAAGTTGTTCTAATAATGTGGCAATGTATGATACTCATCTTCCTGACATGACATTACATGACAAAATGGATGCATAAGCAAATGTGGTGAAAAAACTGATGGAGCTTAGTTATCAAAAGACAGCATCTGGGGTCTTAAAGGCTTGTAATTACATAAGTAGCCATCTAGCAGGAAAGCAGCAAAGCCCATATGGAGAAAGCACACTAACCCGTGTGATCATGAGGTGTCAGTGGGAATAAGCATCAGAAGTTCAAAATCAAGCAATCAAATTGACATGAAGAAGTGTAGACAAAGTGGAGACCTGAAATCCACTTTGGACAGTCCCTCACAGAAGGGCCATACCGGAAAGAAGAGATATCCAGGGTGCAGTATAGCACTGATGAAAGACATAACTACCCTCTAGTCCTTTAATGTTTCCTCCCCTTATTATTATGGACCCAGTTTTACGTCATTAAGCTTGCTAGACCTGCAAATATTCATTTGTATAATGAAGATTGTTTGATGCATGAAATCCAAGACAGATAAAACATCAGAAATAGTAACGGGAGCAACGATTCCCTGGGGTACAGGAAGAGAGGCAGGGCAAGGGAAATCCAATAGCCAAGATGACTGTATAACCCCACTCGAGGGGAACGAATAACAGAACTGTCCGGGAACAATACAGGGGACAGTGTAAGATATAGGGGAGAAATTGGCCCTCGATAATGACCATCGTTCTATAACCATAAGGTTTACTGTATCTTTGGCCTTGGATGATTGTTGCCATGCTCCTCCACTGAAAATTCAATGGTTTGAAAAAGCCCACACATAAGAGTTGCCTCAGAGTTAGATTGTGTACCCATACTGAATCTGAAATTGATAACCAAAAGCATAAAAAGTAAAATTATTCACTGTAACTATCCTACAGGGCCGAGAATCGTGTGGTAGTCCTTGTTGCTTGGTGCTGTCAAGTTGGTTCCAACACAATAGCACACTGCCTGGTCTTGTGTCACCCTCACGGTTGTTGTGTTTGCACCCACTGTTGCAACTGTTGTGCCAACCTATCTCCTTTAGAGTCTTCCTATGTTTCACTGACCTTCCACTCTATCAAGCATGAGGTCCGTTTTCAAGGACAAGTCTCCCATGATACCATGTCCAAAGTACATGAAAAGTCTTGCCATTATCCTCTTAGGAGATTGCTGGCTGTACTTCTTCCAAGATAGATTTATTTGTCCTTCTGGTAGTTCAATATTTCTCACAAACACCATAATGCAAATGCATTAATTATTTGCTCTTCCTTATGCATAATCCGATTTCAGATGTTTATGATGTGGTATGGCATGTGTTTGAGTCAGGCACACAATAGTCCTCAAAGTGACTCTACTTTGGCTCAAATAATGTATTCCCAAAAGCTCAATTCCAATTCACGGCAACTCCATGTGTAAAGTAAATAAACTGTTCTCTTCTTTTGCCTGAAGTTAATACATTTTAACTAAAATTAATTCCATCAGTTAAAACAGTAAGTTTTCACATTTTATCACACTATTTTCATTTTTCCTTCAGTCATGATTTCTGCTAGTCAAGATATGTAATCTTCAGGAAGATATCCAACTTTAAAAATCTGGCATTCCTCATGAAATATGAGGGGATTTCAAAATGTTAGTGAAAAAAATGGAATAAAAAGGTAATGAAATTTTTCCACAAACTTTTCAAAGCCACCTTGTATGTTTATACCAGGGTAAGTCAAAATGTATTGCTTCTAGGGTTCTAATTTATACATGCAAGGTTTAGTCTAAATAAAACATATAGAAAAGTTGTCTCAGTAATATACTTACCTTAGTCTCAGTAGAGTGCCTTCAAAAAATGGTGGGAAGGGGTAGGGAGGGAAAAGAGAGGAGCCGATACCAAGGGCTCTAATAGAAAGTAAATGTTTAGAAAATAATAATGGTACCAAATGTACAAATATGCTTGATACAATTGATGTATGGATTGTTATGAGAGCTGTAAGAGGCCCCAATAGAAGGATCTTTAAAATGTGAAGAAGAAAAAAATGTTTGGTGTCAAAAATGTTTTGTGATAATTGGTTAGTTCAAAGAGATTGAAGCTAAAGAAGATAACTCATGGAATGAATTGTAACCATTGATAAGTCTTGGATTCACCTACATCATCCATTGAGAAAAGTCCAATCAAAACTTTCTCTTCCAAGGGGACCTTCTGGGCCAGCTAAATTCAAGGCATGGAATTCAGCTCAGAAAGTTATGGTAACCAAAGAGGTCCTTCCTCTGGATAGATATTCTTGAGGGACATGACGATGATGTTTTATGAAAATTGAAAGCTGTCTTGATTTTCAACACAGTTGAAAAAAGCCAGGAAGGTTGCCCTGAAGTTTTCCTGTTTTCTTCCTTTTCCCCGCACAGCGAGGCCCGCGCTCCTTTTTCCAGGAGAGCAAGCGCTGCCCTGCAGAATGTCCTGTGAAACCTTTCTCTATCTCTGATCGTGCCTCTTCAAACTTTTTGCCCTCCAAACTCAAAGATCGTGGAAAAGGAACACAATTTGAATCCCAGAGGTTGCAAAAACGGCTAATTCTCCATGGTGTCCATTGAAGAATTCAGAATTATTCGGGGATGGGTTTTTGTTGTCAGGGTCCGCGGAGTCTGCTCCCCTCCTAGCCACTCTGCACAGAAGACAGTGAAACACTGCGCGGGCAGTCCTGTGCCCCTGATCCTTATCATTATGTTTGAGCCCGCGGATGCAGCCGTGATAACATCCTTCTTGAGAGCCTTCCGTCTTTTCCCTGCCCCTATCATGCGCCATGTCCTTTCCCAGGGACTGCTCTTCCCTTGAGAGCATGTCCGAGGGACGTGCATCTAAGCAGCATTCCCGGGTGTACTTCTGACAACACAGATTCAAATGTTGTTTGTTTTTTTTAAAGCAATTAATGGTACTTCCAATATTCTTCAACAACACTATAATTCAAATACACCAATTCTTTTCTGGCCTTCTTTATTCACTGGACAACTTTCATCTGTGACTGAAACTACCGTGGTTTGGGTCAGAGGTACTTTAATTCTATGACATCTTTGTTCTTGAAAGAATCTGGTGTTGCAGATTTGCCCAAAGCAGTAAGTCATTTGATTGCTTGACTGCTAGTTCTATTAGGAAGCCTGGGGGTGTAGTGGGTAAGCATCGGGCTGGAATCCTCAAGGTTAGCAGTTCAAACCTTGGAAGAGAGATGGAGCTTTCTGCTCCTATGGAAAGTTACTGTATGGAAACCCACAGGAGCAGCCCTACCCTGTCTCCGGAGGAGTGGGTGTTGACTCATTGGCAGAGAGTTGGAGGGGTGTTGTTTGAGTTCTATGAGCATTGATGTGAATCAAGTTTTAAAAAATCCTTGATAACTTCAATCTTTTCTTCATTTATCATGATCCTGTCTATTGGTGCAGTGATGAGGATTTGTGTTTTATTTATAATGAGTTGCAATCCATACTGAAGGCTGCCGTCTTGGATTTCCATCACCAAGTGCTTGAAGACTTCCTTGCTTTCAGCAAGGTTGTGTCATCTGCATATCACAGCTTGTTAACGAGCCTTTCGCCTATCCTGATGCCACATTCTCCATATAGCCCCCTTTCTGGAAATGTGTCCTCAGCGTACAGAGTGAACAAGTATGGTAAGAGGATATAACCCTGATACACGCGTCTAATGATTTTAAACCATACTCTGTCTCCTTGTTCTGTTCCAGTGACTGCCTCTTGGTCTTTGTATGGGTGTCCCATGAACTTCCTTTAAGTATTCTGGAATTCCCATTCTTCACAAGCTTATTCCCAGTTTGTTATTATCCACAAAGGCATCGCCTTTGCATAGTTTAGAAAGCACAAGTAAATACCTGTCTGGTATTCTCAGCCAAGAGCCATCTGACAATAGAAAAGGGCTCCCGTGCTCTTCTGCACCCAGCTTCCATCTCTGGCAGCCAGCTCCCTGTCGTTATACTGGTGCTACCATTTTGGAATTGCCTTTAGCAAAAATGTACTTGCATGTGATATTTACAATATTATTCAATAATATCTGCTTTCTTTTGGATCACCTTTCTTTTTAATGAGTATTAATATTCCTCTAGTTAGTTGACCAGGCAGCTGACTATCAAATTTCTTGCTGTAGAAATAAGTGAGTGCTTCCTGAATTGCATTATTTGTTGAAACATATCAATTGATATTCTGTCAATTCGTTGAGCCTTGATTTTCACTACTGCCTTCAGATACTGATTAATGTTACTAAATAACAAAGAATTTTGATAAATGGCATAAAGCACACTTCAAAATGTTTTTCTGCTTTATGAAATTATACAAAGCTCATAAATATGGCACAAATATGGATGTCTCCCAGTCAGTTGCCCAGGTTGCAAATTTCTTTAGAAATTAGCCATAGACTAATGAGTGCTTCCATCACTACATGGTAACATTTCAATTGGTGTTTTGTCCATTTCTGGAGTCTTGGTGGGGGTATGCTAATGTCTTCATGCAGCTTGCATTTTTCCCTATTGGTTCTTCACCTTATGCTCCCTCTTACAATGGTTGCAGTCAACCCGTACCTTTTGGCACAGTGACTGCATTCCTTCCAGGCTTCCTGTATCATTCAGCCCTTTCAGGTTTTCAACTTGAATCTTGACTATTGTCTTCAGTTCTGTCACCTTGAGCTATGCTGAGCATGTTCTTCTCATTTGGTTTTCTGAATCCAGGTCTTTGCACATTTCATTATAATGCTTTGCTTTGTCTTCTTAAACTGGCATTTGAAATATTCTGTTCAGCTCTTCTAAAGAGATGTTAGACTAGAGAGATGGAAACACTGCTTCCAGAAATGGAAACTAGATGGAGGCTAGGTTGAGAAACAGTTGACTCACATTTTGGTATTTTTGTGTAATAAAGGTTTCTCAGATTCTGTAGCAATACTGTTTGACTTACCATCACATTTCACAGTTCTGTTAGTTTTGAGAGTTAGGGAAGCACCCTTCCCCCCCCCCCCCCCCGCCCCCAACAGCTCTATTCTCATTAGCTATAGGAGATCTTGTCATGTTGTTTGCACACGAAGAATTCTTTGTACTACTTTAATGTGCATTAAAAATGAGTACACAAATAGAGGAAGGAACTAGGAGTCAAAAGACATGTATAGAGGTATAAATACAGGCATGTACATATGTAAATATATTAATATATAACCATAGGGATGTAGGCCTGTGTACATATATTTACATGTTAAGTATTAAGGAAGCAGATGGACATTGGGCCTCTCCTCAAGTACTCCCTCAACGCAAGAACACTTTGTTCTATTAACTTGGCATTCTGTGATGCTCACCTTCCCTACATGATTGCTAAAGATAAAACGGGTGCATAAACAAATGTGAATAAAGCTGATAGTGGCTGGCTATTAAAAGATGTAGCACTTGGGATCTTAAAGTCTTGAAGATATAGTGTCTGGGGGGGTCTTAAAGGCATGAAGTTAAACAAGCGGCCATGTAGCAGGGAAGCAATAAAGCCCACATGGAAGAAGCACACCAGTCTTTGTGATCATGAGATATCGACAGGATCAGATATTAGGCATCAGAAGAAGCAAAGCAATCATACTGATGTGAACGAGTGAGGTCAGAGCAGAGACCAAAGCCCATCTGTAGACAATTGGGCATTCCATCACCGAAAGGTCACAAGGAAGGGATGTGTCAGCCAGAGTGCAGTGTAGCACCTACAAAACACACAACATTCCTCTAGTTCTTGAATCCTTCCTCCCTGCCCCCACTCTCATGACCCCAACTCTACCTTACACACCCGGCGAGGCCAGAGCATGTACACTGGTACAGATAAGAGCTCTCAACACATGGAATCCAAGACAGACTGACCCCTCAGAAACAGTCATGGGAGTAGAGTGATACCATGAGGGTAGGGGGAGGTGGGTAGGGGCCGAGAGAGCAAAAGGAAACCAATGGCAAAGAAAATGATGATGGCCACACATGTACAAATGTGCTTGATACAATTGATATATGAATTATGTTTATAAATCATTTTATTTTGGAAAATGAGTATACATTTAAAAGTTTGTTGCTAATGGTTTTATGATGTGTTATTTCTATTGAAATTATATCATCACAAAAATACACTTAGTCAAAATGTAGGTTATGTAATTACGGGTTTATGAATTCTAAGTGCTTTCCATTTTATGCTCTATTTAAATGTGAGTTGTGGGAATAAAGTAAATGATATATTACTCTTTCTAACCCAAGAAAAATTTACCTTTAAATTAATTGTCAAATAAAACTTAGAATCCAGAAGTTATCTCTGAGACTAAGATTTCATCTCCATGTCTTAACATCATGAAATGCTGACAGACAGCAGTTATTCTATTCCATAGGTTCACTCACATAGTACTAGGTGGCTTAGCATCCATCTCCTCTTCAGGAAAAGTAATTACTCAGCACCCACCTGCAAATTGAAAACTTTTGGACTATCGTCCATGATAAAGTATAGGTATCTGCTCTTGCAACCTCCTGGGTCATTCCATCCCAAGAGGCAGACTCGCCCACTTGGGAAAACATTGATCTGTTTACTTTAATATGGAGATTTAAGTTTGCATACAAGTTTTTAAGCTAAATGGTTTGAATTCCTCTTGCCTTTTTAGCACTTTTATTCATTTTTCATGCCCACCCATATGAAAAATAATTCCATACAAAATGGGATCCTGTGTAAAATGTTTATTTCTACTTTTCATGTTACTTGCTGTGCATCTGAATAATTCATTTGGAAGCTATCTTGGCAAATATTTCTATGTACTACAGAAATAGTTTCATAAGTTCATTCCATTGTTTTTCTTGTGGCAGAAGGTTTGTTTTGGTTAGTTTTTTATGGATGCACTACAGGGACATACCATGGACAAATATTTCATTATAATAGTAATAACAGCCAGCCATTCAACGTGTTTTCTTTTCTCGGTACTAAATGTAACTCTT
The DNA here is from genome assembly GCF_000313985.2 of Echinops telfairi. Classification (NCBI taxonomy): domain Eukaryota; kingdom Metazoa; phylum Chordata; class Mammalia; order Afrosoricida; family Tenrecidae; genus Echinops; species Echinops telfairi. Next base: position 29,299,945 of record NW_022111369.1, read on the forward strand.
TGCATGTTTATTTTCATATTGGATTTATCCTTCACAGAGGCACAGATTTGATAAAGCTTTATGCTTATGACTGCCCTATTGATATTTTTATTGTTGCTTATCTTGGTCTCCTCTTAAACCTAGTCAGTGTTTGGGAATATCATATAGTTGAAAAGTGTTTTCTGACTAAGTATTTTTCATGCATTCAAACCTTTGCTAGACTTTTGGTACAAAGATTATTAGATAATAGCGATAAGAAGAAAAGCATGGGAGAGATAGGAAGAAGGAGAGGTGGAGGGACTAATTTCTGCTTCCATAGTTCTGCTTGAGGCCATACGACAAAGAACCATGAGACAGCTGAGATTAAGTTCACATGTAATCAAGTGTAGATTGCATAGTGTTATGCTATAACAATTTAGAGTTGGGAGAGTAATGAGTTCTCACCTCAACCTCCAAACAAGTCAGAATTTTTGGTCATGGGCTGTTGGTGAATGGCCCGCGGTAAACAGATGACCTTGCAGGTGAAAGGAGAAGCGTAAGAACAGCTCTCTGTGAGGAGAAAGTGCATCTAATGGAACAAAAGCCATCGGTCCAAGGCTTGTATTCTCCTGGACTTCTGGCATCCTGTTTTCTCACACATTTCCGAGAAAGGATACTCATTGCATTCACCTTCTTCGGGATCAAAAGTCAGGGAGCATGGAAGTTTAGCTAGGATAGGAGGACACGTATCCTGAGACAAAATCTGAGAAGACAGCATTGCCAGGTATTCGTTCGTCAATGGCATTGCTTGTAGAATTATAAGGGAACTCACAGATTTGTGGTTTTCCTGTTTATGTCCTTAACCAAAAAGTTATTACATCATATTTTACTCTACAAGAAAGGATTATAATAGAAATTATCAGCAAACTCATATGTGTTTTGCTTGTTAGGAGAAAATGTTTCTGAACACCTTTCTAGTATTGGAATCTTTTATTGCAGTGGTTTTTCATCTTTTTTTTTTTTTTGCCAACTGCTTCTTTCCCTCACTGCAAGTTGAGAATCTGATATAATCCCACTCTCTTTCATTACGGTTAGGGATTATTCAGAGAAGTGGGCCCACGAAAGAGTTACATCAATATCCCCCAAAGAGGTGTGGGCCAGGTGTGGTTTGGAAAGTTGGTATCGCTCATTTCCGATGCCGTCACTAACCCAGCAAACCAGTAGATTTGGGAAGATGGTAACCCCGTGTTCCAGAACAGAGCTGTTCCAGAGGGCTTTCAATGGCTGTGACCTTGGCGGAGCAAATCGCCTCGCTTTTCTTCCAGGGAAAATTTAAATTGTCATCTTTCATGTACTAGCCAAGCACTTCAGCTCTATCCACTACCCAGGGAATCCGTGTCTACCTCAATATTTTCTGCTATGTTGGTAATATACTAGATTAGTGAGAAGAAAGAATAAATGATCAATACCTTAATGGGAACGCCTTTGTCATTTTTCACACACACATTATTTTGTCCGACTTGCTTTTCTAGATCTCAAATTGCAAGAGAGAGGGAAAGGTTCAAACTCCCAGGTTCCCATATCCGGAGGTATCTAATGGCACTCCGCAGATCAGCCGGCTGCTCACTCGTAGAAGCTCCTGCCTGGATGACTTGAATTCGGGAAAGGAAGCCAGCGGTGTGAACTTTACATCCAGGTTGGCATGTTTCCTTTGTCTATATGATATGTGTTCTGTTATCTGCTCTGATGGGTATGCACATATATATTGCATATATGTGTGTATACACATACATACATGTGTCGATAGGCTTGCCACACTAAACCTATTTAACAACCTATCTAATTTTGAGAAATTTCTAGAGGTGTTGCTGCTTTCTAGAATGAAACAAGTGATTTCATCACTACTATCCAGGGCTCAAGGATAGTACTTGGGTAGCTAGCTGCAAGGTCACTAGTTGACACCCACCAACTCCTCCACAGGATGAAGATGTGGCTGTCTGTTCCGATAAAGCTTTGCACTCTTGGAAACACCGGGGAACAGCTAGACGCAGTCCTGAAGGGTCATTATGAATTAAAATGGTGACACACAGTGGGTTTGGTTTGGGGGTGACTGTGTGCCCGGCACTGTGAAGTGGGCTGATGACAGAAGCGTCATTGTAAGTAAGCTGCAGGTGCTCCTCACAGAAGCTTACACAGGGTGCTGGGTGCGGACTGAGCCAAGTCATGAAGCCAGGGAGGGATGTGAGGATCAGAGAAGGTTTTAGAAAGGAGGAGGCTTTTGAACTAAGGCTTTGAGGACCAGCAGAAGTTTACTGAGAAAGGACATCGAGCTCAGGGCGCTCCTGGGATCAAAACAACATGTGAATACAGCTGAGGCAGTGCAGTCAGGGTAACTGAGAAGAACTCCAAGTGACTGATTCAGAATGCCAGCAGTGTAGAATGAACAGGCAGTGGGGCAAGGTGGGTTAAGAAACTAAGCTCAATATGAGTAGATCAGAGTAGTCTCATGTCAAGGAGTCTGGGTTTTCTTGTAAAAAGGATGGGAAGTGTTTGCAGGACTGTAAGCAAGAAAATGATATAAACAGACTTGTGTTCTCTAAACGATCGGGTGGCACTGTTGCGGAAATAAAGGCTGAAGGGGGAGAATTGCAGGGACTGGGAGTCCCGTGAGGAAAGGAGCTGGGATGACCCCGTGCGAGGGAGAGCCTCCATGACAGCACTGTCCACTCTGGAGAATGGGCTGGGTGGCGTGTGAGCCAGGCTGGGTTCCTATAGCTAGAGGAGAAATTGGTCCAGGAAGGTTTGCGTTCCGTTTACTTGTTTCCTGATAGGTATTGCCATATTTCAGTGTTTGAGATGTAAGCAGGTTGTGTGATTAACACACAGAACCAGTAGAGAGGAAGAAACTGGTGTTCCAAACCAGAAATCATAGAGCAAGGACCGCCAGGAGGGAATCGGAGCAGGTCGCAGGCCAGTGTTTTAGGCAGCACACGCTGCAGGACACGCTTCCTGTTCTAGCCAGCGTTGCTCCCTGGAGGCATCCACCCACCTTGGTCAGTGCAGAAAAGGGAATGAACGAATGAAGGGCACATCACTCACGGGTAGGAGAAACCGTCGTCAGGTCATGAAGATGCTAAGAGCTAATAAAGATGCTGTCTTACTAAATTACTTGGTAAAGAATTATGCCAGAAGTCCTTACAGGAAATAATGAAAAAGAAAATTCAAATGTTTGTTACTTATATAACTTTCCTCCTTCGTGTCAGATAGAGTGCCGAATCTCATTACTTTCTGAGATCTAGATGATAGATTTTCCATTGTTTTCAGTAGATGACCATAACCTTTCACACTTCAGACAGTAGCAGTGAAAACTAAAATCTCATAAAAATAAAACATGTAAGATTCAAGATTCAAATGTTTGTTACTTATATAATTTTTTTATCATTTTATTAGGGGCTCATACAATGCTTATCACAAACCATACATACATCAATTGTGTCAAGCACATTTGTACATATGTTACCATCTTCATTCTCAAAATACCTGCTTTCTACTTGAACACTTGGTATCATCTCCTCATTTTTCCCCTCCCGCCCTACACCCCTTCCCCCCTATACCCTTGATAATATATAAACTATTATTATTTTGCCATACCTTACACCATCTGACATCTCCCCTCACCCACTTCTCCGCTGTGTGTCCCCCAGGGAGGAGGTTATATGTAGACCTTGTATTCTGTTCCCCATTTCTCCCTCACCTTCCCTCCACCCTCCATCCAATCAAAACATGGAAAAGAAAAAGTTTCCTTTTTCTAAAGGTAGCAGAAATAGTGCCTCCTATTTGGAGAGTGGATTTGTGTTTCTGTGATACAATCAAGAAGTGAGATTGTAAAGGGGAGGTACAGCTCACCTTCACTGTCACCACCACTTGTTCCTCCAGTCAAAGAAATGTGTATAATTATTTATGAATTTGTATTATACTTGCTTTTTTTAAATACAGATTTGACAAATTGTTGATTCCATCATACTTGGCAATCTAAATGGTGCAGGTAGAACAACATCTTCCATGATTAAGCCTCACTAATCCTTATCAAAGGGGAATTCACTGAATTCCCTGTCCCAATCCATAAACTTTAACCCTTCACACTGGACCAGTAGGTAACATCATGATAAATGGAGAAATGCTTGCCAAGGATTTGTCTTGCTTGGATCCACAATCAGTGCTCCGGGAAGTGGCAGTGAACAGCTCAAAGGACTCATTGCATTGGGTGTATTTGCTGCACAAGACCTTTTAAAGTGTTGAAAAGCAAGGATGTTTCTTTGAGGACTAAGATGTGTCCAACCCAAGCCACGGTATTTTCATTTGTCCCATAAGCATGTGAAAGTTGGACATTGAGTAAGGAAGAACTGAAGAACAGTGCATTTGAATCCAGGTACTGATGAAGAATATCAGAAGCACCAGGCAGTGATGAATGAACAAATAAATCTATCTTGTATGTACAGGCAAAGGCTCCTTGGGAGCAAGGGTGGCAAGGCTTCATCTCCCTTTTAGAAATGTGGTCTGGAAATGGGCCTCATGCTTGGCAAAGTAGAAGGGTAGTGAAAAAAAGGACAATCGTTGACAAGATGGATGGACATAGTCGCTACAACAACGGACTCAAACGTAAGACTCATTGTTAGGCTGGTTCCGAACCAGGCCTGGTTCCAGTCTGCTGTACATAGGGCCGTGGTGTCAGAACCCTCTTGCTGGTCCCTAACATCAAAAAGAGATTTCAAAACCTTTTTCCTTATTATGCACTGCCCAGCAGATTGTGATACACATTCATCAAAATACTTGAGATAATTAAAATAAATTGAACAAACATTTTTAAAGATTAAATTAAATTAACTTTATTAAATTAATAGGATCAAACTACATTATATAGCTTTGAAACAATGATATTCTGCCAGTTTCCATTTCAAAAGTGAACTTGAGAATTGGTTTTTCCGTCTGTATCGACTTGCCAGAACACGTTCCTGGCTAGGTTGTAAATGTAGAATGCAAGGAAGTGTGGGTGTTTTCTTAGGGACATTGCCACTTTTCTCCTTAATAGTTTTCTTAGTTGCTTTAGTCTGAAACACAAAGGTTGGCAATGTGTCTAAGCACATTTTTATACTCCCTCTTCTCTGATATGCTGTTTGTCTTGGCTTACCAACCCCTCCTTTGTTGCCCAAAGAAGAGGCATTTAGATGGGTTTTTCCTAGTATTGAATTTTTTTTTTTTAACTTATTCAGTGACAAGCAAACAAAAAACAATGTAGCAAAACCTATTCTTGTTTCACCTGTGATCTCCCAAGTCTGGCTTAGTCTGCAAATGGAAAATAAACTCATTCTGTTTGCAGATGGGAAATCAATGCAGCACATTTATACTTAGCGATTTGGTTGTCAGTAGAGTTACCATATTTGTTAACAAAGTCAAAACCATAAAGAGAACCTTAGGGATAGAGATTTCTAGAAGCATGAAGTAAGTGACTCTTCACAAAGGCGCAAAGATCAATCTCTATGGCTTTTGATAAGTGAATTTTTACTCTTTAACAGTCTGTTTTTTGGTCACTTTGAATTTTTAGAATTTAGACCTCTAGCAGTGTTTGGGTTTTTCCCTCCAGTTGGACTCACTTTGATTGTTCCCCCTTCTTCCTCTCAGCTATAGTACAGAATCTCACTACTGCTTGAGATATAATTTATATATCAATCATTAACAATAGGTGGCCATTACCTTTCCCACTTCAGATGGTAGCAATAAAAAATAAGCTGAGAGAAGTAAAATATTTTAATACTTGATATTTTTGAAATTCCAAAGATTGGGATATTATTTATTGCTTGTTGGCTGATTTCTATCAAGAAATTTTATTTCATTTCTACCCTAGAGTGAAAAATAGAAATATGCACACACACAAATTATTTTCCTATTTCTAATGTTGCCTTAATTGGCATTTAAGGAGTAAGTTTATTCTATCTTCGTTGTAAGAATTTTGGTTAATTTCTCTGAAAAGTAGTAATAATATCTTACTTCCTAAGTAAGATCACCTTACTAAGACGGTTGTTTTTAGAAAAAATCTTTGTTATCGCTTCCACCATAATGGTAAATATATTCATTGCTTTGTGTTAGATAGCGTTGAATCTTTTGTATCTTCACCTTTCTTTAGCAAGAAAAATAGATGCTTGCAGCTCCCATTTTCACATTTGCTTTGGCTATTTGCCTTTTAGAATATTTATTAACTTTGCTGAATTAGCTAAATTAGAAAAACATTTTGAAGTGCATTTTATGAAACTTGCAAATTTCTTTGCTGTTGGACCCAGCCAGCGTGCTGCCATCGAAGCGATTCTGACTCCTAGTGACCAGCCCTGTCGCACAGCAGCATTGCCCCCACTGAGGGTTTCCGAGCGATAACTCTTCACAAGAAAAGAAAGCTCAGCTTTCTCTCATGGAACATCTGGTGGGTTCCAACTTCTGACCTTGTGATTAATAACCCAATGCTTCACCTACTTCACCACCAGAGCGCCTTTCTTTGTTGTTGTGTACGATTAATCATTAACTGAAGGCATTAGGATAAAACAGAACTCAAAGGATTGACAATGCACATTGAAAGGTTTCCCAAAAAAAACGTATTTCCCTGACCAACTGACTGGAAGAACGTGTTTATGTCCATTCCCAAAAAAGGTGACCCAATTGAATGTTCCAATATCATTACAATCACATGCAAGTGGAGTTTTCCTGGAGATAACTTAAAAGCAGTTGTTACAACAGTACAACAACAGAAATTCAAGCTGTAATCAGAAGAGGGTGTGGAATGAGGGCACGAACGCTGTCATGTCTCTAAGCACGTCTGTCGTTGGCATTAGTGAGTCCTTCTATCACCGAAGGACCCCCGGGTGATCTGAGCAACGAACCTGCTTGACTGTGAGCTGGGCTGCCGGCTGTTTGAGTTCCCAGAACACCTCCAAGAAAGCCCGGCGAGCTTGTTTTGAAAAGCTCAGTCGTTGAAAACCACGGCCGCAGAGGTGCCGCGCGACCTGTACGAGATTACTTTGAATAAGAGGCAGCCTAAGACAACTGGTTTTTGTTTGTCTGTTTGATTTTAAATCATCTAAAACCCACAGCAGCCATTCCAAAAATACCTGAAAAACCCTCCTTTGTTAAAAGATGTCCATGGTACTAAATTCACAGGAGACTGGAAAACTCAGTGTATACTCGGACATGCCTACGATAGAGGAGTCTTTCTCCACGTATAATGCGCACTGTTTTGTAAGCGGGATGCACTGGATGGCATCAATGGGTCTGTGCTTGACTCCCAGACAAAAGGTCAGTGTTTTGACCCTTACCAGAGGTGACTCAGAAGACAAGCCTGGAGATCGGTCTCTGATATGTCATAGTACGGGAACTGCTGGGGAGTCCGTCTCCTCTTCCCACGTGTGGTGGCTGTGCGTCAAAATAGACTCTGGCAGCGGCAACTAGCAAAACTATTTGTTCCAGCAAAGCTTGAACCTCTCAGTTCCTATGAGAAAGGTGTGGAGCCTCTTGCTGACTTTCACACACTAAAACAAAACCAAACAAAACCCACACTCATTGCCAAAGAGGCAATTCTGGCCCATATGGTGACCCTGTAGGACAAGGTAGAACTTGCTGAGACTAACTTTCTATGGGAGTAGAAAGCCTCATCTTTTTTTTCCCATACAGTGACTGGTAGTTTTGAACTGCTGACTTCGAGGCTGGCAGCCTAACATGTAACTCACAATGCCACAAGGGAAGATCACCATTGTCAGAATAAACTGCCCAAAGCCAATGCCGACGAGGTCAGACTTGCCGCCCCCCTCCCCCTTCTTACCAGTTCGGACACCAGTTGTAGACAGTTCAAAACCACCAGCAGTTCCCAGGGAAAAAGTCTGGACTTTTACTCCATAAAGGTAACGTCTCAGAAACCCACAGCTGGGTCACTATGACTCAGCATTGACTGAATGGCAGTGAGTTGTTTGTTACATAGATAGATAGATGATAGATAGATAGATAGATAGATAGATAGATAGATAGCTATAGATAGATATGCTCTTTAGAAGCTCATTCCTATATTTACAAGTCACTCTTAGAGACCAAAGGAAAACCTACAGTTTTATTTTACAAAGCCAGGGTGGAAGCACCAGAGACCACACACTGTATGATTCAGTTTATATGAAAGGCCCGAAAGGCAAATGGATAGACAGAAAATATGAGATAATTCCATTGTCTTTTCATTCCGTTTTCCATAAACTTTTAGAAGCCCCTCATCGATTGTCTGGGACTAGCCTTGCAAACAGGACTCCACTGAAAATGATATTGAGAGAGCTCACTGGCAGTTTGAAGATGCTATGAAACAGATCTGTGGGGTTGGTTGCACCTCTGTAAAATTCTAAACAGCATTGAATTGTATATTCAAAATGGGTGGGTTTCCTGGTAGGTCAATTATACCCTAATGATATTGTTTTTAAAAAATACAGATACAAATTTTAAATGTCAGGATGAGGAGGAATGGATCTACTTGATAAGCAAGTCACTTAACTGCAAACTGCCTGAAAGACAGCCATGGTTTTCAGCTACAGAGAAATTTGCGCTGGTAACATTTTAAGAGAAAGTGTTGTTCCATACTTTTCTTTAAATATAGCAGAGCTTGGTGGCAAAAAAAGTGCAGGTCTCAGCTTCTCATGACGGTGCTCCCTAAGGAGAGGAAGAGGAAGAAAGCGCTTTGCTTTCTCGTCCCTGCAAGGATTGCAAGGTTTCTCACACTCTTCCCGTGCTTAATTGCCAACCACAAAGTCGGCGGTGTGAACCGATGAGCCGTTCATCCGGCCATCCATTCTGCAGGGGAAAGACGTGGCGGCAGCTTTCTTAAATAGTAGAGCCTTGGAACCCCTACAGGGTTTCCCTATGAGTCAGAATGGATTCTCTCCCAGTACAGGGCTTACTATGCTGTTCTCCAAAGATATTGATCGATCAGTGTTTAAGGACAGATAGGCACAGGAGAGAACATCTCCACATCTTTGGAGCTACACATAAAAAAAAATTTTTTTAAAGTGAAAGCTCGTTGTCTGACCAGAAGAGTCAACTGGTCTCCTGTGGTGACGTTGAACTCTGTGACTCAGGGCCAGTTACATTGGGCCTGAGTATCAGTACAAGTTGCTGGTCCCTTTCTCAGGTAAAGTCCCATCTTATTAAAAACAAAAAAGCACTGTTATGGAGTCAATTCTGATTCATAGCGACCCTATAGGACAGGGGAGACCTGTCCCTGTGGGTTTCCTATAGTGTAACTCTTCATGAGAGTAGAGAGTCTCATTTTTCTCCCTCTGAGCGGCTGGTGGTTTCAGACTGCTGACCTTGTAGTTAGCAGCCCAGTGCCTAATCCACTGTCCCGTTGACAACTCATGAAAGTTATGTAGTTGGCCCTTCCATAAAGAGAGTAAGTGATTAAGAGCAATTAGAGTACTATCATTTTTCATAGTGGAATGAACAAATAGCTATCATGACTCTAGTTATTGGACTAAAATATTATGTTGCAGGATATGGACTGAAACTAAATGATTTTGTGTGGGCTATAGATATGCTCTTAGTTTGATGATGAAAAGCTACAATCCCTCACTTTTCCATGAGATTAAAAACAAATACATACCGGGGAAAGCATGTGCTGCCTGAAAGAGTTGTTCTACTCTAAAAGTGCTTTTTGAACTATCTTTCCATCCAACTCTTTTTCAATTGGGACTCATTCTCAGAAACATTTAAAGGATTAAAGTTTCCTTTGACTCTCTTGCTTCACAATTCTAAGTCTCTGATCTCTCCCTCAGAACTAACTCTTATGATCTATTTGCTTTCAAACTATGCAGCCTTTCCAATGTACTCAGCTGTAATTACACAGCAACATGTTTGGCATAGTCTAAACTTTCTTAAATGGTCTTTTTCACCATAGCAGATACACTTAGTAGGAGCCCTGCTGGCACTGTGGGTTAGGTGTCTGGCTATTTACTACAGGGTCAGCAGTTCAAACCCACTAGCAAACCCATGGGAGAAGGATGAGGTTGTCTGCTCCCATAAAGATTTGCAGTCTTAGACTCCCTTTAGAGGGCCCTTTTAAGTTGGAATCCACTCAGTGACAGTGAGTTTGGTTTGGAGTTTAAAGGGACTGTGGTTGTTTGCCTATTCTTGAAAAGTTCACCTATTGCCTGTATTACAGAGTCCCTAGGTGTTGTAAGCAGTTAAATGCTCTACAGTGAGCCAGTGATTCAAATCCACCCAGAAATGCCTTCAAAAAAAGGCTTGGTAACCTATTACTAAATGCTCACCGCCTGGGAAACACTTGAAGTAGTTCTACTCGGAAGGGCATGGAGTCAAGTGAACAGCAATCCTGTATTCCCTCCTCCAACTGAGATGTTAGGAGCCCTGGTCCTATTGTAGGTTATGTGCTGGGCTGCTAACCAAGGGGTCAGCAGTTCAAAAACACCAGTTGTTCCACTCCACTAAGCTGCCAGATTCATTGTCTTCACAAGCTGATCCCATCCCTCTGCCTTCAGCTACTAATCTGTAGCTTCTAAATCTGTATCCCGTTAGAGTTCTTCAGAGAGCCGTGCTCACTTGTCCACTCCACTTAGCAGACTTGTCCCCAGGCCTTCAGATAGCTCAGCTTCTTCTGTCCCCCCACTTCTGTATAGCCAGCCACTTCCACAATGCCCTACGATAATCTCAAGTTTTTATTTGGTCTTACTGCTTCCCTACCCCTTACCACCTGCAGACATAATCTTGTCATTTTCCTGCTCTGAACTGCTCATTGGCCTAACTGTGCCTGGCCTGCAGGGAACTTGATGCCCTTTCTTCTACCCACCTTTAGCTCCAGGCCCTACCTCAGATCCTATAGCTGCCCTTTCTCTCATGCCCACAGTTACCATAGACCGCATTTTCCCCCCAGGAAGATCTTGATTTCAGATACTGTTGTCAAGGGCAGATCATATGTCAAATTTTTATCTCGAAACTTCCTTTAAAATGTATCACGAGCTCCCGTGTAGCACTTTGGGGTTTGCATCAGTTCTATAAGTAGTTCTGTAAAAAGATCTTCAGATCTGAAAGATGACCTTGAAGGAAGAAACAATGATTCTGAGACAGCTATTCATTTCACAAATATTTGTTGAGGAATGAGTTATACAACATTACATATTTCGTTGACAGGCGGAGATTAAAAAAACAAAACAGGTCTCCTGATCATTTCACGGTGATTTCCTGCCTGCCTTCCACCTGGTGTTACAGCACCCTTTCCTGTGCGTCTCTTTCTCTCTCACAGGAGTCTCCTGTGAGCTCCTGCAGGAGACGGTCTTCCTTTCTCTGCATCCACATCAGTACCTACAAGGTGGGTGCTTAGATGCTGCCGCCATCGTTCCCTGGTTGTTACTCTCGTAGCATTCTGTGTCCCCAGGTTGGATTTAAATCGTACGCTCAGACCTCTCTTCATCTCCGTGATGCGCACGTCTCACAGGCTGAGGTCTGACCATAAAAAACAACCAGGTGTCAGTATTTGCCCTGGCCTCAAACCAAACTCACTGCCGTCGCCGCGTCAGTTCCAACTCATAGCAGCCCTGTAGGCTGTCACTTTTTATGGGAGTAGAAAGCCTCATCTGTCTCCCAGGGAGCAGCTGCTGGCTTTGAGCTGCTGACCTTGAAGGTAGTAATCTGACCAATGTTAGCCTACCTCTCATCCTGTCCACTTTTACAGATGTCGTAGAAGTGAGGACTGCTATTATAAACCCCCCGCCCTCCCCCTGCCCGTGTTCTGTCTCATCTTCCCAGTGGCACTCTGATTCGGAGGCCGAATTCCTATTAGTAAGCTCTAGATAAATAAATTGCTTATTTATATAAGAGAAACTCTGTGTTGCTTATTTATAGAGGAGATACCCATTGTTTTGTGAAGCTCTTAACCTCTGGGTGCAACTCTCTGCCCTTGTGGCCAAAAACATTTCCCTTGTGACATTTGCCAAACAAGGAACATTTCATGTTTTAGGAACAATAATAACATTTCATAAGATTCAAGCTTTCAGCACTATTAACTTTACCCAATGCCCTTCAAAGTATCTAATCTATTAACTCCTGCAATTAAATATGACTTTCTTCATTTCTGAAGTCCAGCCAGCAACAAAAAGTAGTCATAACTATCCTGTGTTTGTACTTCATAAAAGGCACTCCAATTACTTCCTGAACATGTGTTTGTTCCCATAGTATTTCACGCTCAGCTCTGTGGGCCAAGTTTCAGAATTGAAAACCAGCTAATGAAGCAGAGATTAAATTTGGATATTTAGCTACAAGGTTTATCACCACATTGTGTATTAATGTGATTTGAAAATTTACCAACATTTATAGCTGTGCTACTAACTGTGCAGAATTCACTGCAATCGCTCTCATCAGAGCAGAGGAGAGACTGCCTGCCTTGTAAGATGGACAGTGGGGAGCCTGGCCACACAGCTCCCCAAGGGAGTTACGATTTTTTTAGTCGTTCCCACTTTCTGACCTTCATAGCAAATATTTGTATAAGAAGAGATATGAAAAGGACTTCAAGGTCCCAGACTTGACGGGGTAAAGAAAAGGGAAAAAAATCTAAGCCTATCTCTGTAGATATTTCCTTATCATTTCATAAGCATCCACACCCATGATAATGAATCCCAAGGTCTTCTTAGACAAATTGTTTCCTATAAGCTGAATATCTGCTAAAATATTTTCCAGTATTTAAGTTCAGTCTCTTTTTCTTCTAATAGCTTGAAATAAACGCTCTTCATGCTTTGATTATCAAAGAGCAAATACTTTTCTACTCAGCCACAAAAATCTTCCCCTCAATCTATTTGCCATAGCGACTTATATTTTGATATTTTGCTGGGATTAGTACTTCAGGTAATTAAAAAACATTTTTCTGTTTATTCACAGTATAAATAGTAGACGAAAGCAGGTGGATAACACAAAGCAATGCACTGTCATATGTTCAGATCATTTCCCCTGGAAGGTAGATCACTAGCGTCTATCTGGACTTCCATGGGCTTAGCTAGATTTATTTTAGTAAATCTTAATGACCACAGCCTGTGTGCTGTACACTACACTCACTAGGATCAGTAGGGGTTGGACTGCACTCATTCCTCTGGACCAAGGAGAGTCAGGGAGAACTAAGACATGGTCTCTGCTCTCTAGGGTCCCACAGCCTACTGAGTGAGACAAATTTATACGTGAGTCACAATAATGCATAAGAAATAAGTGGAGGTTTAAAAGTGCTGCAAAAGAGGTGCTATGAAAGCAGAGAAAACATCATTGGGTACCCCAAGGTACTCTGTTAGGGCTAAGAGGCTGGTATATTTTCTCCCTGATTACTCTGTAATAAGCACGGCTATTTATAGCACATGCAAATATATTTGTATAAAATGTCATCTGCCAAACCTATGGAAGAGGTCTTTAAAAAGCTCCTGGAGGGGGAGTGGGGGAAAAAGGAAAATGAGCTGATTCCGGGAACCCAAGAGGCAAGCGAATTTTGGGAATGATGAGGGCAACAAATGTACAGATGTGCTTTACACAATTGATCTATGTATTGTGATGAATTTTATGAGCCCCAATAAATTGATTTTAAAAATAAATAAATAAAGAGTGCATGGTTTAATATCAGGGGAAAAAAAAAAAAAGCTCCTGGAAAAATTCCATTATGTTTTCATTCCATTTTGCATGAACTTTTTGAAGCCCCACCACATTCCTGTTATGAATGCCTCTTTCTCCTGCTTGTCTGGCCATGTGCCCGCCTGTAAATTACTATTTACGACTGTTGTTAATCAGGATTGTGTGCATACTAGTGTTTATCTTTGTTTTCTGGAGCTTTTGTGCACCTCTACGTGCCTTCCTTTACATTAGTGGTGTTGAACTGATCATCCTCTTATTCTGTTCTCAGGGTCAGTGTGAATATCATCTTCTCACTGGGAGATTTGTAGAAATCCTGTCACCTGGAAATAATTTCTCCCTCTTCTTTTTCCTTAGCACATTTCTTATATTTCATCGCTGATCACGGCTCTTCTTGGAATATATGATCAGTGGTCTCTGTGCTGTTTTCTCTGCTTTCATGTTGGTTCCCTGTTTGAATAGATTCTTTTTTTTTTTAGATGCTTGCTGAATGCCCACTCTGTGTGTGCTCTTCCACATGCTAGACTCCAACAGTGCACAAGACAGACAAACTCCCTCTCTTCAAGGGACTTACTTTCTGATCATGGAAAAATTAGGCAACACATGAGTAAATCTTTAAATATAAATAGATAAAATCCCGATATTAATTAAAGACGTGAAGAAGAGTAAAGCAGGGACATGCAAAAATACGGACACTAGCATGCCGATACACTTTTGTGGTCATTGTATTATATATTTTGTCTTCCTGAAAAAAGCAAGGACCCTATTAGTTGATGGTTCACTTTGGTGTCTCTGGGTAGTACAAATTGTTGAGGGCTGGGCCAACTGAAAGGTTCATGGTTCAAACCCACTCACAGGCACCTTGGAAGACAGGGCTGGTGACTAGCTGCCGAAAGGTTACTACTTTAGAAGCCCAGTAGACTGGTGCTACTCTGCTCGTGTGGTGTCGCGATGCGTCGTAATCAGCTCAACAGCAGCCAACAGCGATGCTTTCACTCATTTAGGAAACTAAAATCCCTGGATTGGAGATCAGAAAGAGAAGCACAGGAAAAACAAAGAAAACTGAGTTTTGCCTTGATGGGTAGGTTGAAAGGAGCCCTGGTGGCGCCATGGGTAGGTAGGTGTTGGGTCACTGACCACAATGTGGGAGGTTCAAAGCGCCAGCTGCTTCATGGAAGAAAGAGGAGGCCGTCTGCTCCTGCCCAGATTTATAGTCACATGATTTTCTTCACTCTTCTTTCCTCCAGACAGGGAGAGAGCAATATATGTACCTCAACTGCTCACGAGGTCATAAGACCCTAGTCACTACTCGCTAGAGTAGAATATAGAACAGCATCTTGGTGAACTCTGTTATTCCACTTGACTTTGGTGTCCCCTGAGACTATGGTCTTGATCCTGCAGGCCCCAGCAACTGATTCCTGAAAGGTGTCTGTTTCTATCTAAGGAACTTTCGTAGCTTTTCTCCCTGGGTGCTCCACCACATTTGTGGATATATTTGCAGCAGAGGTAAAGACACAGATACAGATCTCCCTCAGAACTGTGGGAGTGGGAGGGGGGGGGTGGGCGGGGCGGGGAAGGCTGCCACTCTCCCTTCTACCCTTGGTCAGCCTCTCTCTGTTCGTGGATTACCATAGGGCAAGGCTGTGTATATAACATTACTTGTCTCTGTTGCCTTTAGCTTTACAAACTTCTCAGTGTCTCCCCTGCCTCTGTCATTTTTTGCCAACCTCCCAGCCAGCAATTGAAATTTCTTTTCGAGCACCTCTTCTCACTAACATGCAATGAGAAAAATGTCACATTGTGAATTTTAATAGTGCGCATTATACATGGATTTCACAAGAAGATACATAGACACAGTTAGTTAAGACAACAAGTGTCATGCTCTGAGAAGCTGAATTAGAAGTGAATTTTTGAAAGATATGGTCCATTAAAACTCACAAGGAAGGCTGGAACTTGGAGACACTACGACTGTGAAATTTTTTGTAATGTGATGTGATCTATTCTTGGTAATACAGCTCATCGCCACTTCCTCTTGATTTCCTTTTAAAATATATTTTCATTCGTTCATTGGATCGGTTCAAAGCAAAGCATGCCTTTTTGGGTTCAGTTAATTTACCAACCAGCATCTATACACCAAGAGGTTTTATGCTAGTGTTCAATATTTCATGTCTTAGAAATGTGGGGAGCTCATTTTATGTCTTGTGGACATAGAATCGGCCAATGGGTTAGGGTTACCATATCATCCTGAGCAGTTTTGACATCTCTCTAAGGAGCCCCTGCTGAAGCCTGCTTCTCCTCCACTAGGAAATATCATTGAAAAGGGTGAAAGGTCACTGGGACAATTTAAGGCAGCTGATCTCAGGTGTGGCAGCAGCTGTTATGTGAGACATGACTTATTTTATGAGAACAGAAACACTATTATTTGGGATCCCAAGGGAGAGTTGGAGAAAGCAATGCCCAGGGAGTCCCATTCCAGGAAAATGTGCTTGAGCACTTATTTATTGGCAGCAAGCACTAACTGAGATTCCATCTGGCAAAAATATGGAGTTTTCCCTGTCCCAGAAAGTTGGGGAACAATTATGTAAGTCATCCCAGGGAATTTATTTTTAACCACAGTTTGTATAGATATCGAAGTCACTCATTTCTTACAACAAAGTCACTTTAAAAAAAAGAAAACAGAGGCGGCTTCTTCCTAAATTTCTAGGTAACCGAGCTACTTCCTGAGTGATACTTACCTTGCCTTTTGGTTTGAAATTATTCCTCTGTCTTTCGGGTGGATATTTTGAATCTCACTTTCTACGTTGGAAATATTGGGCCCAGCTAGGGAAGTCAAGGCCCTCGGTGGAGTAAAGAATCCTCACCATCAGTGCCTTGCTTCGGTGACCAGCATTCCCCTCCACCACTTGCTAGCAGTTCCACGAGGTTTAAGAATTTAAAGACATTAACACTACCAACCAGTAGGAGTCCGGGAGCCCTAGTCAGATAGGCTGAAATGAAATAAATCTTTAGCTGTTTTAAAAACGATGTGTCTTCAACAAGAATTAAATAAGCATGTATTTGAGGGAAAATTTATATAATTTCTGCTCCATCTGATTTCTTTTTTCAGCAATCTTCCAATACCACTAGCTGAATCTAATAACTGAAGGAGGAAATATGTGATTCTGTTAAATTTATTATCTTTTATTTTGGTCCAAAAGGAGGCTACAGATGTACATGTTGTGTAAGAAAGGTCCAATAAAAATGGCTCCCCTAACTAGAAAATTCCTTCTTCCTATTAGCATAAAGCTGCTTTGAGAATATTTTCATTTGTTCATTTTGGGGTTATGGCCTAAAATAGATCTTTTAAATGATTTTACAGTTATTCCTTGAGGTAAGCAATACCTCTTTTCCTTTCTAGAAAAGCAAACCACACCTATCACTCAAACCAAACACTGCCATCGAGTCAATTTCCGACTCTTGGCGACCTCATCGGACGGGGTAGAACTGCCACTGTGGTTTCCAAGACTGTATCTCTTTACAGGAATAAAAAGCCACGTCTCTTAACCACTCTCCTAATACTAGAGTATATTAATTTATTCATGAGAGGGATATAATTAACAAAATTTAAAACTTCTTTTTCCATCCTTTTTTCTTTCAATCTTCATCTTTCCCTCAAAACCTTACTCCAATCACTTCCTTCTTCCTACTGCAACTGGCGCCCCTACCAGATTCCTGATGCGTTCATGGATCTAGATGAGAGGGTTTCAAAAAATGCATGGAAAAATCCCATTATCTGTTATCTCCATTTCTTCAGGAGTTTGGGGTTGTTGTTGTTTTTTTACATTCTGCTTGTGTGTGTGTGGTGCGTGTACTTACCTAAGTTTAAGCTTCAGATAAGAAGATAAGATTCTTTATTTTTTGTAGTCAGCCAGTCGGTTATGCTCTGTGTGACAGTTGGTCACAGCCCATTGTGTAATACTTGTTTTGTTTTCAAGGGCTATTCCAGGGTGGGAAATCTTAGATTTCCACATCCAGTTGCTGACTTCAGTTCAGCCCTTTACCAGCTGGGTACTGAAGCTAATTAACGTCTTCATTTCCATATCGATCAAAATGAGCACAGCAGAGATTCTCTATGAGCGCTAGTAACCTTGCACATATCAATCACTCCCTTTGCTTCTCTCTCTCTGTAGTCTTCTGTTTAATATTTTGTTGTTGCTTCGACAACTGATGTTATTGTCATGTGGCAAACACTGACATGTATTAGTACTCTAAGCCACATTCAGCCAGGTCCAATCAGAATGCTCCTTAGAGGCACGGATGGAGAAACTTCATCTCATCTACTGGGGGCATGTCCAGAGGGACTGCTTCCTGGAGAAGGACACGCCTGGCGAAGTAGTAGGCAGTGAAGAAGAGGAAGACCTCCCACCAGGTGGACTGACGCGTGGCTGCATCGATGGACTCAAACAGAGGAACAACTGTGAGGACGGTGCAGGACGGGGCAGGCTTTCCTTCTGTTGTGCGGGTGGTGGGGGTGTCATGATGAGTCAGAGCCGACCCGAGGGCACCGAATGACAACAACAACTTAGCTTATCAGAGGCTGGTTTACTCAAGATCCCGAGCAGCAGTATTAGACTATGTAAGTCAAATCTGTCCCCCACCCCAAGCTTGGCTTCATGACTGTGGAGAATGAGTGTCCGATGTAGTCATTGCCATTTATAAATATGATGTGAGCAACCTGTGGCAGGCAGTATCCCTAGTGCATTTTACAAGGATTGATTCAAAATACAGGGAAGAAAACCAGAGAACTACCTTCTTACCAATCCTTTAAAACAGAAATTAGTTGTAAAGTAATTTACCATCTTAGGAAATCTATTAAGCGTACCTGAAAACAAAGTGGATATGGCCAAGAAATATTCTTGGTCCTCTCATTGTTTTTAATTGATGTTGAAATTAAAACAAATGCAGCCACCTCGTTTTTGCTGCTCTTGCTAGCACAAGGGCAGCACACTTCTTACTAAACACTTGTAAACTGCTGACGACGTCATGCAAGGACATTAGATGTTTATGAGCCAGCTAAGGGGTGGGGGTGGGGGTGGGGGAGAAACAGACAACCAAAGGGAAAATGGATGATTTTGAACACTTAAGAGTTTCCAGAAGTTTGGGATGGGATCTCACTTTTTGCATCTCTGTGACTGCCCACCAATACATCCATCCATTAAATCAGTTATTGATTGGCATTATTCCTTATTTGAAGCCAGGCTGCAGAGTCACCTGGTTTAGCTTACACGTGGCACTACAATGGTAAATGTGAAAAAGTAGGCAGAAATATTCCTTGGAAAATTCTAATCTGATCAAAGGAGCTAGGCTTCAGACTCTTTAGAAAAGTAATTGGTTTATGTATTGTCTGTTCTTTGTAAGGGGTTCAGGAACAAGACAATTCTTGTCCTAGAAAATGTATGTTCCAATAGAGAGATGATGTACAAAGTCAAATAATAGTATAATTGTGGGGGGGGGCGGGTAAATATCATAAGAAATACAGAGATCCGTAAGAGATCTTGTCCATCCTGCCTATCACTTACTAAGTATGGGTTGAATTTTGCCAGGAAGGACTGGATTGGGAGAACAGTCCAGACAGAGGGAACAACATGAACAAATGTTTGGAATAGAAAACATCAAAGCAGATTTGAAAGTAATGGCCAGCGACGTCTGGTTTTCCTTAGAAGATGTAAACAGCTGAACTGGGAAGGCAAAGTGAAATTAATCTTTGGAGAACCTTAACTGGGTTGAGTCAACCTGGTTTTTTTGTTGTCTGCTTTTTGTTTCTTTTTCTGTTTTGTACTGCATTGAATCGTTCTAATATGTTGAGGTTTATTCAACCCAGTGCCCAAAGGAACAAAGCACTTCCCAAGCCCCTGCTGGCCCCAGGGCCAGCGGGAGATCAGACTTAGGGGATCCATAAGGCTTGTGCTGACTGATGGAGTACTGCCTGGGCTGATTAAGACCTAAGCCGTACCAATGAGTCCGACCCTTTCTCCTTGAAGAGGAAGACGTTGAAAGAATTGAGAGTTGCCATCTTCTTGACCTTCTGGCATCAACCAGGAGGCCAAGTAAGGAGTGCCTTTGAGTAGTTCAGGTTTGCGGCCCTAGAGAAGATGTGCTCTGTAGGGTTTGCATGGGCTGTCTACTGCCCGATGTCCTTGTCCCAGATGCCCCTTGTCTGGAAGCTCTGCTTAAACCTATCCAGTATCATCTTAGCAGCGTGCACCCTTCCATTGACAGACAGTGGGTGGCTGCAATTGAGGAATGTGGGCCAGGAATCAAACCCAGGCTTCACACGAAGGGTGAGAAACCCTTCAGGGAACCACCACTACCCTCTATGTAAGAGGTAGTTAGAGCTAGTGAGGTTTTTGAGCTGAGGACTGAGTGGCCAAATCATCATTGCAGTAAGAGAGTCACTGTAAGAGTGCAGTGTGCACTGGGGAGAGGGTACGTGGAGGCAGAAAGATCATTTGAAAGCTGATTGTGATCGTGCCGACGACTAAGGAGGGCTGGTTAAAGAGACCAGGCAGGGCAGTCAACAGATTCAGTTAAGACTCGCAGAGAAGAGGAAGGAATAGGACGTGACTCATGTTTTGAATCTGATTCATAAAGAATAATAACATCATTAGCAAGAGAAGCCAAGAGGAGAATGACATGAGATTTTCAACATGTTGATTAAGATGGTAATACTAATAATTATAGGGCACTTATTATGGTCAAACCTGTGAAAGAACCTGGGAAGAGGGAAACCTGTCAGACAAGGAAAACTCACAGCGTTTTCAAGAGAAGGAGTGACCCGAAAGCCGTTAACACGATGGAGGAAAACTTGTGGGAGCCTGGGAAGCAAGGCAGTCCCATCGAGTTTCGCTGTCCTTCTGGCTGTACAGGCTGGATCTCATCTATTCCTCAGAGCCGGCTCAGGGTGTTTAAACAACCTGCCCCAGCTACAGTCTCCTGCCAGTGGTGGAGCCAGGAGCCAGTTCTCCCGGGGCGTAATTCCAGAGCCCAATAAATTAAGCCCTAATGGAAAGTAATGAGTTGGCCTCAACTCGAAGGCAGTGAGTTTTCTGGTTTAATGGAAAGCTTGTATACAATGGGGGTGAGTGGGATGGATGCAGTAAGAGGAACCCCTGCAAATGACATGAAAGGGGGTTGTGTGCGATCAGGAAGGAGGCTTGGAGGACTCCCTGGAAAGACCGGAGCACACCCCAGACTGAGAAGATTGAAGGTGTGTACCCGTTTCTGAAAGGTTAGAGTGGGAGGGAACTAAGAAGAGGTATTTAGATCTGACAGCCCAGAGAGCACTGATGGCCTTCAGAAGCGGCGATGAGGTCAAAAGTCTCTTGGCAGAAGGTGGAGTAAGTAACTTAGGAGCCTGAGGAAGGAGCCCGGGGTAGCCTTTGGGGAAGTTTGTCACCGGGAAAGAGGAGGGAAATAGCTGTGCGGTGCCTGCAGGTAGGACTTTTGAATAATGTTCTTTTTGTTTTTTTTAAGACTTGGGAGTGCTGAAATCAAGTGCCTGCCTTGAAGGTCGACTTAGCAAGTAGAGCGAGACAGAGCCAACATGTAGGAGAGAGCTAACATTTCTGAGAAGAAGCAGGAGATGATGAGCTCAGATACAAAGAGAGTAGACCTGAGTCAGCCCAGGGGGCCCTACCCTTTATGCTAGAGTAGGAAGAAGTCAAAATAATTGGAGGTTGAAGGATTAAATCTTGACCTTTTGTATAAATTAGGAGGCAGTATTGTTAGTGTCTATGAAAAGTCCCGGTTTGTGCCACTGGAGAGGATTTATAACACTTGCTACGGGTGTTCAGGGAAAAGTCATTTGAAGGTAACTAAAAATGTTGCCACACCAGCACTGCAGTTCAGGCTGAGGTTAAATAGCACACATTTTTAGTGCAAGTAGTTGCCAGGGCTATGTGACAGTCTTTTGCAATATTCAGCAGCCTGGTGGTGGAGAAACAAGCTGGCAGGAATTATACAGGGTAAAGAATCAGTTGCTGCTATTGAACCATTTTAGAAATAACGAATTGCTGAGGAAAATTAGGAATCCACCTTTTACATAGGACATGTGTGCTCTGTGTGCAGGTGTTCGACTTCAGCAAAACAGATGGGACACTAACTGAAAGTGTGCGGGCATTTGGGCTGTGACCCAGGAGTACTTGTGAGCGATGTACAGAGACAGGTTCACCTGGAAGGAAATGTAGTCCAAGAAGAGAAGACTACATTTTGAGAAGTTAGAACCTGCAAAGTCATTCAATGCTGTTCCTGGAATGGTATTCCTGGCTCCCAGGCTGTAAGGAACAGATGCCCAAAAGTTAGCCAGCAGAGCAGAAACAGTGTTCAAATGACCAAGGATTCTGGCAGTGGGAAGAGGAGAGAGGAAGGACTACAACCGAGGTGCAAATTTATAAACAATAGCCAAGTAATATCCAGAAAATAGGTCACGAAGGAGGGCATGTTATAAATAATAGAGGCTTAAAAACCCGTGGAATCAATGACTTACGGTGGGAAGAGATTTCTAAAAAGTAACTGTTAACCTTTTAAAATTATTAACCTTATCAGTATGTAATATGGCACATTAAAGGGATATTTATTCATCAAGAAATATTTATCAGGAAATATAGATTAAATCAGGTGTTAAAATATGGATGTTTATACTAATCTGCTTTTATCTCTATTGTGCATTGAATGTAAATTAGGGTTCAATTTAATGTATTTTTGTAATACTGAGTCAATTATTGTTGATCACTTTCTTTTATGTCTGCTTTAGTCACACAGTGTGACATGTCCATGAAATTCAGAAAAGATAAAGCATTACACCTGCCAATTGAATCTTAACTATCTTTAAATATATTGGTATCTTACAGTAACTTTTAAAAACTCATATAGAACAGGGCCAGCACTATACTTTCTGGAAAAGGAATGAGAAATCTGGAATACAGTTTCCATGAACTTTCCATGAGAATTTGAATAAATTATTTACTTTTTCTAATATGAGGTGTACCCGGTAAGATAAATATAGCATATAATGTGTAATCTATGGATTACTATTATAAGCAATTTTCTAACTCACACAGTTATTTAAAATATTAAGCAAAGTCTAAAGGCTTTTTCAAAAACAAAGATTTATGCCAATATCTAGAGCTAAGTTATGGTTATTGGGACATCAAATTAGCATCGCATGAATCTAGATTGATAATGTTGGTTTCAATAACTTTTTTTGCTTATATCAACTCTTGGTCGATTTTAGTTATTGATAGTCTGCCATAAGTTTCATGATGGCGAATCCGTTTTCAAAAATACAATAGGGGATTTAGTCAGGCATTTAAATGACAGGCAGGTATGACCTAGGGAAGCAGAAGCCTCACGATGGGACTTGCTATTTTAAATTCAGAATTAGGAATGTATGGTAAATTCAGAGTGATGAGTGGGCTGTAAAATCACTGGGGGTGGGGGGACATACAGAGAGGAGTTTACAAACCCCCACCATCTCCCAGCCTCTGATCACCGCACGGGGCTGTGCTGTAGCTCTGCCCCTGGGATGATGGGAAAGAAATCTTGTTTAAATGTATTTCCACTTATTGTTCTTGCAGTGTAAGGCATATATGGATTAGCAATCATGTTCCTGAAAATGTCACAGTAGCATTCTATCATTCAGCCGAAAAATGTAAGGGAAAACTGAATAAGTAATGGGCATTCAGCTTTTGATTTTGGTCTGTAAAATAAATTAACGAACGAGAAACCACAAATTCTTTTGACCTTCTTAAAGGAAAATGACGATCAGCACATTCAATTTAGAAGAATCCAATGCAGAAATAATCAGTTAGCAGAGCTTCCAGGAGAGTCGGAACGGGAAATCCTTTGGGACTTGAGCAGTCGGAGGGCTCCGGTCGTTCGTCCTCAGAAGTGGGAGCGACGTGCCTTGGGTGATGTCACCAGGGATTTGGAGCCACCGCCGTGTAAACAAACATCAGCAGGAAATCAATGTGGGTAGGGCAAGGGTCAAAAAGCATGCCTTCCTTCTAGAAAAGGATCGCGTCTTCCAAGGCTAGTCTGTTTTGTTTTGTTTTCTGGGGGACGGGGGAAGGACAGAATTTCCTTCTTGACTTCTGGCCATAGAAACCTTTTGCGTCCCAGGCACTGTCTTTCCTTGGCAAACGGATTACCCTGCTGGCAGCCTCCCCACTGCTGAAAAGTGAGGGGCTCTCCACTCTTGGGGCGATTATTGGTTGCTTTCCTCAGACTGACAAGCCTCTCCACGGAACTGCTGAGAGTCAAGTTTCCAGTTTCCAAAACTAGGCAAAGCCCACTGAGGAGCCTGAGCCTGGAGCAGGAGGAGGAGCAGAGAGGAGGGGGAGGAGGGGGAGGAGGAGGAGGAGGAGCGCCTTCAGGACTGAGCAGCTGCTCCTCTGATTGGCTGGGTGTTCAGCTGCTTCCCTGGAACAAAAGGTCAAAGTGGACTGCAGTGTAAATGTGGAGAGACAGCCCATAAAATAGCATGGCTTCGAGAAGTTGGAGACTAAACGTCCAGTGCACCGGCTAACTGCAGAGCAAGTCGCTTCTCAGCCAGCGGTGAGGTGCAGCCTCCTGGCTCAGCCCGGGGCGCGAAGACGTCCACTCCCCATTTGTCTTGGGAGCGACAGTCCCTGGGAGGTTCTTGTGTATATTTGCATCCAGGAATGGCGTGTGAAATCATGCCTCTGCAAAGGTAGTGTGCGTTCCTGTTTTGCTTCTTTTCTTTCTGCTCTTTTATTATTATTATTATTATTATTATTATTATTATTATTATCGGAATAGTAGAAAGCCACATGGTGTTGCCAATAATTGGCATCTTTTAGTAATATGCTGCAGAGGGTGTAGAGTCCGTTCATGGAATGCTCTTCCTTGGAAGGAAGGAAGAAAGAAAGAAAGAAAAAACACCATACACTGTACTGCGCTGGTCTGTTACTGACATTTGTGCTCAACTCCTGACCTTTTTGTTTTTCAACTTGATTCTGGTGTTCCGTTCTATCCTTTCTGGAATGAGAGCGAATATGGGACAATCCTTATGAGATCCAAAGAAAAACATAGCGGCAGAATACATCCAGCAGGATTATAATCAGATGGTCAGAATCCTAACCAGGCTGCAACGGTGTGGGGAGCTCTGAGCTCATTTTGAGGACTACTGATAGTTGTGGGATCCTGTGAAATGCATCCTCAGAGCCTTCTCTTTCGCACGTCAGACCCAGGCAAGAGTTCTCTGCTACTATGTCCATGCCAATAAGTAGGAATCGATGTTAAGGGTAATCTTTCCCATGGATACATTCGCGAGAGATTGATGGCACAGAGGGTCGTTTTGTTTTTTGTTTTTCCTGCTTTTACTCGTTGGTAACTGTGTGATCGATTTGTGCTGCGAGTGGTTGGGGGCAGGGTAGTAGGAGTACCAAAGCAGAGAGAGAGAAGTATGTTTAGAGGAAGGTATTCACCCCCAAAAGAATGGTCCAAGCCTGTTGGTGAACTAATGAATTAACGCACCCCTGGAATGTGAAAGTTGGAAGTCCCTCGACAGTCACTGAGTCCACTCAGTTTCCGAGGGGAAACTGGCATAGAAGTAGTTTGAGACTGACCAAAGGCACATTTTGTGATTTTTAAACTCCCTCTCCGAAACCAAGTTCTCGTATTTCAACTTCCACTGCTGAACAGGCGGAGCATTTAGTTCCATGTAAATGCTACATTGAAGAAAACAGTACATCGGGTTTTATTCTTTTTTAAATTGTTGTAAAATAAATCAAAAATCGAGTATGGTTTCATCATTCACAAGGTTGAAAATCTCAAAGGGGGGAAAAAACCAAACTAGTTTCACTTGAAACAATAATATCACCCATATTTTGATGAATGTTCTTATTTTAAGATCGACAATGGGCTGAAAACCAGTCATTGATTTACAATGTAGCACACAGAGACTGACGGTGCGACAGGCCGGTGTCAGTTTTATTTCACTGAGCTGACAGCTGTGCTCCAGTGGGAACGTGAAGAGGGTGACCCATGCACTGTGCTTCTAAAGCTCAGTAATGCAATGGAGCAGAAAGCGACTTCCCCGTAGATCTGCACCTTGGCTGGGCTAACTCGGTAAGATGATGCGGCTGCTCAAAGCTTGTGAGAGACTTTCTCTAGTGTCCACTGCTTGGAGCCTGATTTGCTTACCAGCATTAACGTTTAGGGCTCCCCACCACCCCATATATTACCATTCGTGCTGAAGGGTTTTCACAATCTGATTCTAGATAAGAGTATTAGCTATTACTCTATTCTGTCTGAGCTAGTTTAATAACGATGGAGAAGAAAGTAGGTCTCAATGTTGCTGAAACATGTTTTAGGAAGTTAAACTGATGCAAAAAAAAGTTTTTTAATCAGCTTACTTCTCTCCCAAACTATTTTATATTGTTAGTCCTTACTAATAAGCCTAGGCAAGAGGAAGCATTTGAATTTGACCTTGAAGATGCTGAGTTAATACTTTGTTTCTTGAGCACACCGCCCTTAACATCACATTCGGGTGCATCCACTGCCACAATATCCCCCAGGCGTCCCAAAGTTTAATTCGAGGGGTTTCCCTGCAATCTCCAGAACTGTTCTTATCTCTGATTATAACCCTTTCCCCCCCACAAAGGAATCAGGATTGTTTGTCTTACTCCTTCAGGGGCCCTTGTGAATGTGAGTGCCCACTCGGAAATCCTCCCTGCTCCCGTATGAAAGTGTTTCTTCAAATACTGACTCAGTATCAAATACTGACTCAGTATCGTTGGCTAAGGATTTCCATTACTCTCGTGGCAAGGATGAGCAGTGCTAACCACCCCCACCAGTCTACTGTGGAGACCTGCCTAAAGCTGGCAGGAATGCTTTGCTCTATTCTGCTTAGGAGCCCTAAGGGACTAGGAGGCATCTGGGTGGCACGGTGATGAAACTTTTGGCTGCTAACCAAACATGTTGGGGCTTCAAACCCACCCAGTGGCCCTGCAGGAGAAAGAGCTCATGGTGTAAGAAAAAGGTCACATAAAGATGACAACCAAGAAAACCCTATGGGGCAGACCTATGCTGCCCCACGGGTTCACTGAGAATCCACTGGATGCCGCCCAATTGCAACAGGGCTAGGGATGGAATGAATGCGGAAAAGAATGGCTTGAAATATCA
>NW_022111369.1:29326873-29334491 GCF_000313985.2 Echinops telfairi
ACGGGTTCACTGAGAATCCACTGGATGCCGCCCAATTGCAACAGGGCTAGGGATGGAATGAATGCGGAAAAGAATGGCTTGAAATATCACGTTGACTAATCCATGTTCAGTGTCTATATTAAGCAGACATCACAGTCAGTCCTTACTATTCTGTGGGTACATGGCAATTACCTAAGGAACTTTATAAAACATCAGGCTCCTTTCTGCTACCTAACCACCTCTAGACTTAAAACTGAATTCAAATCCCAGGAGTGGCTGGGAGAGCACTTGCATTTTCACAAGCTCTCTGGAAGCAAATCTGATTCCGAGGGTCCTCAGGTAGACAGCCACCAGCCTAACCTCCAGCAATTAACTCTGTTGTTGCTGCTGTGGGTCCTCAGGTTGGTTCTGACCCATAGTGGCCCCGTGCACAACAGAATGAAACACTGCCCAGACCCGTGCCATCCTCACAGTATTTCCTGTGCCCACGTCACTGGGTCAGTCCATCTCTTTGAGAGCCTTATTGTTGATGGGGGCCATCAAGTTAGTTTCGACTTGGAGCACCCCTATGTACATCAGAATGAGTGAATGATTATAGCTTGTATAAATCCATCCGCAGCAGGTGTGTGTGTGTCTGTGTACATATATATATATGACACTGGCATGTGTGGTGTAATGTCCACAGAGCATTCTATGAAATTTGGACATTGTTCAAACATCACATTAAAACTTTACTGGAGCCGCACTGCTCCTGCTGTAGGTAGAGCTACTGGCAGAGGCCGGAGTGCCAGGTGACGGAGCTGCAGGAGCGGAGAGGGCAGCAGCAGGAGTAGTGGGAAGATGGGTGTGGGGAAGACTAGGGCAGGCACAGCACTGCCTGTGATTCCACTCACCGGAGCAGCAGGAGCAGCCTGGACGTTGTAGCCCTTGCTGCTGCCACCACTCATCTGCTCTTCCCACCTGACAAAACCTGAGCACCTGTGCCCAGAGCCAGGTCCCTTGCCTCAGCCATTTATCCATGATCCAGTGCTGCTAGAGTCTGGATTTGGGCTCTTTAAAACCATTAGGGGAAAATAATACACAAAAGGAGAGTTTTTGCCTCTTAAAAGTATGCACACACATGCATACCCACGCCCCAATTTTAAAACTCAATATGAATCCACAGACATGTCCAAGGATGTATATCTATAGTCTGGTGTTCTATATGTATATGTGTGTGTATATATATGTATATGTGTCTGTATGCATACACAAGGAGCTCTGGTATCATAGTGGTTACGTGTTGGGCTGCTAACCTCAAGATCAACAGTTGGAAACCATGGAAGACAAGGCTTTCTACTCCCCAAACAGTTACACCTTGGAAACCAAGAGGGCCAGTTCTCCCCTGTCCTTTAGGGATAATAGGAATCAGAATTGAGTTGATGGCGTGGAGTTTTTGTTTTTGAGTATGTGTGTATACACATGCAATAATATTCCTGGAGCGCAAACAGTGACCATGTAGTTACAAACTGGAAGGTGAGCAGTGCAGAGCCGCCCAGAAGAAAGGCCCGCTTCCAAAAAGGGACAGCTTTGAAAAGCCCAGGAAGCAGTTTCACTCTGAACGCGGCATTACCATGAGTCAGGACGGCCTCCACAGCGACTGGTTTTCATATTACTCAACCTCCCCAAGGAGCAGATTCAGTATCATGACCTTACTGCGGTTGTTAGGTGCCAACAGGTTGATTTTGACTCGTAAGGACCCCACGTGACGTAGAGTAGTCTTGCCTGCTGTCTTCTGAAAGCCGACCACCGGGTCTTTCTCTCGTGGGACACTGGATGGATTCTAACCAGCAGCCTTCTACTTGCCAGTGGAGGGTTTACCCATGTGCCACTTGGGCTTCTATTGTGATCTTAGAGAGGCTTATTTAGCAAAATCAACTCTTTTATTTATAAAATTACCCGTTTTATCATTAAGCCAAAGGCTCCCTTTGATTAATCAAATGCCAAACTGTGGCCATTGAGACACAAGCTCTGCTTCATTGAGGCCATGTGCGAGCCGGGAAACAGGCACATCACCATACAAGGACAGGACCCTGGATTATGCAACCAGGTTGAATAATGGGTCAGATGATTGACAGAATGATGCATGGGGATACAAATGCCCTATGGTGCTTTGGTGGCACTGTGGGCCAAGCATTGAGCTGCTATCTCAAGGACCACAGTTCAAACCCGCCAGCTGCTCCACTCCATCAGAAAAAGAGGAGGCTGTCTGCTCCCATAAAGATTTACAATCTCAGAATCCTTATGCAGGGTCACCGTGAGTTGGAATCAAGCCGAGGGCAGTGGGTTTGTTTGTGGTTTTCTGGAGCGCCGGGGGTGGAAGTTCGACCTTGTCTCATAGGGCTGCAGTGAGTCAGCATTGACTTGAGAGCAGTGGGGTGGAGTTTTGGCTTCACCGCACTGAAGTGTATGGTTTTCTAGGAGCACGTTTGTTTGTACCCCTCTGTCTACGTAGTCATAATTTCCATAAGTGGTTATTGGCCTTTGTTTTTTGCATAGTGTGAAAGTTTGTAAGGGAAATTTATAATTGCCAATCTATACCTGAGGATAACAGATGGTATTGAAAACTTAAGGTGAAATAAAATATTTTAATTCTCTTTGGTGTATTTTGTTATCTTTTTACTGCAAGCAACCATAACTCTATAATTTACAGAATTTCTAGGGTTAGCTTGTTGTTTAGAAACTCATGATTATCAGACAAAGTTTTGCAGAGGCCAAATGTTTGAAATGCAGGTTATAAAAATAATCTTACTCACATAACAGAAATGTAGGTGAAGGGAGACAAGGGACAGTGCAAGGCATGAAATAACAACAATAATATATAATTGATCAAGGGTTCTTGAGGGTCGGAGTGTGGGGGAGGGAGGGGGAAAGGGGCTCATACCAAGGGCTCAAGTAGAAAGAAAATGTTTTGGTAATGTTGATGGCAACATATGTACAAGTGTGCTTAATACAATTGAAATGGATTGTCATATGATTTGTAAGAGCCCCCCAATAAAATGATTAATAATAAAAAATACAAATAAAAAAATAACAGCCATACTGCCATCGAGTTGTTTCAGACTCATAGAAACTCTATAGGACCCGGTAGAATTTCCCCGTTGGCTTTCTGAGGCTGTAAATTTTTATGGGAGCAGAAAGCCTCATCTTCCTCTCACTTAGAGGCAGGTGGGTTAGAACTGCTGACTTTGCAGTTAACTGCCCAACGTGTAACTCACTTGACTACCAGGCTTCCCTGTTTAAAACATGGCCCTCTGTGAACTGAAGAATTCAGCTCTTATAGTTCATTTCAAATGATGGGAAGAAATGATCTACTTATATTTCTATTGAGGTAGTTAAGCTGTCCCTTTTTCAAACATTATGTACCCAGCAATCTCTAAACAAGCCAAATTCGCTGCCACTGAGTCAATTCCAACTCATAGTGACTCCACAGGACAGAGTAGACCTGCCCCTCTGAGTTTCCGAGACTGACTCTTGACAGGAGGAGAAAGCCTGTCTTTCTCCCTTGGAAGATTTGGTGGTTTTGAACTGCTGACCTTGTGGTTAGCAGCCCAATATATAACGACTATGCCAAGAAGACTACATACTTACAAGTTAATTTTAAAAAAAACCAACATTGGGTATTCTCATCTGAAAAAAATAAAATGTTCCCCAACAGTAATAAAATAATATCAGAAATGAATGGGAAAACATTAAGAATTCAACCAAAACTTTCCCTATTCCACTTTGATAATTCATTGAACTTCTGTTACTAATGAGGCAATGTGTTTTATCAGAGAGACTCCATGCTAGCTCATCCCTCAGCTTCTTCTATGACTTACACATGTTCTGGTATTTTTGTTTGGTTTTGTTTTTTTAGAGATTGTGAGTCGGTGGGTGAGGCTGGCTGTTTTACACATAGAGAGATTTCTGCATTCAAGATACAAGGTCTTCACTCGGACCTGAGGTCTGTGACAAAATTCAGAACTTTCACAGCGAGTTTTGACTTGTCAAATTAACTTTCTGAGATCACTAATGTGATGTGCACCCACAAGGGACGATGGTGGTGGATGAAATCCAGGGCACCAAAGATTCGTGTCAGCTCATTTGGTTTGAATGCCTGGGTGTCTTCTTTCAGATGCAGCGTCCTGTGCCCTCCTGGGCTCGTTTACCGATGTGAGAAGCCCGATTACTCATGTCTAGGCTGTGGTTCTTAGGTGCCATTGAGTTGGCTCTGACTCATAGCAACCCTATCCATGAACTCATCAAGAACAGTATGATATCCCGAATGTCTTATGAAGGAGCCCTGGCAATAACACAGTGGGTTCTGCCTTGGTTTACTAACTGCTAGGCCAGCAGTTCAAAGACGTGGCTTTTCTATGCCTGTAAAAAGTCACCGTCTTGGAAACCCACTGGGCAGCTCAACACTGTCCTGTAGGGGTCTGTAGTTGGAAACTACTGGAAGGCAGTCGAGGTTTTGAGTTATGTATTCGTTAAAGGCTAAGAGCTAGAAAGGACTTGAAGGCAGTGCGTGTTTGAGTCATTTGAGGAATGGAGTATTTATTTTATGATGTTGAAATGGGTCAAAATTCCACATTGCAACAGCTCTTTAAAAAAGATTTAAGGTGTGCTGTTATTTCTTTCCTTTTTTTTTTTTTTAAGAGTGCGAAAAAGATTTAGAGTGCATAACGCTGATAGTTGCCCAATATGGTGAATTTTATGTCACTGAATTCTATGTTTAAAATGGATCGGAATGTTTTGTTACATTCCACCATAATTTTTTTAAATAACTAAATTTAAAAATATAAGACATAAAGCAACCGCTTAATTGGCATGTACTAGTTATCCAACATCTGAAAAGTCTGCTGAAGCTTTTTAGCAGTGGGATTCATCTAGCCAATCTACGTGTTGGTCTTTAGAATACCCTGTGCAAACACACAAGCATCCATAACTCACTGGAGATGCAGGAGTTCGCAGGTCACCAGGAGCTGCCTGGGGAGCCTCCAGTGAGGTGTTAGGGAGCCCTCTACTGCTTGTGGTTCTAACACCTTTCAATCATTCCTCTATATACCGCATTATGGGGAGGACAGAGCAGGCCTGTCCCATAGGGTTTCCAAGGCTGTAATCATTTCAGACACAGTCACCAGGTCTTTCTCCCCTGGAGGGTGGGTGGGAGGGAGTCACCTGTCTGTTTTCAGCTGACTGCTTTAACTACTGCACCCTCAGGGTTCCACGTCCTTATTCTGATTGATTGACACTCAGATTGCACTGTTTCCTTCCCCCTCCCATGCCCCTACCCACAGTCTGAGAAGGTGTTAAAAATGGCCTCATTTCAGTCACCTTGATCGGTGTGTGTATTTGGAATTCCTCTTTTTCTCTCCTCTGATCTATATTTGGTAGTGAGACTCATTGAGAACAATTAAGATCTCAGAGGACTCTGTCTCATGTGATGATTGCATCAACAACAAAGGAGCCTAAATAGTTGTCAAATTCTCCAGGAAACAAACAGAGATGAGGGTAGGAATTCCTGGCAGTGGGAGGGGCTTTCAAACCATCAAGGTCTCTACTACAGTATACTACAACTAGCAAAGTTGGTGGTTTGAGCCCACCCAGGGAAATAAACCAAATTAAACCCACTACCATTGAGTCAGTCCAACTCATGTTGACCCCATAGCGCACCCGCAGAAGTATCCCTGTGCGTTTCCAAGACTATAACTCTTTAAGGGAGTAGAAAGTCTCATCTTTCACCTGTGGACCTTCAGGTGGTTTCAAACTGATGACCTTGTGGTTAGCAGCCCAGGGGTCCTCGCAATACAGGTCTGAGGATCTGCTCTTGAGAAGTCACAGCCTTTGAAGCCTGGCGGAGCACAGTCACATGCTCTGACATACATGAGTTGCCATGAATCAGAATTAATTTGACAGCAACTGGCTTGGTTTCTTGAAGATGAGGCTATTTTTCAAGTATAAGGAGATGCCTCTGTTTAAACAACTGTAAAAATAAGGTGTTGGGCATTGAGTGCCAGCCACTGGGGAAAGCTGTGGAAGGGTGGCAAATTTGCCACCAGAGACATATATCCAGATGTGGACACCTAGTTGTCCTTGTTAGTTGCCATAGGTTTGATGACCACTCACAGGGACCTTACATGACAGAGTAGAACTGCCCTGTGGAGTTTTCTAGCCTGCAGTCTTTATGAGAAGCCAACTGGCATTGCTTTCTCCCTCGGGGGCTGGGTGGGGGGTGGGAGGTGGGTTGGGGTGAGGGGTAAAGCACTTTACCTGCTGTCCCACCAAGACCCCCTCACCTACCTCTCCAAAACCGAACCAGCCTCACTGCCTTCCAGTCAAGGCCGATCCATAAGTGACCCCTGTGGGTTTTAGAGACTGGAACTGTTTACTGGAGTAGAAAGCCCAGTCTTTTCCAGGGGAGCAGCTGGTGGTTTCAAACTGCCGACAAGACAGATGGTAGCCCAATGCGTAACCACTACGCTACCAGAGATCTTTCACCTAACTAGCCGTGTGAATTTGGGGAAACTTTTCTCCTGAACTATAAAATAATAAAATGGAATGTTCGTATACAAAGTGCTTATTTTGTGGGTATATTTTGGATTAAACAATATGTATTTGAAAAATATAAATTGAAAAAAATATATAAATATCCTTTGCAAATAATAGAAACACTCAGGCTTAAACAGCACATGTATTGCTTTTCTTTGGGTTCTTACTTTCGTACCTGCAATACCTTTTAATTCCATGAGTGCAGAGTGCTGACACAATTTAGATGGTGCTGTGTTATTTGAGTCCACGTTGGAAAGAAGCTTAAATAGTTATAACTTGGGAAAGTGCTCAATACCACAGAATCAAATATTTTTAAACTTTCATATAACTTTTTACCCTGTTTTTTTAAGACCATTATATTTGTATGTGATAATATAAGAAATTACCAGAAAAAATCGCGGGTACGGTAGAAAACCTGTTTTTGAAGATTTTACTCTTTTTTTTTTCCGTAAACAATTTTATTGGGGCATAGCCTATATATCATAGAATTCAAAAGTTTAATGATATCAGGAAAAGTTGTACAATCATTAAAACAATCAATTTTCGAAGAATTTCTTCTTTCTTGCACTCCTTATTAAAAGCACGCCCTAGTCTTTTCTGAGAATGATCTAAATAATGTTTTTTTGGTAAGGAAACAAACTAAAAATACCCGAATTCACTGCCATGGAGTCAATTCTGACTAACAGAGACCCTAAAGGGCAGGGCAGAATGCCCCTGTGGATTTCTGAGACTGTCACTCCTTATAGGAATAGAAAGCTTCCTCTTTCTCCTGCGGAGCAGCTGGTGGTTTTGAACTGCTGACCTTACGGCTTGCAGCCCAACTCATAACCACTACGCCACCAGAGCTCCTCTTCTTTTGGTAACCAACAGCTGTCATGAAATTTCATTCATGCACCGTCCACTCAAGGTGTACAGTTCAGAGGTTGTTTAGTACACATGAGAGTTGTGTAACCCTGACAGTGTTCCATTTTAGAACATCCTATGCCCCCCCCACTCCCCCCAAAAGAGATTGTTTAAAGATCATTTCTTTTTAAAATGAAAAGACACTTCTTATGCTAACATTTTC
>NW_022111369.1:29334591-29357791 GCF_000313985.2 Echinops telfairi
CATGTTAGCTTCCTGTCCCCACCCCATCCTAGCCTGGACCACTGACAAGCCTAGATATGAATCTCAGCCCTGCCTGCCTCTGTGGCCTTAACCTCAGATATCGCCTTGCTTATCTGAAAATTATGGGTTACAATCCAAGGGGGCTTCAAAGTTCATGGAAAAATTCCCTTCTCTTCTAATGCCCTTTCCTCTGGGCATGCTGAAGCCCCTTCCGACCCGCCTCCGAGTATGTCTTTGAGGAACAGGCGGCATAAGGTGGATGAAATCCCTGCCACAAAACCTGGTGATTTCATAGTGAGCTCCCAATAAATATTAGGTGTATATTTCTTTCTCATAATAATTATCCAATGTCAGGCCTCTGTTTCTTTGCCAGGCTAACAGCCGGTGTATCCCCAGCTCTTATAAGTAGTGCGCACTCAAAAAGTGTTTGCTGAATGACCACGTGGGTATGTGTTTAGATGCTCCAAGTTCTGGTCCTAGGTGTGCACGACGCCCTGCAACACTCCGCAGCGGTTCCCCACCTCAAATCCAAGGACACTCACTGCCCTCAAGTCTAAGCCAACTCATAGCGACCCAATAGGACCGGGAGAACTGCCTCTGTGGGTTTCTGGGACTGTCACTCTATGGGAGCCGAAAGTCCCGTTCGTCTCCTCAAGAGCAACTGGGGGTTTCAAGCTGCTGGCCTAGCAGCTAGCGCCCAACCTGAAACCACTGTGCCCTGGGGGCTCTACCACCTTGAATACCCCGGTGTAAAAGGACGACCTGTCGCCAATGAGCTTGTGACGCATCTTTCTTTGCACAGTTTTGTAGCAGAAGGGAGTTGTGTTGGTGGGAGGGGAACAGGATGATTTGCCTTGCTTTCTGCAGGTCCTGCAGCCCTCTAGAATTCCACATTCAGAGTTGATAGTTTGGGAAATCATATATCTATTGAAGAAAACCTGTTCTGGTAACTCATTAATAATGTTGTGGAGAAAGGAATTATGGGAAAGGGTAGCAAAAATCATTTCTAATCTCCTTCCCTTCTCCAGGTATCCCTGCATTCTTTTAACTTTGTTCAAGGACTAAGAAGTAGAAACCGTGTTAAGTTGCTCACTAACGTGTTGAGAATATTTTCTCATTAGTTCGTGTCAGCCTTAACAAAAGCACGAGTACCTCGTTTTATATTTCAATGACTAACTCATTAAAAGAGTCCTTATATATCTGTAGCAATAAACTAACTTTCGTGAACACAAATCGCACAGACAGATGGAAGCTCCCAGCTACCTTGGAAAGAGTTTTGTGACTAAAGCAAACATATCTTTCAGCTCTAAACAGCGTTGGGTTTGCAGTGAGATGAGGTCATTTCCTTCCCCGCTCTCAAGGCAGAACAAACAGACGGAGCGTGTGGCCAGGCTGTGCCCACACCAACATGTCCTCCCTGGGTTTCCCGTACACCGCAGAGAGCACAGTGCTTGCGTCACCAGCAGAATAGCAAGCTCTCACCCTCCTTGTACCCGGGGAGAAAAGTGACGTTGGGGGAGAACTCCTGGTACTTGTGTAATTCCATTACATTTTTGAATAGAAGGGAATGAGATATTTGAACACACATAACTAGTACACAGGTATCTGAGAATGCTTCTAAACTGGCAAAATTAATTTTTTTCCCTTATGAAAACATTTTCTTGACTTTTCATAATAGGGAATCTCATACAAGAGCTGTCCTCTCATCATTGGCTGATTCCATTCAGCCTGAGGTGTACTCGGGTTCATCTGTGCCTATGAGGGATTTCACAGGCTCCGAGCTATTCTTCACTGTTGCATGGTGTTCCATTGTGTGAATGTATGTACCACATTTGATGTATCCATTCTTCCACTGCTGGGCTCTTAGGCTGTTTCCATCTTTTTGCTATTGTGAACCGTGCTGCAATGAACAGGGTTGTGCATTTATCTATTTGTCTAGGCTCTTATTTCTCTTATAAATGACAACAGTGCATATTTTAAAAATATTTCATCAACCAAGGGCAGTAATATTCAGCAAATATACTAATAATGCTGATTCTATTTAGCAGCTGAATAAAATACTGAGTACCTGCATTGTTCTAGAAGAGCCCTGGTAGCATAGTGGACACATGTTCTGCTGCAATCTGCAAGGTCAGCAGTTCGATACCACCAGCAGCTCCGTGGGAGAAAGATGAGGCTTTCTACTCCTGTAAAGAGTTACAGTCTCTGAAACTCACAAGAGCAGTTCTACCCAGTCCTATATGGTCTCTATAAGTCAGCATTAATTCGATGGCAGTGAGAGAGTTTGGGAGCAGTATTCTAGGAACCCTACTGGGGCTGTTGGGTAAGCACTGGATTATTAACCACAAGGTCAGTGGTTCAAACCCACAAGCAACTCTGCAAAAGAAAGATGATGGTCTCTGATCCTGTAATGATTTGGAATCGACTCAATGGCCGTGAGTTTGGTTTCTGATTATACTGTGCTGGGCAATGTACAAGGTACTCATGGTCCATAGATATACACAGAGTTCAGAAATGAAGCAAGAGTCTGAACTCGTGCGCTTCAGTGCCAAGTGCTGAGCACTCACTTACAGCCATGAATATAGTGTCTTAGAACTTGGAGGGAAAAGCAGGGTGTTGGAGAAGGTTTCCCAGATCAGATGACACTGACCAGAACTTTCCCCAAATTTATCTTTAAGTCAAATTTGTAGGCAAGTAGGAACAGGTACAAATTATTCCTATTTATTTTTAGTCAGTTAGTGTTCTGTCATATTTGTCTTAATGTGGAGAGTACTTTTGTTTCTATGTATATAAA
The DNA here is from genome assembly GCF_000313985.2 of Echinops telfairi. NCBI lineage: Eukaryota > Metazoa > Chordata > Mammalia > Afrosoricida > Tenrecidae > Echinops > Echinops telfairi. The sequence continues at coordinate 29,337,386 of NW_022111369.1, forward strand.
ACACAACTGTTTTAATGTTCTAAAATGCTTTAAATATAGTAATGCAGTATATAATAACAACCATAGCAACACAGCAAACATTTTTAAAAGACTGTTCTATCGGTGTCATTGTGTACGTCTAAACACCGGGTGGTGTTTCCTTCCGCTGTGCATAGGGTCGCTATGAGTTGGAACCAACTGGACCATCCCTACTAATGATACTGTAGGAAACCCGGTAAACATTAGATTGCTAACCACAGGGTCACCTTACACTAACCTCCCCAGCACCACGTGGGATGTGGGATGAAGAGGAAGCTGCCTGCTTCCGTAAAATGCCATAGACGCATTGCTGTTAGGTGCCATCGAGTCAGCTCTGACACGGCGACCCTGTGTGCAGCAGAGGGAACATTGCCTGCTCCTGCGCCGTGCTCACAGGTGTTGCAGACTCAGTGCATTGAGTCAAGGGCATTCCTCTTTTCACGGCCTCTCACGTCCCAAAGAGAATTCCCTTCTCCAGGGACTAGTCTTTCCTGATAACATGTCTAAAGTATGTGAGACGCGCTCTCACCGTCCTTGCCGCCAAGGAGCATGTTGGCTGTATTTCCAAGTCAGAGGTGCTTGCTCTTTTGTCAGTCTGCCCATGGTACGTTCAATCTTATTCTCCAGCACCACGATTCGAACCCATTTCTTCATCTTGGGTTTTCCTTATCCACTGTCCGATATAAGCGATTTAAAATATGGTGAATTGGGTCCGTTGTACTTGAGCCCTCAAAGTAACCTCTTTGCATTTCAACTCTTTAAAGAGGTGTGGGTAGCAGATTTACCCAATGGAACGTGTCCTTTGTTCTCTTCACTGCTGCTTCTGTAACCATTGACAACATCAACCTTTTCTCCACTTATCGTGATGTTACCTATCTCTCCAATTGTCAGAATTCCGGTCTTCTTTACATTGAGCCTATGCCAGTGCTTTGTTTTTTGAATTTTTACATTAAACTGTATTCCATACTGAAGGCTGCAATCCTTGATCTTCATCAGCAAGTGCTCCAAGTCCTCCTCGCTTTCCGCACCAAGCTTGTGTCGTCTGCACACCACAGGCTGTTAATAAGTCTTCCTGCAGTCCTGCAGCCACACTCTTCTTCATGCAATCCCGCTTCTCTCAGGATTTGCTCAGCACACAGATTGAGTAAGGATGGTGAAGGATGCAGCCCTCGTGCTCACCTTTCCTGACTTTAAACCACTCAGAATCTCCTTGTTCTGTTCTTATAGCTACCCCTTTATCCATGGACAGGTTCCACATGAGCACAAGCAAGTGTCCTGGAATTCCCATTCTTCTCCAGGCTGTCTGTAGTTTGTTGTGAGCCACACAGTTGAATGTCAATGAAACATAAGTAAACACCGTTCTGGTATTCTCTATTTTCAGCCAAAATTCATCTGATATCAGCAGTGATAGCCCTTGTTCCATATCCTCTTCTAGATGTGGCCTGAACCTCTGGGGGCTTCCTGTCAATTTACTGTCACAACCATTGTTGGATAATCTTCAGCAAAATTTTACTTTCTGGTAATGTCAATAATTTGTGCATTCTGTAGGATCACATTCTTGGAATGGGCACAAATACGGATCTCTTCCAGGCAGTTGGTCAAATAGCTGTTTTCCAAATTTCCTGACATAGACAAGTGAGTGCTTTCGGTGCTTCATTAGCTTGTTGAAGCATTTCAATCGCTATTTCATTAGTTCCTAGAGCCTTGTTTTTGGCTAATGCTTTCAGTTCAGCTTAAACTTCTTCCTCCAGTACCATTGATTCTTGCTCATATGCTGCCTATTAACATGCTTGAATGTGGACTCGTTCCTTTTGGTACAGTGACTCTGTATTCTTTCTGGCTTCTTTTGATTCTTCTTGTATCACTCTATTTAGCCCATAGAATCTTTCAATATTACAACTCAAGACTTGAATTTTTCTATCATTCTTTCAGCTTAAAGTATGCTGAGATTGTTCTTCCTTTTTGGTTTTCTCACTGTAAGCCTTGGCACATTTCTTTTAACATTTTACTTTGTTTTCTTGTGCTGCCATTTGATATTTTCTATTCTGATCGTGGACTTCATCACTTCCTCATTTCTTCCATTTGCCTTAGCTACTCCAGGATTAAGAGCAAGTTTCAGAGTTTCTTCTGACATCCATGTTGATCTTTTCTTTCTTTCCTGTCTCTTTAATGACCTTTTGCTGTCTTCCTGAATGACAGTCTTGATGTCCTCCCACAGCTCATCAGGTCTTCTGTCACTAGTGTTCAAATGACATCAGAGCTGTCCTTGAGATGTTCTTGAAATTTAGGTCAAATATACTCAAGGTCATATTTCGGCTTCAGAGGACTTGTTTTGATTTTCTTCAACTTCATCCTGAACTTACATCTGAACAATTGATGGTGTGTTCCACAGTTGGCTCCTGGCTGGGTATTATTTGCATTATTGAACTTCTCTGTTGTCTCTTCCAACAGATGTAGTCCATTGGATTTTGGTGTATTCCACCTGGAGAAACTCACGTGGATGGTCACTTTTTGTGTTGTTGTAAAAGGTATTTGTGATGAGGACTGGCAAAATTCTATCATGTGATCTCCAGCTTCCTTTCTACCAACAAGACCCTATTTTCCAACTACCATGCCTTCCTCTTTGTTTCCAACTTTTTCATTCCAATCACCAATAATTATCAATGCATTTTGGTTGCATGTTTGATCAATTTTAGACAGAAACACTGTTAGAGTTCATCACTAGTTTTGATGGTTGGCGGTAATATTGAATAATAGTTGTATTGATTGAAATGTAGTTGTAGTGATTGGATGAAGATAGATACTATCCTATCACAGACATTGTTGTACTTCAATATAGATCTTGAAATGTCCTTTTTTATGATAAGTGCAATACCATCCTCTCCATTGTATTATTCCCAGCATAGAAAACTGTATGATTTTTTAACTCAAAATGGCCAATATCAGTCCATTTTAGTTGACTAACACCAAGAATTTGAGGAAGGCTTATTAACAAGCTGCCATGTGTAGAAGACACAGCACAGCTTGCTGAAAGTGAGAAGGACCTGAAGCAGCGATGAAGATCAAGGACTGCAGCCTTCAGTATGGATAACAGCTTAATGTAAAGAAGACCCAAGTCCTCACCATTAGACAACTAGGCAGCATCATGATAAATGGAGAAAAGATTGAAGTTGTCTTGCATAAATCCACAACCAGTGCTCATGAAAGAATCAGTCAGGAGATCAAAAGACATATTGCATTGGGTTACACTACTTGACAAGACCTCTTTAGAGTATTGAAAAGCAACAAGGTTACTTTCAGGACTAAGGTGTGCCTGACCCAAGCCATGGTGTTTTCCATTGCCTCATATGCCTGTGAAAGTTGTACATTAAATAAGGAAGACTAAGGAAAAATTGATGCACTTGAATTATAATGCTGGAGAAGAATATTGAAAGTACTACGGAATGAACGCTAAAGGACAAACTAATATGTCCTGGAGGAAGTGCAGCCCAGGAGTGCTCTTTAGAGGCAAGAATGGTGAGAGTTTATCTTACATACTTTGGACATGTCAGGAGAGGCCAGTCCTGGGGAAGATCAGGTTTGGTAGGAAGGGGGGAGGGTGTCAGTGAAAAAGAGGCAGGTCCTCAAGGAGACCGGACTGATGGTGGCTCCACAATGGGCTGAAGCAGAGGAACAATTGTGAGGATGGTGCAGACCTGGGAAGTGTTTCATTCTATTGTACATAAGGGTGCTATGGGTCAAAACTGAATCAATGGTGCATACCAACAACAATGCCTAGAATGCCAGTCTTGATGCATTCCATTAATGTTTGACAGCTTCTAAGTTCCTCAGATTCACAAGCTCTAATCATTAATGTTTCCAGCGACTTCTCTTTTGAGTCACGCTGCATCGGCAAATGAAGGTCCCAAAGGCGTTACTCCATCTGTGTCATCATGGCCAGCTCCACTTGTAGAAGGCAGCTCTTCCTCCGTCGTATTTTGAGTGCCTCCCAACCTGAGTGGTTCATTTTCTGGCCCTCTCTCTGACGATGTTCTGTTTCTGTTCATGAGCTTTTCAGAACCTGAAATGTTCCCAGGCTGTCCATAGGGTTTTACTAACGAATTCTTCAGAAATGGACAGCCGATTCTTTCTTCATGTCTGTGTTATTCTGGAAGCTCTGCTGAAGCCTGTTCACTTTTGGCGACCCTCCTGGTATATGAAAGACCAGTGGCACTGCCTTCAGCATCACAGTCACATACAAGCCAACATAGTCTGACCAACTAACAGACAAGTGGTGCTTGTGTGTTAGAGGCCTTAGAAACTACATAGGCTTGTGATGAGTCAAAAGCAACTCAGTGTCAGGAAGTTTACAGTTGTGGGGGCGAGAGGGGGGATTAAAGAAAAATTTCGTAAAACCATTTAATAGAAACAGTTTAGATAGAAAAAAAGCAGAAAGGATCACGATTAAGGTTAAGATTTACATATCTTATTGATGTCTACTGGAAGGGGGATTCAAGAGAATACATTATGATAGCATTAATAGTTAGATCACCCGGGAGAAGGTGATGGAGAACTGGCTACAGTTGAAGATGATGGATGAGCTTTGTGATGAATGAGCAAGGTCAAGGTTTGAGTTTTGCTTGGGGGCGGTGGGCAGCAGAGCTTTCACCACTGGAGTTCATTTCTTGAAGTAGGCAGCAAGCGAAGTTTGTACAAAGCCTCTCCTTTTCGCATTCGAAATGCCCTGGTAGCAGCTGAGGGCCTCAGTAATTGTCAGTAAACTTTGTCGAATCTGTTAGCCTCTTGCTTTTTGTGCTTTGCAGCCCCTGCTTCAGGGAGACAGGGATTGTGAGATAATGAGCATCAACTGTTCCAATTCTGGGATTCTTAGATCCCAGTCTTCTTCCTCAAATACTATTGTCTGCTGTTCTAGTTCCATATGGTCTTCATTGGTCAGTTCTTCAGCATTGGAGTCAGATAACTCTACATCGTTTTCACTGATGGCCAACTGCAGTTGATTACCAAGATCAACCACAGCTTGCCTGACTTTGGCGATGCTGCCAGCTGCATGGGGGTTACAATTTTTCCCACTCTTTCATATTTGCTTCACTTGATCCCAAGAATCAGCAATATCTTTGATGACATTACAGATGTTACAATTCCTCCAGAACTCCCTTAAGCTTATCACATGGTTCTGGCCTCCCTGACTGCTTACGTGAAAGTCTGTTTTAAGTAACAGATCTTCAAGGGGGCAATGACACCCTGATCCCTTGGCTGAAGTGGCGATGTGGTGTTTGGAGGGTGACAATACAACCTTTGCATCGGACGCTGCAGCGGAGGTCATCTAAGTGCTTGGGTATTGTGAGAGGAATTTTTTTGGCCCAACACTAATGTTCAATAGCAGAGGAGAGATGGTTCAAAAACCAATTTTAAAGATGGCACCTCTCACCCAAACCTTTGCATTTGCCTCCCAAAGAACAAGACTGCCTTGGTGAGGCAGCAAGGACTGTGGGATTTAGGGAGCAACACACAAGCAACAGCTTGAGCTTGAAATTTCTGGCTGGATTACTACTCACAAGCAAAACTATTAGCCGCCCCCTCAGTGGTGCCCCCTATGCCAGGGGTGGGAAACCTCTTTTTCTTCCAAAGGCCATTTGTTTGTTTATCACATAATTCTCAGGCCATACAAAATTATCCATTTAAAAATTAGTCTCCTCTGTTTGGTGAACTGTTTTCATTCACCACCACCACTACCACCACCCCACCCCCATGTAATGGCTGGAACTGATTCTCTTGGGGGAGGCCCGTGATGTTAGCTGGTGGGGGTGACTTTGTGGGTCTTGGAGGTCTACCACCTCTACCCCCATCACCACCAAAGGGGGTCACCACCCACAGGTTGAGTATGGCTACCCTCAAAGAAATGAGGCAGGAGAGGTTTTTGAGTTAGGAAGGCTTATCTAACGGGAGGACTAAAGAAGAATTGGAGCAGAGAAACAAGTAGATCCCCCTGATGCTGTGGAAATAGAATGCAAAGATCAGTTCCAAGGAAATTTAAATTTTCTTCTGGAATAAAATCAATACAAATTGGTGATTGACCAAACATTGAGGTAAATAATAAACGTCTCAGGAAAGCAATTGGCTCTCTAATACTAATGATGATGCAAAGAGTTAACGGGTTGGGCTACTATCCACAGGGTTCCCATCCCACAGGAGACCTCACCGAAGGAAGGGCAGGTAATCTACTTCCAAATATCAGCCATTGGAACCCCGTGAAGCCTACTTCTATTCTCATACTCATGGGGCCACCAAAAGCTGGCCTCGATTCTGTGTTTCCTGGAGTTGGAAACACATGGTAAAATGAATGCGATTCCCATGTCTCTAGCCCAGGCTTCTTTGGAAGCCTCCTGGCTGTGTCAGTTAGCAGGTACTTTATAGTTCACTTTAGGCATTCTAACTATGTGGCAAGACACAGAGAGATAGAGGGACCCCAAGCCTCCTTTTTAAGAGTGCTATGCTTCTTACCCTCCCATGTGCACATACCTTCAGCCCTCCATCCCCATTGGGTTCTTAGAGATGGTATGTTGTTAATCAGAAGGGCATTCAGCATTGGAACTAGATGGATGGTGAGGAGACCCCAAGTCTGACTTCTTCCACATCTTCCAGCTGCTGGAGGGAAAGGAAGAATTCAGCTCTGCATCAGCCCAGGGAGGATTCCCACAGAGGGCAGACTCCCCTCTACCTTCTAACCTTCTCGACCCCACCTGGGACCAAGCATCCCTCCCACCACACTCGACTTCTTTGCTGACCTCGGTCATCTGTTGAAATGTCCACATAGAACTCACATATTCAGCATGACAGGAGCTTATTAGGGATGTTAACAGATGACAACGAGTCAGAAACAGAAACTAGAAAGGGTACTGTTTTGTTTGGGTTTTGGTCCACAGTGCTTTTCAACCATGCCAGCATACACATCTCTCTCTCTCTGGTTCTTAGGCACATAGACGCTTAGCCTCGACCCTGCTTGGGCAAGTGTTCTGTGGCTATTTCAGCTCTGATAAATGCCCAAATGTGCACTCTATTCTCCAAGCAGTCATCCTGCCCCTTGATAAGGTAGAGTGAAGTGATAAAGACTGCCACAGCCAGAAGGTATGGAGGAGTCATGAAGGAAGGACAGGGACTCCCTCTTGCCCTGTTGCTCTGTTTCTTTCTGGGTTCCATCCTTTGGTACTACCAGCTAATGTATATGTTTAGAAGATTTGGGGCTATTCTACCAACTCCCTCACAGCCTTCCAAAAGTATGCTCTCTTCATGCCCAATGCTGGGCAGATATGAACCTGCTTCTTCTTTCAGCGTTTCTCTGTCCCCGGATGCAGCAAAGCTCAGAGTTAGGTAAGGCAGCAGGACCATGTAAGAAAATGTCTCTGTGTGCTAGGGGAGCCAAGACTCTCATTGAGTGTGGGTTAGACATCAGGCAAGGGGGATGTTTTTAGCCAAGTGTTTTAGAACAGCCTCTTTCAACTGTCAGTGTGGCCAATATTTTATATAACCGAATGAAAATCCCTAAGTAAGAATCATTCTGTGAGATTGCTGCTCATGTTATATACTCTCATAGTGTCAAATATGTTCCAAGTGTGAATTATGCTCAACATTTTAACAAATATTGTATCTAGCTTGTATATTGAGGTCAATATATGGTGTTATATCTGGATTGTTTATTGAGGATATAGGTGAGTTGAATGAATGGCTAAATGGGCTTCTGAGTAAATGCCTAGAAACCATGGTCCCATGTTTTAGTTTTTGTATTCTTATAAAATAGGAATCATTTAGAGTACAACTTTTTATAAGACAGGGGCATTTTTATTAGGCAAAATTTTTATTCATGAATTACAATATAAATGCATTTCCGATTTTATATTTCCATTCGCTGTTCAGAAATAGTAGAAACACTTTCCATACCTTGTTGAAAAGGTGCATTTAAATTTTTTGGAAATCTTTTCATTTGTCTGAACCTTTTCCTGACTTGGATAGCCCCCAAAATAATAACTCTTCGTGCTGGAGCATTGGTTAAATGCTCAGTTGCTAACGGAATGGTTGGAGGTTTAAGGCCACCCAGCAGCTCTGCTGGACAGACACTGGCCAATCGCCTTCCAATAAGATCACTGTCATCAAGTTGATTCCAACTCAAAGCAACTCTATAGGGCAGAATAGGACTGCCCCTGTACATTTCCGAGACTGTCACTCTTTTAGGAATAAGACGCCTCGTCTTTTTTCCAAGGATTGGCTAGTAGATTCAAACCACTGACCCTGTGATGGGCAACTCGGTGCATATCCCATTATGCCAAGATAATAGCCAAGTAAATCCTATGAGGCAGTTTTAGTCTATCACATGGGGTTACAATGAGTCGGAATGAACTCGGGCTCTCACCAACAGGAATCTGTATGAATACTTATGAATCTTATGAATACTATGGACTTATGAATCTTATGTATACTTATGAATACATGTAAGTCTTATGAATACTATGGACTTCCAAAAGAACAAACAGATCTGCCTGGGAAGAAGTACACTCCTCAGAAGCAAGGATGGCAAGACTTGGTCTCATGTCCTTTGGACAAGTGATGAGGAAAGACAAGTCAGTCCTTGAAGAAGGACCTGGTGCTTAGTAAAGTAGAGGGCCCTCAAGGAGGACGCATGGACACAGTAGCTGTAACAATGGGCTCAGGCTGAAGAATAGTCCATGATGAGGATGGTGCTGGACCGGGTAGTGTTTCCTTCCTTTGTGCGTAGGTTCGCTGAGTCAGCACTTCCTCGACAGCCCCTCAACTACAGCATAGAGACCAACCTTCCACTCCCAGAACCACTGTTTGCACTTAGTAGCCATTGGCCAGAAGATTCTGTTTGCACTGATTTTGGCTGGCTGGTTTGTATATTGGTGTGCTTGCATTCTTCATCACAAAATACAAATACCACAACTGTAAACAAAGCTCTTGAGTCTCACAGTAGAGAGTCATGGAGAAACTACAAAATTAGCGCACACTCACACTAAAAAATTACAGCTACAACGTTTACTTAGCTAAGACCCGATTAAAATTTTGTGTTTGTTTTCCAAAAGAAGTGGGGAGCTTTTGTTTTTTCAATGTGACAGAGTGGGGCCAGCCCAAACCTGGCTTGGAGAACCCGCATTGCCATGTTCCTCCGGCGGTGGACTACAGCTTCGTTAGTGACTGAGAGGTTGAAGGTGCTCCGATGCGCACACTAGGTATTTTGCTGAGAAAGGAAGGGAAAATGGGCTACATTCACTTACCGCATCACTCCCCAAGCAAACGTGTCAGCTGCCGGCCTCCCCTCGTACACTCTGTAGCAGCATGAGTTCCAGAAGAAATGTTTATTGAATACTTTTCATTTTCTCCTCTCATTTATCTGTTTTTCTCTTTCTTGTAAAATAAGTTCCTACCAATGAATGGGACCTAATCCTTAGCATGTACTTGTTTTTCTATACTTTTCAGGGGTCCAGGAGAACTAAGTACTATTTCTTCTCGTGCAGATCCCTTGAAAAGGTATTTAAAGTGTGTGGCTAAGTGTGCAAATTATGTTAATTTGGGAGGGAGACAGACACTATAACCAATTAGAAAGTTGAATTCATTGGCCCATTTATCAGGACTTTTGAGAAGGGAATTGAATGCATGTTGGTTGGGATCCAGGAACTGGAGGTCCATTCTAAAGAGCTCACTTCTAAAGGCCTTGCGATAGAATTTGGTTGCTTTTCACGCTTTTAATTCACTTGCAGTATAATTAAATTGGAAAGCCTTGCATTCTGTGCTTCAGTTCAGAAAAGCATTGCAGTCCATGAGAAATATAAATCTAAGGTAATTTGTCCGTGTGCCCTTACTGGTGTTGAGCCATATGAAAAATCAGCAAGATTGGATCCTCCGAAAAAGAGTAAACCAGCCCTGGTGTCTATGTATTGGCCTTCTCAGACCTCTCTTCTTGGAGCTGGGCGGTTTTGAAGTCTGTTTGACAAATGTGCTTCTCCAAGGCAGTTGTTTGGAGAGAATTTAACCCCCCTTGACTAAGACCTGATCGCCTGACCTAAGGGAGCTGACTGCCCAACCTCTGAAGGTAAAACTGAATCTAAAAAGACAGACACACAACAACCAGAAAACAAAAACAATGTTAAAGGGCTGCTGCTTCAGTACAGGTATTATCAGTCAGCAGATAGAAGATCATTAAAATTGAAGTTGAGAATAGTAACCGAGGAGGAAAAGTTCAGGTTGTTTGGGTTGCCATTGGCTCCATTTTTATGACACAAGTGCTCTCACTTTTATAAATTAAAAATAAACCTAAATGTTTTGCTGATTTGGGATTTAGACATTGAGTGTCATTGGACATGTTTGAGACAGACACAAAATCAGGAGCAAGCGAGAAGCGCCTCTATAAACGGAAAGTTGGGGGCCTGCAGGAAGTACCAATGAATGATGTCAGTGGTTCATGCATTCACTCAAAGAAAAGACTGGAAGTTCAAGTCTAGCCTGAGGTACCTTGAAAGAAACACCTGGAAATCTAACTCCTTTTGAAAATCAGTCATGAAAGACGATGCAGGTAGCACAGTTCTACTCCGCCACACAAGGGGTTACAAAGAGCATCAACTGGATGGTAACTGGGGGAAATAAGTGGATATGGTGTCAACATTTTAGAATGTCTGACATTCTAATGTATACATTTTGTGGGAACATTTCTTAATTCCATTTTGAAAAACTGCCTTGGACTATCTTTCCTAAAAAGTCAGTTTAAAACCATGCACCTTAGCTGTTGTGGAATTTACAACTTTGTCAAAATTGCATTATGAAAATCCCAGACAAAGGTCCTATTACATTTGCTAATTAATTAACTGCCATCTTTAATTTATTTACCCTGATTACTATTCTAGGGTGCTATGCATGGATTGCTCCCCTATTGCTCCTGATTAGCAACTCTTAATGTTGAATCTGTCTGATTTTGTTTATTTAAATTGTGGAGCTTAGAATATTTAATACTAGTCAAAAGTCAGGGACATTGGCAAATTAAGAATCTCTGCGTTTTCCCCTCATTGACAAATGTATTTTGTATAAATACAGCCTAAAAAAATGTCTGTTCATGATTCAAACCTTGTGCTTCTATCAAGAGACTTTCTTGACTACTGCCAGTGCACGTTAATAAATGAGTCAACATTAAAGGTGCTATCAAGCAGAATGCATTAGGAATGGACTTTGACTGAGGTAGGTGTCCAGTTGCTCTGATCACAAGGCTGGCATGGAGCATATGAAAGTCCACAGGTCTTGTTGAAGACCGTTGAGGGCTGAGTGGCCATCTCATTAATTATTCTTCACTGGCATATTTACTCCACGCTATTTTGATAGCTTTCAATTAAAGGGAAGAAACAAGCAACAACAATAGATTGCCCATACAAAACAATATGAGCAGTGGTGGTGCGTGGATTAAGTAGGGGGGGCTCTAACCTAAAGGTGAGCAGTTCAAACTCACCAGCTGCTCCAGGAGAATGATGGAGCAGTATGCTTCTGTAAAGCTTCAGAGTTCAGGAAACCGTCGGGAGCAATTCTACTCTACACTGTGTCACTGGTGTTGATTTTATTAGGGGCCATATAGTTGGTTCTGACCCATAGTGACATTATGTGCAACAGAACCAACCACAGCCAGTCCCGGCCATCCTCACAGCTGTTCCTCTGTCGGGGCCCATTGTTGCAGCCCCTGCGTCAGTTCATCGCCTCGAGAGCCTCCTTCGTCTTGCTCTCCCTCGACGTTACCAGACAGGATGTCCTTCTCCAGGGACTGGCCTCTCCTGACATGTCCAAAGAATGTAATAAAAGAAGTTTCACATCCTTGCCTCAAAGGAGCATTTGGCGGTGCATCTTCCAAGACCGCTGGGCTTGTCCCTTTGGCAGTCCATAGAACTTTCAATATTCCATATTCTTCTACTCTGTACTGTAGGGTCATATATGGCAGAGTCTACTGACACACGGTTTCCAAAACTGTTATTCTTGATGGAAGCAGACCAATCCACAGCACCCCTTGGCCCCTTGGTTTATATACTAATTTGAACATTACTAGCTAGGTATGTGTGCCGGATAAATTATGTATACACACTGGGGGGAAAAAAAACAGAATTGGTGGGGCCGGGGAGAGAAAGCACCTTGCGGGGGTTTGTAAGGTCTAAAGGAGATACTTCATGTAGAGTACTGGGTACTAAGTTTGCCTATTGTGAAGTAAATATAGGAGGGTGGAAGGAAGGAAGGATGAATATTTCTCGCTGTTCTACTCAGAAAGGTATGGGATAGGGAGGGGAAGCATTAGCCAAGCCCAATGTGATAGAACATTGTGCCCTGGAACTGTCACCCGAAAGTGTGTCTAAATCCTAAGAAAATTAACTCTATTGCTAATTGAATGACCTTAAGCCTTCTCTATTCAGTGTTCTAATTTAACAAGTTAATTCTATGTTAATGTTGAATCTCTGTTCTGGGCAAAGAAAAGATTTAGTACATTGCTTACTTTACAGCGCATGGAGGCAATTTTCCCAGTGTTGTTGTTCTTGTCGGTAGATTCCATAAGTCAGCTCTGACTCAGGGCAGGCCTCATGCATTAACCGAGCGAAACATGCCCCCGTTCTGTCCCCTTCTCAACATCACGACTACACTGGAGTCCATTGTTGTCATCAGGTACCCATTCCTTTTTCTCGGTGACCCTGCACGACCCATGACATCTTTGTTAGGGGCTGGTCCCTCCTGATGCCATGGCCAAAGAAATGGAGGCCCACTCTGTCTCCCTCACTTCAGAGGGGCACCCTCCAGGACACGTGTGCTGGCTGGGGCAGGCTGCAGGAGATGCAGCACTCTGTGGCAGTACCTCAACTCAAGTGTGTCCCTTCTTCTTGGTCTTTTCCCCGATTTTCAGTCGCAACTTTTGGGGCATAGTGGTCATCATCCTCTTTTGGTACTGACTCCTTCATTAGGAAAACACTCAAGTACACATTTTTACAATCCATTTTGTTATGTGTTTTCTCAGAATATTTTGAAACCAAGTGAGCAAACAACTTGTAGCAGGTTGGCTTAAAATTGTCACCACCTGTGAAAGAGCTGCTCCAGGTGGTGCCTTCCCAGGAGCCCAGGACAAGCCCCAGGTGTTGTCCCCTCTAACTCTCCAAACTCATGCACTTTGCCCTCAGCTCATCCACTTTAGAGTTTTGAAAAGCAAATCCATTATTTACTCTCACATGGGTAGAAATATGACATTAAATTTTTTAGCAACATGGGCATTAGAAACCAAATTCCTGAGACAATAGAAAATTGTGTTGTTGAAAAGTGGGTGAAGGGAGACGTCGGACAGGGCAAGATATGACAAAATACCCATTTATAAATTATCAAGGGCTTATGAGGGAGGGGGGAGCGGGGAGGGGGGGGAAATGAGGACCTAATGCTGGGGGCTTAAGTGGAGAGCAAATGTTTTGAGAATGATGAGGGCAATGAATGTACAAATGCGCTTTACACAACTGATGTGTGTATGGATTGTGATAAGAGTTGTATGAGCCCTTAATAAAATGATTTTTTTTAAAAAGAAAGAAAATTGTGTTGCATGTGCTGTAAGGTTACTGAGTTGTAATGATTCAATGGTAAGGGGTTTAGTTTGGGTGTGTTATACAATGGAAAACCTTTCTAATGCCTGGTTTTCTTTGAATTTTCTGTTTGTCTTCGTTTTGATTTTTTTGGTAACACTATTTAATTGATTGGCAATGTAGGTTAACCTATTAAAGTAAACTTTTTCATCAATAATCGAGACTATAGCATAAGCAATATATACCCATATATGAGGGGGTACCCCCCAAAAAAAATGATGCTCATTTGTTTTGTTTTTTGATGTGAGGAGGATAGTGCATTTGGAGATTGTTCCACCAGGTCAGACTGTGAATTAGGCTTTCTATTTAGAGGTTCTGAAAAGATCCCGTAACAGTGTGTGACAAAAAAGGCCTGATTTGTGGCAGACAAGGGACTGGTTTTGCAACCACGACAGTGCACTTGTTCATTGCAGCCATCTCAGTGCACCAGTTTTGGGCAAAGAAAACAACAACATGCCTCTCTTTCCCCACGCACCTTACTCACCTGACCTCATTCCATGCGACTTCTTTTTGTTTTTTTGAACAAAGACGGACATGAAAGGACAGTGATTTGACAAAGTAGAAGAGGTGAAGAAAAAAAACAATGGAGGTGCTGTCAGCCATCCACACAGATGAGTCTGAAAAATGTTTCCAAGAATGCAATTGCAGATTTGACAAATGTATCTAAGTGTAATGGAGAGTATTTTGAAGGTGATAAGGTTGTTTTGTTTTAAAAAATGTGTATATATAGCTTAGACAAAAATTCCAGGTTTTTTGGGTACCCCCTCATAATACACACACACACATAAGAAAGAAAAAGCTGAAATTAAATAGATGCTTCCCCAAATGGTGGAAAAAGAGTACTTCAGGTGGTATACAAAGTCCTCTAGGTTGTGGAGACTCAAGAATATGGCACAGTGGTGTGATGTGTTGGGCTTTGGGCTACTAACCAACAGATCAGCAGTTCGAACCCACCAGCTGTACTGTTGGAGCAAGAGGAAGTTTCCACTCTTATAAAGATTTATATCCTCAGAAACCCACAGAGACCTGCCGTAAGGTCGCTATGAGTCAAAATAAACTCGACGGCAGTAAGTTTTTGAGTTTCTGTTTAATTTATCTAGTAGTTTTACATTGCTATTTCATCTGCTCAATCATGCATACAGTCAATATAGATAGTACTTTATAAGTCACATGAGTATATTTGAGGGGAGTGGCTGTTTATAGGCACATTTTATAAGAGTGTATAATCAAATAAGTTCAAAGACCACTTCTGTAGAAATTAAGTAGCTGATAATAATTCTATACTTTGAGTTCATTTTTCAGGATAAAAAATATGTTACAGAAAAGGGGGATATTTTAGTATCTATTTTACATTTTTACATATTACATAACTCTATCTGATATTTCGTATTGCTGCTCTGTTGCTTGAGGAGCTGTTTTTATACTCTCCTCATTTCCTCCCTGCTATCCAGCCTGGCTAATAATTCATGGAGGCAGGCCTGCTTTGCCACCAGTCCGAATGGACGCAAAGGCAGTGGGTGTGGATCAGGGTTCAGAGTAACTACCCAAGACAGAGTGTTGGGTCTCCTTAAGTAGTTCTCACTTAACTGGGATACTTGTTGGCTGTTACTTCCTTTCATCATCATGTTAATGACTGCAATTCGTTTTATTGCGATAACTGAGTCGCAATCACCTAAGGCTCAATGTGCAAGAGACGCTGAGTTGGACTGGGCTTGCTGTCAGAGAAGGTCATATAAAGCTTTTTCTCAAAGTGAGATGACAGAGTTATTCTGCCGCGGGCCTCAGCTTGAAAGCACCTTCTCTCGCTGGTCTCCCTTGAAGACGGTAATTGGGCTTGAGGTGAGCACGGCCACTAGAGTGGGTGTTATCCCCTGACTCCTGGGGACGTGAGCTGTAAGGTGTCAGAGCAGCATTGGTGACAGGTAGAGAAAAGCTTTAGTAAAGTTTACCAGTTTTGTTAGTAACGGAAATGTACATTAATTTGAAATTCATTTTCCTTTTAGTTCACAGGACGATGAAAGACCTATGTCTCCTTTCTATTTGAGGTATTTATTTGATTTTTGTTGGTCCATTACAGGGCAATGGGGGAGGGGTAAGGATTCTTGGAGTTTTGTTTGTTTATTTGAATCTTTTCCGTAGGATATTTTATACTGTGGCTAGATTAAACTTACTAGAGCCTCGCAGCGTATTGTTCATGTTCTATTTCCCCTCTTTAGTTTAAAAAGGCTTCAAAAAATAACATCATTGAAAAGACTAAGAAGTAAGGGTTTGGGGGTTGCTTTTTAGAAGGGAGTTTAGAAAAATTATTCTTCACAAAGGTCAGGGTAGCCATTTGAAATTTCATTATCAATGATTAGGCTCCAGCCTAAACTAAGACCCTCTATACCCATGAGGGAAGGAGGGAGGCTACTCAGTCACTGAGGAAGGCTTGGGTTTGGTTAGATCATTTCTATTGGGTAATAAGACTATGGAACTAAATAGTTAGCAAGTTTGTAGAGTTGAATATTGTTTTTATCTAATACCTATAAAATTAAAGTGGCAGGTGTTAAAGCAGTGAAGTTTATAGAATTCAGATAGCTATTAGGTGAGATCATATTTCTCAATGTCTTACTTCTCCACTGACTTAAAGGTTATGCACTGGTATGGTTTTTCAAAGAATAATACATCTGATTTAGATGTAACCTGGCATTAAGTTTTTCTTATTGCATGTCTTTCCATAATACCTAACCACTTCAGAAGTGCAGACAATAAATTTCAAAATGATATAACCGTGTAAATTAAGGCAAACAATGCTGAGGTGTTTTGTATTAGCATTTCCCCAACTTTACAATCTACTACTTTAAAGCAAAGAAATGGCAGGGTATAAAATGTAGTACCTAATCTGTTTACTGAATTGTTGAATCTGCTTTGTTGCGATGGTCCAGAGTCAGCTGCAGACTTTATTTTCAAACACTAGTCCTTTGAAGGTGTCTCTTAGGACTTCAGACTTAAACAGGGAACTGCTTTGCAGTATGTTCTGCCCCTTAGTGACTTGACGCGCATTGAATAATTCTTGTGTGGCTAAAGAGGGAACATTTGAGGTTTCCATTTGAGACAACACTTTTGTTCATGTTATTCACCCTGGGTTTCAGCCAAGTGAATCAGCATATTCTGGTTCATAGACGACCTTAGCCATGCAATTACAGTGAACACATGAGGATGTTGTTGCTGAATACATAGTGACGCTGGCATCCATCATCTAAGTGCAAATAGTAGTATCAAACAAATTATTAGGTACGAGTGAAAAATAAGTTTGACCAGAGATGGGAGCACTGGATCATACCAACTAATGGGAACAATTCCTCTGTCTCTAATATTTTTATTGTTCTGGGTCCCTTTAGTCCAGTGGTTCTCAACTTTCCTAATGCTGCGACTCTTTAATACAGTTCCTCATGTTGTGGTGACCCCCCCAACCATAAAATTATTTTTGTTGCAACTTCATAACTACAATTGTGCTACTGTTATGAATCGGGTGACCCCTGTGAAAGGGTCAATTGACTCCCAAAGGCGTCGTGACCCACAGGTTGAGAACTGCTGCTTTAATCTGTTTTAGATAGTAATTAATTTTTATTCTGATGATTATCTGAAAAGCTGAGTGGAGAAGAATAAATGTATAGGTTTGTGTTTCAGTGTAGCAAGTTTTGTAATTACCTGCACTGTAAGACTTGATTAATTAATGTAATCTTTAAAAATAAATTCTGGGTTTGCAGATAGAAAGATGAGAGAAAAGTAATAACATATTTACTGAACTCTTACTAGAATGTATGACCGGTTCAATGTTAAAATCAGAAAACGAAGAGCGGTGGGTTGGGGGGCGGAGGAGAGAAGAAGTGTACATACTGTACTCTCTCACCTACTCACTGCCGTCTGGTCCATGTGGACTCGTAGCACCAACCCTAGAGGACAGGGTAGAAATGCCCTGTGAATTTTCCAGACTGTAACTGGTCATGGGAGTAGACAGAAAGCCTCATCTTTCTCCTGTGGAGCGACTGATGGTTTTGAACTGCTGGCTTTGCGATTAGAGTCCAATGGATAACCACTACACCATCAGGGCTCCTTACATACTGCACACACTAGCCAAATGTATAATAGAGTTCAAAATTTCAGAGAAAGCAGAAGTTGCGTGCAGACATTCTTCCCAGATAAGGAAAATTTAAATTCAGAGGAGATACCTCATATGAAGTAAAGAGTGGCTTTGAAAAATTGATTAGTAGTTTCCAAGTGGTCTGTTTCCTGAACAGGAATATTGAGTAATGAATTCTATATATTGTGCTCACGGCAATAGGGACTGGTCAAATTTTTCCCAGGAGGGGGAAGGAGACTGATCCAAAGATGATAGGTGCCAGAGCTGGACCCCGCCCCCCACTCCACCCCCAAGCAGCCAGGCAGAAGCAATGGAATCCAGAGTCGATGAGGATAGGATAACTGGTCAGTCTGGCTCTTGGTTCTGGAAGGTCCAGTATGAATAAAATGGCAAAGCACAGTGGCTGCAAGTCTAAGGGTGGAAAGATTGACAAGAAGATGTCAGAGCCAAGAGAGGCCTAGAGCAAAGCAGGGCTTCTAGGCTCACGGGAGAAATGGGAGATCCATGAAGAACTCAGGATAGGGAGACCGGAGCGGGATCCAGTATGGGAATGCAGGCATCAAACAAGATGAATTGCCGAGGGCAATCAGGCAGAGTCTGCACCTGGGGTCGTGGCTGGAGAGAGAGCAGTGGAGAGGCTGGTTTGCACCAGTGGGAGTCCCAGGACCTCGCCTTGCCAGAGAAAGAGTCTGGGGTGCAGGGAACCAGATAGAACATTCACTCCTCCTCTGGCTCCATTTTTCCACCTTGTAGCACGTCCGCTTCTGTCATTTGAGATTCACTTTGACCAGTCTTGGCTGCAGCACACATTGGTCTATTGTGCATTTCATTTGCCTTCAAGCCTTTCAGTACAGAGGTAGGGTTGTCATAAATAGACACACACTCCTAGATCCTCATTCTAGATTAAATAGCTTCTGTGTTCAGAACTCCGTCTTCTCTGATTTCAGTGCTTCTCCAACCTAAGCTAGCTCAGCACAGGGCCTTTCGTCTCTCTCTTGCAAAGGAAAGAAATAATGCCTACAAATCTACACCTGTTGCGTCCCACATGGCAAGTGTATTGCAGCTACTGTGGCAAACAGTAGGTGTCATTGTTCCCCAGATACTCCCTAGGGATTGCCGGGCCCCACCGGCATGACTGAGGACGTGAAAGGTAATGCCAGACCCTGAGCGAGGTGGCTGCAAATAAACATGAACCTGCAAGTTTAGGATGAAAAGGAGTTCTTGGCCAGGAAGTTCTCCGCCGGTCTCTTCCATGTTCTAGGCTAGAATCCAAAGAATTGGAACCCCTGCCTCAATTACTCGGATTAGCATCAAAGCAATTTGATGTTGCTGTTTTGTACTGCCTCCAGCCTCCTACTGTCCAAATTCTTTTGTCTGGCTTCCAGGCAGATAGACTCTTTGCTGTTTCTACCGCTTGTCGGAGTCTCTCATGTTTGAAACCTACATTTTGAGAGTTCTGTGGTTTGTTTCCCCTGAGACTGAGGTTCTTAATCTCCTCCATTTTCTTTTCTTTCAATCTCCACCTCCAATGTTTGCTTGTGTTGTTGTTGTTTATACCGCACCCACACGGGTGGGTTCCATCACCAGCGTCTCTCACCTGTCTTGTCCTGACCAGCAAACTTGGTTGCCCTTCTGACTGTGGAGACCTTGACTGATCAGATTTGGCACAGAAGCACGGAAGCAGATGGGGAGAGAGAGAGATGCTGAGGAATGTAGGGCAGGGCTTGAAAATAAGCAAAGACCTTCCCTTAGAGCCAGTAGAGAGCCTCCCTCATGCAAGTGCACTGAACTCTGACTTCTACCCTCCAAACTATGAGAAAGAGTTTGCCTATCAAGGTACCCAACTTGTGGATTATCTGTTATGGCAACACTAAAAACTGCTTTTTGTGAAAAGTTGTTTTTCATTTTAATGAAAATCCTAGTTAGAGGTCTCAGGGATTACCTACCTCTATGTGGAGCCAGCCTCGTTCATTCTAAACAAGTCCCTGGCCACCTTCCTTCCGTGCTTATGTCACACCCGTGTTCGCGCGACTATGCTGATGTCTGTCTCTTCTGGGTTCCACTCTTTGACCTTGAGGACTGGCCATTTCTATCCATTTCAGCCCTCGTTTTGATACAGTGCAATCTGATGCTGAATTACTGTTTTTGCAGATTTGGAATTGCTTAGGTGCTGGGCTGCTGTCGGGTAGGCCTTTCAACCCCCCAGATGTTCTGTGAGAGAAAGGTAAGGCTGTCGGATTCCTTAAAGATTCACACAGTCTCAAAGCCCTGCGGAGGGATCCCTTACAGATTCACAGTCTCAAAGCCCTGCGGAGGGATCCCTTAAAGATTCACTGTCTCACAGCCTTGCGGAGGGATCCCTTAGAGATTCACAGTCTCAAAGCCTTGCGGAGGAATCCCGTGAGTCAGAGTCCTCTCGGTGGCAGTGAGTCTGCTTGCTTTTGGTTTGATTACGGTCAGTTTAGGCATTTTATCCACGTCTTGATTTTCCTGAAAGACACATCAAACAAACATACTTCTTAAGTTAGCTGTTTGGCATACAAGCTCATTGTACATCATTTTGTGGATTTTTGATAGCTAAAACCTAGGAACCATCCATTTTTTAAAATTAAATAATCATTT
>NW_022111369.1:29358142-29362853 GCF_000313985.2 Echinops telfairi
TATGTAGAAGAATGTTTGTGATATTTTTGTCCTTTATTTTTAATAGTTTACTTTCTTCTTTGATAGATCTTTTCTCCTTAAACAGCATGATGTATTTTCATTTGTAAGCAAAAATTCCTCAGTATTGTTTGGCGATAGTTTGGCAAGATAAAGCATATCAGATAATTATTTCTATATAGTTGTATTTCAGCTCCTGTCTAATAAATGGAACAAAAAGCAGGTTGCCTACTTAATTAGCTATCTGATTGTTGTTTTGTTTTGTTTTGTTTTAAAACCAAGATGACAAAGTCAACTGTATCTCAGGATGCCTGACAAATAACAATAACTGCATAGTAAAATATTTTCTTGGTCATTTCCCACTATCAGAGTGCCTCTCAGCCAGGGTGACACATTGCCTCTGACCATGGAACTCCTTACGTGCTGAATCTCACTGGCCAGATGCTGAGTCTCAGGGAGGACCCAGATGCCTCTACTTCCAAAGGTCTCCTGGAGGTTTTGTAGTTTGGTGTTATCAAGTCCTACGGGTCCCATGTAGCAGAGCAGAGCTGTGCTATGGGGCTTTCTTGACCATTGTCTCTATGAAAACAGATGCCAGGTCTCTCTCTCCTGCATAGCTCCTGGGTGGGTTTGGACCCCCAGACTTTTCATTAGCAGCTGATTGTTGAGCCATTTGTACCAGCAGGGCTCCTTTCCTTGATCGTGATAGTCTTTACAATTCCTCATCATACAGTTCCTTAGGGGCTCAGTATTGAGCTCATGATTCTCGGGAATTATTAATCCTCCCTTTTTGCACGTCAGAAAACTCATGAAACCCACTGCCATTGAGTCACTTCCAACTCATAGTGGCCCCGGAGGACAACGTGGGGCTGTGCCATAGTGTCTCTGAGGCTGTAGAGCTTCACAGAATCAGACGGCTTCATCTTTCTCCCCCGGCACCGCTGGTAGCTTTGAACCGCTGACATTGAGGTTTGCAGTCCAAAGCTCACCGCACAGCACCACTGGGGCTCTTTGTCAGAGAGAAATATACATTCTGCGTTCGGTTTTAGCACGTTCAGGCCAAATCGTAATGCCATACAAGGGAGCTTTAGAAATTTTTTGGGGGGGGGGAGGGATGAACTTAAAAGTTAATGAAATTTTTCCAAGTAAATTTTGAAGCCCTTCCTTCATATTTTAAGCTACCCTGAGAAACAAAGGTAAATCGTTAAACTTCTTATACTTTTAATACTCTCCTGTTTGTATGTCTTCTCAGCACAATAAAACTGAATTCGATTCCTTCCACTGTCTACTGAACTGACCAAGAGGAGCAAGTAGCATACCCCTGCTAAGTAGAAATGTATTATTTGAGACATCCAGAGCTGAAATGTGTATTTTCTTCCCACCTATCTTCCCCCATCAGCGTCTTTATTTCTCTCCTCATTCAACAATGAGAAGGCTCCGAATGCAAAACAATGGCGAGGAGAGCAGACCCCCCTGGGATGCTCAGTACCAGCATGTTAAAGCATTTGAGGAAGGGATAGGGAGTTACTTTCCTGCATTTAATACCTCCTCTCAGGTATACAGCGCACAAAAACAAACTGGTCTTTTTTTTTTTCTTTTTAATTTCACCTGCTTAGTCATGAAATTGGACCAAAGGGAAAATCCACCTAGGTAGGCATTATAGTGTTCAGCAGGGGGTCCTGGGGTGGTGGGGCAGGTAATCATCTACTATGGACAATCTGCTCCCCCAGGTTGCTGGTAATGAGTCTGCCTGGAGTCACTGTTCCCCCTTAAGTTCAGTTCTACGGTGTGTGCACATGCTGTTGCCATGAGTCCGAATGGACAGCAACTGACAAGAACCGCTAAGCAGAAGGAAACTGCTTGGGATGGACCAGGAGGAATGATAGGCCAGGAGAAAGCATGGTTTGCCCTGAGCACCCAGAATAAAAACCTACTTTAGAGGGTTTTTTTTTTTAATGATTTAGAGGAAAACTAAAGCGATAGTGTTGGTCTTCTCAAAAGATGTGAAAGGCCATTCATTACTAACCTCTGGTCATATATCTCATTTATTTTTAATGAGTTCTACTGTATCCTACAATGGGAGAATAGGCTTAGAATTAAAAGGATTAAAAACAAAGGAAAATCATTGAACAAATGGGAAAGCAGACTATATGGGAGGAAGTATAGAGCAGAACTTTGTAACAATAAAAGAAGTATATGATGAGAGTGAAAATTGAGAAGCCTTGTCAGAGTGAACAGGGAAAGGATGACCATTGAAAACATTGAAAGACGACATGTTAGACATGAAGGGCCAACACTGCAATTCCAACCTAAAAATTACAAAAGGATCCTCAGGGAGAAACCTTGGTATATATCCCTATTCCAGGAGTAAAACTCAATGTGTGCCATGCTAGTTGAGCGATGGGTTAAAACATATTGAGCTGTTATTTAATCAAGAAGTAGAGACTTGGTTATAGCCTTGGTGGAAGATGAGCAAAGAAAGCAACATTCCAGTTTCCCAGGCTCTAAACCCTTACAAAACAGATGACCACACGTTTTTCCTGTAAGTGGCAGATGAGTTTGACCACTGACCTTTCGATTTGCAACTGAGCTGTTCAATCCCTGCCCCACCGGGCCTGTGTTCTAACTTCTATTAGAGGCTAGGAGTTCTAAAATATGTAGTTGCAGAAAGTATAAGTTCCAGAAAGTATTATACAACAGCACACAATGAGCGCATCTTACTCATCGTGCACCAGCGCAAACTGAGAGCATCAGCAGGACAGGAATGCGAATGGATAAAATCACCTGTAGACGCTAAGGGTACTCAAAAATGGACTGCTTTCACTATATTGTACTTAAAAGAGGAATGCTTAAAACACAAGGGCATAGAAAGATTAATAATAAAAAGACATATATACTACATGTATATGTGTAAATAGATACTCTATATCATATATCTACTTGACATATAGCCAATAAAGGAGCACAAAGAAGCAGAGATGGCAATGTCAGTACCAGAATAACTAGAATTCAAGGCTAAATTTATTAATACATACCTAGACAGACTTTACCAAATAAAATGTATACTGAAGATATGAAAGTTCTAAATAAGTATGCGTCAAACAGCTAACATCAATTATATATGTGTAAATTATTTAAATTACAAATTAACAAGCATAGACAGATAAGCACATTTGAAGTGTATAGGATTTATACCTAAAACTTTGTAACATACAAAATTTAGAAAATAATATTGAGATTTTGGTCATAGTAAGATGTACATAAGTGAGCATATATTTATACATATATTAAACTTTGTACCCTGAAAACAGGGCTCAAGCACTCATACCACTTTATAAAAATTACTCAGCTATTTGTAAAAGTTAGAATTTCCAAAACAAACAAACCAAAATCCACTTCCATGAAATTGATTCTGACCCATGGTTCTCAACCTTCCTAATGCTGAGACCCTGAGAGAGTTAGTTTATTGTCTCTCTAGAGAACCCTGTCTAACACAGACCCTTTAATACAATTCCTCATGTGGTGGTGACCCCCCCCCCAAACCATAAAATTATTTTCATTGCTACTTCATAACTGTCATTGTGCTACTGCTATGAATCGGGCGACCCCTGTGAAAGGGTCATTCAACCCCCTAAGGGGTCACGACCCACAGGTTGAGAGTCGCTGCTTTCGATGATTTCTGGGGGCATAAAACTTTACAGGAGCAGAAAGCCACGATTTCTGGATCATCCGCTAGGTTTGAACCAGTGACCTTGCTGTTAGCAGTCCGATGATTACCAGCAGTGCCATGAGAGACCACTGTATGAAGTGATACTAAGAGCATGAAAACATACATGAAATTAACATCTTCTGGAATAGATAAATTGTGAGTGGAAGAAAACTATTTGAATCTTTAATATCACTTTTAGTAATATATTCTGATTTTAATGACATAGCTAGTAGGAGAGCCAAAGATGAATGTGAACAGATTTTTGAAGGAACAGGAGTGTGTTCTTATTAAGAACCTGCTCTAAAGCCAGAATGCATGACATAGAATCAGAGCTGTGTAAACTTAGGTGAGTTCTGAAACTTCCTTGAATCTTGATTTCTATGTGTGTAACATGGATTCTGCTTAAGAGGGACCTTGGTCTAAGAACAAAAGATATACTTGTAGGCAAGTAACGAGGTTACGATTCAGGGTCAGAAATACTCAGGATACATTTCTTTAGTTGGGCATACTGTCTTCTGGTCCATGGCCCCTCAGCCATGTGGCCACTTAGCCTCTGTGCTGCCTGGGCAATGTTACAAAGCTCTTTGAGCATTGCTGCTAAATGCCCAAGGGCTGCTCAGCTCTAGTGCCACGGCTCCCAAACCTACTCTGCTGATGAAGTACCTGGAGATAGCCACTCTAGGAGTGAGCCTTCTGCTCAAAGATGCTCAGCTTTCTAGATCCCTGAGCCAGGAAGCCCACTGCTTAGCTATCTAAATCGTTGACATTTTAAAGAATGTCAGCTGCAAGGACCTAGAACCTTGCTACTCAAAGTGTAGTCCACTGACCAACAACATCAGAACGATCAAGGAACTTGTTAGGAAAAAATGCAGAATCTCAGCCTCTGCTTTCCTTTGGTGATTCTCATGCACCTTCAGGTACGGAAACACCTGGGTAGAATTAGAAATCTCTGAGCCTCCTCCTGATTGGTACCTAGTTTCTTTCCTTCTCACCATTTTTTTTTTT
>NW_022111369.1:29363733-29366842 GCF_000313985.2 Echinops telfairi
CCTGTAGAGTTTGTGGTGGTTTTGAACTGCTGACCACACCAATCACAGCCCAACTCATAACCACTACATCACCAGGGATTCATCCCTATAAGGCAGAGTGAAGTAGAGGGTACAGCAAGCAAGAGGAAGGCCATCAAAGAGATGGATTGACACAATGACTGCAACAATGGGTTCAAGCAGAGGAATGATGGTGAGTATGGTGCAGGACCAGGCAGTTTCCTTCTCTTGTGCTTAGGCTTGCTGTGGGTCTTAATCGACTCAAATGGCACCTAAGGACACCATCAATAACAGGACAGAGTAGAACTGCTCCATAGGGGTTCTGAATGTGTACGTCTTTAAAGAAGTAAATGCTTCATCTTTCCCCTGCAGAGTGATTGGTGGATTTGAACCACCAGCCTTAGGATGGTTAGCAACCCAAGGTTTAATCCACTGTGCTACCAGGGCTTCTTACTTGCCTCACAAACTCACTGTCATCGAGTCGATTCTGACTCGTACTCAAACACCAAACTCATGCCTGTCCAGTTGATTCCAACTCATAGTGAACCTATAGGACAAGACAGGACTGCCCCCTGTGGATTTCAGAGATTGTAACTCTTTACAGGAGTAGAAAGCTCATCATTCTCTTGCAGAGTGGCTAGTGATTTTGAACAGCTGACCTTGTGGTTAACAGCCCAACACGTAACCAATACACCACCTGGGCTCCTTCTGGCACATCCAAAATATTCAATGAATGTTAGAGTTTGTAAAAGTGATTTTATGATTCTTCTCATTAATTTCTCTTCTTTACAACAAGATGACTGTGTGTCATTTTCCTGAATGGTAGCTGGGATTTATGGCCATGAAAAAGAGCTTCCACTTTAACTAAAGAAATGAATCTGAGGCTACAGAGTGTGTTGATCAGCTCATCATCTCTGGCTTAAGGAGTATTGTGCTGGGCCTGCGAGGGGCAAGGGTAGCAGAAAATGAGAAATACCATACAATCCCTGTAGGCATATGAAATCTGGATAGAGGGAAGTGAGCTATACCCTTACCTGCAAGAAACCACCAACAGATGATTCTGGAAGAACATACTCTTATGGTGAAAGTGATATCATACAAACTAAGATGTGTGGATTGCGTGCAAGGTCATTGTTCATGTCCATCACGGAGAGCTTTCATTTTCCTGTAGTGTTTTGAACAAAGAAGGAAAATGATGAGAACTATTGCAACCATTGGGTGAAACTGTAATTTGACCTTAAGCTGAAGCTTTTAAAAACATCAAGATCTTGCCTCTTTGCTTTAGAAACTGAGTAAGCACTAGAGGGCAGAGTGCACAAACGTAATGCTATCCCTACTGCTCAAATGGCCCTGACCTCACACCTGCTTGTGGGTATACAAGGAGGTTCAACCCCCAAAATGGAAAAAAAGCCCTGCTCCACAGAGCTTTCGTAGTATGTATTTTTCCCCTGGCAGGCGAGCATTGGGCAACTAGCTCTGAGTTAGTGCACCCGGTGGCATCACCTGGGAAGGTTCTCTCTGGTCACAGTGAATTTTTTCATAAAAGCAGTTTCACTCAAACCTCATTTTGTTTTGTTTTTTAAACATTTTATTGAGGGCTTTTAAAGCTCTTGTAACAATCCGTACATCAATTGTATTAAACACATTTGTACATATGCTGCCATCATTCTTTTCTCCACGTTTACTTTCTATTGAGCCCTTGGTGTCAGCTCCTCTCTTTTCCCCTCCTCCCCCCTCCCTCATCGCCTCTTGATAAATTATAAAGTATTATTATTTTCATATATTACACCAACTTCTGTCTCCCTTCCCCCACAGTTTCTGTTGTTCATCCCCTGGGGCTTGGGGGGTGGGGGGTGGGGGCTGGAGGTGCAGTTATGTGTTGATCATCGCAATAGGTTTCCCCTTCCCCTCCTCTCCTCACTGAACCTCATTTTTTGTGATGGCTGATTAAAGAGAACAGCATGCGGCTGTGAAATTTTGTTTCCTGCACAAGAAAAATGCTGCAGATAGTTTGTGATGTTGAACAGAGCTCACAAGGACAACGCTATGGGAAAAACTCAAGTGTATGAGTGGCTTTCACATTTCAAAAAAGGTGAAATGTCAACTGATGAAAAACCTCGTTCTGGACATCTGTCAACTTCCTGAGCAGATGAAAATGTTGACAAAATTTGTGTACTTGTGCTGGAAGACTGACGATGAATGATTGAAGAGTTAGAGAAGTTACCTGGATTATCTTGGAGCTAGGTTCAGCGAATTCTGTGATAGACCGGGACTGGTGTTGCCACCACGACAATGCACCTACTCATGCAGCCATCTCAGTGTGCCAGTTTTGGGCAAAAACAGAATGCCTCTCTTGTCCCACACACCTTACTCACCTGACCTTGTCTGTGCGACTTCTTTTCGTTTCTGCGAATGAAGAGGAACATGAAAAGACAACGATTTAATGATGTAGAAGAGGTGAAGAGAAAAATGAGGAGGTGTTTGTCAGCCATCCAACCAGATGAATTTGAAAGATGTTTCCAAAAATTGAATTGCAGATTTGACAAATGTATTAAGTGTAATGGAGACTACGTTGAAGGTGATAAGGGTTTTTTTGTTCAAAGAAAAATTTTAATAAATAGCTTTGAAAAAAATTTCCTTTTTTGGGGTTGTGGGGGAATACCTCCTGGTATGTATTCACAGGGAGCACAGGCCACTGAAGAATTTCTGAAGGGCATAATCCGATCAAGTTTCATAATCCCATCATTCAGAGTGATGTTGACAGCTCTTTAATGCACATGAAAATCATCTGGGCTTTGTAGCAATTAAGAAACTGGCAGAAGTTCATAATTCCTCAATCCAAAATAAAAGGATGGTGGCTTAGATCATCATAGAGTCTGAGATGTCTTCTATTTTGAGGAATTTTGCATGAGAGGATGGCTTCAAAACAGTTCTGTGACAATTCCAGTTGGTCCTTCATCCTCAACCCAATTAGATCCCTGCTGGCCTCTGTCTATTCAGAGATGGGTTTTAAGAAACATGCTTCCCAAATGTGGCGAAGAAAGCTGATGGTGCCCGGCTATCAAAAAGTATAGTGTCTGGGGTCTTAAAGGCTTGAAGGTAATCAAGCAGC
>NW_022111369.1:29367580-29375530 GCF_000313985.2 Echinops telfairi
TGTATGGATTGTGATAAGAGTTGTATGAGCCCCTAATAAAATGATTTGAAGAAAAAAAAAGAAAGATGCTTCTGTCTTGCCAGCCTGAGCATTGGGTTTGTGCTGGGAAAGGTGGGGATAGGCCAAGTTGTGGAGGGAGGCAGTCGACAAATATTATGTTAACTAACCCTTTAGAAAATGAAAAGACGTGGACCGAGGTCAGTGGCAGCTGGAGAGAGAAGAACTGGTTTGCCAAGGTCAGCTGTGGACGTGCCTGTTACAGGTATCTTTAAAAGAAGCCTGGTACTGCAAGCAGTTTGCAGTCAACTACTAGCTGAAAGGTTGGTGGTTCAAATCCAGTCAGCAGCCACTTGGAATAAAAGGTCAAGCAAGCCCTATGCTAATGTAGATGGCATTACAGAAACACCAGGCCCACTGCCAACTCATGGATTCCCATTCATAGTGACCCTGTAGGACAGGGTATAATGGTCCTGTGAGCTTCCAAGACAGTCATCTATGGGAATGGAAAGCCTTGTCTCCCACGGGACAACTGGTGGTTTCACACTGCTGACCTTGGGGGTAGCAGCCAGATGCATAGTCACTACACCACGGGGGCACACCTTATCAATTGTTCTCCCTTTTGACCTACTTTAAATTTGTTCTAGTTTTTATTATTTTCTTCTTTCTTTTCCATTGAAGTTTTCCTGTTATTGTTGAGTTTGGTTTTTCATTTTTGTATCTTTTTCTTTCCATAAAATCCAACTGAAAACCCCAAAGGAAACAACCTGACCATCACCAAGTTAATTCCAACGCATAGCTACTGATACCCTGTTTCCCCGAAAATAAGACAGTGTTTTATATTAATTTTTGCTCCCAAAGATGTGCTAGGTCTTATTTTCAGGGCCTATCTTATTTTTCCATGAAGAAGAATATGGTACACATTTATTGTTGAACAGAAAACAGGAAATGATACTGTACCTGTATGCGGTACGGTAGTAGTTGTCATCACAAACCAGCATAACCAGACAAACTGTGAATCCTAGAGTATCAAGGCTTTCTGGTTGCTACCATTATTTCCATGTACAACAATCTATGGTACATTTACTCGCACTTCCTGTCTGCTCCGGCTGCGCTGCGGCCAACAGTGAGCTGCAGGGCGGCGGCCCACCACCGCTATAGTCCAGAGTCCAGAGTTACGGTAGCTTCTGGGGGCCTTATTACTGGGGAGGCTTTATGTTCAGGGAGGTCTTATTTTCGGGGGATGCCTTATATTTCAGCGAGAGGTAAAGCTGTAAGTAGGTCTTATTTTCGGGGGATGTCTTACTTCTGGGGAAACACGGTAGAACTGCCCAGGAGCAGAAAGCGTCAGTGGTCTCACGAGGGCAGCTGGTTGTTTGGAGCTGCTGACTCTGGTGAGCAGTCCAATGCCTTACCACCGCGCCACCAAGGCTCCTGGGTGTTTGGGAAATAAGCCAAGCAGTAACTGGATTAGTCCTTTTTTCGGGGTATGGCAGGGGAGGTTGGGGGGAAATGGGAGCTATTAATAATGAGAACAAGAAAGAAGAAAGTGCTCAAAAATCAGATGTGGTAGTGATGGCGTAACTCTGTAATATGGTTAGACCATTGACTTGTATGCTATGTGAACCATATGTCAATAAAACTGCTAAAGAAAGAAAAAGCATTTGCCTTCCTAGTTAATAGTAAGCACCAACAGGAAACGTATTTTAATTAAATATATGTGTGTATATGTCACTTTCTTTCGAAAGAAAGAAAGACCAAAAGAAAAGGCCTGAGGCAGTTCTACTTTGTAGGGGTCACCTTGAACCAGAGACAGCTGCCATGGCTGTATCATTTGGGAGTAAACAACAGGACTCTCTCTATTTTATAGCAATAAGTGAAAGTCAGCATTTGTCAGTGGGTGGATCAACACTGAGAGAAGGTCACTTGAGGTCCAGCCTGCGCCTGCAGCCTCTGATCCCTCTACACCAGTGGTTCTCAACCTTCCTAATGCTGTGACCCTTTAATACAGTTCCTCATGTTATGGTGACCCCGACTATAAAATTACTGTTGTTGCTACTTCATAACTGTAACTTTGCTACTTTTATGAATTTTAATATAAATATCTGATATGCAGGATCTATTTTCATTGTGACAAATTGAACATAATTAAAACAGTGATTAATCCCCAAAACAATGTATAATTATATATTGTGAAATATCTATTTCTAATGACAAATAAATGAAGTTTTGTTTTGAAGCATGGTGTAACATGGGTAACAGTCTTAATATAACAACAGTAAGTTACATTGCTCCATTTTGCGACAGTATTACTAAAAAGCCAACGTCAGTGCTAAGGTTGAGATAGCTTCTTTCTCACCAGATCAGCATATCTGCATGTGGGTGGACCCACCTGGAGATGGATAGAGGAGCGGTGTCTCAGTTCCTAAGACCATCAGATATATGGTTTTCCGATGGTCTTAGGCAACCCTTGTGAAAGGGTCGTTTGACCCCCAAAGAGGTCTCAACCTACAGGTTGAGAACCACCGCTTCAGATGCTTGCTCCACAGGTCTGGGCCCCTGTCTAATTTTTCTTTGTTGCTTTTCCACAGTGCTCGCGTGTCACAAGTCAGCAGTGTTTCGACAACAGGAGAGTAAGTGTTTCAGACTTTTTTTTTTGGGGGGGAGGGGGGCTTTTTCATACAGTAAAGCAGGTCAGATGGTTAGGACAATAAGCAATCCATTATTACCGTAACAATAATGCCACTCAGAGGATAGGGTTAAATAGGAAGGCCCTTTTTGAACGTTGGGCAGAATGATGAAGCCCAGAAATAATTACAACCCTGGAAATTCATAGGGTCACTGTGAGTCAGATTCAACTCAATTTCAGTGGGCATTGAGTTTTTGAAGTATCTTACATTGGCAAAAAAAAAAAAGAGGGGGGCCACAAAAACAAATAAGGCCACTGCCATTACGTAGAGTCTTACTCACAATGGCCCTGTAGGACAGGGTAGAACTGCCCCTGTGGATTTTGAGGACTGTTAACTCTTTACAGGAGTAGAAAGCCTCATCTTTCTCCCACAGAGTGGTTGGTGGTTTCGAACTACTGACCTTGTGGTTAGCAGTCCAGCGCATAACCACTATGCCATACCATTAAAGGCTGAAGTATGTCCTTACTTCCTATGTCATTGATTTTATTTAGCTTACATTAACTAACTACCTGCAAAGTGCCAAACCTAGTGTAATTTCAAATAAGCCTTGGATTCTGCTTTCAGGGACTATCCTGTTGAATAGGGGCCCAAAAAAGGAAAGCAAATTAGTGAGGGAGCAAACCCTTCCTCCAACAAGCAGCCACGTGCCCTATTAACTATGTCAACCACCTGTCTTTGTTCCCCAACGGCCACCAATTGCTCTTGAAAGAAAATCTAAATTCCACTTATCTGCCTATGCCTACCTCTTTGATTGCTCACTACCTATCAGTCACATTATCTTTCTGAAACAGCCCAAATTTATTCACCACCTTGAGTCTGTAGATGGTGCTTTGGGTGAAGGAATGGGCTGCGAACCCTAAGGTCAGGGCATCAAACTCATCAGTCACTCCACAGATGAAAGCTGAGGCTGTCCACAAAGACTGACAGTCTCAGACGCCCTAAGGAGCAGCTCTCCCCTGCCCTAGATATGTTCGCCACAAGTCAAAAATAGATTGCATTGCAAATGGGTTATATTTGGGTACTACCCTAGAGGTTGGTGGTTTGAACCCACCGAGTAACACTACAGAAGACAGATAACCCCTAACTGTAAAGATTACAGTCTGTTAGGAGTAGTCAGGAAACCCCTGTGAAGTGCAGTTCTGCTCTCTACCACACGGGTTGGCCAAGAGGACTCTTCCTCCTGATGGCAATGGGATTGCTCCTGCCTCAGTGACTTTGGTATTGGCTGTACCTCGTCTTGGTCAGCACTCTTATCGTTCACCTCTGTTTTCGAATGTCATCTCATCTGAAAACCCAGCCCTGACTATCCTTGGTCATTCTTTGTCCATCCATTATTCTGCTTTTTAGAGACTAAATCACGATACAAAATGTTTCCTCCCCGCTCCCACTATCATGATACGAATTCTACCTTGCAAGTCTGGCTAGACCAGAGGAGGTACACTGGTACAGATAGGAACTAGAAATACAGGGAATCCAGGGCGGATGATCCCTACAGGACCAGTGGTGTGAGTGGCGATACTGGGAGGGTAGAGGGAGAGTGGGTAGGAAAGAGGGAACCGATTATAAGGAACTATATGTGACCTCTTCCCTGGGGGATGGACAACCGAAAAGTGGGTGAAGGGAGACGTCGGACAGGGCAGGAGATGACAAAATAACGACTTATAAATTATCAAGAGCTCATGAGGGAGGGGGAAGGTGGGAGGGAGGGGAAAAATGAGAACCTAATGCTGGGGGCTTAAGTGGAGAGGAAATGTTTTGAGAATGATGAGGTCAATGAATGTACAAATGTGCTTTACACAATTGATGTATATATGGATTGTGATAAGAGTTGTATGAGCCCCTAATAAAATGATTTTAAAAAAGAGTATAAAAAATGAAGCCAGACTCACTGTCATTGAGTCAGTTTCTGATTCACGGCAAGCCTGTAGGACAGAGTAGAGCTGCCCCTGTGAGTTTCTGAGACTGTGACCATTTACAGGAGTAGAAAGGCCCGACTTTCTCCCAAGGGGTGGCTGGTGGTTTCAAACTGCTAACCTCGCAGTTAGCACCTCAGTGCATAACCACTATGCCACCAGAACTCCTTCATAAGAGTACAAGCTCTGTAAAAATAGAGACCGTGTCTATTAGAGCTGTTGTTATAGCCCTGGGAGCTAGTTACATGGTATATATTTGGCATTAAATGCATATCTGTTGAATGACGTGAATGAATAATTCCTTGCCTGAAGACTTTTCCATCACACCTACTTCTCCTCCTTTCTTGCTGGGACATGTGTGGGCTTCCTGGAGCATCCTCAGCAGCAGGGATCGGGTGTAGGAGGTGGGGAGGTTGTAACACATTCCCGAGGAAGAGAGAAGACTTAGAAAAAGCCCTCATTGGAATGAATTTGGCCTTTTTTTGGGTGTTTTTTTTTGTCATCTAAGGAATCAATTAGAAGGGAGACGTAACTTCCGTTAGCTTTGTGCATTTGAAAGTGATCTCAGACCTTAACAAAATGGAAAGTTCCTGCCAATTTCTTTCCAGTATCTCCCAGGTGTCTTCTGTGGTTTGAAAAAGTCATGGGACTGATCTGTACATCTATGTTAATTTACCCACATTCTTCTGCACCCCTGCTATGTTACCTTGAATCATTTGGGACAGAGAACCCTAAGTATAAAAGTTCTAAGGCCCAAAGTATGAGACTATACTTGCTTATTGTTCTGTTTTGAGATATTTTTGTGAAATTACGACGATTCTATTATAAAAGGTGTTCTTACTGTTTGGTGCCATCGACCCTATAAGACAGGGTAGAACTGCCCCTGCGAGTTTCCAGGACTGTAACACTTTATCACTGTAGAAAGCTCCATTTTCTCCTTATATATATGCATACATACATATTTTGAGAAATACAAGTTTAGTTTTCCTTCCCAGATTATTCAAAATTAGTGAAGATACAAGTAGTCTTCATTGGAGGTTTACACAAAATTAAAAATGATACCATTTAATTTCTCTTCCTGCATTCTTTTCAGCCCTTTTGCTTACCTGTTTTCCTCCATTTCATCAATGTAAATCTTTCATTACAACTCCAACAACAATAAGTTTATTTATATGCATTCCCAGTGAATAGACCAGAATTTGGGGATGAGTGTGCCATGCTATTATGCATTGTAATGGTCCTGATGACATTTTGTTGTTTTATTTTGTTTTGAATAGCATTAGTCCCTATAACAAGGATCTAAATAGAGAATGGGCGTTGTAAAATTATTTTTGCAAGTTTACTTTGCAAATCACTTTCTGCAGAGCCAGAATTAATTCTAGAGGAATTTTTTATAAGAATAAATTTATTACTATCCTGTGAGAATAAAAAGATATCTTCTCCCATTCTGCCTTATATTAAATGACCCTTATTTCCCGATTGCCTCCTATAATGATGGCTTTCCTCGATGTGAGCACATCAGTAACCTTGCCTTGGAAAGATGTGAAACGCAGGCATCAACATAGTGGAATTTTAGTTTAGATTTGTTTTTAGCGCACCGTACAAATATTTTAGGGAAGAATGTTTTGTACATTGTCTTTGCTCAAATAGATGGAGGAGATATTCCAGTGGTCCGGTAACGATATTTTCAAGATTATGAGCACATGTTTTCTTCATTTTTGCCAGACTCTTAGAAAGAACTATCCGATCAGCTGTAGAACAGCATCTTTTTGATGTTAATAGTCCTGGAGGGCAAAGTTCAGAGGACTCGGAATCTGGCACGACACCCGCATCTTCCCCGGCATCCATCCGACAGCGACGGCGCCAGCCCATGGAGCAGGATGACCTGCGTCGAGTCACAGACAGGTGAGTTGGCTACCACCATTCTTCTTGCATTAATATGCTCTTCGCCTTTTTTTTAATGCACACCTGAATTAAGCCATATGTTTTCATCCCACCTCGTAGCCCGCTCCTATTTCAGTATTTAGGATAAAACTTAAAGGTTTTGTTTGTTTGCTGGCCATTTTAAGCTTAGTTATTAATATTTGAGAATTCACAAGTGGTTGAATAATTATTTCCATGTCATCTGTATATTTGGGATGGTGTAGAAAGTTGCCTCTGATGTAAGAAACCCTACAGTTACCTCATAAAGTTACCTGAGTCTGGAGTCCTGAACCAGGGAGGAAGAAGGTGCCTATCCTGAAACAAAGTTGATTTTACATCTTGTGTCAGATGGCATGCACTTGACAGTTTGTGAGCCAGTCAACATATTTCCCACTCTATTTACCTCACTAAGTGCCAAACTGCTGGCACCATAGTCCTTTGACTGCTGGTTATATTTTAGAACAAGAAAGGTTGAGCCTAACTCTAATCAAAAGAGGAAAAGGCCAAGTTCTTTATTATTCTAAAGATTCACTTTAAGAATTCCCACAGCATAGGTATCAAGCTTAGGAAGCTTTGTTTTTCCTTCAAGGATTTGATGGGCAAGAGATGAGCAGTGCCCGTTTGTGTTATTTAATAACCAGGCTTTAGCTTATCTAGTATCTAACAGATTATAGTCACATGGCATTTTTCTGAAAGGTACCCAGCTTATTTTTATCTACTGTACCAGTTAATCTCCATAAGGACCTTGTAATGACCTCTCGTAAATGTCAAAGACTGGACCAGACTGACATCTGGACTCTTAAAGCACATCAAAATCTTTATTGAGGGAAAAAAAAAGAGAGACATCTATTGCTTAAAGAGAGATACAAAAAATAGTGATGAGTGGTATAAATCAATTCCATGCTGCACATCATTTGAATGTTTAAGGGCTATATAACAACTGCAATTATAGAAATAAAGTCATTATCCATATTATACCAGAAATAAAACTGCTATCAAGGATATCACCAACTGACTTTTCAAGTGGCATATGTGGAGTTTTCTCCTTTTGTTTTGTTTTCGTCTCTTTTGAGATTTCTCTTAGAGCTAGTAGCTAGGCCGGGGAGTTGCAATATTCTGTGTAGAAAATAGAAAACTTATAATAGAGGAGATATTTACATTGAAAACTAGCTGCTGAGATGGACATTGCACCTCCACTCAAGTACTCCCTCAATGCAAGAACACTTTGTTCTATTAAATTGGCATTCCATGATGCTCACCTTCCCCACACAATTGCTGAAGACAAAGCAGGTACATAAGCAAATGTGGTGAAGAAAGCTGATGGTGCCCAGCTATCAAAAGACATAGCATCTGGGGTCTTAAAGGCTTGAAGGTAAACAAGCAGCCATCTAGCTCAGAAGTGACAAAACTACATGGAAGAAGCACAC
>NW_022111369.1:29376251-29384055 GCF_000313985.2 Echinops telfairi
AATAATAATAATAAAAAGAAAACTAGCTGCTGAGTGAGCTGTATAGAAAGTTTTTAGAGAACAGAATTTGTTTGCAGCCTATCTAGCAAGTACAAATTATTCCTTTCACACAGTTCTTATCCTCAGACTCATTTTTTTGCCAGATAGCGTGTGTCAGCACTTTACATTTTGAAACTACCTCGTGTGTGTCACGACAGTGCTTTCCACAAACTTTGGCCAGGTGACCAACAAGTTGAGGTTGGAGATGATAGTAAGCATGACAGAGCATGGACAGACGTGGTGGGGTGGGTGTAAAGCAGTGAGCAGGGGAGATGGAGGTGAGGTCAAACACTGATAAGGTCTAAACTGAGTAGGGCAATGTGAATCATAGGATAATCTCTCCTGTGGGATTTAAGTATCACTTAAATATAAAGAAGTTCCCAAGCCCAGGAAGGCTTCTGGCATAAATAATCCACTAGCCTCAAGCTCAAGTGATGTACACACCAGCAGCATGGTGAAGCAGGTCTCGAAGGAGCCTCAAGCTCTAGCAACATGATCCACAGGTTGACTTGGGCCACAGGTAGTGTAGCTCACAAGTTGAAGCAGAGAACGAGTGGAAGCAGCAGCATGCTGATCCAGTCACCAGGGAGTAAGAGAGCTTTGGGATGTTGACCGTCTTCAGTTATCTTGGTCGCCTTCTAATCAAGCTGCCACCTGATCACATTCCACCCACATGTTCCTATTGGCCTAGCTGGCACAATGAACCTAACTGTCACACTCCCCCTGTCAATCGCTTCAGAGATCCCTCTGAACGCCCTGTTAAATATGTCCCAAGGAGATTCACTAACTTGTCATAGACTGTAAGAATGTTGGAAATAATTAGTATAGCCTATACTAAATATTAGCTTTTCTTTGTATTTGCTTATACATCATTGATTCATTTATATAGGACTTTAGTGAGGCTTTGCGTTAAAAAAACTAGAAGGCAGATTAAAGTAGTGCTATATTCTACTAAAAGTATTAACAGAGTGGTTAAAAGGTCTTTTGAAAACTAGAAATCTATTTGTATGATCTATTGTTTTGCCTCAAATGACTTCGAAATCCAACCAAATGACAAATATTTTTGAAGCCAACGGTGAGTTTCTTTCAAGAAGAGAGTTAAGGGGCCAGCAGCGTCTCAGTACATCATCCTGGAAATACAGATCCTAGTCTAAAACTATGATATATTCGTTTGGGTGCAAATAATTTACTAGTCTAAACAAGCCTATGATTTTAGCTATTCAAATGGCGGCATTTAATTCCCTGAGGTCATTTAGCTACTTGGCTAGACTCAAACTCAAGCAATCTTTGAGTGTCTCGCTGTGTCTGCTAACCACTAATAGATTCTCTCTTGAGGAACCAAGTTGGATTGTGGTTAGACTGATCAGCATTCCTTAGAAGTGCAGCCAGCCTCTGTGGCACAGCAACATGAAGCCCTAAAAATGATAGTGTCAACCAAAGACCCACCCGCCAGGTAATCCGAATCAACAGGAAATGTTGCCACGGTTCCTCAGCCTTTCACATTTCTTCTCAAACATTAACAACTCTTACTGTCAGTGATAGAGAAATAAATAACAGTGAAATTACTTACTTTCTATCGTGTAAACTAAAACATTAGAAACATTGAGAGTTCAAGTGTTCTTTTGTTAAAGAAACAAAATAAGCTTACTCATTGCTTGAGCAGCGTTTGCCTTCCATTCGTTCTCTGACTTACGGTGGAGAGAGAACATTGTTGCTATGCCTGGGCAAACTGTGCTCCTTTCTGAACATGAATCCACCACCAACCTTTTGTCTTTGCGCTTCCAATAGAAGATACGTGTGTGAGCTTCTTCTTGTGAAGGTTTGGGTTCCCCGCCTCCCCCAGGACCCTTCCTCTGGGCCCTCTTTACCCGGTTCATCCCGTTTTCCTCACTGCAGTCAGTAAGTCCTTCCCAGAGTTCCTCGGAGCCACTGGAACAGCAGCTGTGTCAACTTTCCCACCGTCAGCTTTTTCTTCACTAACTCCACTTACATTCATTCCATTTGCATTTCACTTCCAGAGTGTCGGCGTGTTGCGCATTCTCTGCACTTTCCTGTTTGTTGATTACTTCCCTCTGGGTTTTTTTTGGTTTTTGTAAACTGTCCAGTGCTGACTTTATCCCCGGAAGACAACGAGTCGGCCTTAGCACACACCCTGCTGAGTACTCAACCGGCAGCCAGTGACCAGCAGAGGAGTGCCAGGAGCCGTCACCGGCCAGGATGCCACCCCATTTATGTACCGATCGCGTCCTGAAGCACTCACTGAAAAGTGTGCTCCTTATTTGTCCACAGTTAATGGAGAGTGATAACCGCGGCTTGAACTGTGGTGTTGGGGGATTGGTATTATGGAAGGAACCTTGGTAACTGAAATTTTTGCATATCAGAACTGCAAAGCAAGCGCTGCCTATCTGTGCAAGATAAGAGGAAGGTGCGGTTATGGCCCTAAGAGGAAGGTGCGGTTATGGCCCCGGGGAGGGAGGCAGTGCCAAGGCTTTCTGGGGAACTGCTGCCTGAGGTAGATTTTGAGTAATGAAATCACATGTCACCCGGCAGCGAGGAGGCTTGCTGCAGATCCGGAGGCTGCCACGTATCAAGGCATGGTTAAACTCATGGTGAACATGACATTTTTCTCGTACAAACCAGGAAGTTTTATTTTGGACTGGATATTAGGTGTGATCATGGAATTGTGGCTAAATAGGAAAATGTCTCGGTTCTGCAAGACTTTTTTTTTTTAGATGAAATGATATGAAGGTTGAGATTTGCTTCAAACTACTTAATTAAGCAAGGAGAGAAAGAGGAAATGCCGAAAATAGGAATGGAGAGGTTGATGGTTATTGCCGCAGAGGGTAGATACACAAGTGCTGCTCTCTATTTTGTTCGTGTAGAAATTTTTCATACTAAAGTGTTTTCTGAAAATCTGGGAGGACAAAGAAAACACAGGGAACTTTTGATCATTGTGGACTCCTATGGTTTACCTTTTAAGTGTCTCACCACTTTTATTTATATAGTTGAAATTTTTCATAATAATTTTTTCTTCAGTAGCAAGGTATTATTATTTTAAGTGAAAGTGGTTTCGGCCTTCTAAACTATAATAAACTGGGCAGTTATATTGACATGACAAAGAAAATGTGTTATATTAATATCATGTTGCATTCCTATTGCAATGTACAACAAGAAAAGCAAGCGTCTTAAGGAGAGAATAAATGGTTTAGTCTGACTGCAACATTCAAGGGTTGGGCAGGACTGAAGAGAAACCCTGAACAAACACATCTAGATCATTAGAATGAGAAGCCACAGAGATCTAAATTCATGTCGAATCTAAGTGATGTCACCTATGATTGAAAGCAGTCTGGAGGCCTGGGACCTGGGGACAAGTGTTCCGCAAGCACATGGGACTCTGAGCTGACTCCCCTGATGATCACTGTATTAGTCTAGGTACTTTAGAGAAACAAATCCACAGCAACTCCTGTATAAGAGAGTTTTATGTAAAGAAAGTGTGCATCACGAAAACATCCCAACCCAATGCTGCCCAAGCCAAGTCCAACATTAACCCATTAACCCAACACCAGTCCACAAAGTCCTCTGCCTCACAAAACAGAGGCAATGATGCCGACTGCAGGAGGAAAGCTGAGTCAGTGAACAAACAAGCATCTCAGCACTAGCAGGGGTCTCCACACGGCTGCTCCGCACCCAGGGCTGCATCGGGATAGGTCCATGTGGCTTCTCCTTGGGGATGTCTTGTAGGAAGTCAATCTTGCAAGCTGAAGCAGGGAACTGCCAAGGCAGCTGCACCCTGGTGCGACCATCACAAAGCAAGAGACCCTAGAACTAGAAAGGCGAGGCTCACCACCCATTTATCCTCCGCCTTTCAATTAGCCCCACATGTGATTATCGGCCAGGTTGGCACAATTACTAACTCACTCACCAAAGTGGAGACGTCCCCTCAGGGAGAGCAGCATTTCCACAAGAGACGATCGCATGATCGGATTGGATGTGCTTAGTTTGGTGAGCATTATTCTATGTTGATTCACTATTCCACAAGATTGTAAAATGCACTTCCTTCCCAAGTTCACACCTAAGTGTCGCTCCATTTAAAAGCATTTATACTTGGTATGGCATAGGCGATAGGGAAACTACGAAGTAGTCTCATCCAGCCATCTGCAGGACGCCCTGCGTCCAGGGAAGGGAAGAGAGAGAGTGAAGCATTTACAGAAGCATGTCGCTTGTTGTCTCTGTTAGCTTTTCTTCATGTCTTCGATTATTTGATATGTAGGAGATTTCTCTATAATATCTTATAAATCTTTTCTGTCATTTCACTAAATATATGTATATTTCACAATGCAAGTTGTGGAATACAAGACTCGCCTAAGTGTAGACTGTTCAAAATGACCGATGATCGTCTAACTTTGAATGTATTATGAGACTATTTAATTCATAATTTGTCTCCATTATAGCCTAAGGGGCTGCACATCTCGATTGAAGAATAAATATTGAACTTTTTCTTGGATATTTAATATGGTTGAGTTGATGGTAAAATATGCTCCTTTTTAAAAATTCAAGTTCATTTAATTCAAGATACTGCCTAGAACCCAGTCATGCCTCGAGGGAAAGTAAAACCTTATCAGTACCTTACCAAGTCAGGGTCATTTGAACAAGGCCCAGATGGATGAATTTATTCCAGTTACAGTAAAAAGAACACATCTTCTAGATACTATTTGTATGAGCGGTCAAGCTGAGGAAATGGTTAGAGATCAGAGTTGATTAGTAGTTACCAGGGGCAGCAGGGAAGGGACAGTTGGGCTTGTTGCACAGAGGATGCTGGGCTTCTTGTAAGGTGATGAAAAGACTTGGAAGTGGCTGACGGTGATGGTTGCGGACCGTGATGAACATGATCAATGCCTCTGACTGCTGAAATGCCACAAGTGTTGTTGTGTACTTCTATACCTCCCTCTGTTTCAGTGCCCTTGAAAAAACAAAGTTGTATACTAGGACATTCAGATGTATTTCTAAAGCTAAGTCAGGAAGGACCACAACATTATAAATTAACGTTCTGGTACTCCTTATACAGGAAAATCACAAATCTTTATCTCATTTAAAATGCATGCTACTCTGATTTTTTTGTTAACTTTTACTATTTCGATCAACATGATCTGATTCAGTGAGATTTAAATACAATGTATGTGTTTCTCCTATGTTGAAATGCTTTTATTATTTTGGGAATTTAATGAATCACATTCTAGGGAAAATATCCCTTTTTCACATATTTCTCCACACACAGTATCTTATCATATTTAAAATATTCCTGTGAATAATGAGGAATTTTTTTTGTACAAAGACTCACTATTCTCTCTGTTTGAGTACAAATTGCTTTTGGTATAGCTATAAAAGCTATATAGGTAGCAAATCATATATATACCATATCACTGATGGAAACATATCCATTAAAAACGCATTGCCATTGAGGCAATTATGACTCATAGTGACCCTGCAGGAGAAATTAGATTTACCTTAGTAAATTCTCCCCTGTAGGATTTTTGGCTGTTGTTGTTGTTGTTGTTTTCCCAAGACTGTAATTTTTTTTAAAAATCATTATATTGGGGGTTCATCCAACTCTTATCACAATCCACACATATATCCATTGTGTCAAGCACTTTTGTACATTTGTTTCCCTCAACATTCTCAAAACATTTGCTTTCTACTTGAGCCCTTGGTATCAGCTCCTCAATTTTTCCCCTCCCTCACTGCTTCCCCCTCCCCCATCCCTCATGAACCCTTGATAATTTATAAATTATTATTATTTTGTCATATCTTGCACCATCCGATGTTTCCCTTCACCCACTTCACTGTCCGATGTTTCCCTTCACCCACTTCACTGTCCGTCCCCTAGGGAGGAGGTTATATGTAGATCCTTGTCATCTGTTTCCCCTTTCCACCCCACCCTCCCTCAACTCTCCCTCTACCTCTCACACTGGTCCTGAAGGAGTCATCTGTCCTGGATTCCGTGTTTCCAGTTCCTATCTTTACCAGTGTACATCCTCCGGTCTAGCCAGATTTGTAAGGTAGAATTGGGATCATAGTAGCGGGGTGGGGGGGAGGAAGCATTTAAGAACTAGAGGAAAGTTGTATATTTCATCATTGCTACCCTGCACCCTGACTGGCTCTTCTCCTCCCCGCGGCCCTTCTGGAAGGGGATCTCCAATTTCCCACATATCACTCCGCACTCTCCCTCATTCACAATGCTATGGTTTTTTGGGGTTTTTTTGGTCTTTGATGCCTGATACCTGATCTGTTCAATGCCTTGTGATCACATAGGCTGGGGTACTCCTTCCATGAGGCAGACTGCCACATCTTTCTCCTGCGTGGAAATATAAGCCTTGCCAATTTGCCCCTCGGGATAATTTATCTTTTAAAGTGGCATAAAGTGGTCTCCCAAGGAGCATGGCACTCTATTCAGACTGGGATCAAAGATGCAAACTGGAGTCTCTGGGCGCTCTTCCAGCCTCTTACACAGTGTGTGGCAGTATCATTACATGTCTTTCTCCCCTGTTTGTCTATTCAAGGGGACTTGTCAACAAAGAAAATATTCCTTCTGGAGTCAGCAACCGTGACGACTGTATTTTGAACACTCAAGAAGTTGAAAAATTACATGAAAGTGGTTCTGGTTTTATTGGTGAAAGGAATAAGCCTAAACGTCAAAAATCCAGTACACAACTTTCAGAGCTCAATGAAAATCAGGATGGCCCTGGGGTAAGTGAATATTTGTATGGTTGGCAGCTCAGCCACTTGGATCCAATACACGGGACCCTTTTTTTTTTATTTGTTATTGAACAGCCAGGTTTTTTATTGAAAAAAAGTACGTTTTTTGATAAAATAAATTATACCTAATATAATTAGGTTTTTATGTGGACTAAAATGTTCTAATCCGCAGTCGACAGTTACAGTGGCTAGCAGTCTCAGACATTGCTGTATAACTTGAACAGAATATCAATCTTAGTTCAGATCCCTTCCATCGTTATTTTTTCCTCCAGG
The DNA here is from genome assembly GCF_000313985.2 of Echinops telfairi. Classification (NCBI taxonomy): domain Eukaryota; kingdom Metazoa; phylum Chordata; class Mammalia; order Afrosoricida; family Tenrecidae; genus Echinops; species Echinops telfairi. Next base: position 29,383,317 of record NW_022111369.1, read on the forward strand.
AATAATATCTTGACGAGGGTGACAATAGTTAACAAAAGTCCCTGGGCAGTGCAGAGAGTTAATGCGATCATTTTCCAAACCGAATGCTCTGAGGGTCAGATCCTCCCAGAGATGTGTAGGAAGAAAGGCCTGGTGATCAAATTCTGGGCATCAGTCATTGACGACCCCGAGGAGCACAGTTCTACTCTGACCCGCGTGAGGTCGGCATGCATTGGAGCTGATGCAGTGACGACTGGTTCTGCAGGTAACAAAAGTGGGAAAGTACACTCATTTCTTAGGATGCATTTCAGTGATAACACAATGTGCATACTCTTCTTTTTTTGAAATGATTTTACTGGGGCTTGTACAACTCTTATCACAATCCATACATACATACATCGTGTCAAACACATTTGTACATTTGTTGCCATCATCATTCTCAAAACATTTGCTCTCAACTTAGCCCCTGGCATCAGCTCCTCATTTTCCCCCTCCCTCTTTGCTCCCCCCTCCCTCACGAATCCTAGATAATTTATAAATTATTATTTTGTCATATCTTGCACTTTCCGACTTCTCCCTTCACCCATTTTTCTGTTGTCCATCCCCCAGGGAGGAGGTTATATGTAGAGCCTTCAGCTCCCCCTTTCTACCCCACCCTCCCTCCTCCTGGTATTGCCACTCTGACCACTGGTCCTGAAGGGATCATCCACCCTGGATTCCCTGTGTTTCCAGTTCCTACCTGTACTAGTGTACATCCTCT
>NW_022111369.1:29385016-29386551 GCF_000313985.2 Echinops telfairi
CAAGCAACAAAAGAAAACAAAACAACAACAAGCCAATGACAAAAAAACAAAATAAAACAAGTCAATGACAAAAAAAACAAAACACAACAACAAGACAGAAAACCTTGTAGTTAGTTTAAGGACTGTTTATTGGCTTTTAAGAGTTTTTTCCATTTGAGTCTGTTGGGGTGCCAAGCCCTGACCCCAAGCTCTATTTTTGGTATTCACTGGGGACTTAGTGTTTTTCCTCGGTGTGATAGGTCAGATCAAGTGGAATTCCCACACTGTGTCTCCAGTGTTGTCCCCTGTAGGGCTATGGGTCAGTGAGGGATGTCATGTCTCATAGTGGGGCCAGTCATGTGGTCCTCTCTGTGGATTGGCTGCTCTGATCGGGAATATCATCTTCAAGGCTTGGTGGGCCAGGATGTGCTTCACTCTCTCCTCCTCCCATTTCACTTGCTCCCGTGGGCTCTGATCAGACATGTTCCTCTCCCAGAGCTGCAGATTCAGGGCTGTCCTCTGAAATAAATTATTCTTGGGGGAGGGGCAGGTGTCCAAGTAGTTGGGATTGGGGCCAGCCCCTCAGACCTCTCCACTGGTTTGCTACTGCACTCTGGCATGTTGCATGCACATCTTGGAGCATTGGGTTGAAATCTGGTCCCTCTTTCCCTGTGGAGACATAAACAATACCCTCCCCTTGGGTGGGTTAGTAGCCTGTGCCCCCACTACCCATTTCTTTTTCCTCCCCTCGCACCCCCTCCTTTTCAGTTGGCTGCCATATGTATCCCTGGATTTGGTCTGGCCCTGCCACACTACCTGCTCCTCCCCCCAGAGCATACTGTTCTTGAGATGCATTTGGATTCAAGATCCTGATTCTACTTTGGCTGTTTTTCATGTGAAAAGACTTGCCCCACCTTCGTTACCAGTCTCCCCATTCCAGCATTGCACGTGTCACGGGTTAGCACAAGTGGGTTAACTGGACTGTGTCTTTCTAGCAGTGAGTAATTTGAAAACCTTCCCAACACAGCTTAGAGAGAAGGAAAACTTCCTCAGCTGCAAGGTGGGGCTGTTCTCTAATAGCTCGTCTTACTTTCCTGTTCCTTTGATTTTAAAACTCTAATCTTTACAAGATAACCCCAAAGAACAGGATATGAGAATGACTGGTTTCTAGATTCCATCCTGCAAGTTAGATGTGTGTCTTCATTTATTTTTAACTTCCAACTGATTTTAAGACCCTAACCAAACATTTGTTTCGGTAGCTGGGGAGGGGGAGGGGGAGGGGGAAAAGAAGGAGAACTATACATAAGTACAGTGAACCCTCGCCACTTCGCGCTTCGACTTCCGCGGCTTCACTCTATCGCGCTTTTTGCGTAACAGCGCATGCGCTGTCATTACTGCCACTGATTGGCTCATACTGTACACGCTTCTGTCTGCATCGCTACGTATTGGAGCTACATATCAGATGCATTTTTGCTTTTGTACAGTGTACTGTAATTGTTTGCGATTTTTAAGAAATTTTATCTAAGCCCTATGATGGCTCCTAAACGAGCTGCTTC
>NW_022111369.1:29387907-29419684 GCF_000313985.2 Echinops telfairi
ATTAACCGCGATAAACGAGGGTTCACTGTACATCCTCTGGCCCCAAGATCTGTGTGTAGTACCTTCTGGAACCAGAAGACAGGAGCAGCAACAGGCTTACTGACCCACAGAAATGGAGCTGAGTGCTGTTGGACTGAGGCTTACTGGAGTGGGATGTGCCTGGACACTTAATTTTTGGAACTGGGTTCCCTGCTCTAAGGAGCCTGAGCTGAATGCCTTCAGGTTGAGGCTTCCCGTAGAGGGGTATGCTCATCTGAGCATTTATTACCAGGCCTGAAAGAACATGGTTAACATGTCCCGATAACTTAATCCTGCATATTTCTCACTGGCATGACAACCTGTTCATTTCCTTCATCAACCCTCTCATCATGAATTTGACTGTGAGTTCAGTGGAGGCATTGTAAGGGATATCGGAACCCAGAGAGGTGGTCCCGGCAAAGAATATTGAGAGCCCCATGGACTGCCAAAAAGACCCAGACAAATCTGCGTGGGAAGAACCACACCCAGCGTGCTCCCTAGAGGCCAGGGAGGTGAGACTTCACCTTACGTATTTTTGACTGTTGTCAAGAGAGACCAGTCCCTGGAAAAGGACACCACGGAAGCTACAGGTACCACTTCTCACCGTATTATAGAGCTGTGAGGCACATGGCCAGATGTAATTGCCAGAGTTTGGCTTGGGACAGATACTTGGTAAAGTAGAGGGGCAGCAAAAATGAGGAAGGCCCTCAAGGAGATGGACAGACACAGTGGCTGCGACGGCGAGCTCCAGCCGAGAACCAGTTGTGAGGAGGGGCGGGACCAGGCCGTAGTTTGCCCTGGTGTGCACCGGGTCACTATGGGTTGGAACCAACTTGATGGTGCTACGCAACTACCACCAAAACCACTTAGCTGTTGGGATGGAGTTACCATGTACGAAGATCCGAAAAGTTGAAGGTCAGTGGGAGAGAAAAAAAACCCAAAAATTCTGTTTCAGATGTTTATAAAATATCCAAGTAAAGACATCAGGTAAGCATTTGGGTGTATGAATCGAGTTCAAGTGACCACACTGTAGTTAGAGAGATAACCCAACTGTCAAAGTCATGATGGCAAGTTCAGCAGTCTGTCTAGTTCACTCCACTACGTGGTTTCCCCTTGGCTCAGCATAGTTTATCACTCATTCAAAGTCTATTGGGGAAAAAAATGAGTGGATGGCCATGATATCAATTTAGAGTAACTTGTGTTTGGAGTAACACAGTCTCAGGTCACAATCTAAGTTGTTTCTCAAGTGATGCTCTAAAGCAAGAATTCAGCAGGGTGGGAGAAAACTGGAGGTCTCACACAGTGCATTTACTCAGAGATGCCAGCCACCTACCCATCGGCAAGGAGTTTCCTCCTGCAGCTTTCTCCTCCATCCCGGCTCACACCAAGAGGGAAGGAACCTCAAGGAATTTAGCTAGTGGCCATGCTGGAAGCCACAGATAATGCTGCTCACATTGTTGTAGAGATTTGAGGCGCGTGGTCAGAAGTAATTGCCAGAGAGTCTGGCAGATGGCTTGTTTCTGGACAGATGGCTATTTATTATTATGGAAGAAAAGAAGGATGGGTTTAGGTAAACCACTAGCAAACTCTTCCATAGGCCTTCAATTCCAGCACCAGCAGTTCTTTCTTCAAGAATGACTAACGTGTACCATTTGAAACAGTAAGAACTCACATGTAGGTACAAATACATAGAAATTCAGATCCGCCATTAATCTGTTGTTAATGAGATAATCGAAGGATCCCCTTCTCGTGCAGCTAAAGGTTAGAATAATGAACCTGTTTTGACTAGCAGGGGCCCGCACAGCCTTCAGATTGAGTTGTTTTGTATATTGAAAGAAGGGTGTGTGTGTGTGTGTCCTTTATAAGAGCGTTGTCAGCATTTTATAGCTTTAAAACACACATTTGTTTTTGCTGCAAGTGTTTTCAAGTGCTTTGGTAGTCAAACAGGTTTTGAGCTTAGCTTTCAGTGCCAACATGCAAGGGGGAAAAGAACAGAAAATAGATTCTCCTGCCTACAGCCAACGTTTTCAAGGTGTTTGCTCTTTTGAAGCTGAGATTATTTTTATAATTGAGGGTGGTGATTTTTAGAATTCACTTCCCTCAGATATTCAATTAGATCATAGAAACCTATTTTGAAGTTCACTTATAAAAATGGCTTGTATGGATCAAAATTTTCAGGATTATACACTGGATTTTATTTTGGTGAAGGTCTACGCAGAAAGCAATTTCATTAAATGATGCTTTAAAGCATAATCTCTTCTGTTTTTTAAGGACACCACTATCTTTAAAAGATGACATTAGAAAGTAATTAGCATAGAATTTTATAGAATAAAGCATTTCTACAAGAATTAGGAGGAAGGCCTATTAACCAACTGTGATATGTGGATGACAGGATTTTGATTGCTGAAAGCGAGAGGAATTTGAAGCACTTGCTGTTGAAGATCAAGGATTGCAGCCTTCAGCAGGGATTGTGACTTAATGTAAAGATGACAAAAATCCTCACAACTGGGCCAGTAGGTAACATCTTGATAAATGGAGAAAAGGTTGAAGTTGTCAAAGATTTTGTCTTGCTTGGATCCACAATCAATGCTCATGAAAGCAGTAGTCAAGAGATCAAAAGTTGCATTAGGTAAATCTGCTGCACAAGACCTTTTTAGAGTATTGAAAAGCAAGGATGTCACGTTGAGGACTAAGGTGGACCTGACCCAAGCCATGTTTTTTCCATTGCCTCTTATCTAAGTGAAAGTAGGACTATGAAGAAGGGAGGCTAAAGAAGCATTGATTCATTTGAATTGTGCTGGAGAAGAATATTCTAAGTACCATGGACTTGCCAAAAGGACAAACCAATCTGACTTGGAAAAAATATGGCCAGAGGGCTCTTTGAAGGTAAGACTTTGTCTTACATAGGGCAAAGTCCTATTGTCAGGAGCGACCAGTCCCCGGAGAAGGACTTCATGCTTCGTAAAGAGGAGGGGCCGCTAAGGAGAGGAGGCCCTCAAGGGGAAAGATTGACACTACAGCTGCAACAGTGGGCTCTGACCTAGGAACAATGATGAGGATGGTGCAGTGAGGGGCACTGTGGGTCATAGCCAACCAGATGGCACCCAACAACAACAAGAGGCATTATGATACTTTAGCCTTTAATCAATAAAAACCTTAATGAGCCACTCTTGTTGAGTAAGTGTTAGACTGCTGGGTAAGTAAGTAAGTGTTAGACTGGTGGGTGGTTTTCACCAGGTGCTCTGTCTGCAGCCTCAAAAGCCCAGTAAAGGATCTCTACGAGTCAAAATCAACTTCAGGCTTTTGTGTTTGGTTGGTTTTAGACTGTTTAGAACCTCAACTGCAAAAGATACTGAGTCAGTATTTTCTCAATGGACGATACTGTACTGCACATCTGAAAGCCCAGTGACCTATTTCACATATAAATGCAAACACTCTGTTTTATCAGATCTCATGACTTGTACTTTGAGATTTGCCCATTTCTTCATCTCAGCAAAGGGGAACTATCTCTTTCTATAATTTCTCTCCTTCATCCCTAGACAAAGAATGGGAATTAGAATTTACGAAGCATTCAAATTTTATACCCATAAAAATAGGTGGGTTTTCTCGTGTACTTATGATGTTTACTACCCTTGTTAGTTTCATTGGGATATTGGCCACTGGAGCACATGCTTCAGCACCGCCCTATTTCCAAACGGTGTCAGTGCAACCCAACTACTTGAGCAAAGAACACTGGGTACTTGTATGCTGTTCAATGAAACAAGCCCATGAATATTCAGCAGTTTCAAATATGTGACAAACAACATGATGATTGGAATTATTTTGAAGCTGTAGAAGGAATAGCAAGTAATACTGAAAATTACCCTTTATAAATTACACCTCCCAAGATCCTGGTGAATTCTTAAATATGATCAAACATTTCAAAAGAGTTCAAGAAATTGCTGTTTCCAGGGATCAGCTAAACATTTTTTCAGACCTTTATGTTTTCTCTTGTATAATTTAACTTGGTTCTGTAAGTCTCAATTATATTGGGCTCTTTTCAGGAAAAAAATCTATTAACTAACATCTTAACAAAAATATCTCTGAACTCATATAATACTGTTTCAGTTTATTTTCTGTCTTTTCTCATTATTTCTAAAGATTTCTGAACCTTAATCTAAAGATTTTTTTTTCTTCGGAAATAGTCATTTGCACATAATTATAAATGCATCATTTTACTGACAGGTTTTTAAACAAATTAAAGGTAGAGCGTGCTTCCCTAATAATATTTAAACAGAATTCATGTGTATCAGAGCTCTAGGAAGACCCTAATGCTGCTGCACTAGAGAGTATACTAAAGAGTTTGATATAATCTATTGAAAATCCACAGTGGAAGCAAACAAGGGGTCTTTATCATATATATGTCCCTCTCTTAAAGGAAAATCTTCTCCAGAGAATGAGAGCAATCATGTTGTGATTTAATGGGAATCAATTTACAGAGACTTCTTTGAACAAAAATTTTAAAGGTAGAAATCTGTAGCTATAACTGAATGTTGTCGTAATTTTTTTTTCTAATTTCACAGGGCCATTTTCTAAGATTACCTAAATGGGCATTCTCTAACTGTGTAAATCAAGGTTCATCGTTCAAATGGCATGCATGAGCACTATCTATGCAGCTTTTGGACACCATCTGAATTATGAAAAAATGGGAGGGAAGTCTTTTCATTGTAGATTTCATAGCTTAGAAATAACATCATCACCGCCCACAGCTGATATCCTTTCAATGTGCCAGCTGTTTTTCTAATCCTCTAACATACATTATCTCACTTGACCCTAATGATAGTGGGGTACATAGTGTTGCTATCTCCATTTTCCAGATGAGGAGATTGGGATTTCAAATAGAACCACCCAACTGATAAATGATAGCGCTAGGACTGAAAGCCAGGCTTCTGACTCCGGCAGCCCCATGAGAGCTGTGAGGGTGTTATACTGTTTTCCTTTGGTCTCTATTTTTGGGCAGAGCTCAGGGTTTCAAATTTCATCACACGAATTGACCAAACCAATATGAATGGAAACCAATCCGTTTGTCTACCAACCCAAAGATTAGTTTTCTACTTAAATAATATAGTGATATTATAGAAATGTTTATGTGTGTTGATTTCATAGGCTTATTAGGAGCATTACTTAGATTTGCTTAATCAAATTTCTTATTTCCTAATGGACAATGACCAATATGTAGATTAACTTACATTGCTTTAATCCATGTGGGACACTATTATTTTTTTTCAAAATGATAGAGATGAGGGGAGTAGGCTATGCTTAAATTCCTTTCAATGCTGATGAGAGTCCTTAAGTCTAATAAAATTAAGGGCCAAATTTTCCAAGACAGCTATGTTTCTTTGCCTGCTGAATTTAAATGTGCTCTTGTTTGCATACTTGTAATCTTCCTTTGTAGTTATTGCTTACTTATTCGGTGCCCAGTCATGTGAATTGTATTTAAAAGGCACTAGCCATATTCGCAGAGTCAGTCATTTAAAAAAACCAAAACTTTAAAATATAGCCCCTGATCAGCCTTGAGCCCACCCGGTCAGCTTGAAAGCAATGCTCAAAGTAAGTATCTTGTTTATATTTTTTCCATCATAGCTAATGTGAAGACTAACATTAAGTATCTCAGAAAGAAAATGCTCTTCGGTGAACTCTTGTTTGTGGATGTTTCACAGGTCAGGTACAAGTTGTGTGTTACCCTAGATCACACTGGCATAATATGCTAAACAGATGTTAAATAAGTAGAAGAAAATTAAAAGTTGCTGCTCCAATTCAAGGTCAGATTTTAGGTTCAAGTGCTAATGCCAGCCTGAATCTTTGAGAACCTGAGTTTTTAACTATGCTTAGTTATAAAATATGGATAAGACCTAATAAAGACATCATGGAGCACAGTTATTATGACTAAGATGTTTTCACATATCCCGAGTAAAGGGACCATAAAACTCAATGTACTATTTTATGCAAGGAGCACATAATAAACTTATAGTTTCTTAGTTAAAAAGAAAAATGTAGACTACAATTAGATTTTATCTCCATATTACCTGATTTTTCTTTGTTAAAGAAAGGCATCATCTGATTTGCATCTTTCTTACCATTCCTAAAGTGAACCAATGATTTGCTTTGTTACAGAGGATGGACATTCTCAATCCCACACAGTATTATGAAAGGACTAGACCTGATGATGTTGAACTGACATCTGATAGAAGGTAAGTTTAGAATTTCCTTCTTACTCTTTTTCCCCAAGAGAGTGAAAAGATATTTGCTTCACTTGATGTTGTGTGTAGTATGATAACTAAGAAGAGTCGAGTTGAAAGAAAATATATTGTTAACTACCAATATTTTATAGCAAGAAAGTGATTAGAACATCTACCATGGTGCCATCAAAGATAAATGTAGTTCTGTATTCTTACTGATTGGTATTTCTGTTTTATTTTGATTAATTTTTTTGTTACATTTTTAAGTTTTGTACGATTTTGGTTTAGAACTAATGAAATCATAGTATCAGTAGGTAACAACGTGATGTAAGACAAATTGACATTTTATGAGATTTTGTTGTTATTTGCAGCAAAGAAAATCAAAGTGTTGACATCCCTGGCCAGCAAGGGGAGGTGAGTAGCTCACAGGTGAGACTCGTGAGTATATTCCTGTGTCGCTGGTATTTGTTGTCTTCCACCTGGGGCTCAGAGATAAGTGGAAGCAATGTAACTCCCCCGGTGCTTAAAGAGGTCTTGAGCTGTGATAGGAGGGTATGATTTTTAAATTTAAAATTACTTTGCTTTAGTAGGATGAAAATTTCTCTTATGGTTTTCCATAGAATCAAAACATAACCAAAAAGCCCAAACTACTAGCTTGATTTTCCATGACATGATGTATTTTTTTTTTAATGATTGGAATAAATAAAGACAATTCCAGTGGCTTCATCACAGCAAGTATTTCATTAACTCCCCATCAACACAAATTCAGTTAGTTACTTAATGCGATTTTTTTGTTTGTTCATTTGTTTTGTAAGTTTTGAATCACATTTTAAGGAAGCAATGGAGAATAAGTGTCCCACCCCACCCCCTTTTTCCTGTCTATAGCTTAAAGTTTCGGTGACTCTCCTAGCTTCTCCTTTTCCTTGAAGCATATTCCCAAACAACCCAAGCTTTTTGTGTCTCCTGCTTGCAACTCTGACAAACCCCATTCTTCACTCGTGTGTGTATTTTGTCTACTCCTTCCAAATGTTTCCATCACCAGCTCCAATCTTGCTATCCGTTTCTTTTGCCAAGAAGCGTTTCCAATCTGCTTTTGGATTCTGACTCTTGATAGATTTATTATTTATAGACCTCTTCTGTTAACTGGATGATTCTTTCCGTGTGTTTGTTTTCTTGCTTTGTGTGTGAACGTTTTCTTTTTCATTCAGCAAAAGTTTACATATCAGATTAGTTTTTCGTTCAGTAGTCCACCCACAATTTTTCTCATGAGGTTTGGTGCTATCTCTACAGTGTGTTCGGCCGCTCCCCTTTCCATCCTGAGCTTCCCCTCCCACTGGCTGGCTTCCTTGCCCTCCCTCACTCTGTTGCCCTTTGGGTCTGTAGCTTTGCGTGTCCTGAGGCGCACATTCCTCACAGGTGTTACTGTTGGCTTCAGGAGCCCGTCAATGATTTGGTTGAAAGGTGGCCTCCTCCGAGAATGGTTTCATTACCGCATGAAAAGGGTGAATTAGGGCAATCATCTCTTGGGTTCCTTCCGTCTCTATCAGACCAATAGTAGTCCTGTGATTCTTAATCTTGGATAGGCACTGACCTAATTCATGGACAGTGCGGGGATCTAATAACACCCATCGTCCCTGCCCACCTCGGCGTTTTCCAATTTAGCAGATTAAGAATCCGGTAGCTACGGACGCTGTTCTTAAGAAAAGGAACAGTCACATTTTTTTTTTTTTCTGCAGAAAATTGCTGAGAGCTAAAGGCACTGCCACCCTTAGAGCCGTGGAAGCCTCCTGTTTCCTGGACTCCCTGATTTCTTCATTACTCAGCCTTCTAACAGGAGGGAGATGCTTCCTCTTTCTGACTCCACAGCTTCCATGCCACGTCTGTTAGCTGTAATGTCCAACTTGTTTGTGTTTCTCTCTTTAGACTCAGACATGCCTACATGCTTTCCTTGTCTCTAGGTGTCTCCCCAGAGCAGATTCCCCACGGTCTCCCCTCCAGCCACACACCCCGTTTTCATCTTGTCCCTGCCATCTCCTGCAGCTCACAGCAAGCACCCACTCATCATGTCATTGAACTTGTTTTTCTAGCCTCCTAGAGAGAGAGGTCTTTGCAGTTCTCCTCCAGGAGATAAAAGTGTGTAGCGCAACCTTTGTGGATGAACTTCATGACACTGACTCATAAATTCCACGTGGCACCCAAGCTAAATTCCCACAGAACACAATTTACCTCGATGTTTTTGTGGACCGCTCCGGTTGCAGTGCCTTGAGTCACAGGGAAAGAATCTAAAATGCTTCTCCCTTATGCCAGGTCCTTTCCTTCTAGATGTATAACCCACGTGCGGCTGCCAGCCAGCACCCATTCCACGGCTGGCACGCATTAAACATTCCCTATTAATAATACTTGTCATCATAGCATTATTCTCTGTGAGATAAAATCGGGCTACGAGTTAAAGTCTAATCCAAGCTCTCCCTGTTACTTTTCTTTCACAGCTGACAGAAAGGCATTCCTTGTGAAGGCATATGTTCCTTTCACTGAGAAATATCTATTTTGTGTTATTCCGCAGGCAGCATGGCTTTCTGTTGTACGTGGGTCGTTATGAGTCGGGACCGACCGGCTGGACGGCACCTAACAACAATATGATTCATGAAAGACTGGGAAAATATCTGTTTTCTGTTTTTAAAAATCTTTCCCCAGTTGATCGTGTGTTGTCAGTCCTTCCTATTGAACGTAGGTCGTGCTGTCTAGGTCTTATTGTACAAGCCACATAGTTCCGCTACACTTCTCGTAGCGGGCCGGGGTCCCTAGTTTCAGAGATGAAAAACAACCTCAGGCTTTGCTCGCCCCTCCCACAATTCCTAGAACTGAAAGCTCACCAATAAGTTATTTCATGGCTCCCATAGCATCAGACTGAGATCCCAAAGTTCACATGCCCGGTATGCATGGATGTAATAATGTTTCTAATTCCATTTTCCACAGGGGCAGATTTTACTGTCTTAATATTGTTCTTTCAAATTCTCCTTGAAAGCTGCCGGATTCTTACAGAGTAACATGGCAGAGGAATGGCAGCTATTGGTGGATGGAATTTCCCCCACCGCCCATGTTTCCATTAGAATGAGAAACATTAACCTTTACCCTTACAATTATCCTCCGGTGGGGACATACAGGCGGAAAGAGATGTAGAGTCTATTTCTCAAAGACAAAGAGATATCGCTGTGACCTTGTTTTTCCAACCATCCATTTGCGGGCTTCAGTGTGCTTTGTTTGAATGCGCGTGTTAAAGCGTGCGCATGGCTTCTCTTTTCCTGGCCTGGGCTTTTACTCTGCTTTAATTGGGCAACTGATGTGACCCAAAGAGGGAGGCCCGCGGAGATTTCACATGGCCATTGGTCAAGGGGCACTACCCATTTCTATTTCATCCTAAGCTTGGATTAGAAGTTGTTTACTGATACCTTAGCAATTTTTTTTTAAAGTTAGAATCACTTCAAAATGCCAGAGATTAAAATATTATTTCCTCAAGGAAGTTTTAAAAAGGCTGACATTTCAATACGTCTTCCAACTTGGACCATAAAAACTAAGTACTCCGCTCTCTTAAGACTTTTTGGTTGTTTAACTCTGAACAGCTGGGTGTATCCAAAACACAGGTCATGCTTAAAACTAGCAATTTCTAGATTCTAAAAGATAGCATTTTAGGATAAAGATTTCTCAGAATTCTGATTGCATGTTAAGCTTCAGTTTCTTCTAATAATTTATTTTCTGTTATGAAATAGTTTATGCTCTCCTATAATATCAAAACTATAAGATTATTATTATGAACCTCTTTTGTCTAGAAACAAGAATTATTATCTAGGTGGATAGATGGTACATTTCTGAGCGAGATCATCTGGGCTCAGATTTATAAGGTCCATGACGTGTTAAATTCTTGCAAGGTATGTTTACATTCTTTATGCTTTCTAAGCCGACTGCTTAGGAGAGCTTAGAGGCATACCTTTGATAACAACAAGACATTCAGCACTTACAAAACGATGATTTTCTTCTTTCTTCTTTTTTTTTTTAAATGAGTTTATGGGGGACTCATACAACTCTTATCACAGTCCCTACATTGATTGAATCAGGCATGTTTGCCTTCATTCTTTTCTAGACATTTACTTTCTATTGAGCCCTTGGTATCCGCTCTTTTTTTTTTCTCCCCCGCTCCGCCCTCCACCCTCATAACTCCCTGATAGATTGTGCATTGTTATTATTTTCATCTCTCACACTGACTGCTGTCTCCCTTCCCCCATGTTTTCTGTTGTCTTCCCCCTGTAGAGGGGTGTATGGTTGTCTGTGGATCATTGTGATCAGTTCCCCTTTGCTCCCTTCCTCTCCCCTCTTCCCCCGACCCTTCTGGGATCACTATTCCCACTCCTGTTCCTAGATTCTGTGTGCCGTGAGCTCCCATCTCTTCTCTAGAAACAAAAGGCAAGCCACTGCTGCGGAGTCCGTTCTGACTCACAGGGCCTAGTGAAGAAACGCCCTGGTGGGGTTTCTGAGGTTCTGAGTCTGTACAGAAACAGACTGCCACATCTGTCCCCCCAAGAGAAGCTGGTGGAACACTCACACTGCCACCTCTTGGGTAACCAGCCGAGCACTTAACCAGTGCACCTCCAAAGTTCCTTTCCTCTTCCCTCTGCTTCAAAACAGAAGAGAATGTGACGAGAGGAGAGAGGGGGGAGAAACGAGGAGCAGACGAGGCTTTGTAATCAAGATGAGACATTGATAGGCGTATCGTAAGGTCTCAAGTCTAGGTTATTATTTGCCCCAAGAACGGTAAAGGAATTTCTGAGCTATCTCAACGGACACGCGTGGATGCCTGCGTTATTTCAATTTCCCTGCTCTTCATGGGAGGGCCCCAGCAGCATGGTGGGGCCACGTTGGGCTGCTAACCACAAGGTCAGCCATCAGAAACCACCAGCCACTCTGAGGGGAAAGGATGAGGCTTCCTACCCCCATAAAGAGTTGGCAGTCTCAGCAACCCCCCTGGGCAGTTCCACCCTGCCCTACAGGGTCACTATGAGTGGGAACAGACCGGATGGCAGTGTGTAGTAATGCTTCGTGGACACGTTAGGATTTGACTATGGGCTTGGATCTCAGCTCTGTTTACTTACATTGACTTCCCGCGCATTCCAGTCTTGACAAGCGACCAAAGCCTTGAGAGTCACATTGATTTTGGAGTCCTTGATCCTTTCTTAGGCAAAACACTGAATGTTTATGGTTCTCTGTGGCTTTTCTAGTAACACTGTGATTTCACTATTAACACTGCGTTTCGGCTGGGCTAACTAGAGAAACAAATCCAGAGACACTCAAATATGTGTAAGAAAGAGCTTTATATCAAGAAAGTTTATAAATCAGGAAAACATCCCAGCCCAGTCCAACTCCAGTCCATAGTCTGAGACTAGCCCATAAGTCCCTCTTTAGACTCACGCAGTCATGAGCAATGATGCAGAATACAGGGAGATCACAGGCTGGTGGGTGCAAAGATTTGAGGATGCAATAGCTGTGGACCCATCTCTAGGGCTCTGGGCACTATCAGGGTCAGCCAGCAGGAAGGCAAAGAGAGAGAAGGGGGGTGGTGCTCCTTATGAGAAGGCCAACTCAAAAGGAGGCACCATCAGATTGTGACTTTATTGACAGGCTCCACTCCACCCCCACACTTTTATACATCTTCGGGTTGACATAAAATCATGTAACTACCATACTTCTTGTGCAAACTGATAGTATAGCAGATTCTGGAGAGCTATGAGTTATCCATGTACCTATCCATATCTTTCTATACAAAGAGGGAAAAAGGAGGGACAAAAATTCACCAACTATTTGAAGCTTATTGAGTCTGGGACTAGAGGAAGCCAAACCTGGCCAGGGAGGGCAGTCTTGGCAAACATTTGACTGATAGATTAGTAGTTAATGCCCCTTGACTTAAATGCAAAATGTCACCAGAAGCCTCAGGTACGGTGAGTTCTCTCAGTATTTGTTCTCATTGCATTCCGAGTTTCCCTTTTATAACATACATGCATAATACTTGACACATCATCAGTGTTTCTCCTCTGTACTGTATCCCATCTCTTTGTTGTTCCTGTAACTTCAGTGCCTCGAACCCAGTATCCACCATCGTTCTATCAGTGTGATGTGCTCTAGTAGCTTGTATGCAGCTGGAAGCGATGTCATCACTATTTCAAATACCAGCAGGATCACTCCTATTGGAAAGGTTGTAGTAGAGCTTCTAGATTTAGACAGACTAAAAAGAAGGTCTTGACAGTGTTCTGAGAGGGGAAAAAGGGGGCCAGTGAAGCCCTTAGACATTGCATCACAAAGTGGTCTGATAGAGTGCCAGACGATAGGCCCCAGAAGTTGGAAAGCACTCAAAATATGATGGGTAGCACTCCCTTCTCAAATTAGACACCCTCTGTGACATGGATAGACCAAAGCTTTAGACGGCCTTCGTTTGCTGACATGGCATAGCACAAAAGGAGAAATAACAGCTAGCTACAAGAACACATAAATAATCCAAATGTGAAACATATGAAGTATGACTCTAGAAAAGATGGAAATCATCCAACACTAAATTGGATGCATAAAGATTGATATCCTAGGCATCAGTGAGCTGAAATGGACTGGTTCTAATTCAATGATTACATGAGGGCAGAAATGACCAACTGAGGAGGAAGGGCTTCGCATTCACTGTCAAGAACAGCATTTCAAGATCTATTCTGAAGTATAGTGTTGTCAGTGATTGGTCAATAGCCATAGGCATACAAGGAAACCCAGCTAATGCAACTATTTTTCAAATGTCCTCACCAACCACGGAAGCCAATGATGAAGAAATTAAAGATTTTTTACCAACTCCTGTTGTCTGAAATTGATCACATGTGCAGTCAAGATGCATTGCTAATCACTGATGATGGCAATGTGAATGTTGGAAATAAGAGGAAGGATCGGTAATTGGAAATATGACTGTTAGTCTGGGCAGACTAGAGAAACAAATTCATAGACACTCATGTGTATATAAGAAAAGAGCGTTCTATAAAGAGTAATTGTACATTAAGAAAACATCCCAGCCCAGTTCAAGTCAAGTCCATAGTCTGATACTAGCCCATACATCCAATACCGATTTATAAAATCCTCTTCAGACTCACGAAACACATACAATGATGCTGAGTGCAGTGGGTGGGAAGTCTTGTGGATCCAGTGGCGTTGTAAGCATTTCAGCACTGGCGGGGGTCTCCACGTACCTCCTCCAGCTCAGGGCACTTGCCTTGCTCCGTGTGTCTTGTCAGCTGCAATGTCTCCCAGGAAGTGAGCCTGTGCCCTGCTTCCAGCAAGCTATTTATCTCTTTAGCGCCTCCAAATGAGGTCATCAAACTATGACGATTGACAGGCTAAACTCCACCTCTTCACTTGTAATCCTCTCAAATTAACAACAGATTATGTAACTATCACAATGGCCTTGGTAGGAGAAATGACCGTGGAAATTGGTTGATAAGATTTTGCACTAGGACACAGAGGAGGGCTATTTACTTGTGAATATGAAGTGGTTCGCTGCCATAGTATTTCAAATTTAACTGTCCTCTTAACTCTGCTGAGCACTCTGGAGTCTCTCCCCACTCACTCAACAAGGACCAGGATAGAGGCTTGGGGGGGTCGCGCTCAGAGCTCAGCACAAAGTAAGTGCACTGAAATAATTTTGTTGACGGGATTAATAATGCCAGGCATTTTGGGTGGGAAAAAAATAGAGAAAAATATTGCTAAGTTTTCTGTCTTTGAAATTGGTGATTTTCCAATGTAGCAATGATAAAACCACTCCTCTTGCTTGTTGGCCAAGGACACCCCGTTGCCGTCTTACCTGCCTTTACACCTGTTCTTTCAGCTCCTCTTATCAACACCTCTCTGCCTTCAGACCTTACCCATGCTTACTCCTCAAGTCAAAATTGATGTTCCCGATACATCATCGGAACATTGTGGTGTTGTGTTGTTAGGTGCCGTTGAGTTGATTTTCCACCCAGAGTGGCCTCCCATGACAGGACAGAACTGCTTCATTGGCTTTCCTAGGCTATAATCTTTATAGGATTACTAGTTCTTTTTCTTTCAGGGCAGCTAGGTAGGATTGAGCTGCCCACCTTTTTCAGCTAGCCGCCAATGCTTAACCATGGCGTCACCAGTATTCATAGGGAGCGCTTTTCTCTAATATTTCCTCATTAACCACCTAAAACTTTGGACTACACCGTAGGACTCGTTTTGCATCCAGCCACAGGTGCTTCCGTGCCTTGGTTCCCACTCCTCTCTCTGGTGATTCTGAGATGGGGCCGAGTGCTTTCCGCATCTTCCCAGGGTGCCGACTAAACTGAAAGTAGTGAGAGCCCCCATTTATGTGTTTTTGTGCTTCACACACCATTCTAGAAGCTTTTCAGACCTTCTCCCAGATCTTCGAAACAGCCTTGCAAAACTGGTATCCTTGATGCCATTTTATAGTTTAGGAAGTAGGGCTTCACAGAAGTACAGCATCTCAGCCAGAGGGCTGAGCTAGTGAAGGTCAGGGCCACGCTTCAATCCCAGGGCTCCCTGTAAGCTAAAGGCACATCCTCTCCATTGCATTCTGCTTTAAGTGACTGTGTGCTGTGTGTGTGTGTGTGTGTGTGTGTGTGTTCCCCCTGAACAAAGTACCATACTTAGACTAGGAAACTATGCTTCTTGCACCATTTCTCCTCTTGATATCTCTAGTTTTAAATCTTTACTGAGAGCTGTCTTTTCTGTCTGCATACTCGAACATGTCCTCTGAGAGACTGGTGACTGACCCTGTCACTTTCAGGAAGCCGAGCACCACGTTTGTTTATTCAACCCTGGCCCACGTTAGGATTCAGCTCAAGGGAAAAATAATTGTTGTGAGATGCATGCATAAACTTTCCACCCACCTCACCCCCATCCTCCCACCCCCTCACGTCAAGCCCAAGGTTCTCTTGGCTTTTCCATCTGACTTTAGTAGGTTACCATGAACAGATTCTTGCTATTTCATTCTGTCTCAAACGAGAAGACGGTACTGGTCGTCCCACATCATTTCCTGGAAATGTAGCAATAAAAGCCTTGTATATTCCCTTGGTGATATCAGAGTGGGTTGGGTGGCTATTAAAAGTAGCTGCAAGCCTTAAGTCGTGTTTTATTTTCAGCCTTAGGCCATTTTTCATCGGCTAATGAAACCATTTATGATTTCCAGATGTCTTTTGTGTTTTTTCCATTCATAATATATTTGCTGGACTAAATGTCCAGTTACTTTCAAGGAAAATCTTTGGAGAAACATTCACACTTTCGCTAAACACCCTGGGTTATAATTCTATGAAAGGGAAAAATGCCAGTGGTTGGGTTTACAAACTATCAAACTGAGCGAGGATAAAGAAAATGAATTTAATGCTTAAAACCAAACAACAAAATTGCTTCCATGAAATGTCAGCCTTTGGAGGAGGGAGGGCTCTCCCAGCCCCCAGACCCCTCAGCCTGATGGAGGCAGCTAATGAGTAAAGCCCTAAATAGCTGAGCATGTGCTATTCAGAGTAGATGACGAGCGTGTGGAGACAAGGGACCGTTGCATCTTTATAAAAGTATACATCAAAAAAAATAAAAAATAAAAAAAAAATAAAAGTATACATCATGCATCACCGACTTGCCAGCTCTTGGCTTTTTACTTTATAAAAAAAAAAAATCCTGTTCCTTGTGTCATTTTGGCTCATTTCCAGCACCGTGCTTCTTACTGCTGGTCATGATGAGCCACTGGACCCCTCTGCTGGTGGGATGGCGCAACAATGCTTTACAACCCAGAGCTCTTCCCTAAATAGACTGCTCTTCCCACACTTGGTGAGCAAACAGCCACAGAAAACCTGGGACCGTTCTCCTTCCCCCGAGGAATTGGTCTCCGGGAGGCTGCTGGCAGGGGAGCAGCCCTTCGCCCTGCAGGACTGTTTACCTAAGGGGCAAAGACGTCTGCTTGCGTGCCTGCAAAAGACACCACGTCGCTCCTGCAGCCTTAGCAACCGCGGTGGCCGTGCCTGCTTGTGGTGGTGTTGTTTACAGCCTACAAACTCCCTTCCCTGGTTTCTTGCCCCAATCAGTGATAATCAAGACTGTCCGCTGGCTGCAGTGATCAGGAAGAGCAGCCCCAGGAAGTCATCTTGTCTCTCTCAGAGAAGAAAAGTTACAGGAGAGCGAGCAGATGGACGGTGGCTCTCTGCCTGCAAGTGACCAGCTAGGATCCAAGGAGCCTCCGAGCCATGGTTTTGATTTCTGTGCCGGGTGCATCCATGGCTCGGGCTTGGGAGGTTTCATCCAGGCGTGCAGTTAATGGAGGCGTGTTGGGGTTTTGATGAGCAGTCCGGATTTGGGGACATTGTGCTGTTATTGCAGAGCTCCACAATGAAGATCCAGGAACATCCCAGCCTCCCGGACACCAAACTGCCCCGGAATCAAGATGCAACCGGCCAGCAGGAGAGCTTTGTCCCCGAGGTGCCCCAGCTGGACCTGACTGCGTTGTGTGATGAGCCAAGCTGGGAAGGTAGGATCCTCTGCTGGGAGTGGGGGAGTGTGTGTGGGGGTGGGGTGTGTGGGGGTGTGCTTGATTTGCTATTGCAGAAGCATGGATGAATATCCCTACATGAGAGGCGAGTGGGGATGCACGGGTGAGAGTGAGCATTTCTAAATGACTGCAAAACCGTTTCCCTGGTATTGGAATGCGTTGTGAAAATATGCTTACCTGTTATCAAATGGTCACCTTGCTGTCTTCTTATGTGTGTTTGTTTTCTTTTGAACTCACCAGGAGGGGTGTGTGTGTGTGTGTGTGTGTGTGTGTGTGTGTGTGTGTGTGTGTGTGTGTACGCAGCACAGTAAGAGCAGCGGAGCCCCGGTGGCTCAGTGGTTTCTGCAAAGATGACCGCGCCACCCACGGAAGCTCTGTGGGCACTTCTGCTCTGCCCTTCCAGGGCTCTCTGATTGAAACCCACTAAACAGCAGTAGGTTTGGTTGTTTTTGGTTTTGCTTTTTCAGTACCAAGCAGAGCAGGGTAAATGCATTTAGGATTTCCTCTTTCACTGTCACTACAACCTTCCAGCTCCAAGATGCCAAACGTCTCCCTCCTTCATGACCTCTCCTTCCCATTCGTCAAGAAAGATGTCACCTTTGCTTTTACTTCGCTTCTCTGGTTTTTTTGAGTCGATTTTTTTAACCCACTTCAGCAAACATTGAGGATTTGCTTATCAAAGAGAGGATAGGATAAAAGTGCCTCTTGTTAGAAAATCTGTCCAGTGTTGTAGATTTTTTTTTTCCCCCTGGAGGTTTTTGGTATCAACGCTGTAAATTGACTTCTGAGGAGGAAACGATGCTTTTCGTGTCGAAACTGAGAAACTGTATGTCAGGGAGGATCTTGCAGCAGTCAGCGATGCATGTGCTTTCGTTAGACTGCCTGCATCTGAACCTGCAGCCGTCCGTAACCACGGTGAGTGCCAACGGCCCCCCAGACTGCCCGGCACATGTGTCTGTGCAAGGGACGGGCAGCACGCGTGTCTGAAGGCTGCAAAGAGGGAGACGGCAACCGGGCTCCTGAAGCAGCAAGCGTGACTTAACAGAATGACTGAGCAGGGAAACCCAGCTGAGAAAATACCCTCCTTCCCTATCCAGCAGCCTCCGGATTGTTCCCGGTCTTCCACTCCTATTTTGTGTTTTGTTTTGTTTCCTTTTTTTTTAAGTGGAGAGTGCTGGTTATGTTAATGATCTTACTGAGGAAGCCCAAGGTGAGCTACCTCCGGAGTAACTCCACTGTGCACCTCAATCTGGAGCCCCTGTGAGAACTGCTTTATTATTGCTATTCTCCTTGGTCCTCCTGGCAATTGAAGACAGGGGTTCCAGTTCTTCTCCTCTAATTAGGCAAGTGATCTGAAATCGTATGGGATCTTCTCTCAACCCCCTGAGGAACAAACCAAACCAGGTTTTTGTTTGTTGTCAATGTTTGTTTGTTTTCAATGACACCTTCCTGAATGGTCTTTTATGTTCTTGTTTTGTTTCATGCACTTTGAAGTAGTCACATGTTGTCCGTTATTTAATTCATACATTAAAAACAACCAGAAAAATAAAATCAAATAGTTTTCCCTGTTACTCAAATATAAGAGGGGCTCGGTGGGCAGGAATCAGTCATAATTGGATTTCAAGAATATGAAATTCCCCGTGTAATCATGATAAGCTCTACCATAAAAATAAACATTTTTTTTTTGGTCAGAATTCAAATGACCTACATTATCTTGATGATTTATTCAATAAAGGCTCAGGTAGATTCTTCCTCCTTCTCGTGAGATGAGCTCAGTTGGTTATTTTTACTTTGGCTTATGATAAATCTAAAGTCTTTCCCAGACCACTTAAGGCAGTTAGTTCCCATATAAGCTGAACATGCTTTCTAGAGCAGGTGAAAGCCACTTTGTAGTGTCCATGAAACTGTGTCATTGCTTAATGTAAAAAGTGTCCTCCAAGGTAAGTGATAATATTAAAGAAACAAGCAGTCTTAATTTGTATAGGGGAAGGTATATGGAATATAAAAGATGGCTGGGGAAAAATACATTGCATTTCAATAGCTTTAGGAATGGGAATTGTATTATCCATGTAATGTATAACATAGCTTCTTTGTGTGTGTGTGTGTGTGTGTGTGTGTGTGTGTTGAGGGGAGTGCAGTTACTGCCATTGGTTATTGAATTTGCATGTGTAAAAATCTACATGGGTACAATTCAAGGTCAGTTTTGATCATTTTTGTTACTATTTTCAGTGACCATTTAAAAATGATCTACCGTATATGCTTGTATATAAGCCAAGTTTTTCAGCACAGTTTTAATGCAGTTTTTGTGGTAAAATTAGGTGCCTTGGCTGATATTCAGGTCAGCTTATACTCAAATATATAAGGTGTTATTTTAAATTTCCACGATACATTTTTGCAGTAAGATAGTTATAAGCATAGTAGAAATAATCTTTGAATAAAGAGGAGTTAAACTGAAAGCAGTAAATCCAATCACTTAAAACCCATACCCCTTTTTTATAGCTTCAGAAAGAAACAAACAAAATGGCCTGTTTCCAGGAGAAAATAAACTTGGCACTGATTCAAACTACAAATGTGAAACCAATTGCAGCAAGATATACAGATAGAAGTAGGTTGCTGATTGCAAGGTCAGGGGCTTACACCCACCGGGTGCTCTGTGGGAGAAAAATTAGGCTGGCTGCTGCCATCAAAATTTAAAGTCTCAGAAACCCTGTATGGAGTCCCTATGAATTAGAATCAACTTGATGGTAAGGGGGTTGTTTTTTTTCTTTGGGAGAGGAAAAGGCTCAGAAAAAGGTCTCCTTATTTTTCTCCTGCCACCCCTCGTAAAGCCCCTTCCCTTGAGACGCATACCTTTCTGTCTCCGCGTGTGCAACTGTCTCCCAGCACCGGAGTGACCGCCTCCAAAGAGAGTTACGACATCATGCCAAGTAGCAATGGCCCTAAATAATATATACTTGGAAATAAAATGTGGAAACCATCAGCCCCCTTAATTTTGTGCAGATTTCTTAGAAATAAATCATCTGAGGAGGCAATTTTGTGCAGTAAGTAGACACCACCAGCCAGGTAGAGCCTAGCTAAGTCCAATGATCGTGTTAGCATTACTGTCCCTCTCTGTCTCGAGGACTTCCTTTATTTTCATGTGCACTGTCGTAGGTGAATCGATCCACCCCCAAGACCTAATCTGCTGTATTACTTGAATTGCAAGCATTCACTTTTTATCTGTTGTTTTCTGTGGTGGTGTCAGCTGACCTGAGTGGATTAATATTTAAGGGGAAGACGTGCCATATGTCCGCACAGAGTTAAGTGACAAAGGCTTGTGGCTCAACTGAAAACTGCTGTCCCCAGAGAATCCTGACCGAGCTAAGAACACACGTCCGTGTTGCTTGGTGCTTGAAGATGAAAGTCCATTTGGAAGCTGCAGAGCTTTGCTCTTCCCCTTTGAATACTTTCCCTGCAATGTCCTTATCAGTGTCATGGCTCTTGAGTTAGGTTAAAGTAGAAAGAGATTTCCCAAACCAGGAGGTGGGAGTGGTTAGTAGATAACATTGAGACCAGCGAATTCAGACACTGGTTTGCTCGGCAGGTAATGCCTTTGGACAGACTGGCGGACGCCCTCTTGTCCTTGCTCTGTGCTTGTTTTTCTAGTTGAGTGCCAAAACATGAGTGAGCCTAGATCATGAGTGTGATTAGATCATTCCAAATTAAAACTGGCAAGGGGTGCATCGTATTGATTGTTTAGTTAGACTGTACCACATTTACAAGCAAGTTCGTAACTCTTTGCGGTGAGATGACTGTAAAGAGTAAAGGGAAAGGGGGAAATCCTAAGCATGACTGTGGCATGGGAGAGACACGTCACTTCTGTTTTACATGCAGACCCCTCCTCATTTTGCTGAAGTTACATGGAGTTACACGTCTCACGACCTTATCCAGAAGGGACTCAGCCCTGCCCTTCATATCGACCACCGTGACACTGGGAACACAACCCACTGGGGTTTTTTGGCAGTGACAACCCTAGTTCCCTGCCATGGCGCCGATTCTGACTCCTAGTGACCCTATAGGGCAGGTACACGTGTCCCCGTGAGTGTCTAAGGCTGTGACTCTTCCCGGAAATAGAACGCCCCGCCCCGTCTTTCTCTCAAGGAGCAGCTGCTAGTGGTTTCAAACTGCTGACCTGGCGGCTTTCAGCCCAACACATGACCACTAGGCCACCAGTGTTCCCCTCTGACAGCGTTCCTCTAGACAAGTACAAAACTCTAGGTTTGTCAGCCACAAAGCATCACACGACCACATACATATTCATATTTCCTTCTCAAAGGACGTTTCCATGAGTAGAAATGTCAAACTAGCCAGCAGAGCCGTGTGCCTGTATCAACAGCAGACTTAGTGTTCCTGATGCCCTCTATGCCCAATAAACCTGTTTGCCCTCCCCTGCCCCCGCTCCCCTGGCTTGTTGTGCTCCTTCGCCTTTCTGTCCTGGCCATGCCAGCCCTTTCCCTGGCCTGGCCCAATAGACCTAATCCCTGTAGAAAATGACTGTGGCCTTAGGCAATATCATGAAATCGAAGGTGCAATGTGGTCAGTTTATTAGTTCTGTTTTCTGAAACTGAAGAGGGAACCCCCACCCGCAAAGATTCCTTTCTTCTCCTCGTGCTCTCTCTCCTTCATCTCTTGAACGTGTTTTTGCTTTTCACTACTCTGTGTTTGCCAATCTGGGCTGCTCATATCTGAACCCTGCTATTTAGGAGGTGCAGGCCAACAGCATGCCTGCAAAGGATGGAGCAGCTTTGGCGCCACCTGCATACTCGTTTGACTCTTTTTGAGTCCCAGTTGCTAAGAATTTGTTTTTCATGCTGCTCTCTGTTCCCCAGTATTCCCGTCATCACCTCTGTCCCTACATGATTTGGTTTTCTTTAAAATTTGAAAAACTGTGGACCTCATTCCCGGAGGTTTAAGCTTTTTGAATGTAAGTGCTTCTTTCTCCTAAGATGCTGTGGGCATCTTTAAGTTTCCCACAGTCTTTGTTAGGGAAACACTTGGTGAATTGCATTTAGACCAGGATGGAAATCAGGAGAGGGTCCAGGTCCCATCCATTGTCATTGATTCTTAGGCAAATCTCTAAGCCTTCTTGCATTTCCATGTCTTTGTCTACATTCTGTTGGGGGATCTGGGAATAAAGATAACGTGTAGTTCTGCACATTAAAATCACCTGGACAGCTTCTCAAGGTGTGTGTGTGTGTGTGTGTGTGTGTGTGTGTGTGTGTGTGTGTGTGTGTGTTGCATATGTGAAGGCATTCTGGTGGCACTTTGGTTAGGCACTGAAGGTTAGACTAACTGCAAGTCTGGGGAGTTCAAACAACCAGCAGCTCTGCTGCAGAAAGATGATGTTGTCTGTTCCTGTAAAAGTTTATAGTCTTAGAAACTGTATGTGGGCCACTGTGAATCAGGATCAACTGAATGACAGTGGATTTCATTGCATATCTGTGTCCTCACCTAAATATTCTGTCTAATTGAGAGGGGTGAGACCCTGTGTATTGGTAGTTACTTAAATCCCCTTCCGTGAATCTAATACACAGCCAAGGTTGAGAATCACTGCTGTTGTTGTTGTTGTTCCATGTTGTCGAGTTGGTTCCACTTTATAGAAACCCTCTGTCCAACAGAACAAAAGGTTGCCCCATCCCAAGCCATCCTCACAATTGCTCTTAGGTTTGAGCCCACTGTTGCATCCACTGTGTCAATCCACCTTGTTGAGGATCTTCCTCTTCTTAGCTTCCCCTCCAAGTTTCCCAAGCATGATGTCCTTTTCCAAGGACTGATCTCTTCTAATAACATGCCCAAAGTATTTTAAAAAGAATTCTCACAATCTCGGCCTTAAGGAACATTCTTGCTGTACTTCTTTTTTTTTTTTTTTTTTAACATTTTATTAGGGGCTCATACAACTGTTATCCCAATCCATACACACATCAATTGTGTAAAGCGCATTTGTACATCGTTTCTCAACTTCTTACAAGACAGATCTGTTTGTTCTTTTGGCAGTCCATGGTACTTTCACCATTCTTAGCCATAATTCAAATGCCGGGGCATCACTAGATCAATCTATCAAGCCTCACCTGGCTCTAATGGTCCACAGTTATAATGCAGTCTTCTTTTTAAACCCAAAATGATGAGGCAGTTAATATAATTGTGTAATAGCTGAAGAAACAGCAGTTCTATGATTCAAATTCCAGGAGTTCCAAAAGTGAAGGTCATGACCAAACTCCAGTATGTTGTAAATTACTACAATCCTCAAGTGAATTTGAAGCATAACAGTTATTTTATGTTGAGTATATTGCAAATGGTATTCCATGTATCATTTGAGATCTAGCAGTACATTCCGCTGCCTAGAACTTTTGATGAGGAAAGGACTGTCGTGAGGTGAGTCTTGTAGTAAATACATGTAAACTTTACCCTGGCTTCTCCCAGAATGACACGTATGGATTTTGTGCTTGAGTGTGTTGTATTTAGAGATTCCTTAAAACAATTTGTGCTCATTTATCCTTTGAATTGTGATCGTCTTTGCTTTTTCTGACTAATTGACAGCCTCATCTTATGTGACTACAGTCTTGGGCAACTGCTGACACTGCACATGCAAAAAGCATGAGTCTTAAACATGTGGATCCCAGGCGCTAAGCAGAAGCACACAAAACAGTTTACAGAATGAACGAGACTGAGCTGAGGTTGCAAACCCACCCCCACCCCCCTAAAAAAAAAGGAGTTTAGAGATTGATCTAATTTCTCAGCTTCATCCTTAGTCACGTGGATGCCTGGCATGTCACTCATACAGGAAATCTTCCCTGCCCCCACCTGCTTGACTTTTCAGTAGGGGTCTCAGTGAGAAAGTCTTTGTTACAGCCCCCTAGCTTGCCTCCTTCAAGGCTGTCTCTGGGGACTCATACTCACTGCCCAGGAGTAGATTCCAACGCAGGGCGACCCTGTATGCCAGCCTGGAAGGGCCCTGTGGGATTCTGGGATTGTGACTCTTCATGGGGGTGGAAAGCCTCACCACACTGCTGGAAGGGGCCTGTCTGTGAGGAAGGACTCTACTGAGATGAGGTGAATCAGGTAGCGAATATAATTAGACCTTACCCTGTCACCTTCCTTGGTTCTGAACTGCTGACTTGGTGCTTGGCAGACCACGAGGCCACCAAGGCTCCTGGTCCCCAGGGAAGCCCTTTTGATTTCTCCCTTGTTAGCAAATGGGAATGAAGACAGGTGATAATAATTGCCGGCTATATGGGTGGCTTGGATTGGGGCACAGTGTCCTCGCCTGGCCCTTACATTTAAAGTGAGGAATCATTCAACAGACAGCCTCCAGGCTCTGAAAGCCCCCCAAGACGTGGGGAAGCACAGTGCGTTGATGAGCAATGCTGACCTGCGGCCACTGTTGTTTTCCAGAGTCCGGCCCGACTTACTCCGAGTGGCAGCGGGAGAACCTCACCTCGGACGAAGCCCACCTCTCCCCGCAGGCTGGCCGCCTGATTAGTCAGCTCCTCGAGGAAGACAGCGACCCCATGCTCTCGCCCAGGTTCTACGCCTACGGGCAGAGCAGGCAATACCTGGACGACACAGAAGTGCCTCCGTCGCCCCCCAATTCCCATTCTTTCATGAGGTGTGTGGCTTTGCCCTCCTGACCAGCACCAGCTCACCACGGTAGAAAGGGGAGGAAGAGTCACTTCTTTTATTACGATCATTTCAGTTCTGAGGGGGAATATTCTCCGCCCCAGGCCACAGGGTGGGTTGCACTTTTGCTGTAGTTGAAATGTGGCCCAATTGCACCAGCACATATAGAATGTCCACTAGCACCTCTTTCTAAGGCTCTCAGATTTCCCTCGTAGGCCTCCTGGCACGCATGTCAGAATGACTGATCATATGCCTGATACTTCTAGCTGTCACCTGCAGCTACAAATATCACATGTGTAATAGGTGGGGACATGTATAGTTCAAAGTCACCAAAATAATTTAAAATTTTGAGATTAATATTTCCAACATGATTAGGCAACTTTGTTTTATTCGAGGGGACAGAGATGGTCTTGACATCTCTCCTCCCACCATAGGGTGCCCACATCTTCCCCCACCAGCCCCTGAAAGCCCGTGTCAGTCAGAGGGCAGTGACTTGGCTTGTAGGAGAGCTGACCCAAGCCCTGCCCTTCACAGGCAGCGGAGCTCCTCACTGGGTTCCTACGATGATGAGCAAGAGGACCTGACGCCTGCCCAGCTCACCCGGAGGATTCAGAGCCTCAAGAAGAAGATTCGAAAGTTTGAAGACAGATTTGAAGAAGAGAAGAAGTACCGAGTAAGTGCCTGCTCCGGGCGCGGGCATGACACCAGTGCTGAGAAGTGCTTAGGCAAGGTCACCAGGGTAAGGGAGATCACTAGGGAATTTTGAAACCAAAAGGCAATAGAAAGTGGGTGGTAAACATCCATAACTCTGAACCCGGGATCAGCATTTTTCTCTTGTGAGTTAGTCTTCATGAATCAATGGAAAGCTTGAGTCTACAGTTTGTAGACTTATCAGTGAGCAAGAGTGAGGGGAGGGGGTGGGGGGAGCAGGAAAAAACATCCCTGAATAAAGTCTTTTGTTTGGTTAAAACTTACTTCAAAGTGATCTTCTTCTCAAATTTCATGTGTACTGACCTCATTCTACCCTCAGCTCTGGAAGAGTTGGCTAAGAAGGGCTTTTTCATGGTGGGTGCAGTGTCAAACACTCCTCTCTGCTTTCTGCTCCGTTAGCCTCACAAGTTCAACCCTAAAAATAATGCAAAAGGCCCTGGCGACCATCGGACAGTGGACCTTGGTCATACACCCCACCATTTTGCCTCCAAGGCATTTCTAGGAGCATCCAACGGCTAGCTAGAAAGGGTTGGCTGTGACTACCCGGTCAAGTCGGGCTCCTGGTGGCCCGTGCAGAGTCGAACTGTTCGACCGGGTTTTCAAGGCTCTGATCTTACGGAGAGAAATTGAAATCGCGAGGCCTGTCTTCTAAGATGACTCTGGGTGGGTTCCCACCTTTTGCCTGGCAATGCTGTCCTTAGCAGTTCTCGTCATCTGGGGAATGGATTCACACCTGTGAAGTTCATTATGATTGACCAGGGTGGGTTTCTGTTCAGAGAGATGAGACGAGACCCGGCTTTTCCTTTCTGTTAAAAATGAACTTGCTCAGGAAACCGTTCTCTTTCCTGCCCTAGTTCCAAAACATTGACTCTCCACTTCCTTTACCTAGCCTTCCCACAGTGACAAAGCAGCCAATCCAGAGGTCTTGAGATGGACGAACGACCTTGCCAAATTCCGGAAACAGCTGAAAGGTAGGTAAAGGTCAGGAATGGTAAGCTGTTTCTACACTGTAAGTAGATGCAAAATCCACCATCTGCCTTCATCCCAAGATAGCCCTGAGAAGATAGACTCCTTGAAGATTCATTCTGTTGCTCTCACCCCCACCCCTGATCGCAGCCACTGGATGACCTAGATCAATTAGACGTAAACTCCGCACCATCTCTCTTTTGCCACCATTGAATTGATTCTCACCCATCACAATGCTATAGCTCAGAGTAGAACGTCTCCATGGGTTCTAAGAGGCTCGTTTACAAGGAGCCCTGGTGGTGTAGCGGTTATGCATTGGGCTGCAATCTGCCGGGTTCGTAGTTCAAAAACACCAGCCTCTCTATGGGAGAAAGACAGAGATTTCTACTCCTGTAAAGAGTTAAAGCCTTGGAAACTCACAAGGCCAGTTCTACCATTTTTTGTGGGGACGCTATGAGTCAGTATTGACTTGATGCCAGAGTTTGGTGTTTGGTTTTTAACTCTTTACAGAAGACTACTGCATCTCTTTCCTACAATGTAGATGTGTGGTTCGAACTGCCCACCTTGTGAGTAGCAACCTGGTGCATAACCTGCTGTGCCAGCAGTGGCTCCTTGCCAGACCCCTACAGTTCCCTAAATCATAACATTAGCAATAGTTTCAAATGACCACTCACCAAAGGCCCATTTAATCTAAAGCTCCATTTGTTTGTTGTTAGCTGAGGAGACAACAGAGAAATACAAGGAACCTTCAAAAAGCGCGTGGGAAAATGCAATGAAAAGATGGGATTTTTCCTGGAACTTTTTGGAGCCCCCGCAGACAGAGAAAACTCCCTGAAGGGTTTCCGTCCTGTCCCTCAGAGGGCTTGCTATCATTTAGGGGAAAGGCATAAGCACAGCTAAATCAAATCCACGGTGAAAATAATTTCCGAGTGAGGTATATAAATCATACAGGCAAAGTTGGCTGGAAGTTGGGCATTTCACCCATATACCCAAACCACCAAACTCACTGCCATCCAGTTAATTCCAACTCGTAACGAGCGGATAGCACAGGGGCGGCCCTGTGGGTTTCCAAGACTGTACTCTTTACCCAGCTTTGTCTTTCTCTGATGCAGCGGCTGGTGGTTTCAAACTGTTGACCTTGTGTTTAGCAGCCCAACTTGCAACCCACTACGCCACCAGGGCTCCTCATTTGGCCTATAGATAGAGACGAAGGTAACAAGGTATCTGCCGCATCCTGAGAACAGTGAGCAGCTTATGGGTAAAGAATGGATGGCGAAAGAAATGACGCTTTCTCAGGAGTAAGCGTTAGGGAAACGCACCAGGTGAACCCAAGATGATACTATCATTATCTCGGGTTTTACATAATAGCCTGAAGATTTCCACTGATATTATAATTAGGGAGTCTCTGGGGGATGGGGGGAGCAAACTGGTGGGGCGCAGTAATTACTGACACCACAGAAAAACAATTGGGTCTCAGCCGACATCCACTCTCGTGGGTTTCCACCCTGACATCTTTTCATCTAGAATCTAAACTGAAGCTGTCTGAAGAGGACCTGACCCCCCGGATGCGGCAGCGGAGCAACACCCTCCCCAAGAGTTTCGGTTCCCAGCTGGAAAGAGAAGAAGAGAAGAAGCAAGAAGTGGTAGATAAAGCCGTCAAGCCCAGCGTTGAAGCCACACTGGAATCCATCCAGAGGAAACTCCAGGAGAAGCGGGCCGAAAGCAGCCGGCCAGAGGACATAAAGGTACAGTGAGCCTGTGCAGGCCCCGCGGATCCTGAGCCCCGGGGACAGGCACCTAGACCAGGCCACAGGCATCCTTTGAGGCCTCCCACACCCTCAAGCCAGCGCTCTTAGATTTCTAGAGGAGCAGCGCAGACAAACAACTGCAGTGTCTCTTGACCGGTGCTATTTGGGTTTGTGCTACAAACAAACCAAAGGCAGAAGACTCGATTTCATGCCTTGCAGAATGGACTTGTTTAGTTTCATAAATATTTTAGGGCGTCCCTGAGGTGGAAGGATTCTAGACAAACCTTTGGGACTGAGTAACCTGACATTAGCCCCAGGTGCCTTGCTGCACGCAGTACTCAGCCTGCCTTACGGCTAGTGGTCCAGTCTAGGCTGACTGCTGTGCTTTCTGTATTTGGAGCAAGGGTAGAATCATATCATTCTGCTTTTCCCCCAGCTTTCTGAAGCCTCCCATGATAACCAAGTCCTCTGTGATTCTAGAGAGAGATGGACAGAACTCTTGTATGTGGATTTTGTTCTGTTTTCCCTGGGAAATTTTGTTAGCCTGAGAGCAAAGCTGAAATACTAATACATGTGTTCCCCTCTTTCATGGCTGCTCCCGGTGTTTACACAGGACATGACCAAAGACCAGATCGCTAACGAGAAAGTGGCTCTGCAGAAAGCGCTGCTGTATTATGAAAGCATTCACGGCCGGCCGGTATGTGAACGGGCCCAATTACTTGAGGGGGGAAAGTTCTGGCTTTGGAACTGGATTTTGGATGCTCAGTGGGTTACAAATGGCGTTTCCTAATGTTTACTTTTACTCTGAAGATAAAGGTGATGGCGAGGATTGTATATTTAGGGATGGGGTGAGGCGAGGGGGGGAATTGGTATTTTAAGCAGCAAATTCGATTCCCTTTGCATGACTCCTACACAGGCTGTTATGACTTCCCCCAAATGTGCCAGCACGCTTGCCACGTCCCGCGGGCCCTCCTCCCATCCATCCTGTGTCTCTGGCCCCCTGGCTTTCTCCTGGTTGACTTTGGCTGCAAGTGGACCATTTGCTCTCAGTCGCTGAGTGCTTATGGGGGCATCTTCCTTACGAGTGTCACCGTTTCTTTTACAAGCCAATCTGTTAGGGGGCTGGAAGGTGGTCTCAGAGAGCGGCTTCTGTTTTAGGTGAAAGGGTATTTTAGGGAGATCATTTCAGGGGATCCTCTAGTCTCTATCAAACCAATCATTCCAGTCTCTGTTAAGAATCTGAGTTTTGTTCTACATTTTACTTGCATTCTGAGGGGGATCTTCTGTTGTGGCCGTGGTCCGCGAGGTTGATAGTGGTAGCGGGGCACCATCAGATGCTTCTCATCTCAGGTTCCAAGAGGTTGTGATTCGTGTGGGTCATTGGGCCAGTGGCCTGATTTGTTCCTTGAACCTCTGGTTCCTTTCATTTTCCTTTGTTCCGCATGGGAAGAGACCAATAACCTGTATCATCGATGGCCACTCTGAAGCTCTTAAGATCTCAAAGCTAATCACCACGCTAGCAGGTAGAACATTTTCTTTATGAACTAAATTATGACAATTAGCCTAGTTGTTCAGGAAACTACGGTGCTGAGGCTTTAAACTCAGCAAACCAATTCCATGAGGTGTGTGTGTGTTAGTCCGGGTAGACTAGAGAAACAAATCAAGGGAGACTCATATGTGTATAAGAAAGAGTTTTACACAGGGAATCCAGGGCGGATGATCCCTTCGGGACCAGTGGTGTGAGTGGCGATACTGGATGGGTAGAGGGAGAGTGGGTTGGAAAGAGGGAACCAATTACAAGGAACTATATGTGACTCCCTCCCTGGGGGATGGACAACAGAAAAGTGGGTGAAGGGAGACGTCGGACAGGGCAAGATATGACAAAATAACAATTTATAAATTATCAAGGGCTCATGAGGGAGGGGGGAGGGGGGAGAGAGGGGGAAAATGAGGACCTAATGCTGGGAGCTTAAGTGGAGAGGAACTGTTTTGAGAATGATGAGGGCAATGAATGTACAAATGTGCTTTACACAATTGATGTATGTATGGATTGTGATAAGAGTTGTATGAGCCCCTAATAAAACAATTTTAAAAAACAAGAAAGAGTTTTATATTCAAGAGCAATTGAATATGGAGAAAACTTCCCAGCCCAGTCCAGATCAAGTCCATAAGTCTGATATTAGCCTGTATGTCCAATTCCAATCTATAAATTCCTCTTCAGACTCACCGGCAGTGATGCCGAATGCAGGAAGTTCACAGGCCAGTGGGTGGAAAGACTTGTGGATCCAGTAGCAGTGGAAGCATCTCAGTGCTGGCAGGGGTCTCCACGTGGCTCCTTCAGCTCCAGTGCTCTAGTGTAGCTCCAAGTGTCAAGATAGGAATGTCTTTCAGGGAGTGAGCATGTGCCCCACTTTCAGCGAGCTATTTATTTCCATAGCGCCTCCAAAGAGGTCATCAAGCTGCAAGCTGATTAACAAGTTAAACTCCACCCCTTCACTTTTAAGTCTCAAATTGACCGCTTATGTAACTACCACAGGTGTTTGGATGTATCTAGAAAGTATCTTACCTGTGGCCTGTTGGTGCTTCATTGTATATATGACTATATATGCAGTACATATAAACATGTATATACACATGCTCACAAATATACCTATATGGGCATGTACCCCACATACTTTCCCACACCCATATATTTACCACTCACATATTTTTTCTTATTATTACTGTTGCAAATTGCGTATGTGTAGCATTTACCTAACCCAAAAGAGCAAAGCCACTGCCATCGAGTTGATTGTGAATCATAGTGAGCCTAGAGGGCAGAGTGAAACTGTTCGCAGGGTTTTCCGAGGCTGTCAATCTTTACAGGAGCAAAAAGACTCATCTTTTTCCCCCAGGGAGCAGCCAACACCCCTTGTTAAAGAGTCTGCCTCTTTCCCACTGAATGGATATTGATCCACTGACAAAAATAGATGACTATTTTCACTAGAACTAAACTTTCTGAAGCCTTAGCCAATAAGTTTCCCTAGGTAGTAGATCCTGAACTTAATTATGTTCCAAAGAAAATGAGTTTGCAACTAAAATTTAGTAACTAGGTTCCTATTTCCAATGGAGAAAGGGTCCAAGGGTTAAGTAAGATCTGTGGAGCAGGGAGAAACTGCTCTGTCTACAACTGCCGCCTATCTTAGCTGTTCTGGGCTCCAATTTTCTTATCTATAAATAAATGAAGGTGGACTATTTCTGCCAAAATGGAATGCTGCGCTTTAAAATTCAGTCTTTGTTTGCAATGTCCTTGTGACCAGTGTTGGTTCTTAAAGAAGTTCCAGTTGTCACTGAGAGCTAGCATTGTGAGGAACCTGGATGCTGGCATTGCTTTTTTCATGGAAACAGGAAGCTTTTGCGGCCATTTGTTAGTCGGCAAGAGTTTAGTGGCTGTTTATTGGCGGTTTACTTGTTAGCTGTAGCGCAGATAGGACACATGCTTCTGCTCTTCCATGAGGAACTTGTAATCAGATATCCTTCTTGCTGTGGACTCTCCATAACGTCCTGTTCAGAATTGTTGTCAAGCACCCAAGAAAACAAGGTCATATGAGAAGGTTTAAGGAAGCTAAGATTTAGGTTTATAACTGACTTTCATATAGCCCAAAGGCACAGGTCTCTTAAAGACTTAGTCTTTCCTCTGACAATAGGCTGTTTAATAAAAAGAATGCACTAAACTTTACTGTCTGTGAGAACAGGGCCCTGGATTCTGTCCCCTTCTCTGGTAACCTAACCCTTAATGCCACCGAGCACGAGACCAGTAACTACTGGAAAATAAATCCTCCACAACATGGATTCTAAATTTGACGGTTTTAAATTAAAAAAAGCAGGGG
>NW_022111369.1:29420865-29430809 GCF_000313985.2 Echinops telfairi
ACATTAGGTCATTTTACACAACTCCCACTTTTCCTCGATTCATACTTCATACATGTTCCAGTCCTTAATGGATCTTTGCAGCTGTTGCTTCTCACTTTAAGTCATGCTTCATCAGCAAATGTAGGTCCCGAAAGCTTTACTCCATTCGAATCATTAAGACCGACTCTCTTTTGAATCCACAACTCTTTCCCAACCATATTCTGAGTGCTCGTCTCCCATCGCTGTATCCGACAATGCTCCGCAGCTATTCGTAAGGTTTGCCCTGGCCAATATTTTTGGAAGTAAATTGCCACGTTCTTTTTCCTAGTCTATTCTAGTCTGAATCTCTGCTGAAACTGTTCTTGTGTGACCCTAAAAACATCATACCCTAAAACCAAACCCTGCCACTGCCACCGAGTTGACAGCAACCCTCCAGGACAGAGTAGTACTTCCCCGGAAGCAGACAGCCTCATTGTTCTCCTTCAGAGAGGGGTTGGGTGGGAACTGCCGGCCTCTTGGTTATCAGCCCAATGCATAACCCACTGTACCCCCAGAGCTCCCCACACATACCGAACAAATATATGATGTTGTTTGAAAACACAGACCCAGCTTCACTGCCCTCCATCGCTTGTGACTCATAGCAATCCTACAGGACAGAGTATAACTGCCCCTTGGGGCTCTGCAGAATGTAAACCTTGATAGAAAGAGTCTTAATTTCTCCCAAAAGGAGCAGGTGGTGGCTTCAGACTGCTGACCTTGCCGTGAGCAGCCCATTAGGCACTGTCAATTGCAGAGGTTCTCCACCTTCCTGATGCCGTGGCCCTTTAAGACAGCTCCTCATGTGTGGTGACCCCCAACTATAAAATCGTGTTCGTTGCCACTTCATAACTGTAATTTTGCTACTGTTATGAATTGGGCGACCCCTGTGAAAAGGTCATTTGACCCCCAAAGGGGTCACGACCCACAGGTTGAGAACCACTGGTCAACTTGGTTAAGACTCCTGGCGACCCTGCCATGAGTACAACTGCCCAGTCCTGCTCCAGCCTCACAGTTGTTGGTTTATTTGATTAAGCCCTTGTTGCAGCCATTGTATCAGTTTATCTCATTGAAGACCTTCCTCTTTTTCATTAACCCTCTGAGTTACCAAGCATGATGTCATTCCCTATGGATGGGTCCCTCATGATAGCATGCCCAAGTACATAAGATGGAGTCTTACCCTCCTGGCTTCTAAGTAATATCCTGGTGTTCTGCTTAATCCAAGGCAAATGTGGCCTTACTTCTAGCAGTCCATACCAACATACCAACACCGCAATTCCAACACCAATTCCAACACTTAAATTCCTCGCCTTTTGGTATTCATTGTCTGGCCTTTGTATGCACACGAGGCGACTGAAAACACCATGATTGGGTCAGACAGATTATAGCTGTTGGAGTGACATCTCTGCTTTTGACTCCTGAACAAGGTCTTCTGCAGCACATTTGCCCAGGACAGTACACTGTTGGATTTCTGGACTGCTGTGTCTGTGGGCGTCCCTTGTGGACCCAAGGAAACAGAAATCCCCGACAACTTCAATAGTTTCTCTTCGTATCATGGTACAGAGCGAAAGAGCCATGGTGATGCAGTGTTTAAGCACCTGGCTGCTCATCAAAAGGTGAGCAGTTTGCCAGCTGCTGCTCCTCAAGAGAAAGCTGTGGCAGTCTGCCTCTGAAAGGACTGCGGACTTAGAAAGCCTCTGGGGGCAGTTCTGCCCCATCTATAGAGTTGCTGTGGGTCCACATCGACTCAGGTTACTGTAGAATGCTTGCTTGCTCTTCAGTGGGATTCTCACCTTCGATGCAGGAGATCAGGGCTCAATTCTAGCCCCCACACGTCATGCACAACCCCCGCCCAACTCACGGTGGAGGCTTTTGCGACTGTTCTGGCTGAACAGGTTCGAGCCGAGTTCCCAGACTGAGCTTCACTAAGAAGAAAGGTCTGGCAATCTTCAGTCAAAAATCAGCCACTGCACACCCACGGGTCACAGCAGTCCAGTCCACAATGGATCGTGGGGATGGCGCCTGTGGACCACACAGCAGTTTGTTCCGTTGCACGAGGGAGTCATCCTTTTCAGACCGACTTGGCATAAAACCATCTATAATTACATGTTTGCATATATGTCTAGAAGGGTCCCTCTGAGTCGTAAAGCTGCCAGAAGGAGAAGATAAACTGAGATGGAGCCTAGTGACTATTGTCCTCTTATACCCAGCAACTCTGCCTCCTTTATTTCCTGATAAGAAACAGTGGCGTGGCTGAACATACATCAGCTAATCCCAAACAACAGATCGCCGAGGATCATATGTAGATTTGACTTGAGGATTTAGATTTAAGTTCGAGTATGGCTGTGCTTACCAACTTATTGAAAGTTCCCAAGGTCTTTCAGCCTTGCGTGTCTGGTTCTGAGGAGGAGGGGTGCGAGGCTGTGGAGCATTGAAGAGTAAATGATAGTTTTTACATCTGTTACAATGATAGGTTCTGCCCACCAAGGCTTACTATTCAACGGCTGAGTCAGGAGAAAGAACATCCGCTTTCAAACACCCTTCTCATGAGGGACATGCACTAGGAGTTGTCCCTGCCGCCGGGCACTGCGGCCTTGGTTCCCACTTGTGGTGACCCTCTGGGCGTCGGGGTCACGCTGTGGCTCCTCGTGGTTCGGAAGTAGATCAGCAGGGGTCTCTTTCAAGGTGCTTCAGAAAAGACTCAAACCTTTAGCCTTGCAGCCACATCCAAGGACATGAGCCATTGCACACTCAGCAGCTCACTCCACTCCCGCTGCCACGGGCTCCGCTCTGACTCGGGGCTTCTCACAAGAATTCCCTGCTCTCCACTCGATTCTGACTCACCAAGGCCCTCAGGACAGAACAGAGCTGCCTCTGTGGGTTTCCGAGTCTCCGGACTCTACCGTCTCAGAGGGCAGGGAGAAAATGCAATAGGAAATGTGAGTGTTTTTTTTATGATTGGGCCCAGGTCAGATTCTCTGCCTGTCCCCAGAACAGGATGCTCCTGCCTTCTCAGGAAAAGCAGGGTTCACTTGGTAGTTAGCCAAGAGAGACCTTTCCATGCCTAGTCTGTGGTGCCATCATGGACCCTGGACTGTAAATAGCACTTGGGCAAACAGAGAAGAGAAAGATGTGCTTCCAGAACTAACCTATCGTTGCAAACCCTGGTTTTCCCAGAGAAGCCAGCTCGTGGCTCAAGGGTTTTTGCTGAGTCTGCATCATCTGATGTAAACTTTCAGAAGCACAGGCCAAATAGTTATCTGTGTAGCAGCCACATTGTTTTAACAAGATCACTTGCTTTACTTAGGCACCCTATGACAGATTGACATGTGTATAAAAACCAGAAACACTTATGTGGACACTGGCACATGAGTAATTGTCGATTAGTTATTAGTATGGCGAGTCCTTTGCAACATTTAAGGATCACATTCAAAGGTCTCACCATAGGGAGAAATACAGCAAATTGCTGCTCTTCACTGCACGGCCTTCTTTGAATGGTGCCCTTGAAAGTAAATGTAGAGGAGGGCTTCTGGGTTCTTCTTGAGTTGCGTGCTTTTTGGGATATAGTTATGTGTGGTGTCCTGGTTACACGGTGTGCTGCTAACTGCAAGGTCAGCAGTTCGAAAACACCAGCTGCTCCTTGGGAGAACGACAGGCTTTCTATTCCCATAAAAAGTTTGAGTTGTCTTAATAATTATCTCTCTTGTACTTCTTTGCCTGGTCTCTCTGGGCTATAATAGCCATTACGATGAATACTACACGAAAACACACAGGCAAAACCATGATCAAAGGGTTTATTAAGGAAGTTAAGGAATTGCTATGCCAGTGAGAAAGGCTCAGTGGGGTGTTTACCAGGGACATGTGACAAAGTTTCACGTCTGCTGAAAAATGCCCAAAGAGGCATACCACTCACTGTAAACCTTAACCAAAAGGCATTCAGCTCAAGCGCTGGGGATCCGCAAACCCCAGCTCCCTGAAGTAAGTGCCCAGAAGCATCCTGCTCCACACGCCAGCCTCCTGCACAAAGGCACTCACCTTTCTCTGCTCTGTGGGCTGGGCAGTCCATCACTCTGTTCCAAGCTCTGGCTCCTGATTCTGCTGCTGCTGCTGCTGCTGCTCCGATATCAAAGCTGTCCTCTGGATCCAGGAGGTTCACTGCATAAGGATCTCAGGTCCAGAGAATGCACTCATTCCTGGCGCCTGGTAACGAGGCCCTTCCTCTTGCTTCTCAGAGGGCTCATTTTAGACACAGCAAGATGCCACTCCAAGGAAACCTGTTTGCAATTACAGGTGAATCCTATCAGTATCTCCCCCTGCCCTTTTACCTGACACCTGCAGGGAAAGTTAGAGACTGGCTAGAAGAACCATATTCAATAATTCACTGCTCCTGGAAGTTACAGTCTTGGAAACTCACAAGGTCAGTTTTACCCTGTCCTATAGTGTCGCTATGAGTTGGCATCGATTTGATGGCAGTGAGTATGGTTTTATGTTTCTTTGTTTTAAACCTTGGAAACTAACAAGATAGTAAGTCTGCTGCTGTAAGAGGACATGGTGTTGGTTCTGACCCATAGCAACCCTGCATACCATGAATGAATCATTACCCAGTCCTGCACCATCCTCTTGACTATTGATGCTTGTGCCCATTGTTGCAGCCACATAGTCAACCCATCTCATTGAGGGGCTTCCTCTTTTTCTATGACTTACTCTACCAACCATGATGCCCTTCTACAGAGACTTGTTCCTCCTAATGGCACGTCCACAGTACTTGAGATGAAATCCTTCCATCCTTGTTTCAAAAGAGCATTCTGGCTATACTTCTTCCAACACAGATTTGTTCATTCCTCGGGCAAGCCGTGGTGCAGTCACTGTTCTTTGCCGACTCTGCAATTCAGAGGGGTCAGTTCTTCTTCGGTCTTCCCTTTCAGTTGTCCATCTTCTTGCGTACAGCGCATTGGAAATAGCATGGCTTGGGTGAAAAATGACATCTTTGCTTTGTAACACTTTAGAGAGGTCTTTTGCAATAGATTTTCACAATGCTTGATTTCCTGATTGCTGCTCCTAAGAACAACAATGGTGGAGCCAAGGAAACTAAAATCCTTGACAGTTTTGCTTTTCTGTGTTTATTATGGTGATGTTGCTTATTGGTACAGTGTGGGGACATTTGTTTTCTGTGAGTTGCGTTAAAAGCCATAATAAAGGCCAGATGTCAAATGTCTTTGATGTTTATCAGTAAATACTTAAACCTCCATTGCTGTCAACAAATACATTTGCGTTACCCATCTGCACACTGCAGGATGCTCATGAGTCCCAAAGCTGATGCCGTGGTCTTCTTCGGGTAGTCCCCCTCCTCAGGTTATTTGCTCAGCCCACAGGTTGAATACGTATTGTGAGAATATACAACCCTGATGCCACCTTTCCTGATTTGAAACCATGAAATATCACCCTGGTTCTGTTCAAACTACTGCCTCGTGGTCTAGTGCACGTTCTGCAGGAGCACAATGAGGTCTTCTGATTTCCCCTCTTCTCAATGTGTTGTGATCCACCCAGTCAAGTTAAATATTAGTGCCATAGCCAAAAACTCAAACAAGCAAATACTAGAATTAGAAAACTTCCTTTTGGACAAAATATTAGAAAGGAAATTTATTTCTGTCAAGTTTGTCTTATTTTGGTTAACTTGACTGGCTAAATTTCCTCCTAACTTCCAGAAACATTTCTGCCAAATCACTGAGTTAGACTAGCATGCTGGCCCGCAGTCAGGATATGCTGACTTGTTACTGTTGTCATTATTAGAAGTCAGAGTTCCTTGGGTAATAAATAAACCATCTGTTGTCTGTCATGTATATCGTATTTCACTACATATTGTATTTCACCACATCATGTGACAACAGTTAGGACCTGCCTTAATCCCGTCTGCAATATGCTTAATAGATATAGCATGTAGACGTGGGACAGGGCAAGATATGACAAAATACCAATTTATAAACTATCAAGGGCTCAGGAGGGAGAGGGGAGTGGGGAGGGAGGGGAAAAATGAGGACCTAATGTCGGGGGTTTAAGTGGAGAGAAAATGTTTTGAGAATGATGTACAAATGCACTTTACACAATTGATGTGTGTATGGATTGCGATAACAGTTGTATGAGCCCCTAATAAAATGTTTAAAAAAAAAAAAGATTTTTTTGTGTGTGTGTGTTCCCATTCCAAATTTTATCATTTTATATCTGACATTGTACAAGCCACTTGATTTCTATCCTTCAAACTTACTCCTAGCTACCAGTGAACTTTTATTGAATGATATATTCAAAATAATTATAACATTTATGGAATTAAAGCATAATGTACTTTCCCCATGAACTTTTTGAAAATACAGAAAAGCGCCCCAAATGTATTTTCTTGATGAATTTTCACAAATATTAGTGCACCCAGATCAAGAAGCAATCCTCTTCCTTATCCCTTTAACCTAAAGAGCAGTCTGAGTGGGGAAAATAAAAAAGGAAAAGTAAAACCGAAATGGGCTCTGTCGTGACAAACAAGTTCATTTCAAATAAAAATAAAAAGAAGCAATCCTCTTCAAGCCCCCTACAGCCTATTTATCATCCTACCTCCACCCCACTGCTGTTGAGTAGATTACAACTCCTCGTGAACCTAAAGGACAGGGTAGAACTGCCCCCTGTGAGTTTCTGAGACTGTAACTCTTTAAGGGAGTAGAAAACCTTGTCCTATGGAACAGCTGGTGGTTTGAACTGCTGACCTTGTGGTTAGCAGGCTAACATAATCACTAAACCACTGGGTCAAATTAGAAACCACTACTTTGATTTCTAAGGAGCCCTGGTGGCTCAGCGGTTAAGTATTCAGTTGCTCACTGAAAGGTCAGCAGTTCAAACCCACCAGCCACTCCACAGAACAAAGATGAGGCAGTCTCCTGCTACCCCAGAGATTGCAACCTTGGAAACTGTATGGAGCAATTCTACCTTGCTCTATAGGATTGTGATGCGTGAGAATTAACTCAAAGGCAATGATACTTAGACTTCTAAAGTTATAGCTTAGTTTTGCTTATTTTTTTAATGTTTTTTAAGTGGATTTGTACAATATATAAGCTTTCACGTCCGGGGCTAATTTTATTCAGCATTGATTGGCATGAGATTAATCGATGGTGCTGGATAGAAGAAATTCATGGTTTCTTCAGTCTCACTATGATGGGTGTAGTGCTCAACTGTGGGAACAGACCCCATCTATTCCATTGATGAGATTTTGATGGCTTCTAGTTTGGGGTAAGCAAGGCTGGAATCAAGATTCATATGCATGTCTCAGTGAATAGGTCTAGTTCGTTTGGTGTACACTTGGTACACATGAGTGGAGTTAACAGGTTAGATGGTCAGCCTCCTTGAACACTGTCAGTGGTTGTCCTGGGCGTCCCGCCCTCCCCAGCAGCAGGGAAGGAAAGGCTACCGTTGCTTGGCATTCACACCGACACGTGGTTCTGCCCTTTATATTTTACTTAGGGTGGTGGGAATGTATTAGTAATCCCTGCATTTGATTCGCAATATTTTTTCCTTCAGATCCTTAATCCATTGCATATAAAATAATTGGTTTTCTTCCAGCCATCACAGTCCTTTTTTTTAAAGAAACATAAATTTTAAGCTCATCATAGTGACCCTACAGGATAGGGTCGCCCTGCCCCTGTGTGTTTCCACGACTGTAACTGGCAGCAGGAGCAGGAAGCCCATCTTTATCCCGCGGAGTGGGTTTGAAACACGACATTTGGTTAGCCGCCCAGTGAGTAGCCCACTATGTGACCAGAGTTCTGATGTAGACAGAAGAGTGGAAAACTATCTGCCTATTAATATTGTAATAACGTAATAGGCATAGAGATAACGTTGTTGTTATTAGTGTTAACAATAGATGGTAAACCACAAAACTGTCTTAGCATGATGTCAGTATCCTACCATATATTGTGGAGTATTTGAAGTGTAGTATAGTTGATCAGTCTGTAGCAGATATATACAAAAGGCAGCAAATGATCATCCCTTTATACATAACGTAGAGTTGCCTCCAGGGTTGAAGCCCCAAAAGGCCCATAAGAAATTGGTCAAAGCCAGTGCAATTTGCCCTTGTTTACCCCTATACCTTCTGTAGTATTCTGTGTGGAATGGAAATAAATTGCTGAAGACAAAAACCAAACTTAGGGCAAAGATACTTCATCTGAGCCCCCAGTT
This sequence comes from Echinops telfairi, assembly GCF_000313985.2. NCBI lineage: Eukaryota > Metazoa > Chordata > Mammalia > Afrosoricida > Tenrecidae > Echinops > Echinops telfairi. Next base: position 29,429,095 of record NW_022111369.1, read on the forward strand.
AATGAATATGGCTATCGATGCATACCTGTGAATTAGGCCTACCTGTCCATGAGCGTAGTTCTACTCTATCCTGTGCGGGATTGCCATGAGTCAGGGTCAAGTCAACAGAAACTGGTAGGCTGATGTTTTACATACCCACCCAGTCATCTCACAGAGATAGTCCCATGATATCAGCACTGAAATAGCCACTCAGAGTGACCCTGTAGGACAGGGAAGAGCTAATTGCCCCTGTGGCTTTCCAAGAGTATAAATCTTTATCAGAGCAGAAAGCCTCACCATTCTCCCACAGAGCAGCTGGTGGGTTCGAATTACCAGCCTTGAGGTTAGCTCCCCAAAGAATAATCCGCAATGCCACCAAGGCTCCTTGATACAGTCACTCAACTCACTGCATTGAGTTGATGCCGACGCATAGCAACCCTAAAGGGCAGAGTAGAACCGCCTCTGTGAGCTTCTGAGAGCTTTACAGGAGTACAAAGCCTCATCTTTTTCCTGCGGAGCAGCTGGTGGTCTCAAACTGCTGACCTTATCGTTAGCAGCCTAACACGGAACAAGTATTAGTCCACTAGGACTCCTGAAATAACTAGAAGGGATACAAAAGCATAGACTCCTGCTCTCAAGGTGCTTGCAGTCTAAAGGAATAGACAAATCTGACGACAAATAGTTATCGCCCAGGGTAAACGTGCCAGTGAAATTACAAGGTGTGTTCAGGATGCCGTCGTGACCCCAGGGCCGGGGCAGGGGGTGTTGAAAGACAGCTCAGAACAGGTAGTGGTTCTTGACCTGAAATTTGCCAGAAGAGTGAAAAGAAGAGATCAGACCAGGAGAAGGAGCTAGGCAAGTAGCTGAGACTGACTGGGTTCTAGAACCCAGTTCTAGAACTGAGGAAGAGGAGGCGCAGCAGACCACGAAGATGTTTAGCCAGCTGAGGTCTCGGCGTGGCTGTAACTACTGCTGCGGAGAGTCCGCTTTGCTCTCTTCCCACTGGCTAAAGACTCGGTCCTTCGGGTCAGTAACAGCGGTGGAACCCTCTGCCACAGTTCAAAATTCTGTCAGCACAGATAGCCCCTGAATCCCTACGATTTGCCAGTGTCATCCTTCATACACAATAATTTCACGAGGCAGACATGTACATTAATTGTTCACAGAGCCAGAGGATAAAGAGGCTAACAGGAATGCATGCTTTTGCCCTTTCCTGAAGAAAATAGTAAATAATCTTGGAATTCTAATCCAGAGGAATTGTAAGGAGAGAAACTGATAGATCCAGATTTTGTTTTAGGGAAAACGATATTGCTGAGGAAGTGATTGCCTCAAACCGAAGTAGCTATTTTATGTATTTATGGACTAAATAATGCTTTCGGCTTAAATAAATAAATAAGTGGTGTGAGAATGGCCAGGCTTGGTGAATTATCTGCGTCCTCTCCTGGAACGCCAGGCCCCAGGGTCTGCTTGGACCGCCGACAGAATGAACACCATGAGCCATTGTCTCAGTTCTCGTCTTCTTGCCTTGCAGGTAACGAAGAACGAACGGCAGGTGATGAAGCCACTCTATGACCGCTACCGGCTGGTCAAACAGATCCTATGCCGAGTGAACACCATACCCATCATTGTGAGTGGAACTCTTTTCTGCTCTTGCCTGCTTGCTGGAGGGAGCTCTGGGGTTGCTCAGAGGCCCTCCCCGACTTTCTCAGCAGGAGCCCTGGTGGTGTGGTAGGGTA
>NW_022111369.1:29431514-29440930 GCF_000313985.2 Echinops telfairi
AAAGTAACTTTCTTGTTCAGGTGTTCCTGGGGATATTTTAAGGTTTTAAAGGTATTGAGTTAGCAGATGATATAAAATTCTGAAGAAGCCAGAGGAGGGAGAAAGAGCTCAGGGACCAGCCAGGGATCCACAGTGTAACCTCCTTGTTTCTGCCTGTTGCAGGGTTCCCCCTCCAGCAAGCGGAGAAGCCCTTTGCTGCAGCCAATTATCGAGGGAGAAACGGCTTCCTTCTTCAAGGAGATCAAGGTGAAGACTCGGGCTACTATCTCATTGTAAACTCTCTCCCTACTCCTCCGCCCTTCATGTTCTCCCTCCCGCCCTGTGAAGGGGCGGGCCTGGTGGTTGGGCCCTTTGTGGATGTAGGCTGACCAGTAGTTGTGCATAACCGACTGAACAACCCTCGATGGTTGATGCCATGGACCAGCTGATTTCTCTCTTACTTCACTCCCCCTCTGTTTTCGTTTGCTGGAGTTTTGTGGTTTAGCTTTGTTTACTCTTTACTTCTAAGATCATTATTTTATCTTGCTTTTTTCACAATGATGTTAGACAACTACACTGGGAAATTGATTTTCTTTATTTCAAAGCTTTGTTAAATGCATGCATTGGCTATCTTAAAAGTATTTATAGAATTTATAGAAAAATCAAAAAATTTAAAAAGCACTGAAGATATATTTGTACACACATACACACAAGAGAGAACCTGGTAGTACATTTACCAAATGCCCAATGGCCAACCCATCCCCGGCTCTAGCAGCCACGAGAGAAAGGCATGGTGTCTTCCTTCCAGTAAGCATTGGTGGAAACCCTTTGAGGCAGTTCTACACTGTCCTGTAGGGTCACTGTGAGTCCAAATCGACTTGATGGCAACAGGTGTATGTATATCTATGTATCTACATTTGTATGAGAGTGCTTCCAAAAGCTCATGGAAAATGGTATTCAAAGACAATGGAATTTTTCTGCGAACTATTTGAAGATCCCTAGTATGTTACAGGGCACACCCATACACATGCCACAGTGAAAGAAGAGCATTTTATCAAGACCTATTTTAGTTGTCTTGACACATTTGTTGGTGAGATGTCACCTGTCTTTCTCCCTCCTTGCTTTCTGTGGCACACTGACTCCCTAGCACTAATTGTATAAGCCACTCTTTATCTGTGCATAGCCTACTAATGACTACCAGCAATGGCACATATGGCCTGCCTGCCTTTCCAGCATTAATTAAGGGTTTTATGTAGATAATCCCTGCAACCGGTGGCTACCTTTGCTGGGTGTGATATGTAATCAGATTGGAGTGTTTCTCTGAAGGGATCTAACTGGATCAATCTCTTGCTTGTTTTTGTCTCCAGACAGCTGACCTAACTTGACCTTTTAGAGAACCCCGAAGGTGAAAGTCAGCCAGTCGCTCATTCTAAATCAATCTGTGTTAGTCCGGGTAGATATATTAGTCTAGGTACTTTAGAGAAACAAATCCACAGCAACTCTTGTATAAGAGAGAGTTTTATGTAAAGAAAATGTGCATCACGAAAACATCCCAACCCAATGCTGCCCAAGCCCACAAGTCCAACATTAACCTAGAGAAACAAATCCAGGAAGACTCATATGTACATAAGAAAGAGCTTTATATACAAGTGCAAGTGAATATTGAGAAAATATCCTAGCCCAGTCAAGATTAAGTCCGTAAGTCTGATATTAGCCCATGTGTCCAATACCAATCTATAAATTCCTCTTTAGACTCATGAAAAACATGCAATGATGCCAAATGCAGGGTGATCACAGGCCAGCGGGTGGAAAGTCTTGTGGATCCCGTGGCAGTGGAAGCATCTCAGCTTTGACAGGACTCTCTGGCTGCCATCAGCCTGTCTCCATGTGGCTTGTCAACAAGAATGTCTTGCAGGGACTGAGGGAGTGTCCCGCCTCCAGTGAGCTATTTATCTTCTTAGTGCCTCCAGATGAGGTCATCAAGCTACAACATGATTGACAAGCTAGACCCCACCCCTTCTCTCTCAATCCTCTCAAATTGACAAGATTATGTAACTACCACAAAGTCAGTTAAAAAAAATTTTTTTAATCAGAAGAAAGGGGAATCGAACCGAAGGGCAGAGTGAGTTTTCAGAGGTTTACCATATATAAGCCGATTTTTTCAACACATTTTTAATGCAGGTTTTGTGGTACAATTAGGTGCCTCAACTGATATTCGAGTCAGCTTATACTTGAGTATATACAGTACTTGTTATTCCTCTCTCTGATGATTCCAACTTAAGTGGATGGTTATTTATTTACTGTCATTAGGAATGATTTTTGCAGATTATCGGCTTCTTTCCCACTGAAAGGAGGTCTGGTTGTGTAGTGGTTATGCATTGGGCTACAATCAGTAGGGTCAGTAATTCAAAACCACCAGCTAGCTCCCTGGGAGAAAGGTGGGGCTTTCTCCGCCATTAACAGTACAGCCCCTGAAACTGGCAGGAGATTCTAGCCTGTGCTGTAGGGCCGCTGTGAGTTGGCATCGACTCCACGGCAGTGGGGTTTCCCACTGAGAGACAGCGGTGAGAACCTCGCTGTGTTCTCGCCTGATTCTCATCAGTGTACCGTCCAGGTGCTCAGCTTCCTGGTGCGACAACACCTCCCTTCTTCCTTCCATTCCTTTTCTGAACCCTTACCCATTCTCACTAGCCCATGGGCCTCAGTTAAGGTTTCAGCCGGGGATGGTGCTCATTCTGTATCATTTCCTAAAGAAATAATTTTATGAAAATGCTTTGAACTTTGGGCCAAGGTGCTCTGTTGTCTCTTGAAAGTGGCTTTGTTTGTTTGTTTTAACACTAAGCCTTGTTGTTCTGAAAGAAGACAGGTTTTATCTAACTGGTTACTTGATACAAAAATTAAACCCCTACCATGTAAGTAATGTGGGCATTTGGGGGGGTGAGATTGAGCCTGTTTCTTTTCGGAGCCTGAGGCCCAACTGTTACTAGATAAACGTGTTTGCTCACACTTTCAAATACGATTGTTAATCATTGTCCAGCGATGCTCTTGGTTAAAAGGAATACTCTTCCCATTTTCATTCTTTAGCTTTGTCTTTGGCTTTTATACTGGTCAAGATTTCAGGTAATTTTGCAGTGTTTACCCTTTTTTGGTAAATAGTGCTGTGTTTTGGTTGCTCACAGCTTGATCATTGGCCACACTTCTTAATTCTTGGCAATTCTGATACCATTGAGAATCTGGTGTGTGTACAGATAAGTATTTTCTTTATAAAGTACTACTGGTTTTAAATGCTTAGGCAAGGGAGACAGTTACATATTAAAGAGAGCCATGACTTTTCAAGAGTTAGAGAATGGTTTGTCCAGCTTCATCTCAGAGAACACTTGAGTGTGCCTAATGCTAACCACAAGGTCAGCAGTTTGAAACCACTAGGTGCTTCAAGGGAGAAAGATGAGCCTTTTTACTCTTGTAAAGATTTATAGTACTGGAAATGGGCACGGGCAGTTCTACTCTGTCACACTGGGTAGCTGTGATTCAGACTTCAGTAGACAGCAGTGAGGTCTTGAGAGATGTTGCTTTGTACCTTCATTTCTGACCCGTCTTAGTGATTTCATGTTCTTTTAATCGTTATTTGTGTTTCTCTTTTTCATCGGAGTCACTACTACGGAATAAGCCATTATTGTTCCCCTCCAATATACAGGTATCAACCAAGCTCTGGGGATAGTAGTAATCCGACCAGCCAAATCCTTTCTTCCACGGAGCTTCTTAAGGACAGGCGGTTCTCTTTCAGGAAGGGAGGAGCATCAGCAAAACACTTACCTTTGCTCCCTCTCATGATGAGCCAAAGGGGCTCTGATAGCATAGTGGTTACACAGTGTGCTGCTAACTGTAAGGTGTGTGGTTCAAAACCACGAGCCCTACCTCCAGAGAAAGATGGAGCTTTCTGCTCCCATAAAGGTCGCAGTCTTAAAAACCTACAGGACAGTCCTACCCTGTCCTGTGTACTCATTATTAGTTAGAACTGTCTCAATGGCAGTGTGTTTACTGGGGTTGTTTGTGTTTGGGGGGGGTCACTATGAATTAGAATCTACTCCAAGGCTTGAGGGTTTTTTTTATTGGTTTTCCTGTCTTTGGGGTTTTAGTGTGTCAGTTACCTTGTTAGGTAGAAAGGTGAGTGAGAAAGTCTTGCTATAAAATAATAGAAATTGTCATTAAGCAAAAATATAAAAACAGGAAGCTGTTTTTTCTGGACCTATCATCCAACTAGGTTTCTGTACCTCTGAAGGCCATGTTTCATCTCTCTTACCCTTCCCCAGAGAATCTAGCACCCTGATTTATACCCCATCACAATGGCTCTTTTTGCACCTCTGAGGGACTCAAATCATGTTCCTTTTTAGTGTTCTTTGAGTTTAGGGAACAAAAATGAAGTCTCAAGGGGCACAAGCAGGACTTTGGGTTGGAAAGTGTAAGGTGTCCCAATGAAATTCTCTGAGGGTACCCCGGCTAACCTGGAGGGATTGTGAGCAATTGTGTTGTTGTGACAGCGGACAGAAGGAGGGGTGGAGGGGGGTTGTCAGGGCAACTTACCTGGCATTTTCTTCACTAATGCAATTTTTAATTTTATTAAAACGCCTTCGTAATAAGGCCCTGTGATTGTACTGTGTCCTTTAAGAAAGTCTACCAAGCTAACCCTTTTGAAGTCCCCGGAAGGAGTCACCGCACCTTCTGAAATGACCTGCTTTGAATTTAACTGGCAGAAGCCCTCAGAAGCTACTGTTTGGGTTGGACCTTCATTTTGAGGGCACCCTAACGAGACCAAGACTAGCGTCATATTCCTGAGAAAAACTGCAGCCATCCACTAACCACACAGACACGTCCAAACCGCATGCATTTTAAACGGAACCCTAGTTCCAGTAGCAGAACCTTTTGCCTTACCCTTAGACTTTATATACATCATCTTAATTGATTCTGATAAAAACGCCTTAAGTAAGCTTTATTGATTTGACAGTTTTATTTCATTCTATGTAACTTTTTAAGTATTTAAGCATACAAAAGTATTAATGAGACATTGATTTCCATGGACCAGAGGGAGAGATTAAAGACCCAGAGTCGTGGCTAAAAACTAGGAAAGGCCACCTTGCTTTGGCCACTTCCATTTTCCTGCCTCTATTATATGGCTCTCCTGGTAGTCGTGTGGCAGTCTCCTCCCAGCTCCTGGGCTTATGTTTGTATGTTCCCATTATTTCTCAGAGACACCATGAAAACACACCAATGTTTATGATAAGAAAACCTCCCTGTGCAGTTTGCAAACTTGGACTTGGACTTCCTGTTCTGACTACTGTTTGCCTGCTACCTGAGAATGATTTGCTTCTTTGCATGGAAGCCATTTGATTGTATTGTAACAGTCGATGCTGTACTCCCTGTACTTCCTGTAGTAACATTCCTAAGCCGTGTTTTTAGTTTTTCCAGACAGTAATATATTCTCTTCTGATCTGATTGTATAATTTGGTAGTAAATTAATCAAATTAAAATTTTCCTTTGGATCTCTAGTGATATCTAGTCTTTAGGCAGATATGCCTTCAGATTGCCATTAAAAATTAGATTGACTTGATTGTTTTCCTAATTACATTATCGGAACCGACACCGACTAGCTTATATTTCTTAGAAACTTAACTACTACAAGATACAGCTATGGCTCTTGGAAGTTCCTTGGGGAAAAGAGAAAATGCGTGAATTTTATTACCCTAATTAGGAGAAGATAAATATTTTAATCTTCTCAAAGATTTCTTAAAATTGTGTGCTTCAAGCAGCCATAAAATACTTTAGAAGTATTTATAATGTCTACTTTTATCTCTACTCATATTCTTTGGGAAGGCTGTGTTTTTTCTGTTTCTAAAAATGCGCCTAGCTTAATGAAAGGGTTGGAGGCCTGCAGGGAATAGCAGACCTGGGAGGCACTGTTTGCCGGTCCTGCCGCCTCTTCTTATGTGCTGTCACGGCACTGTACATTTGGGCATTTGGGGTTCTTCTGAGTTAAGCTGTAAAGTTAGGCTGGTTGTTTCTCGGCTCTGACAAGTGATCACAGTGCTGTAAGCTAACTGTGGAGAACACATTTTTATAGTCTGTTCGCCTATTGAGTGGCTGTGTTTGGGATGTATCTTATTTAGACTGTACATATAAACTTTAATTATTATCTCCATAATGTGCCAAATGTCTTACTAAATGTAGATGTAGAGGAAGCTAGAATCATACGTTTAGGTGACGTCCAGATAACTAGGTGATTGTTAAAAGGTATTTGATGAGCTTGTCGTCCCCGCCGCCCCCCCTCAAAATAACCAGGTGTTACCGAGGTGGCTCTGTGTCCCCAGGAAGAAGAGGAGGGTTCAGAGGATGATACCAACACGAGGCCTGACTTCACAGTCACTCTGAAAACCGACTTCAGTGCGTGCTGCTTCCTAGACCGATTTGAGGATGACGCTGACGGGTTTATTTCCCCAATGGATGATAAAATGCCTTCGAAGTGCAGCCAGGACGCAGGGCTTTCCAATCTCCATGCCGCTTCAATGTACGTCATTGTGTTATTGTTTTTGAACTCTTTCAGCGAAAATCACTTTATTGGATTTTATTTTTAGGCTTGGAAGTGATTTACCTGGTGGGGGTGGGGGGTGTAAAATTTTTTGTCTTTAATTTCCAACCTCAATACCTCGATTTGCTTCATCCCTATGATTTTAGGGAGCTTTGGAGACCTTGTTTAAAGAACTGGAAGGTCTCTAGAAGCGGCATGGTGTGGTTCTGTCACCACGGCTCATAATTTCACACACATTGAGTACAGATGCCATCTTTGTCCCCCAAGCACTGCAAAGTACCCACGCTGCTAAGATGGACGCTCCCTAGATCTGGTTTGGTCTGTTTCCCTCTGCGTGTTTCCCCCTCGCTCCACAACCTGCATGGAGCTGCGCATGCTTCCTCACATTGTGGACTCAATCCCAGTGTCTTCATGTCTTCTGCCCTCTCAGACCTGAACTCTTGGAACACCTTCAGGAAATGAGAGAAGAAAAAAAAAGAATTCGAAAGAAACTTCGTGACTTTGAAGACAATTTTTTCAGACAAAATGGAAGGTAGTGTGTTTGTTTCTCCTCCCCGCCCTGCCACCTCACCCCATCCACCCCTGTCTTCTCGGTCAGAATGGTGGGTTGTCTCTAAAGTGGCTACTCCTCTGCAGTCCAGTCCTGGGGGGATATGCTTAGGGACCCTAAAGGTGTGCTGTGAGTTGGTGAGGTTTAAGCAATCCCCCGGGAAGAACTATCCCAGATTTGTTCCAAACCGGATGCAGACTCAGCTAACACTTATTTATAATACTAACCTTTCATGTCAAATTCTAATCTCCAATGAGCAATGGAAGTTGAATCACCACTCCACAGCCCTGGCTTATTTAGTTTCTTTAGGAAATGTAGAGGGAGAGATAAGGAAATGGGACTCTAAGTATTGCCCACTGTAAAGCTTCTTTGAAGAGCTCCTTTGGGAGGAGAAGGCAAGGTACCAATAAGACGCATTTAGATTTAGTTCGCTGAATTACGTGAAGTAAGCCTTCCTTGTATTTCCTCTTCCATAGTCCAGAAGGGAAGCCTTGACTTTGTGCAGCTTGTGCACTTCAAAGCGAATCAGATGCACGGAAGTGCATGGTGGGTAATAGCACCAGCTTTGCAGAGAGGCCACCTGCCTTCCAGGCCTGGTAGGAATAGGAGGTAGAATGTGGATCATAACCCCATTGCCTCAAGTCATTGTAAAGGTTCTATTGGATCACAAGTGCAATATGCTTAGCCCTGGATTTGTCCCAGGTGTCGTGCTGGATACTCAGAGAATAGCTTTTGTGCATCTTAAAAATAAGACAGGGCTTACTAATATGATGTGATCTAGCTGCTGAATTTCAAAACTCATTTTATAATGAGTATTTGCTATCTCTTCTTTGTAGTGGGTAATTTTTGAGGCTATGAATTCCTAATTTGAAATTTAATGGGCCCATGACCAAAAAAACCCGAAAATCATACTCACTGACATTGAGCTGATGCTGACCCATAGCAACCCTATAGGACAGGATAAAGGTGCCCCTGTGTTTCAGGAATACAAAGCCCTGCTCTCCCTCTCGGAGCAGCTGGTGGTTTTGAACTGCTGTTCCTTGCAGTTAGCAGCCCGACCTGTAACCACCACGCCACCAGGGCTCCCAAAAGGTGCCATATATGCCGATGAAAAGAACATTACATTCTGACGATCAATTAAGGGTTGCAGTGTCGAGACTCTCAATGTGAACTCACACTTAAGGGCAGAGAGAGAGATTCTTGCCATTTCTTGGTGCTGCGTATCATTCTACACCGTGTCAAACTGACTACCCCCAAATTCAGGCACACACTGTGGGGGGTCTGGGGTGGGGCCCCGGATGTGGGGGGTGGGGGGAGCTGGCCTTTGCTCCTCGTCTAAATCGAGCTCCAGAGCTCCAGACTCCATACCCAAGTGATGTTCGGTAGTGCTGGCCCTGAAGGCGTATACATTGCAAAGCCGCCTCCTGGGGATAATCCCACCTGTCTAGGAAAGAGAAAATGACCCCCTACCCACATGTTCTTTGTTTCCATTAGAAACGTCCAGAAGGAAGACCGCACTCCGATGGCTGAAGAATACAACGAATACAAGCACATAAAGGCGAAACTTCGGCTCTTGGAGGTGCTCATCAGCAAGAGAGACGCTGATTCCAAATCCATGTAGAGGCAGTCCCAGCTCGGCCGCTGAATGGGTCCTGGGAACAGAGCCGCTCTGCAGGGCCGGACAGCGGAGCCTTTCCGAGACCCGCCAGCATGCGGCCCTCTGCCTGCACGCCACCAGGATGGACTCCTGTCTCCATCGCTCGCCTGCGAGACTGCTGTCAACCCAAGAAGGAAACTTGTCCTGGCGTGGGAGTTTTGTAATGGCAACGTCAGGATCCTTCGTGAGCGCGCGTGCACACACACCAATGTAGTGGAAACTTTACTAACACTACCAATGACGAAGCACTACAGTTCGACACACTCGTCTACAAAGGAGATGAAACTGTTCTATCCCTGGAGAACTGAGAAACAGGAGACGGCTCTCTCGTCAAACTGACCCCACAAGCTCCGGACTTCACCTTGTAGAGCGAACTGGCTGTATTCTTCTTGGACCACTGCCAAGTGTGGATGTGCATCCGAGAGCCGCCCAACCGCCCTATTTGCTGCCTTGGCCGTTCTTGTGCCCTTTGCGCAGAGCCGCGCCTCTTCCGCTGGTGTGAATTTGTTATTTCGTCCCCTCCTCCGCCCCCAACCCCGCGCTCAGGTACCTGGAAGCTGCGCCTGCCCCCAGCGGCCACGCTGCCCTCTCTTAGCTGGTGTGTTCCTTCTGGACGCCCTCGGCTGACTTGGTTTGTACCTAGACCTGGA
>NW_022111369.1:29441349-29442261 GCF_000313985.2 Echinops telfairi
CTGTCTATATTAGACATTTTGGGGGGACCAGAGGATTGAGGTCGCTGACTCATTCATTCCACTCTTGGGTGAGTGAGCTAGCATCCCTCCGTGATAGGTTGCTACTTTGTAACCTTCTGTGACAGCCCTGAGAGGCATGGACTCCGGGCCAGCCCGACCAGTCTGGACCCTAGCGCAGGTGTCCACACGTGGCCGGCCATGTGTGCCAACAGGTTCTGCCTTTGGAAGGTAATGTGGCAGGAAGAACGGGGCATCAGGGATGCCCTTCCATATGACTTGAGAGTGACCTCTGAGAATGTACCTCCCCCTGTCCCCCTAAGTAAAAAGGAGAGAGAGAGAACCCAAAACTGCACGGGGGAATTGTCGGTTTCAAGAACCTCTGTGGCTGGAAGTCTGGATTTTCGGCAACATTTCCCACCGCTAAAGTGAGGTGGCAGCTCTCCTCCATCCATCTGTTGAAAATTGCTTCAGGTCGAGCAGGAGTAGCCGGGAGGGGCGTGTGGAGAATGCCTTTCAGTTTGCCCTTAGAAATAATCGTGAAGACGCTCGTGAGCAGTGTGTGGGAAGGGCCCCCCGGGTGGATCTGTACACTCAGAGATGGTGCATAAGCCCACCAACTTCGGTGTACCTGTACATATATACTTTGGTATTCTTTGCCCTACTGTTTACACTGCAGATCACTATAATTTCAAGGAGTTATATTGTTAAATGATGCACTTTAGGATGTTTTCTATTTTTGAGATCTGAGCATGAATCATACACATGACCAAAATTTGTATTTTTTAAAAGAGATACATGTCAAGTCTGCCCTCTTAAGAGAACTGTTATCTTAAATAAGCTAGCCTATCAATCAAATCATGACCAGTTAACCTGTGAGCACATCTGTGGAAGAGTATTGTTTTTGTTTAAAAA
>NW_022111369.1:29442604-29447846 GCF_000313985.2 Echinops telfairi
GTACTTTCTCGTCACCTGTGTGCTTCACACAACAGAGCCCGGGTGAATGAGGGAAGCTGTTTACACGGGCCCCATTTGAAAACAAGTGTTGCTCTGCAGTTTTTGCTGCAGCCAGGAATGCTGTGGCACATTGGTTTCCATAACAACCATTTCTGCTGCCTATGACCTCAAGATGCAGGAGAGGCAGTTTCTTAATTGGCTTCACACAGAACACTTCAGATTGGGCACTTTTTTCCTCCGCCTGCTTGGGAAATGTGTGCTTATTAGCACATGGTCACAAAATGAATGTGTGTGGTTGTTCGGCAGCAATGATCAGGAAAGGTGCCGAGTGAAGAAATGGGATGGTGTGATGAACGATAAGACTGAAAAAATGACAGAGCCTTGTCATTTCCACAGGCCTGGCCTCGCTTGCCCTGTGCCTCATCTGGAGTAAATATGGAAAGAGATGTTTATATGACGGTGGACATGATTACCACGGTTCATCTTCGGATCATGGCATTAGGACGTCACTCTCTAAGGCCTGTGTGTGCAAGATTTGGTCGAAGGGCCTGCTGAGAAATTTCTGAAATCAGCAAAGCCTTCCAGAGTGATTGTCCAAGTCAGGGGAAATTCTCCTGAAAGAGCAAATCAAGTTTCAATGATTCACAACCACTGAATCATTAAATTCACTCGTCTCAATGCTAGTTCAAATGCATCAGGAGCTGTTAGTGAAGATTCCCAATAGTTCTCTCCAGTTGCCAGTGTAAAGTCCAAAGGTGGTTGTTATGCGTTGCCAAGGCGGGAAGGAGCAGCAGCCTCTGTAACATCTGGATCATTTTTGCTTGGTCTCATTCTGATGCAATGCTTGCGTGGCTGCGGAAGGGCCTCTCGCAAAGTGCGCTACTCCCTGGTGTAGGCTCTGTGGTCCCTGGGAAAATGCCTCAGGGCTGCACTTTGTCATCAGTATTTCATGGAAATGCCCAGGGGCCAGCATTCCTAACGACCCTACTGACTGAGGATTTGCACACGTGGTTGAGTCTGGAAATCCGTGTAAGGGGAATATTTTGGTTTACCATCAGCAGGAAGCAGTGGCCATGCTGTAATAGAAGTTGATTCGGTCTGGTGGGTTGCCCAAAAAAAAAAAAAAGACTGAATTAGGCCCAGCATCCAGAACTGAGCACAGAAGGACCTGAAAAGCAAGTGTTAATGTTGGTAGAAGCTCTGTTGTGGTTAAGATCCTTAATCTGACCACAAAGGGGCTGTTTTCCTTAAGGGCAATTACACTGCACTTTGATGGCCAGTTTCAAGTGAAAATCCACAAATTGTTCACGGCTTTGTGAGAAACAGGTTGGCTCCACATTCTGCTGTTTCCCAGAACAGCTCTACTTGACCCATTGCTTCTAGAGTGGGCTTTTTTGTGTTTCTCTCCCTCCTGGCTAGAGAAAGGTGATTCCTGCACCAAGACCAAGCCCTTTGCCCTCTTCTTTTTGGTTAAATGATGAACTCACTGTCATGGAGTCGATTTGAGATCATAGGGACCCTCTGGGACAGGGAGGAACGGCCCCCGGGGGTTCCTGACACTGTGACTCAGTAAGGGAGTAGAAAGCCTTGTCTTTATCCCGAGGAGTGGCTGGTGATTTCAAACCACTGACCTTGTAGTTAGCAGCCCAGCGCATCCCCACAGCACCACCAGGGTATAGGGGAGCGGGAAGAACTACACTAACATGTTAACGCCGAGTTGCCGTTAACAAAACCCAGGAGGTGGGTTATTTTTCTTATCAGTTCTCTTGCCCACCACAACTTGCCCCTGAAGTTAAATAAAGAGTGTACACTCTGTCCAAAGACCAGCTAAACCTACTTTCACATGTTTATGTATTTAAATTGTGCATACTGGTACTTCTTCAAATGATGGCTTGCTGGCAAGCTCCAAGCAAGATTAATAGAGATATATATCCCAGCATGGGGGCATCAGCAACTTTCCCAATTGGAGACCAGGCCTCTGGGGACATCTGTAGGAGGCCCCAAGTGACCCTCTAAAACAGCGGTTCTCACCTGTGGGTCACGACCCTTTTGGAGGTCGAAAGACCCTTTTGCAGGGGTCACCCGATTCATAACAGTAACAAAATTACAGTTAAGAAGTAGCAACGAAAATAATTTTAGGGTTGGATGTCACCACAACATGAGGAATTGTATTAAAGGGTCGCGCCATTAGGAAGGTTGAGAACCACTGCTCTATAAGAAAGCAATATGAAGCACCATTGCCACCGCATCCTGGGTTTATGGCAGCCCCTTATGGCATGTATTTGAGAAGTAAGTGGGGGTCAGAACCGCAGGGTCGCGAGTGGGTGTGTAAAACAGAAATCCAGTATGTTTAGAGCTTCCTGTCTGTCACCGACATCCTCTCATGTCTACTGAGAATCTCATTTCTGACTGGAGCCAGGCCAGCTGTGGTCACGTTCATGGCTCAAGAAATCGGTTTGCAAATAAATTTACTTGATTCCAAAGCCATGGCACATCCTGTGGTTGCTTATAACAAGTTTTTATTAAAATAAAACTAGTCAAAAAATGAATGGGCCCAGAAGAATGTGGGTGGGACCTGTGGGCAGAAGGTATTTGCAATCGCCATTGTCCCTTTTGTAAAATGTATACCGAATGAGAGATGTCATGTACATATTTCTGTACATGACTATTTTGTGTAAACTTAAAGAAAATAAAATATTTTTAACTGTGAGTATGCTGGAATTCTCGACAGTGCCAGCCATATCTGACCGCAGTGCTTGTGGGATTGAACCTTTCCCGTCTTCAAGAACTGAGCTGTGTCTGTGAGCGCCCCGAAGCCTCAGGAGGATTATGTTTCTGTCGCGTTGCCTCCAGGGCGAGCATTGGAATGTCAAGCAAACTGGGTACACGTTATCATTGCGCAAAAACATGTTATGCGTGTTATGCTCAGCTACTTTTGAAAAGACTTACTAGAAGATGCCAGAGGGGTGCAGAAGCAAAGGAATCATGTCATTGTAAAAGATAAGTCCATTTCCAAAGTCTCTGAGACCACGCCTGACCCACTGTCCCCAGTTAATTCCAACTCAGGCAGCAACTCAACAAACTTCCTGTCATTGCACTGATTCCACCTCAAAGTAACCCTATCAGGCAGAGTAGCACTGCCCCTGTGGGTGTCCAGGACTGTAACTCTTTATAAGAAGTCGCCCTTACCTTTCTCCTGTGGAGTGACTGGTGCCTTTGAACCGATAACCTTACAGTTGGCAGCCCAGTGCATAACCCCAACACGCCACCAGGGCTCCTGCCTTTGATGCATGGCCACCCTATAGAGCAGAGTAGACCTGCCCCAAGGGTCTCTGAGGCTGTTCCCCTTTACAGACGCAGGTGGTCCTATTTTGCTCCCACAGAGGAGCTGGTGAGCTCCCGCCTCGGCTGCTAGAAGCCCCGTGCTTCACCTCAACTCCTTCCCAGGGAGCATCGTGAGTCCACGGAGGCTGATGCTACAAAGCCACCAGACTACTGACTCAAGCGAGAGCCCATTTGGTGGTGCAAGGAGTGCCCTACGCGCTCTGAGTCATCTGTGAGATGCCAGGCAGAGTGCCAAGTACCTGCCAGGGCGCCCATCCCAGCAGCGCTGCCACACAGGCTGTTCTGGTCTGAAGACTTCGCAGGGGCTGTTCACGGAGCTTTCTCTCACCGAGCTGCTGGATGCCTCTGAACCACTAACCTTTCCGTTGGCAGCCGAGCGCTTCACTGTTGTGTCACCAGAGCTGCCTTGACAGCTCATGTGGCTGCAACTGAAGGCCATTCCACCCGGAAGTGTCCCAGGGATAGCTAGGAACCCAGGGCACAAGGTCATGAAAGGTGGGCACAGATGGGCGGCAGCCTTCAGTGATGCTCCACTTTCGGAAGCAGTACCTGGAAGCTTGACTTCGGGGGGTGGGGGCGATGAGAACACAACTTCCTCGCCTGATTGTGGTCTGCACACTCCCCAGCACACACCGTGATAGCGTGAGCCACCTAAACAAGCACTTCCTAAAGGGGGCCTGCCCCCAGGGACAGGACAACAGCCAAGGAGGAGGAAGGAGGTCAGCCTCTCACCAGCATCACGATGACTTCTTCTCGACACAGATTCTGAATCTTGTCAAACAAACAGACAAAACAAAAATGCATCTACACCTGCTGACCCCAAGCTGGTCAGCGCATGAAGGCTATTTTTACAGAGCAGAGTTTCATCTTCAGTCAAAACCACATGTCCAAATCCCCAAATGCATTCTCAGAATCCTGTTGGCAGGCGGACAATGGGGCTTGGCAGTAAGTGGGGTTGTTGACAGCTTGCTTCTTGCTTCTCCGCGGCAACAAGGCACACACCCCAGGGATGGCTTTGCACTGTGCTGCCTCTGTCCGTCCCCCACCCACCCCCCCCCGGAGCTGGGCCCAGTGCAGCGAACGTTGTACCTTATTGTTATTCCTGTCATCCTCAAGGGCCCCTGGGTCTGACTCACAGTGCTCCCCTGGGACGGAGGAGAACTGCCCCAGATGGCTTTCTTGGCTGTCAGCTTTACAGGAAGAGATCACCGGGCTGGTTTCCATGGGGCTGGGAGGTGGATTCAAACCGTCAACCTCCTGGCTAGCACCCAAAAGCTTATCCATGACACCACTTAAAAAAAAAAACCCAAATCTCACTGCCATCAGGTTTATTGTGACTCATGGCAACCCGACAGCACAGGGTAGAATTGCCCCTGTGGGTTTCTGAGAGTGTAATTCCTTACAGGACTAGAATGCCCTCTCTTTCTCCCTCGGAGCAGCTGGTGGGTTTCGAACTGCTGACTTTGCAGTTAGCAACCCAAGACCTGACCACGCTGCCACCAGGACGCCTTAATGTTCCTGTGACTCCAGAAGCGCAGAGCCTTTCAGGTACTACAGTGCCTTTTGTTTCATTTCTCCTTAAAAGAAACAAAAACAAAGAAACCTCAAAGACCTCCAGAAACTGTTACGCCAGGCTTTTGGGGTCCTGCACCTGAGAGCACTTCTGGGTAAGACATTTGGAGATTCGGTTACTTCGAAGAACTTGAAATGACTACCCAGGATTGGAGCGCGGGCAGGGAAGCGAGGGAGTGCCGCAGTGCCTCCCACACCAGTACTGTAGGGCAGAGCAGATCTGCCCCTTAGGGACCCAAGACTACCTGTCTTTTCAAGAGCCTCTCCCACAGAGTGGCAGGTGTGTTCAAACTGCTGACTTTGTTGCTAACAGCCCAGTACACAA
>NW_022111369.1:29448186-29451965 GCF_000313985.2 Echinops telfairi
TTGCCAGGGCCTGCCAAGCTGCCTGCGGGGCTGATGTTCTCACTTTGAAGAAGAGGTTGCAGGCTGCATGCCTGGGTATCCGTGGAAACGAGAAGCAACACCATTCAATCAAAACAACAAAAAAAGCCAGATGGGCACATTTGACACCACCAACAGCGGTCACCTACCATTTGACGCTAAGCCCAGACTGCAGGAAGATGGCTTAACTTCTGTCTGGTCACATTATCCACCTTTCTTAAGACTTGTGGTTGCTACTGAGTCAATGCCAACTCATGGTGAGCTCATGTGTGTCTAAACAGAACCGCGTTCCGTAGAGTTTTCAATAACTGTGATCTTCCGGAAGCAGGGCACGGGCCTTGCTTCCAGTGAAACTGTGCCTGACCTCAGTCACCTGCTTTTCAGTTGGCCAAGTGCATAACCTTTTGAGCCACTCTTGGGAATAATAATTGTAACTATCAAGGAGGATTGCCGTGGGAACTCAGTTGGTGAATGCAAAGCGAGCATGCAGTGAATCTTCAGCATAGGATGAGATGGACTCACCTGAACCCCAGCGATCCATTTTGAATCCCTGTGAGGCTGGGCAAGGGAGCAAACGTGGAGATTTGACCAGAGGACTCGCAACGTCAATGAAACATCCTGAGACTACATTTCCCAGAACCCCTTGCTTCCACACTGAAATTCCCAAGTAGTTCATGGACTTGCAAGAACCCTTAAAAACGCTTGATAGGCACGTGGGTGGCAAGAAAATCACATGAGTAGCCATGCTGGCTGGTAAGGTGTTCTCCCTCCTGAGAGTCTCTGCATAGCATTCTCTTGCGATGCCCTAGGACTTCCACAAGTAAACCTTTCTCTTCGTGAGACAGGAACTTGAGTTCCGGTCAGACCTACCATAGAGGAATGGTATTTCCAGTCACCTCAATGCCTCGAGTGTTGAAATGCAACTCAGAATGTACCGGCAGCACTTTAAGCTCAACCCAGTGCTAACAGTGTGAGCAAAATTTCATAGAAATACTGACCCATCCTCTTGGGGGGGGGGCAGGGGGGTGACGATAAATTGTGAATGTTAATATCCTCAAGTCAATCACTTTCGTGACCCCTTTTCAGGAAGACCAATGCTTGCTAACACTGTTCCCTCACCAGGCAGAGCGAACCCCTCCATTTCTTCCCCCCATAGAATGAGCTGCCTCAGATGATGGCTGAAGCGATGTGACCATGCACAAGTTCTGTGCCCTGAAGGCAAATGACCTTCGAGCGGATTTCTGGGTCACTTGATGACTTAAAGTTTCTGAGCATGTTTTTAAAGCATCTGAAAATTAGGCCTACTCTCGGGAGTGCAGTTGCTCTGATGTAGCCAGTTCCTAATTCTCAGGAATAATGCCATCAGCCCTGTGGCCGTGGTATAGTGGGTTACACATTGGGCTATGAATCAGAAAGTCAGCAGTTCAAGCCCACCATTCACTTCTCGAAAGGAAGATGAGGGTCACGCGTGGTCAGGACTGAAAACTCACAATGTCACTGAGAACGAGGCTGTGCCTCACCCAAGTCATGGTAATGTCCGGTTAATCACCTTCTCTGCCTGGGGAAGTTGGACAGTGACAAAGGAAGCCTGAAGGAGAATTGGTGCACTTATAGTACGATGTCGGCAAAAACACTGAAAGTGCCAAGGATTGCCGGAAAAACAAACAAATCTCTCTTGGAAGCAGTACAGCCAGAATGTCCCTTGGAAAGCAGGATGGCAACAGTGCCGCTCAAGTCCTCGGGAGAGACCGGTCCCTGGCAAAGGACATCAAGCCTGGCACAGTAGAGGGGCAGCTAAAGAGAGGAAGACCCTTGGTGAGATGGACTGATGCAGGACTGCAACGGTGGGCTCAAATTTAACCATTGTGAGGGTGGCGTGGATTGAGGCGGTTTTGTGCTTTTTTTCCTGTTGGTATAGAGCTGCTATGTGTCAGAATTAACCCGTCAGCCCCGAACACGAGTGGGTTTGGAAGTTAAAACTGAAGCAGTAAAGGACTTCAGGTCGCCCTCCACTCCGGCATCAACCTGCCAGGGGTCAGGGAAGGTGCCATTGCTGTGGTTTCTTACGCACCCTCAGCCCAGCAATGGGTCAAGGTTTCAGAATCAGATGATTCCACAGTGTCTCTGCTCCATCTACCAGGTCCCCTGCCCCTGATGCCCTCACAGATTCAAATCCTCCAGGTCACCGCTTGAATCCATCTCTCTCTACCAGTAACATGAACTTGAGAGCCCTTGAGCTTGGTTCATAAACATTTGAGCTTCCAAGAATGCCTAGGCATGAAAGGTCAGGAGACTCGATTTTAACAAGCCTCTGGCAGTGAAGGGACCAGGCCTGCTGGGACTGGGAGCCCAGTACCTAGTTGGCACTGGCTGCTGACCTTCACCCTGAAGAGCTCTGGCCTTGTATGGCCCAGTGGGAAATGGGGTTATTTCTCACCCTCCTCTTTTCCTTTTGTTTTTCTCCTCATCCAAAAGAAAAGGTCACCATGAAAGATTTATGGGATTTAGCATTTGGCTCCATCTGAATTGTGTGTGTGTGTATGGGAGTGGGGGGGGGGGGGGGGGGGGGGGGGGGGGGGGGGGGGGGGGGGGGGGGGGGGGGGGGGGGGGGGGGGGGGGCGGGGGCGTTGGTTCTTAATGTAAGTTTCTCAGGAAGTGCAACGCCAGTGGGAGCTGAATCACTAATGAAAGATTGCATCCAGCTCCCGTGGGATTAGGCCCAGGAAAAGCAGCTTTGAGGAGCTCTGAAGACCATGTGACGGTGCACCATGCCAAGCTTCCAGCAGCTCAGACAGAAAGCAGACTTCTGAGCAGTTTTCTTGGTGCTCCATTAAACAAAGGACTGCACACTTCATGATCGCTGGAAGGAAACACCCAGGTTTGTATTGGCTAATGCGTGGGAGAAGCCACTCTTACTACGAATCTAGAGAGCTCTCCACCCTGGGAGCAGACACCTCTCCAGCACCTTGTCCTTTGCATATCCCAGCAACTCACAGCACAAGCACCGGGTACTGTCGATGCACCAGAGCCTCCTGGGAGACCCAAATCCACATCTGACTCCATGTGAGCAAGGAGCTCCCCGATCTCCCACACTGGGACCAGTCTGAGGTGCCGTCTGGGAACAGAATGAGAGTTAGAGGTGGACATGAGCTACAGGTCTCCCTAGGCTCTGCTGTCCTGAGATTCAGCCAGTGGCCCCGGGGTGGATACCGACTCATGATGGCTGTACAGGTGTCGGCATCGCAGACCTGTGTCCCTGGGGGGTTTCATAGGCTAGGTTTTTGTTTTGAAAGTAGATCAGGAGGACTTTCTTTCTAGTACTACAGAGTGGACGCCAATCTCCCACCTGTCACTTAACAGCCAAGCACATTAGCCATTGGCACAATCATTCTTTATCAGGAAATTGTATTGGCAAGGCGCTGAGGTAGTTCCTAGGACACTTCCAGGAACTTGGCCTGGTCAGCACAGGGTCCTTCACCTTTCCTGAAGACAGAAATAACTGCTCTCTTCCACCTCTGCCAGAGCTGCTCTGCTGTGAGCCTCCATTCCCAAGAGAAGGTAGCAGGTGGGGCCCACCAATGGCTCCCTTCTGGTCCAAAACAGAGCCCTAAGGGCACAAAGGTCAAGCTCTCAGCTGCGAACTGAAAGGTTGGCGGTTTTTATCCACTCAGCCAACCCACAGGAGCAAAAGCCTGGAAATTGGCACCCATCACAATTAAAACTTAAAAAACTGCCCCTCTGGGGCAGTTCTACTCTGTCAC
>NW_022111369.1:29454517-29456805 GCF_000313985.2 Echinops telfairi
CAAGCCCTACCAGGCATCCTACAACCTCCTCGCCATTGATTTTGGATCACTTATTGTTCCCTTGTCCCTAGGTTGGTTAACACCCACTTCCTTTTCCCCACTTCCCCCTCTCCCATGTCTCCCTGAACCATTGGTCCCGTTGTTTTCTACTCGATTGTTCATCCCACCTATCTTATGTAGATAGACCTGCAGAGATAATAATATACACAAAAAACAAGACAGAGCAAAACAAAGCAACAAAACACCAATGACAAAAAAAAATGCCTGTAAATAGTTCAAGGTCTGTTTGCTGACCTTTAGGATTGTTTTCCGGTGAGTCTGATAGGGTGCCACGCCCTGGTCCCAAAGTCTTTTTCTGGTACTCCATCAGGACTTCCTTGCTCCCCTCCCCTTGCTGTTCAGCTGTCATGTGGCTATTTCGCCAGGATGAGTTTTACCAATGGTGTCCCGCTTTACCAATGTTAAAATCTGGTCACCTTACTCTGAGTGACAAGGCTGTCTTCCTGCTCCTGCGAAGAGCTACCACCTGGGCAGTTCTACCCTGTCCTGAGGGCCACTATGCATCGGAATTTGTGTTATGGGAGTAAATTGAATGCCAGAGGGGACCCTGGAGATGATTTGATCTAGCCTTTCAAATTCATGCGTGAGGATTCTGAGGCCTGGTGGCAGTTACATCCATATATACTCGAGTATAAGCCGACCCGAATAACAGCCGAGGCACCTAATTTTACCACAAAAACTACATTTTTTTAAAATATGCTGAAAAACTCAGCTTATATCCCAGTATATATGGTAATCTTTTGTCACCTTGTGAAGGGGTGGAGTCTAGCCTGTCAATTAGGTCGCACCTTGACCTCATTTTGGAGATGCTGAGACAAATAGCTCAAATGGAAGCCAGATACACTCATTCCCTAAGACATTACTGAGGAGGATGAGCCTGATGGAGTTACGTTGATTCAGCCAGAGCCTTGGAGCTGGAGGAGCCACGTGAAGACCCACGCAAGAGCTAAGATGCTTCTACCACCACTGGATCCACAAGCCTTTCCACCACCGGCCTCTGATCTTCCTGCACTTGGCATCATTACATGTGGCATGTGAGTCTGAAATGTACAGACTGGTACTGGGCATATGGGCTAATATCGGACTTATGGACTTGATCTGGACTGGGCTGTTTTTTAATGTACAATTACTCTTTATATAACGCTCCTTCCTATACAAATGAGGGTCTATCAATTTGTTTCTCTACTCTACCCAGACTAACACAGGCCCAGTCCCTTAAGGTAACTTGGGGCTTTCTATTCCATCTGATATATATATAGCTGAGATGGTATTTTTTCTTAAAATCAGAGTGATGTCTCATTACTACCCCACCCTACCCCAAAGTTCTGAACTTCAAAACAAAACCAAAAAAACAAGTTTGCTGGGTACCAATTAAAACTACAAATCCTTATCCTGGCTCCACAGCCCCAGACTACCTTTGCTTGCTTTACTGATCCTCCTCCTCTTCCTCCTTTCTGCTGCTGTTGTGAGGTGCCATGGAACTGGTTCTGATTCTGAACTGGTTCTGACTCGGAGGGACCCTCTGTACAACAGAAGGAAGCCTGCCCTAGCCTGCACCATTCTCACCATTGTTTTGACGACGAGCCCATGTTGCACCCACTGGGTTGATTCACCTGTTGAGGGCCCCTCTACCAAGCATGATGTGCTTCTCTGGGGTCCAGTTTCTCCTGACGTGTCCAGTGTACATGAGACAAAGTATTGCCATCCTTGCCTCTAAGTAGTTCTGGCCATCCTTCTCCGATTTATGCTTGTGGCAGTCTGTGGTAGTTTCCACATTCATCGCCAGCATCCCATTTCAAATACCTTTTTGGGAGGGGGTGGGCGGTTTTATTGAATGTCCAAATTTCACATGCATACATGGCTGTGTGCTGAGCAAATAATCAGAGAAAATGGATTCTGTGAAGAGGAATAAGGCATTAGAATTGGAGCAAGGCTTAGCAACAACCTGTGGTATACAGATGGCACGACCTTGCTTGCTGAAAGCAAGGAGGACTTGGATCACTTTCTGGTGAGGATCAAGGATTGTACGTGTTTTGTCAAGAAAATAAAAATAGGTAACATGACAAGAAATGGACAAAAGATTGACTTTGTCAAGGATTTCGCTTTGCTTAGCCCTACAATCAATGCTCATGGAAGTAGCAGTCAAGAGATCAAATTATGCATTGCATTGGATAAATCTGATTGTATTAGTCTAGGTACTTTAGAGAAACAAATCCACAGCAACTCAT
>NW_022111369.1:29458241-29460506 GCF_000313985.2 Echinops telfairi
GAGAGTGGCAGCAGACACAAGAACTGACCATTTCTAATTTTTTTTGGAGAAGACATAGAAAAATGAACTCAATGTCCCAAAGTGAGCAAATGGACAGGCTGGGGGAGCCTGTCCCTCCACCTTCTTGTACAAGGGACATGGCCGAGCAACACAAACCTTCGGCTTGGCTGCAACTGCAAACTACTCCACCCATTTCAGGGAACTAGGCACAGGCATACGAAGAATGCTTCTCTCAAGAACTCCCCGCTCCCTGAAAAAGAGAGATGTGCTCATAAAATGCTCCCATATGTTCTCCAGGGAGCCACCCACATCCTGGACCCAGTCTCAGCCTTTTGGAACGGATATAGTCCTTGCCTCCTCTTGTGGGACGTGCCAAGTCACATGGTCGCAGAGAGGAGACCTCCTGCACGCTCAGGTCAGAAGGGACAGACCAGTCAGTCAAAACTGTTCTTGCAGAGGAATGAGACGCTAAGGGATGGCCAAAGAAGGGAGTCATGTGACAAGAACTGGGGACCAGGAAAAGAGATGAAGGAGCCACTGCCGACTTAGCTCTCCGAGAACAATGCAGTCATGAGCGCAGGAAGCACTGGGTACTTGGTGAACAAAACATAAAGGCCCTGGACAAGGGCCACTTGTCACCCCATCCCTAATGCTGGGTTTTGCCCAAAGGGTTACTGCCCACAACCCCAGAGACCACATCAACGTGGCTCAGGATTCAAAAGTCCCTAGTCACTTATGCAATAAAAAAATAGAAACCACTCCTGAAGATTTTCCACACAGGCCTCAATGTGGACACTGAGGAGGAAAGGGACATCTGAGGCCAGCCAGGGGGCCTCAGGCCAAGCTGAACCCCTCATAGTTGTCCAGGGCCTGAGTCAGCTGAGCGCGCAGAATCTCCTTGCTGCTGTACTTGGGAAGGTCGAGAAGGTTGTAGCAGGTGTGGGCCACTGGCAGGTACTCCTCTCCGCTGGCTGTGGACTGGATGGCGATCTGCAGGCTCGCCATGCCGTAGATGGGGATCCTGTCACTGCCCGTCAGGAACACTGCATGCGGAGAAGGAGAGTCAGCATCAACAGCCGGCAAACAGCAGGTGTGCCCGGCCCTGCCCCGCCTCGCCCAGGAACAGATCGGGAAGCTGGACACCCTGTGGCTCACATGGGAGGTACAAGGAATTCAGATGCTGACACCAACAGAATGCTGCTCAGAATGTCCCCAGTTCAAAACTCTGCTCCTTCAAGGGTTGCCCTCCTCTGTGTGATGAACCTTCAAGACTTTATTTTGTAAAACCCACAAGGAAAGGAAACACTGACATGAAGCACAAGAGCCAGGCTGACCTCAGGGGAAACGAGGGAAATGCCCACTTCTAAGAGACTGACGTGTCTGGTCCTGGCCTGCTGGAAGACTCCTTTCTGTATCTCGCCAGAACGTGGACCCCAAGGAGCTGGTACTGACAGGACTTTACATACTGCACTCTCCTGGCAGGCAGGCACTGTGACTTGGCAAAAGTCTCCCTCACCGCCATCTGCTCAATGCCGGCTCATAACCACCCTATACAGAGGGGCAGAACTGCCCCAGGGGTCTGCGAGGCTGGGACACTTGACGGAGCAGAAATTCCCCTCCTGCTACTGAGGGACCAGCAGGTGGTTCCCAACTGCGGACCTGAAAGATCGGGAAAGATCGCAGCCCAAACGTGTTAACTCCTGCGCTACTTTGGCAAAAATAGGAAAGGAAAGGAAACCAAATATATGCTTGCTCCTGTTTTCTATTGCTAGATAAACATTCTCATCGTTGAATTGCTGGAAATTCCTACAATGAAATCATTAGCGGCACAGCACTTTCCACTCACCTGCCACTACCTGAGACTGCCAAGCAGGAAGGGTCTGACCAAAATCTGGAGAGGTAATTAACATTTCCATACATCTTTATGATCTTTGGATGAGGGGCTCAGATGACTTTTTGGGAGCTCCGCAACATTTTCTTCATTAGGTGCCATAGCCCGACAAGTTCATGTGACCTTTCCTTCCTTTCGTACCCTTTAGCCGCCCTTCCTCAGTTTTTCTCACTCGCTGCAGCTGCAGGCAGACTCTGAGGACATGGTATGTAAATGGAGCCATAGGAGACATGGTGGCTGGGTGAAACCCCAGGATCGATGGCTTCTCAGTAGCCCATGTGACTGGATAGCGGTGGGGGTGAGAGGGGACCGCTTCCTTAGGAATTCTTGGGTTGGAGCTCCACTTCCTCTCTTCTCTGTGCTGTGTACATGCT
>NW_022111369.1:29461225-29462556 GCF_000313985.2 Echinops telfairi
AAATATGGAATAACAGTAGATGCTGAGCTTGGGATTTCATCCAGATGTGAAAACATAACATGTACTAAATTTCTTATACTTTTATCATTTAACAAAGTTGAATCTGCACGTATCATATACAAGACTAACTGCGGGAAAATACCATGTTGTGATTACTTAGACATACAGAGAAATTTCTTCTTCTTTTCCAGTGGGAACTCATGAAATGTTTCCCAAAATAGCCTCACAGTCGGGTGTGCGGCTGAATAATCTCCCTTGTAGGTGGCAGTCTGTTCAAAAAAGAAAGATAAAGTTATCTTACAGGACGATATTGGCTATTTGCACACTGTTTGCATCCTAGATGAAGAAGTATGTGTGGAAATGCAGGAAGCCTTCAAATCCTACACAACTAGAGTTCATTTCCAAAGAGATGGGCTCAGGGCCTCCAACCCAGCATGCGGTCTCCTCCCAACAGTGAGCGGGGGCCACCCCTCTTCAGCTTACCGCTTCCAGCTCTTCCCAGTTGTAATTGCTGTTCCCCACCATCATGGCCCTCAGCTCTAAAGGCTGGAAGAGCTCCAGGACTTTGCCACCACACACCTTCAGGAAGCCGCTAGAGAAGGCTGTGTACCATTCGTGAACTGAGATTTGGAAGATATAATTCACGTAAGCTTCCACAAAGTCCGGCCTGCCAGGAGATCAAAGACATGGAGTGTTTTAACCCAGCGTCCCGCAGGGCGTGAAGTATGAAGTCCCCCTTCCGGACATTATTCTTGTGGAAGAGGTTGGGCGTCATCAAAAATGGAATTTTCGTTGAATGCTCACATGAGGAGGCAACTTAAAACTTCCTCTCTGGACACTGGCTCCCCACTCTTGCACTGCCTCCCTGAGGATTCCCAGGATTTTCTCAGCAGGCCATCAGTGGGTAGGGCAGGGGGTAAAGCCATAGAGGAAGGGCAGAAAGGCAAATGGGTAGATTCCTACCACGGATTTAATCTCGGGAACCTCAGTTATGATCTTGTTTTACATTGCACAAAAATCAAGACACTAGGGGGAAAGTGGGGAGAGGAGGGAGAAAGTGGGGACCGATCATGATGATCGACACATAACTGCATTTCCCCACCTCCCCAGGGGGACAAACAACAGAAACCATGGGGGAAGGGAGACAGCGTTTGGTGTAAGATATGAAAATAATAATAATTTATAATTTATCTAGGGGTCACGAGGGTGAGGGTGGGAGGCAGGGGGTGGAAGAGGAGCTGACACCAAGGGCTCAACAGAAAATAAATGTCGAGAAAATAATGATGGCAACATATATACAAATATGCTTCATACAAATTAATGTATGGATT
>NW_022111369.1:29463426-29464913 GCF_000313985.2 Echinops telfairi
CCCCTTCTTTTCATCTCTGGTAAGGAGCTTCTCAAACCATGCTTCCAGGCTCCATCTTACATGGACTCCATAACGAGCCACTGCAAATTATGACAACAGAGTATTACCATTTCAATCCATTCAGTAGGCACACGTTTCAAAGTCAGGTAACACCAATAATGGTGAAGACATGGGGCCATGGTGTTCCCAAATACATAGTGTTCTCCACTGGGAACAGGTGGGGAGCTCAGACCGTGAGTGTGAATGCCATTTCTGAGCTGTGACATATCTATTTAGGTAAATAATCTCTCACATGTAGAAAAGTTGGAAATGTCAGTACCCTTGGACCCAACTACTCTATTGCCACCTGGGTAACCCAGAAAGACACTCACATGAGGGCAAAAGACAACAGACAAGTACAAGAGGGTCAGGACAACATGTTCTTGCGGAGAGATTGGGGCAGGAGTGGGGGGTGGGGCCCTAAAAAACAAAGCCCACCCAACCCCTTGTCATAGAGGGCACTCTGACTCATACTGATCCAATGTACAACAGAGCCAACATTGCCTTGTCCTGTGCCAACCTTACCACTGTTGTTAGGTTTGAACCCATTGTTGTAGTCACTGCCTGCTTTTGCACTGACCCTCAACTTGACCAAGCTTTATGTCCTTCCCCAGTTACTGACCCCTCCTGATAACAGTATGTGAGAAGAAGTCCCACCACCCTTGATTCTAAGGGTGGAGTATATGGGCTGTACTTCATACAACACAGCTTTGTGTGTCCTTCTAGCAGTCCATACCCAAACCAAGCTCACTGCCATCCAGTCAGTGTTGACTGAGAGCAATCCCCACCTGTGGGTTTCTGAAACTGTAACTGTTTACAGGAGTAGAAAATCCAGTCTTTTTCCCACAGAGCTGCTGGTGATTTCGATCGGCCGACCATTTGGATCACAGCCCAGTGGGTCACCACTACATCAGGGCTCCTACAATACTTTCAGTATTCCCTGCCAATACCATAAATTAAATGCATCAGTTCATCAGAGGTCTTCCTTATTCCCATGCATCTGAGGCAGTTGAAAGTACTGTGGCTTGGTTGGATCAGGCACACTTTAGTCTGCCAAGTGACAGCTTTGCTCTTTAAAACTACATAGGTCAGATTTGCCCAATATAAGACATCGTTGATTTCTTGACTGCTGTTTCCATGAGCATCGAATCCAAGTAAAATGAAATCCCTGACAACATCAATCTTTTCTCCGTTCATCATGATGTTATCTATTGATTCAGTTGTGAGGGTTGTATCTATTTTTTCTTTGAACTGAGTTGCAATCCATCCTGAAGCTACTGTCTTTATTTCCACTTGAGTAAAACTGGCTTTAAAAAAATGCTTGAAGGTAAACAAGCAGCCATCTATCAGGGAAACAAGAAAGCCCACATGGAAGAAACACACCAGCCAGTGTGAACACAGGGTGTTCAAGTTGGGATCAGGTATCAGGCATCAGAAGACCCAAAACA
>NW_022111369.1:29465643-29506484 GCF_000313985.2 Echinops telfairi
TTTAAAAAGCAGCCCAACTCAGCACCAAGTTTCAAGATCTTTTGAGATGGGAACGCAAGTACCCGCGTGACACTGAACTGTTCACTTTCCAATGTGACCTGCAAATTCAGTAATCATCAAAGAGAGTGGGCTACTCACTATAACTGGATTCAAATCCTAGCTCAGCCTCCTCATAACCAGGCACCATGGGCAGTTTGGTTCATCTAGTTGATCAGTTTCTTCTACTCATCAATAAGAAAGAGATAACACTCCTTCTTACAGGCTGCCGTGACGGTCACATGACTGATACATAGCCGCCAGTCTAACAGTGCAGCTGACGTCTAGTAAGCGCTCAATTCATTTCAGCTATCATAATTACTTACTGTCATTACCTGTGAAGGATAAAGACACTGCTTGGAGGGTCAGTCCTCCTCTCTTCCAAGTTACAGACAGTAGAAAACAGATAGCACGTGTCCATAAATCTATGATTCCTTGTTACCAGAGGGAGATGTAGCGTTTAATTTCAAAATACAAGAGATCAATAAAATATCTTGCTTCGGTTTCCTCAATGTAAATGCAGGTTTTGAATTCCCCTCAAAATGCATAAAAGACTTTAAGGTGATTTTTTGAATACACATAAAAGGGTATTTCAACTTCACATCTGGATATCCTCAATGAGGCACGAAAGACTAACATAAGTCAACCTTAAAAGCATGTGAGAACTCATCTTTTTCCATTTCTCTTAGGAGTTAAAAAGACCCTGGAGCAAAATTGGGCTGTTTTATTCAGAAGGGGTGTTAGTCTTCTCTCACCTGCTGCTAATGGCAGTCCAAACAAACCAAAGTCATGGCCTTTGGGTCAATGAAGTCAATCACAAGAGTAGAAAGCCTCATCTTTCTCCAGCAGAGCACCTGGTGGTTTCCAACTGCTGGACTTTTGGTTAGTAGCCCAATGTGTGACCACTGTACCACCAGGACTTGTTATTCTAATGACAGTGGTTAGCTAAAAACAACCATTCAACAAAGAGAATCGCAATATAGATCACTTAAGCCAGATGAATACTTTAACCATATGATTATCTAACGGTAACCACAAAAAGAAATCTGCTAAAATTTAAAATTCATTTCTTACATGTAGGAATGACAGGCAGAGAAAGATGAGGTTATCTGTTCCTGAAAACAGTCACGGTCTTGGAAACACTGCACAGGGTCACTGTGAGTCAGAATCGACTTAATGGCAGTGGGACTTAAGAGTTGCTAGGTACAGTATCATCACAATACAATGCAAAAGTCTCTTCATAGTAGCTATAAGGAATTTACATATTTATAAAAATCTCTAATGAACCTATATGAAGTACAAAACAAACAAACAGACAAAGGAATGTAAAACAGGCCTTTGTGTGTTAGGAACAAATATCCCCGAAGTGCCTATTATTCTAAAATTCAATTGCTGACTTAACATAACTCCTATCAAAACTCCAAGTGGTATTTTGTTTGTAACAAGCCATTAATAAACATTGTCACTGTTAAAAAAAAAACAACTCCAACTGGATTTTTAGGAAAAAACTCCCCAACAGGATTATGGAAACAATTTAAGGTTTATCTGAGACTACAGACATTTACTGATTACTGGACAGGGAAAGGCTAAGTTTAGAATACCTAAGGAAATAACCAATGACCATGGTAACACAACATTAGGAAATTATAAAGATCTAAGCACATACACTATCCCCTACGTCCAAAAGCAAACTAAACCGGAAATCCAATCTGCCATAAATATGGATGGCCAACGTTTGCTATTTAAGTATGAAGACGTCGCGTAAGTCCTCTCAGACTCACTCAGGGAAGAAACAGCTGCCAAGGCTGCCGGGGTGAGAATACATGATCCTGAAGAGGGCAGCACGAGATGAGCCAGCGCCCTCCTCAGGCAGTCTCCAAACTCCAAACCAGTAGATTCCAACCTCACAGCCACCCTGGAGGACGCACTGCTGTGCCATCATGACGACGTAGTAATGATCTCCGCCGTTTCCTAATTCGGTTGACCATTAGCACCTGTTTCCTGTATTCCTCAATGTACTACGTAATAATGATTTCCACCGTTTCCTAATTTGGTTTACCATTAGCCTGTTTCCTGTATTCCTCAATGTACTACGTAATAATGATCTCCACCATTTCCTAATTTGGTTGACCATTAGCCCGTTTCCTGTATTCCTCGAAGTACTTATTCAATTGTTTCTTAGGCAGCCATAAAGCTTATGTGCTAATATGTACGCAATACCTTCCCTTTGCTGTTGTTTCAAGGCAGGTCGATCTCTATCACTCATAAGCCAATTTTAATCCATGACAGGTCAAAATGAGTCAAGACAGCACAAGGGAACTGTCAGGGACAGCAGTAGGAACTGCATTACACATCACACATCAGGTCGGCACGGAACAACTGCAACTGCAGAAGACGGCAGTACACTAATGCTCAGCGTCCAAGCCTGGCACAGTCTGCCTCCTGCTCTGAGGGGTACCCTGCGTGCACTCACAGACCCATGCCCACACCCACACACAGACACACACAGACACAGAGTTTTTTCTTAAACCCAAAAATATTTCAAAGGTAAACAGCAGGAAAGTGGGTTAGTGTTCTGTTGAGTAGTGTTGTGTAGCCTCTGAGTGAAAGAAATATAAACCCTAAAATATGATATAAATAGAAATTGTAAAAATGAGATATAATTCTTATTAGCAAGATTTTTTTTGCAAGAGATGACCCAGAGCTTGTAAAGATGAAATGAAATAGGCACATGCAATTTTAATGAACAAATGAGTGGATAAACAAAATATGAGCCCTCTTTGTAGTCTCTGCCCTATGAGCAGCTCTACTACCATCGCCCCCCCTCCCCTAAAAATGTAGCCTGCACCACATTCTTCTCTACCCCTGCCCTGGTCAGAAGCACCTCTCAGCTGCTGAGCTGACCACTGCTCGGAGTGGTCCTGAAACAGCTGGAGGCACTGATAGATGAGCGCTTCCACAGCGGGACGTCCCCACGTTCCTGACCTCACTTATGCTTAGCCGCAGCTTCCAAACCAGCACCATCTCCAGGGACAATGACACCGCAGTCATATTCATGGGGGCCCGGGACTGCCACACATGGAGCGCCCTCCCTAGAGCTGAGGCTGTGTTTGGGAGCCTCATCTTCACTTACGCTGGGAACCCTGGGCTTGGCCCTCTCAGAGGCCACAGGCTTTTTTGTCTGATGGTGGCCTCTCTCGTCCACTTTGCCATGAGAGGTGGCCACTTCGTCCACCTCCCATAGTTCTTGGTCCTGTGTCCCTGCCCTATATGTTCCTTTCCCTGCACCTCCGCGGGCAGCCTGGGAACATCATTGGTTCAGCGTTTGACAGAAGGAAGATAAATAAATATTGTATTAAGAAGGAAAAAAACCCTAAATAAATATATACCTACCTTGGAATATTATTTAAACATAAAAGAAATGAAATTCTGATGCGTGCTACAACATGGTTGAACTTTAAAATCCATAAACCAGATACATAAGAACAAATACTATGGGATCCCACTTATGAAATCTTTAGAGTAGGCAGATGGTTATTGTCATTACCAGAGGCAGAGGAAGGAGAATGGGATTTATTGCTAAGGGTACTGCTGAGTTTCTGCTTGGGTGACTGAAATGTTTAGAAAGGGATAGGGGTGCTTCATTGTGTCAACCTGGTCAATAAACACATGTGGGATTAATAAGGTTGCAGTTTAATTGAAGGGCAAAGAGATAAATAGCTCAGCAAGCTTCGACTTTCTCTTGCTCTCTGATGATCGGACCAGTGTGTGGCTGCCTTAGCTAGTTCTCTGCCTCAACTTGCGAGCTACACTACCTGTGGGACACTCAACCTGTGGACCGTGTTGTTAAAGTTTGTGGTTTCTTTGAGACCTACTTCACCACACTGCTGATACATCCATCACTTGAGCTGGGGACTGTCGGACCCTGTCATCTGGCTGACTGTTGGTGACTTGCCCTGCTGTTTGCGCCTGGTGACCGAACTTCTTGTATTGCTCTATAGAAGACTCAGCTGTCTGCTTCCTTAATTTGGATCCAGCAGCTCTCCTGAGTTGAAGGACTGCCAGTGTATTAACTGTCTCCTGGAAGTGAGTTGAACTTAACCCTCTGTACTGGTCTGTGGACTAATTAGCTGTTTATTTCTTCAAGTTGTGTACATATATAATCATAAGTGTCCTGGTTGTGTTTCTCTAGAGAACCCTGTCTAACACAGGGTGACAGCAGATATGGTGAAAGTGGATTGGTGACACAGGGACAGTGACAGACAGAGGGGAACAAAGTTCACTAAGAAAGATCATTTTATAAAGGACTTATAACAATATAGTTATAAGTCCTGACAACAACCTCCTCAGCTGCAGAACATATCACAAACTCCCTATGCTTACACTACATCTGTTTCCCTGCTGGGATATCACTTGCACACACAGCATTGGGATGATCGACCAAAGTATTACTACATCTGAATTTTCTCCTTCCCTAAAGCTGCTTGGCTATTCCACTGGTAGCTTCTGACAAGCGATACATATTATTATATTGTCTGAAGCCTCATGCAAAAGCTAAGGCGTCCTTTGAAAGGAAAGACTAACAATTAAATACATATTGATATGCATACATACAAGCTATAAAGGGACCACTTAAGCTAGAAGGGACGAGAAGCAATCTGGGTCAATTAATCTACTTTATGATCTGTTGTAAATGTTCCAATACTAAAGACATTTTCCAACTGTATGGAATTATAAGCTAATAGGTACATGTATTCCTGAAGAAGAAAAAAAGCCATTTGCTGTTAGCAAAAGTACCAATGTTGTCTAGATAAAGAAAGGAAATTGCTTCTTCCTCCAAGTGATCTTGTCAAGTACGGGTTTTGAGTGCGACATTTACTTGAAACAAAGTAGCCACTACATTAAGTTCCTAGAGTCGCTACTATGTCATCCTCTTAAGTCTTTAATCTTAGATCAGCAGCTTCTGCAACATTTCACTTAATGCTGGTACTGTAGCTCACACTGTTCCCAAGCCTGTAGTTTGGGAAGCAAATAGTTTGCTGAAGAGTCTAGTTGATGTGCATGTCAGGAACTTACTGAATATTCCATTAGACCACAGGGGCATCTAGCCGTCTTTAAAGACGTTAAGAGATGGAAGAAGAGGTCTGAGAGTTATCATAGCCTTAATAATTAAAACAAACAAACCTAGAAAAGTAGGCCAACGCTGATGCCTCAGACAGAAGGAATGTCTTGTAGGATCTGTCTGCATCCTCTGTTTGCCAGAGCAATCCAATGGAAACTACGTCGATCAGTCTTAGTCAATTTCCCAACACGTTTACAAATAGCACCCACATTATCCTTATCTGTGACTTTTTGTATACTAAATTAAACCTTGGCATAGTGGCATACGTGCTGGGCTGCTAACCACAAGGTCAGCAGTTCAAAACCACTGGCCACTCCCCAGGAGAAAGATGGGGCTTTCAACTCCCATGAAGAGTTACAGTCTCAGCACCTCACAGAGGCACTTCTGCTTTGTCTTATAGGGTCGTTATCATTCAGAATTGACTCCATAGCAGCGAGTCCAGTTTTTCATTTAACCTTGTAAATGCTTCCCTTTCTCAGAATCTTTCCATCATCCAGTATATCTAGTCTACATGCTAATCATCTCCAAATCTCCATCTCAAGAGTCTACCTTTTATCCCAATTTATACATCTCTTCTAAGAAGGGATGGAGGCTATATAAATTAAAAAGGTAAATAAAATATTCAAATAAAGCCTCTTCTCTTGAGATGCAGGTAAATTCCTAACTCCAAACACAAGAACCCACAGACACTTCCAGTCAACACACCCAAAACGGAATGCCTTTTCCTTCATATCTGCTCTACAGTCTGTTACCTTTCTATCAGTCATTCAGAATAGAAACCCCAGTTTCTACAAGCCTCTCTTACATCACCCAACTATAAACATGGAGACTCTGTACCTTAGTATCTCAATGGAGCTTCCTGTTGGTAAGTCTATTTTTGTATCGCACCAGAATTATATTTCTAAAATAAAAATCAATCATGTCCCCATTTAAGGTCTTAACAAGCCCTGCTCTAATGCTACGAAACATAATCACCATCCATACACAAACCCCACACTACAAGACTTGTCATTCTTTGTGTGTCTGTGTGTCTAAAATGTTTTTCCTCCATTTGCAGTCTCAGGGTTCAGTAAATGGGTCCAAGGCTTTCCCCTGGTTCCACGATGCCTGGCTTATAACCCACTCATGCTAACCATCATCTATTGCATTCGTTCCCAAACTTATTCAGCTTACTGCCCCCCTTTCAGGAAAAACAAAAACAAAAAACCTCTGTGTCCACCCCACACCAGCAATTATAATTTGTGTACTATAACCCATGATCCATGATAAGTATAGGTACCGGATTCTGCTTTTGCAACCCCTTCTGGATCATTCCAGTGCCCCAAGGGGGCAGTATATACCACCCTGGGAACACTGGTCGGTTGCAATCATTCCCTTACAAGGCACATCCCATTTCACCTTGAGCTGCTCAGGGATAGGTCTTGATCCCCTCCTATACCCAGCACACAGTAGGCATGCGGTGTTTGTACATGAATTAATATCACATTACCAGTAATCTCACTTGTCATTTAATAAAACATTAATAAACCCTGAATATTTTCTCTCTCCTCCAAAAGGATAACACAAGTACTTGAATGTCCTGAAAAATGAGATGTGTTTGAATTTCCAAGTAGCAGAGAGAATAAGTTAAGTATTCTCTTGTAATAAAACATTAATAGTTATAAGCATCTTTCTAACATTTATTATATATAATTGTTCACTTTGGTGTCAGGCATTCTTGTAGATGCTAGGCACTCTTGTTAGGTGCTAGGGTCTATTTACTTCAGAAGGGCTCCCTAGAGATTATCTCACTTACTTCTCCAAACCACCCCACAAGGTAGATGTACTTAATGCTATCAAGTTGTTCCAGCCCAGAGTAACCCCCCGTACAACAGAAAGAGCCATCACCCTGTCCAGTCCTCACCATCGTCCTTACGTCCGAGCCCATCGATGCAGCCACCGTGGCAATCAATCTTGTCGAACGTCTTCCTCTTTTTCACTGCCCCTGATACTTCATGAAACAGGATGTCCTTCTCCAGAGACTCAGGTAGACCGTGTGATTCAGTCTGTGACTAAGTTGTGTGCCTAACAGTCATACAACTATTACTAATTCCAGAAAACGGAGATCAAACCGTTTACAAGATAGCTGCAGTATCAAAGCCAGTTAGATGTGATCTACCACTAAAACAATCATCTGCTCAATCCTGGTCCAGTGCGTGCTCTCCCATAAGCTCATTAAAATCTGCACATTGCTACTCATGCCTTCCATGTGTCCTCTACACATGAGATTAAGACGCGACTTCAACCTTGCTCTGAAAAATACAACTGCAAAGCAGCAAAGCGCCGGTGCCCCCAAAATCCAGACTGACCTGTTATCCTTACATACGTTCACTTTTTCTCCCCCAGGTATCAATTTCTTCTGTTCAATGATTCCATAGCTTTCTCGACAGATCTGCATTTAAGGAGAAAAAGGAAACATATTTATGTTATCACTTGTGCTTCAGCTGAATGAAAGCAGAATTAGGAACACATGTAGCTTAGGATTGTTTATTAACACAGAAAATTCTTTGGCTAAGAGAGGTCCTGAGTGAGAAAACACTTGCACCAAAAAGGACAGCGTTGGCTTTAAGGCAGGGAGCTGCCAGAAAACGCCACCAGGAAGGGAAGACTCCGATGAGAAACATCTCACATGTGATGGATGTACAGAGAATTGATATTTCAGTAATTTTCGTAAATAATTAGATTAAGCATACATTTATCCACTCAACACACATTAAAAAATTCCAATAACACTCAAGACACTGAGTGTTATAGGAAGAATAATAATATAATTTTCATTCAGAGAGGTCCTTGAATTTGTTCTGTAATTTGGAAAGGAACTAATGCACCCCATGGCGTAGGAGCACGAAGCTACTGAGTAAACTGGCACTCCTTACCGTGAAGTTGAGGCAGAAAGTCTCCTCGACATCGTCCCCAGGGTAATCTAAAAGCTCTTGAAGACTCCTAGCCCCAGAAGAACCAAGAAAGCAGAAGAGCCAATCAGACATTGCAGGCGAGTTCTCCCTCAGTCACATCAGACCGACCGAAGAGAAAAAAGCATCCCCCCACACTGAATAGACTGCTGGCAGTAGACATGTCAGGCATTTGTGACGTGTCCCCTTTTTACTTACAGATGCTATTTGATTCATAAAAACTCACTGATGGACTTATATTTGGATGCTTGTGTTCTCTTAATCTTGGTATTGCTCAGAAGTAGATGGCATGACCATGACCCTATAATACTGGCTTTATCTATATGCATTCATGGAATAGTTGTTCCATCATAGAAAAGCTACAGAGTCACCTCCTCCATGTAGGAATCTTAAGGTCAGACTTTATAATGAAAAGGGCCCTGTATGGTGAGTCTCTCTGTGACGTTACAGAACAATGCAATGTTTGCTCTTGGAAGAAGACTTCGTTGGTGCCAAGAACGACCACACCCTAGCTCTGAAGAGCATACACTCCTTTAGTCACACTGTCAGCTGAGGACTGCAGATCCATGGAGAATTGCCCAGAAAGAAATTCCTAGGGTAAACTTTAAATGTCCTATCAGTTAACCATCTAAAAATACTAGTTAAAATACAAAATTCCTGGCCAGGCAGGCAAAGTACATATCACAGACAGCTGTCGTTATCCACCCTTCAAGTTATCCGAGCCAGGGTCCCCTCTATGAGATTTACATTCCTCCTACCTTCGCTCTTTTCTCTGGGCCTGCCCACGTCTTTGCCAGTCTTTGTGGTTTCTCAGTACTGGCATCCCTTATTGGAGGTATGACTGTCTCATTTCTGGAAGTACTTTCAAGACAAGCCCTCATTTACTCAATGTTAATATTAGTACCGTTTTATACACAAGAAGGGGCAGTGCTCTCATTTTGAAAGCCAAGGGCATGGTTTCTTTTTAAATACCTGATCTAATACTTCTTATGTTCAATATACAGAAACTCAAGGATAAACAGATTTTCAGAGCCAGAAAGACTTAACAGAAACATGGCTCCACTGCTTTGCAAAATGGTCCCGCTGTTCCTCAAATGGTGAGACACAGTGGCTAGAAGACCCAATTCCACTCCTATGTATTTCCAAAACAAATAAACAATCATGCCCGCACAAATGTTCATAGCAGCATTGCTAAGAACAGCCACACTACCCAAGGGCCCGCAGCTGAAGAAAGGAGAAAGGCAATCATGTGGTCTTCCCATACACTAACACAACAAAGGACACCAAGTGCTGACCTGTGGGACAGCACAGAGGGACCTTGAGAATGTCATGCTGGGTGAAAGTAGCCCCTCAAAAAGAACCACATAGGGTTTCATTCCATTGACATGAAATGCCACAAATAGGTAAACAGAGAGAGAGAAAGCAGATGAGCTGTTTCCTAGTCCTAGGGCAGTGAGTGGAGGGCAAAGGGTTTACGTTAGGAATGATGAGGACGTGCTAAAACTGACCCTAGTGATGACTGCGTGGGATAATGTGCAAATACACTAAGGCCACTGAGTCATACAGTGGAGGGGTCAGTTATATGGTATGTGAATTATATCTCAAGAAAGCTGTTAAAAAAGGAACATGGCTCCCTTTTCCATATCCTTTCTTCATGCATCTTTGGAGGACCAAGGTTAGTAGTAAAGTTCGTATTGTTTTTGCTCAGGATACTGAAAGCAGAACTTGTTACACATTACGGAGCAGCAATGATCACTCTCTAGGTATTTATTTTCAATTCCAACAAATTCTACATATAAAATCCAATGACATTGGTTACATTCAAGTTTTGCAACCATTCTTTCCACCATTATTCCACCCCATAATCTCAAACTCCCCACTGGCTAACCTTCCCATCCAACCACGGCAATGTGAGTTGCCTTGTCAATGTGAGCTCACAGACGCTTGAAAAGTGCACAAGGCTTCACTAATTAAATGACTGCAGGAGATCATGGTGGTTCTATCTTTTAGCACTGTACCTTCCTTCAGTGGGGGACAGTTCCTTTAAGTCTTCCAAACCGGGCTTTACATTCAGTAACTTCTTGTAGAGAGCCAATGGGAAGTGGAGATCAACCACGGTGGAGTTGTAGATAGCTAGTCCACAGATTATGCCAATCAAGTGAAACCAGTTGTGCTCTACAAAACACTTTAGAATGCATGCAGTTGTATTAAAAACAAACAAACAGTGTTCTATGCCTTCAAAGCATGCCATTTGCCTCAATATATTGTAAATGTTCAATTACCCTCAAAAGATGCAATGTAGACAAAGTTTAGCATTTACACTTCATCCCACGGGACAAACAATAGCTTGTAATTATCTAGAGGATTTGATTCCGTGCTGTCCTAGCTTCGTGTGCCTGCTGAGCATTTGAAATGCAGCTAGTATGACTGAGGGAAATAAACATTTCATATTTAGTTACAATGAATATGAGTTTAAATAGCTACATGTGACTAGTCGCTACTCTCTGGGAAGGTGCAGGTTTAGGGGAAAGAAACTAATAGAAAAAGAACTAAATTATAATTATTGAAATTAGAATGCCTTTAATAGCTTAGCTTTACAATTGAATTTTCATAAATAAAGTATGTATATGTGTGCATACATTCCTGTTATTAAAATATGGCATTTGACTATTAATCCTTCACATATCATAAAAATTGTTGTCTCTTCTTTTTTTTTTTTTTAACCCTTTCACACATAGTAAGACCTGGATCCCCAAATGTAGGATTGCAAACTGCCAAAATGCACTGAGGTCTTAGTAACACGCAAAAAGCACAGACTGGAGAGAGTATTGGACATTTTAAAGACATTTCAAAATTAGACATTTGCTAGCCTTCTGTTTGAAAAGTCAAAGGATTGATCTGACAACAAAAATCCATGTGTTTAAATGTGGCATCAATAACTTACCGTATCTGAAAACCATAAGAGATTTGAGTCCTGGTAGTAGGTAAACATTCCATAGATGGGATTCAAAAGTTCTTTTAATAGCAAAAGAAAGAACTCCTTTGTTACACCACCTGCATCCACTGCTTCTTCCCCATCGAAGATTACCTTGTAAAAATAAAAATAGGATCAATACTTTGTGGAAATCTATATGGAGTTTTTAATGTTTACATAACTATAGAAGCTGTCAAGGATTTCATTTTGCCAAGATGCACAATCAATGGCCATGGAAGAGGCAGTCCAAAAGCCATGCAATATACTGCACTGGACGTGCAGTGGTGAAAAGGTGTCACTCTGAAGGCAAACATGTACCTGACTCCAACAATGGTGTCTCAGCCACTTCTCATCAATCCAGAAGAACCAATACTTCATGTTTTGTTCAGTACAGCTAACCACTTGTTAAAATGACACTTGTAATCAGAGTTCTGTCTAAGGCAGATGGCTGGGGAGCTGCCTGATGCGGAAATCACCAATTGATATTCCTTACTCTTTTTTAACCTTCACTGACACAGCAGCGTATTCTAAGCACCCATAAGACAAATGCCTTCTTCACTACAGACACCTTTTTAAAATGGCATAAGCATCATTTATCTACGTGTACCTCCCCAGACGGCATACATGAAATGGGCTCCATCGGCAAGCAGCTCAGCATCATCGGCCAAAACAAGGCTGGGGCCCACGATGGGACACACAGGAATGGCTCACATGTAAATTTTGGTTGAAGTTGAAGAAAACTAAAACAAATCCAGGAGAGTCGATATATGTGCTTGAGAATAACCTATATCAACTTCAGGAAAATCTCAAAGAATAGATTTGAGGGAATGAACACTAATGACCAAAGAGGAGACACGTTGTGGGATGATATCAAGAAAGCAAGCCCCCAATCACTAAAAAGACAGGAAAGAAATGATCAGCAATGACAATGAAACATGCTCTTGAATATGAAGAAGTTAAAGTGCTGGGAAGAAATAGTGACATAAAAGAGCTGAACAGAAAATTCCAAATGGCACCTCAAGGAGACAAAGTATTACAATGAAATGTGCACAGACCTAGAGCTAGAAAACAAAATAGAAGCACGCACACAGCATTTGTCAGTCAGGGCGAATGGAAAAAATCCAAGCCCCAAGTTGCATGCAGACTCTATGGGCAAGATAGTGAATGACGCAGGAGGCATCAGAAGAAGATGGAAGGAATATACAGTCATTGTGCCAAAAAGACTTGGCCAATGCTAAACCATTTCAAGAGGCGGCATGTGATCAAGAGCTGTGGTATTGAAGGACAAAGTCCTAGTTGCAATCAAAGCATTACCAACAAACAAGCCAGCCCTTGAGCAATCAACAGAATACCAAGTGAAATATTTTAATAAACTGATAAAGCACTGGAAGCATTCACTCACCTATGCCAAGAAATTTTGAAGAGATCTTACCTGGCTAATTGAATGGGAGAGGTCCAAATTGCAAAGAATGGTTATCCAATAAAATGCAGAAATTATCAAACCACAGCATTAATATCACATGTAAATAAATTTTTGCTGAAGATCAAATACAGTTGCTGCAGAACATTGTCAGGGATCAGCCAGAAATCCAAGCCAGATTCGGAAGACTATGTGGACTGAGAAAGAGCATTGCTGATAGCAGATGAGATCTTGGTAAAAGCAGAGTCCGTCAGGAAAATGTTCACTTTTTAAAAAAATTGATTGACTATGCAAAGGCATTTAATTATAAACAACATCAAAAACAATGGGCATTTCAGAGCACTTAACTGGGCTCCTGTAGAACTTAGAAGCAGCCTTTTGAACAGAAATGTTAAAATGTATGTCACGGTAGTATCCTTTTATCATACTTACTTAATCCATATGCTGAGCAAATAATTTTTAAAAACTGGATTATATGAAGAACTCAGTATTGGTAATGCAAGAAGGCTCAGTAATAGCCTGAGATATGCAGATGACACAACCTTACTGACAGCTAAGCAAACTTGAAGCATTTACTGATGAACAACAAAGACTACAGCTTTCAATCGCAATGATCGATGTACACCCCCACCATCCCCCAGGGAATGAACAGAACTTTGGGTGAAGGGCGACAGCGGTTGGTGTAAGACAGGAACATAATAATAATTTATAAATTATCAAGGGTTCATGAGGGTGGGAGGGTAGTCAAGGGAAGAAAAAAATGAGGAGCTGATACCAAGGGCTCAAGTAGAAAGAAAATGTTTTGGAAATGATGATGTCAACATAGGTACAAAAGTGCTTGATACAATTGATGTATGGATTGTTATAAGAACTGTAAGAGCCCCTAATAAAATGATTTAAAAAAATTAAAATCTTCATAACTGGACCAATAGACAATGTCGTGATAAACAAAGAAACTATTTAAAGTTTGAAGTTATAAAGGATTTCATTTTAGGCGAATCCGGAACCAACACTCATGGGAGCAACAGTCAACAATTAAGCAATTCAAATTGCACTGGGCAAGTCTGCTGCGACATGCCTCTTACACTGCTAAAGAGCAAAGCTGTCGCTTTGAATACTACAGTGTGCAGACCTAAGCCAGGGGGTTTCCAGTCACCTCGTGCGCACGTGAAAGCCGGACCGGGAGGAAGAGGGACCCAAGCAGCACTGACGGGCTGAAGAAAAGCGTTGAACTGACCAGAACACGGCTGTCAGAAGAGTGAACACGTTATAGGAACAAGGCACGCTGCTCGGTAAAGCAGGGGTCCACAGATCAGAGGAAGAACCTCAGCACGACGGACTGACCGAGTGGTCTCAAACAGCGCACCGGTGGTGAGGACTGCGTGGGACTGGGCCATGCTTCATTTTGTTGTACGTGAAGCCACCGTGAGGAGGAACCTCCTGACAGCACCGAACAGCAATAGCGCTGCCAGAAAACTCACGTCCAACAAGGCCCTAAAGACGAACTTACGTACTGCCTGAGAACAGGGGCACGAGCACGAGGACTCCCAGGCAGGTTAATGGTGGTCTGATGCAGGGAGTGAAGAGACTTTGGAAAGGGTTGCTAATATTGCAGAGATCCGTTTAGGTAGGGGCTTAGTACGCTTGTGAAAGTGGAGATTACCACAGAACTGGAAATAGAGATATGGAAGTTGAAGGAAAAGATGAATGGCTTCAAAGACGTTTAATGGAAAGGCTTCAGAAAATTCCCATTGCCTTTTAATTCCATATTTCTCTGAACTTTTTAAAGCCCCTTCATCATTCACTACTTTTTTGTTAAGCATTTACTCGGTACTAAGTCCTGTGCTAAGCCCCGATAATAGACAATTCTTGAACATAAACATACAAGGTGGTCTTGGGAGCAGAGGCCATTTTCAGTCACTCTGGGCTGCACTCTCTCATTACAGAAAAGAGCTTTGTGACTTCATCGACACTGTTGAAAGAAGACTAGGAAGAGGCAGGGGTACGCGCTGCCAGGGCTCACTTTGAGAGGTTTTTTCAAATCGATGTCGGAGTGGATGCTCAGCTCTCTCAGGGCGTCTCCCACGAGGTGGTTCCTGCGGACGTGAAGGACCAGGAAGGGGCTTCTGGCCAGCAGAGGCTCCAGGGTGAGCAGCATGAAGACATTCTGCAGGTTCGCACCATTAACGGCCACCTGGAAGGACACCCCAGGAAGCAATGACTCCGTGTGCACCCTGGAAAGCAGCAGGCTGTGCCTTTGCACCTCAGAGGCTGGCGGCACCTGCATTCCGCTATCCCTCCCACCCTAGCGTTCACAGCCGAGCGTCTCAGGTGCTCCTCTTTACAAGCATACAGACCGACTGACGCAAAATACATTGACTTTGGGCCACAGGATCCAGTTTCAGAAAAGTCACTACAATTGAAATCGTACTGCAAGAAAGGTGACTTTCACAGCGGAAGGGAAAGAAACCGAATAACCACAGGTTAGAGGGTTTTTATTCCTTGAACACGGTCAGTCTTCTCTGGAAAACGTCTACATGGTCAGTATCATGAATACATGACTGTGAAAACAGGTACACTGTGGAGCTTCAAAAAGTTTGTGGAGAAATTCCATTATCCTTTCATTCCATTTTACTGTGAACTTTTATGTACAGCTAGATGGAGATAAAGAAAACTAGATGGAGACTGAGAGAGTAGTGAAGAGAGAAATGA
This sequence comes from Echinops telfairi, assembly GCF_000313985.2. NCBI lineage: Eukaryota > Metazoa > Chordata > Mammalia > Afrosoricida > Tenrecidae > Echinops > Echinops telfairi. Next base: position 29,480,859 of record NW_022111369.1, read on the forward strand.
ATGGATGGCATGTATCTGCCAAGGGTATGAATCGGTGGGTTTGGGTTGCTAATCTACCCCTGCTTTGTGAAAGCTTGTCAAAATCAATTCCATTTTATAATAACAATACATATTTAAAATATTAATCAATCTCTGTAAACTTTTTCCTTTGTTCAATAGAGATGTAAAAGCTCTATTTAATTAGCCCTCCTTCTCTACATCAAGGATAGACAGCTCGCTTTGTCGTTAAATTATGCCAGTACCTGCTTTTATACAGCTTCTTGTGCTAACAATGGTGTTTTATTTAAGAGAAAAAGAAAAAATACTTCAAGGCATGTGAGGATTATATTCACATTCAGCGTACATGAATTTTAATAAACTTGGTGAGCATAGCCATACTCAGTCATGTACACATTATCTATGGGGGCTTTTATGCTAGAGCAATTATAACAGAGACTACAAAGCTTTAAATTATCTACTATCTGGTCCTTTGTAGAGAAAGCTCACCAACGCCCAATTTTCATGAATGCACAGTTATCTAGGTGTTATATTTAACATGAAATTACTGAAGAAAATTAGAATAGTTCTAAGAGTCATGATGGAATTTGATCCAAAACACTTTCTCCTATCGGGAAAAAAATGAGAGCTGAAGGTCTGAGAAAAACACTGATGATAAAAACACCATTTTTAACGAAGGATACCTGCATCTGTAGTTCAGCATCAGTCTGTAACATTTTGGTCTTTGCTTGGGCATCGAAGACAAAGGGGTAGGAACAAAGTGTTACAGCATCCTAGAATAAAACATGTCATTAGCAAGACTTTAGTATTCCCCGAAGAATAACTGCTGGAATTATGTGTGTGTGTGTGTGTGTGTGTGTGTGCACATATAAAATTTTAAAAGATCATTTACCTGTATTATAGATGGTCTAGCCTTCTGTGTAAAGATAAATAAAAAGTCAGTTATTTGGATTTAAAAACCTGAGATTCATGCTTGCTACAAATGTAACATCAAATAATAACATACAGTCTATCTATTTTACCATAGAACTAACCATATTGGAAAAGCGGACTGGATAGACCAGATGTTTTGGTGGACAAAACTGAGAAAAATGGCAAAATCAATTGTAAAAAGGTCATTTTCATAAACTCTCTATAATTAATAGAATCACTAGAATTATTTTTATAAGGAATCTAAGGCCAAACAGGAGCCTTTACAACTTCACTCAGAAGTTAATTTTGTTAAGGATTATAGACAATGCAAATTGCATCCTGTTTGTTGGCATATGATACCGTCCTCCATACACACAGAGGTTGTTCTTCTTAAGTAGTAGCCTAATATTCACATAGCATTTCAAGTGCTCTTAAGAAGTACATTTATCTGGTGAGTTATTCCTGACTCAGCGGCAAGACACGTGCTAGGCCTCAAGAAGACGCTTCCTCCATTATAAATACATCTAGAAATAAGTTAAAAATATGTATGTACTCTGGTGGTAGAGTATACCCAAAATTTTACCAGTTTAACCATTTTAAGTGTACAATTCAGCGCATTGGTAATATTCACTTGTATTGCCATTACCACCACCCATTCCAAATGTTGTTCATCACCTCAAACAGAAACTAAGTTCATAAGCACCCTTTCAGCAGGAACTCCTCATTTCCCTCCTCTTAGCCTCTCACCAAAAACCACTGCCATCAAGTGGATACTGACACACAGTGACCGACAGGACAGAGTGGAACTGGCCCTGCAGGGGTCTGAGATGCAAATCTTTGCAGGAATGGACAGATAGCCTCATCTTTCTCCCAAGAAACCATCGGTGGGTTAGGATTGCTGACCTGGTGGTTTAGCAACTCAATTTGTAGCCCAGTTCTGACTCAAGGGTTTTTAAAAAAATCTATTTTAGCTGTTTCATATAAGTGAGATTATACAGGAGCCCTGGTCGTGTAGTGGTTAAGTGTTGGGCTTCTACTTGCAATGCAATTGCAATACAAGGTCAACAGTTCAAAACAATCAGTGGCTCACCAGGGAAACAGATGAGGCTTCTACTCCTGTAAAGAGTTACAGTCTTGAGCCAGTAATAATGAGAACAAGAAAAAAGGTTTCAAAGTGTTGAAAAGTAAGGATGTTACTTTGAGGACTGACCCAAGCCCGGGTACTTTTTCAATAGCCCAATATGCATGTGAAAGTTGGACACTGAATCAGGAAGACTGAAGAACAGTTGAAGCATGTGAATTCCAGAGCCGGTGAAGACTACTGAAAACACTATGGACTGTCAAGAGGACAAACAAATCTACCTTGGAATAAGTATAGCCTGGATGCTCCTTGTAAGCAAGGATGGAGAAATTTCATTTCATGAATTTTAACTGGCTATCCAGAGAGCGCAGTCTTTAGGGAAGAACATCATATTTGGTAGAGGGGGCGTGAAAATGAGGAAGATAATCAACAAGATGGATTGACACAGTAGCTGCAACAATGTGAGTGAGGCTGAAAGGAACCAGGGGGTGTTTTGTTCTATTGGGCACAGGGCCTAGTAACAAGAAGAACATACTACTTATCGTGGCCCTGTTCTGTAGAACAGAGTTAAACTGCCCCAGTGGGTGTCCTCGGTTAAAGGAGTCACAGGAACAGGTGGCCCAGTTTTTTGTCCTTTGGAGCTGCTGGTGCATTAAAACTGCTGACTTCTTGGTTAGCGGCCACGTGTTTAACCACTGCACCACTGGGCTCCTTGAGTTCCTTATTACCATTTGAAAGTGGCTACAATAAGCATACATTTACGTAGCAAATGGCTAAGCATTTTAAGTTCAAATTCAAGATAACAAGAAATTTAAACTTCAATTTCTAAAAGCATTGGCCCTTACACAGTAGAACATATTCTACAGAGATCACAAAAACTGACTCAGTAATTTCCCCTATTTTTCTACCTTTCAGGAATTGCTGCCTTAAATACTGAATTATTGAAGAGAACACAGTCTCTATATTTGCTTTATCAAGTTGTCAAAGACAGGTGCTATAGCAAAATTGTAAAAGTTATTCACTTAAGCACATCAAATTAGAGCCCACAGTCATGGTAACCTAGATTTTAACACAAACAACTTCTTTCTCAGGGTCAAAAAGAGTTAGGGTTCTTGAGAATTACTTTACTCAGCATACCATGTCAAAGAGAGTAAACTAGAAGCCAAAAGAACTTGCTTTGATAATGGCTAGTTGAATTGGTGGAAAGTTTATTTAACTTCTCTGGGCCTTCATTTGTTCACCTAGAAATGAAGCAGTTAGCCTGAGTAATTAATGAGTAACCGTTAAACTCTAATATTTTATTATTCAATGAATAATCAATTATGAATTGATAAAGCAAAGGGCGTATCTTTTCTCAATTTTGAAATTAGCCAGTAAAGTCAGAGTTCACTGCTCGCTTATATGCTTATTTTCTTATGTCAACCTATGTGGAAACCTCTGGATTCCTTCTTATATGCAAGCATTTTGTTTATTCAAGGCAATTATGAAGTTTTATTAAAGTATACAATGCTGTGTCGGTTCCGACGCCTAGAGGCGCTTTGGGGCAGAGTCGACTTGCCCATGATGGTGGCCCAGACGGTACCTCTTCCAGGGAAAGGAAGGCCTCGTCTTTCTCCTGAGGAGCAGCTGGTGGTTTTGCATTTAGCGGCCCAAAGCACACTACTGTACCTCTAAGGCTCATTGGGTCTAGCCTTGGTCATCAGTTATTTGACAAAGAATAAGTATGACTTGCTTACTTAGTTAAAGAAACCTGTTTAAAATACCTTGCTAATCCAAACACCCTACTGGAAAACACAGCCGTCATGTTGGAGATAGACCGGCTAAACTGGCAAGGACACACTTCAGTGTGTCTGCTGCACAGGGCTTCACTAAATACAGTAGCCAATTTATCATTCAGTTTTCTGACATAACTCAAATTTACACACACTGCACAGATGGAAGTTCCTACAGAACCTGGCATATTTCAAGCCGGTCTGCAGTCAAAGTGAACAGATAGCTCCTGCCAAGGCCAGGGTATCAGGGCCCAAAGGAATCTACACGCCCTTATACACCCGACACATTAAAGAACCAGGCCTGGGATATGTTTCCCAGGTGCTGGATCCGAATTTGGTGGTGGCCTCCACAGACCAGGCAGCTGACACAGCCGACTGAAATCGCCAGAGAAGAAAGTGATTAGCAAATGATCATTTCCTGGATGTCATCAACAAATGGAGCGGTAGTGGGCATTGTGGCTGACACCAGCCTCATGAAAGAGTCACTACTGAACTCCAGCCAATTTGTGTCATCTATGGAGATAAGCCCAGTGTGGTCAGATCTTCCAAATTTCAAGAAAGGTTGCAAATCCATTTTTTTTAACATGATGTCTTTATTTTTAAATGTGGGCAACTGACTGAAATGTGTAACATTCTGCTATGACTGCTTGTTTACATAAAAACTTTTCAGTTTAAGAATGCAAAAAAGCTACCTGAATAAAACTCAGGTGGGACATTAACAGCAAAGTAAAAGACAAATGGATGGAGAAAAGGCATTTGACAAAATCCAACATCCATTCCTCATTAGAACGCTCAGCAAAATAGGAATAGAGAAGTTCCTCTACATAATTAAGGGCATACACACGAAACCAATGGCCAACATAATTTTCAACAGAGACTGAAGGCATTCAGCCTCCAAATGTGAACATACAAGACACCCTTTCAATACTGTCCTGGAAGTTCTAGCCAGAGCAATAAGGCAAGAAAAGGGAATAAAAGACATCCAAATTGGCAAAGTAGTACAACTCTCCACATGCAGATGCTATGATCCTATACACAGAAATTCCCAGACTCAGAAGAATATTCTAGACCTTATTAGAAGCATTCATCCAAGTGTCAGTGTGCAAAAGCAACATTAAAAAAATCAGTTGGATCCTCTACACTAACAAAATCAACTCGGAGAGAGAAATCAGAAACAATACCATTTGCAATAACTACTGAAAAGATAAAATATTTAAAAATAAATACACAGATACAGTAGATCTATACAAAGAAAAAGTATTACTACAAGAAGTACTACTTACTATAAGCAAGACCTAAGTAAAGGGGATAATATACCATGCTGATGGACAGGAAGATTTAACATTGTGAAAATGTCCCTACAACCTAAAGAGATAAACAAATACATGGCCATCTCAACCCAGATGATAGCATCACTCGTTAAAGAAACGGAAAAACTAACCACCAACTTTATACGGGAAGGAAAGAGGCCTGGATAAACTAAGCACTCTCAAAGAAGAGGAACCGAGTAGGAGGCCCTACATTTATCCATTATCAAAACCTACTATCCAGTCAAAGTAGCCTGGTACTAGTATAACGACAGGCATCTAGACAAATGGAACAGAACTGAGAACCCAAAATAAATCCACCCATCTATGGGCAGCTTTGACAAAGGGCCAGGACACTTTACACAGGTAAGAGACAGTCTCTTTAACAAGTGGTCCTGGGCAAAAGGGGATATCCACTAAAGAAAAATGAAAGTGAATCCATAGCTCTCACCATGCACTAACTGGGCTCAAGACAGCTCTAAGACTGAAAAGTAAAACCCAAAACTAGAAAGACAATTAAAGACAAACTCGATAGAAATGCAGGAGGCGAAAGCATGGAATCAGCCACAATTGAAAACACAAACTGGAGGGCAAACTATACGATTAAGACCTCCTAAATATTAGACATTTCTGTGTATCAAAAGATTTCACCAAATGACTAAAAATAGAATTTACACACTGGGGAAAACAATCCAACTTGAAAATAGGCTGAGAACATAAACAGACACTTCACCAAAGATGGCATTCGGGCAGGGAACAAACATGAATAAACACTCCCGATCATTATCCATTAGAGAGATGCAAAGCAACACAGCAATGAGATGTCCTCTCACTGCAGCACGGATAACAAAGTTAAAGCAAACAAACAGTAAATGCTGGCAAGGGTGTGGAGAGACTGGAACTCTCCCACACTGCTGCTGGGACTATATCATTGTACAAACACTATAGGAAACTTTATGGTATATCTTTAAAAAGTTGGAAATAGATATACTCTATAAGCTAGCAATCGCACTACAAGGTACATAGCCTACAGCAGAGCTGTGAAAGGAATAGATAAGTGCAAACTCACATTCATCGCAGCACTATTCACCATAGCAAAGAGATGGAAATAACTCAGGTGCCCATCAACGGATGAATAGAGAAACTAACGATGGTACATATACGTAATGGCATACTACATGATGTTACAGAGCAACAGTGAATTGCTGACATAACCTCTTCAACACATGGATGAACCTGAATGAACTTAGTCAATCACAAAAGGATAAACATTGTATTAGATGACTATTATAAAAGGTCAAGAAAATGTTTTCACACTAAAGGAAACATTACTTGATGGCTATGAAGGGAGGGTGGGAAAGTAGGATAAATCACTAACTCGAGGTAGACTAGGGTTAACTTGGGAGAAGGGGAGGTCAACATGCAATGAGGAGGAGGCCTGCACAACAGATCAAGGCCAAGGGAAGACACTGGGCGGAGGGTGAGAGCTAAAGCCACAGAGGTAAACACTACTATATACAGAATCCTGCAATAACAACAACAAATTATGATAACCTACAAGTGGATACATAGATATATGTAGAACAGGTATGGAGAGGTGACTAGGGTTACATAAATGAATATGTAAATTTGGCAGAGGCATGTCTTTATATGTGCTGCAAATATGTCCGTGAATATAGTAGCGCAGACAAGTGCCAACGTTACGAAAACTTCTGACCCATGACCAAACACTTCGGGGGAATGAGTCACTGGACCTGAGGGCTCACGACCCTAGGCTCAAGGTCGACAGACATGGTACAATGCGCTAACATGCGCCTGACCCAAGGCATGGTATTGTCCATTGCCTCATCTGCACGTGAAGGTTGAACAGCGAGTAAGGAAGACTTCACTGGATTCTCAATCAAGTAGGATATAAAACATCTTCTTTAGGGGGCAGTAACTGGATTAATAGTTCCAGGGGGGAATGGGGAGCTGCCAGAATGAAGGAAATGTTCTAAACCTGATTGTGGTGATGACTGTACAACTCGTCTTGATGTGTTTGAACAATTCAATTATATAATATGTGAGTTATATGCCAATCAAACTTTAAAAAACCAGACCAAACCAAACAACAGCTTTAAGAAGTGAGATTTAAAAACTTGCATGCAGCCATCTATGGTGCAACTATCAGTCTTCCGGGAAAAAAGAAAACCAAAGATCCACTGACAGGATCATTCCATGAACCGTGCAAAAAGTCTTTAAAGATTGTGAGAAAACTTCAGGGACCACCCCGGAAGAAGAGCCACCAGGCAAGCATGGTCCAGATCCTTGCTCAGAGTGGTGGTGGCCGTGGCATAGAGACCATGGGGCAGAGCCCAAGGAGCCAGGCTGCGGGAGAGCAGAGGCACATATTTACCTGAAACCTGACTAGGAGACAGTGCTGGAGAGCAGCAGGTGGGCTTCCTGGCTCACAGAAGCAGAAGCCAAGGGACCTTGTGGCTGAAGACCTGAGAGAGAAGTCTGACTGCTGGCTGAGGAGAGGTGCTTCCATGGACCAAACCCCTATATGCTTACTGTTTACTGTCCCTGGCTTCCTGTAACCCGTTAACTTTCCTAATACACACCCAAATTGTGACTGTGGTCGGCGAGCTCTGTGCAGCCACTGCACCGGGTTACCAAATCCAGCAGAAAAGCAGAGTGTTGTAAGAGGAATAGTTGGTACCAAAATACAGTAAGAGGATGGAGAGTGGAGACCTGTCTGACTTCTACCTTATGGCAATTGGCCATGGGCTGGTGTGGCGTTGGAAGCTCCTTCTCCCTACTGAAGCTGGAGGAGGTCAGGTATGACCCCCCTGCCTTTGCACACTACCCTTTAAGGCGGAACTCACCCCACAGCTTTTAGACAAACAACAAGCAGGTCAATGAATCGAATACGACCATGAGGGAGACACAGACTTCTTAGAATAGTCAGTCATTAGCAATCCAGAGGCCGACACTGAGAAGGCGGGCGGGACTGTGGAAGAAGGGCGTGCAGGACAGGAAACACAGGGAGGTCATGGGGGGAGTGTCTCACGTTGTGGGGATTATAAACCACGGCACAAAACACAATGTGTACACATCGCTGAGTGAAAAACTGACTTATTCTATAAACTCCCACCCAAATCAAAATAGTTACAAGAAAACAAACAAGCATATATAGGACAGGCTCCCCATGTACTTTTTTCACCCTAAGGGAAGACTAAAGTTCAAAGACATGCTTTCAATGAATTCTTACCATCCCTGCCTGATGTAAGAACCACATGAGGTAGTCTTCCTGAATGTCCACGAGACTGGAGATCTCAGGAATGTAAAAGGCATCATATTCCACATGCTTCACTTTCAGATTTACCTGGGGGAGAACAAGATGCAGCCCACTCAACCCCAGCCCAGGGCAGACGGCTTCCCTCCGACCTCGAGCAGCGCATCGCCCCTGCCATCTACTCAGCTCGGCCCACTGACTCCTCGCTGGGCTCACCTTGTGCAACTTCTCCAAGAGCTGAAGAGCCGCTGTCATGTAATTGTTAAACAGTACAGGGATTAAGAAAGTCTTTCTTCCCCTCAGTAGATAAACGACTGCGCCTTTATAGAGGTTTACCAGCTTCATGAAATATTTTGGGCAAACCTGAGACCACCAGTTATCTTTAGAAAGAAAGAAAGGACATATTTCAACATGTCATAGTTTAGCAAGGGCTTGTCTTCTCACTACTATCTAACATCTGTGCCAGTCACCAGGTGAACATTGATGTAAAATACCGGTTCCCAGAAGTAACTTCCAAAAGAACCCATCTCCTTGCACTGGAGAGAGCACAGATGCCTAAGAAGCTCTGTAGGTAAAACTTGGTTTGTGCTTTAAAAGTTTCATCCGACTTTCCCGCCCACCCCCTTGAATTCATGGAGAACACTAATAGAAAAGGTCAATTCCAAGGCTTCGTGAGGGCAAGGTTCTAGGGCACGTGCTTGGGCAGGAGTGATGTCCACAGCGTCACTCTAAAGAAAACTCAAAACTCACTGCCGCTGAGTTGGTTTCAACTCACAGTGACCCCATCGGCCCGACTGGTCTGTCCTTGAGGGTTCCCAGGACGGAAACTCTTTGGGGGAGTAGAAAGCCTCATCTTTCTCCCAGAAAGTGGCTGGTGGTTTCGAACAGCTGACCAATTTGTAATCTACTACTATATCCAGTCCTTTCAGCTCTGTTCTCAGCCGCCACTAAAATCCTGCCCCAAGGAAGCAAATAAAGGCACGCCTGAGAAACAGCGCCAGTCTGGCCACTATGCCTTCTCTCCAAGTGGTAGAATTAGTTGGAAAATTGCTCTTTCTGTTTCCTACACACAATGTTGTCTCATAACCAGACAAAAAGACTATGCCAGTGGCTTCTACTTCATTGGAAGTAATCCGGCCATCCTGAAGTGTTTACAGGACGCGGTGCCAGGCCATCAGCGATGGCCGTTTTAACAGGCCAGCACAATGCACAGGCGCTGGAGCAGGACGAATAAAGACAATGGGACAGACAACGTGCTGATGATAACTGCTGAATGGGGGGAGAGATCCATGCAGGGTTCCTGCTACTTTGGAGCCGCCCTTCAGAGTTCTCAGAAGAAGTTGAGAAACAAACTCAGTGTAACGCTGAGTATTTCTGATCTTCAGACAGAACAACGTCCTACCTGGAAACATAAAAATGGAAGAACTCCACCACTGAAGTCAGATAAAACTCCCCCAGAGACTGCCATCTCTCCACTGCACAATCTATTAGAACTCTAGGATGGTGTTCCCCCAAAAGTCTTTGATCAGAAAACACAAAACAAAACAGACGAACTACCATTAATTAACACTAGTGTTTTCGGTATTACTGGTCATGGCATCTTCTGCAAAGGTGGAAGCAACCATGGAAAAGCCCGTGTTGCACCCTCAACTGCACAAGGTTCATTGCTGGTGGGAGACCACACTCAAGTAACATCCCAGTCCATATGGAAAACAGAAGTTACTGAGTTGTAATAAAAATTTACCCGGGCCAAAAATAAATAAGTCAGCCAGTTGACAGACTTTCTGCGCTTGATTAATAAAAACACCTCAGATGCTATTCCCATGAGAGATACTCTCCAATTCACTGAGGAACGGAAGGTTCTTATCTCAGCAAAGTGTCCGTAGCCTGCAAAAATCAGTGTGGACTCAACTGTCCTAAAAAAGAAAAGCAAAACAAACATTTGGTAAGTCTCCACTAGGTCATCGGCTTCCTCTCCTTTTTCTGGAGACCTCTGTATCACCACAGCTGTTTATTTCACTCCCACCCCTAAATGAAGTCGAGGAATAGGAGACAGAGGGGCACTAAGTTCTTGAGTCACTACTAATTACTAGCACGTGTGAGAGGAAAGAAAACAAAACCAATCAAGAGATAAATAACCTAACTGCGGATATTTAAAAATCAAGAGTCATCTGAAGAGAATAATTTCAAATAACTTAAATAAGGGGTCGATTTGCTCAAGCTGCAATACGGTTAGCTAGCGATAAACAGCAAAGCAAGGAAAGTTTCCACGTTAATGATATTACATAGTAACAAACAGACTGTTGGACCCCATCACCTAAAGCCCAGCCCACTGGACACACCAACAAAACCCGTGAGCACAAGCCCGTCGGTAGTGAGGGTAGCACACTCACCTAATACTTTGCTGGGGTTTGCATCGAGCCGAAGAATGGCCATCGCCAAAGGAATGGTCAAGGTGATGTAGTACTTGGAATCCTGGAGCAGTGGAAACTCAGGTAGTATTAAATAGATTCTCATTGCTTCAACATCCGGTGGCGAACTCGACAGCTGGGGAATCAGGCAACTTTCAAAGCTATTTAGGATCTGAATGAGAGAAAAGGAGATTGAGATGTTCGAACGTACCTCAGACCTGATGAACATGATCTCTAAATTCACAAAAAATTTCAGACTCTCAAACTCGCAGGAAGTATTCCTAGAGAACCTACCACGGGCCAGAGCACTGAGCTCGGCATTCTGAATACAGTAATGAAAAGGCAAAACCCCTGGCCTTTTCCTTCAAAAAATTTAAGCCCAAAGGAAAATGAATGGTAGATCAAACTCCCAGTGTGATGATTCCACAACATTCAGATTTAAACACAATCTCTCCCTTTTAATTTCTACAAGCTTTTTGTTTTTGCAACCCTTTTCTCTTGAAAATTGAATTACTGAAATGCCAAATGTGGAGTTCTGTTTTTGCTTCCCAGAATGCACTTTGCAAATGTAAAGAACATACCTGTTCTAGAAGCAATGAGTGCTGAGAATTCATTAACTTCTCAAACAACACTCTCGTTGAGTTCAGGTCAATCCCAGGGACTCTAGGGCTGGTTTTAAAATGCCCATCAATTCTAAACAATCAAATAAAAACAAAGCATGGAATAAATTCTTAGAAAGCAAATCCTGATAAAAACCCACTGCCCTCAAGCTGAGGCATAGGGACCATCTAGGGCATAGTACCAGGGGCTTCAAATGTTCGTGGGAAAATTCCATTATCTTTTCATTCTATTTTTCCACAAAGTTTTTGACGCCTCCTTATAGAACTAACCTACAGAGTCTGTAAATCTTTATGGAAGCCGATTGCTGCCTCTTTCTCCCAGAGAGTAGGCAGTGAGTTTGAATCTTGCCTTTTGGGTAAGCAAGCTCTTTAATCACTGCTACCAAGCTCCTCTCACACTCCACTAGGAGTTTTAAAGAAGTAAACAAAATAGCTTGTCCACACTGATCCAATTCGAATTTTAACCAACAGATATGATGTATAAAATCATACCTTTAAGGAAGCCCCAGGAAATAGTGCCCGCAGAATTGTAAACGTTCACTAATGGGGGGCATGAGGAGGGGCTGTCTGGAGGTTAAGGATGGAGGAAGGAGAGACAGAGGAAAGGGAAAGGGAAGAGAGAGGGCAGCGGAACAGGGCCTTGGACAGGCATAGGGTAAAGCCAGACACAGGGACTGGGGATGGGAGAGAGGATGACAAGGAGAGTCTGAGATCATGCAGTGTTCTTTGTCTCCTTTCAGCAACTCTAGTCTTCCTACGATCAACTTTTCCCAGGTTCAGAAGTGAAGAACAGAGAGGTTCTCCTGTTGGGGAATTCTGTGTGAATCAGACTGTTGCATTGACAGCCCCAAACCACTCGGTCCCCACTGGGTCTGGCCTGTGGGCTTGAGGAGCAGGAGCACCTATTCAAACACAACCTAAAATATACTCTCAAACAGCGTTGATTGGCACATGGTTTTAAGAGGAAATGAATGACTAGTTTGTTATCAAGGAGTTGATTCTGACAACTCCATGTATGTATGGTGCAAATGGTGAGCACTCAACTTTTAGCGAACAGATTGGCAGTTCGAACCCACTGACAGGCTTGGCGATCTGCTTCAAAACAGACATAGCTTGAAGATTCCAGGAAGCAGTTCTCTGCACCACATGGAGTCCCCAAGACAAGCAGCTGAGTCCAAGCTCTAAGCGAACTGGCTGCCGTGGAGTGGGCTCAGGCTCACAGGGACTCCACACAGGGTGCCCAAGGCATCGTAAGTCTGCAGGGAAGCAGACTGCCTCACCTTTCTCCTATAGAGCAACTGGTGAGTTCCAATCGGCGACCGTTCGGTTAGCAGCCTAATGCTCAACCCAATGTGCCACCAAAGCACCTTGAGGGAGAAAGCGAGGTATGAAGAATTTTTTTAATTTCTTGACACAGACTTTTTTGAGAGGTTTTCTTTCTTTGCTTCACAATGTTGTTGGGTACAAATCTGACTGAAGGAGTCATCTTGCTGTTGTCAAGAGAGTTACTGACCATCTGGGGAGCTCAATTCATTGTGCAACACTTATCCGAGTGCCTGTCGATGTCAGAGAGTCAAGCTGAATCACTGCTGCAGACAACTGGGGACATGTTGATGTTTTATAGAAAACAAAATAAACACTGAAGATGATCAGATCTTTCAGCTTATGATTTTAAGAAAATTAGGTGAAGGACTTTCTATGTTCACTAAGAGCAAAACATTACTAATGGCAAATGAAAGGTTGCTTCTAGTTAAAATTCACTCAACACTCCTCTACTTTGTATAGGTAACTACATATACAAGTTGCAAATAGAGGTCCAAGCGATGTTGGGACTGATGTAAGCTATTTCACATAAGAACGAATTTCTCATAAGTCTTATCAGCAGAGAAAATGTTTCATATACTCTCCATGGCAAGTTCCACATGTTCATTTTAAAATCGGGGTAACATTTTAGAATGCCCTGGGGGGAAAAAATCTTACTTCGGATGACATCAACTTTTTTCTCTCTCTCTCTCTCTTTGGTCGTCTGCTCCCCTGCCAGCCTGGCGTGAAGCAGCGCAGCCTTGCTGAGGTCCTCTCCGTCCTCATTACTAACCACTCCCACATCGGGCAAATCACCAGCTCATCCACCGAAGAAAGGCCAACCACCATCGAGTGGGTGAGAGATCTTTCACAGGCATTGCTAATGAGTGTTAATAGCATGTTTGTTCTTCACGGTTCCAACTTACTTACTTTTTTTCAAGAAAACTTCCATTCCAACAGGCTGCGGAAGACACTATCTGAACAACACCACTGCTCAGAAATAAAAAGGGAAGGAAACCTTTAGTTATTATCAGTGAACGGCGAAGGTGAGCATCAGCAACAGAGTAGCCATCTACTCTAGGTTTCACTGACAACAGCTTCTGCTTACCAGATGAAGCCCTGAAACAGACATTTCCTTGAGAAAACACACTGTGTCGTATCTCGAAACAGCTGAGAACGTAATGTTCGCCACATGCCGTATAAAAACAAAAGGCCTCAGAGCCACGGAAAGAGAAACTCTTGCCCTTAATAGTGGTCTTGACCATTCCTCCACCACCAGCTCTCTGAGCTGCTCCTTGCTTTACCTCCCTCCAAACATGTACACACAACCAAACCAAATAAGAATTGGAGTGGCTGTTTCCCAAATACAGACATTAACTGTGGAAATCAATAACTGCACAACTACTTCCTTCTTGCCTGAGAAATTAAAAAGAAATGAAATGCATGCGTATTGCTACCACTTAGATTATGATGGCTCTGGGGAAATAGCTACTTTCCAAGCACCCAGGGAGAAACTGCATGGCAGGAACTCTGGGCCCTCTTATTTACTATAAGGAAAAGGGAAAGATTAGCATACATACACGGTTGGGGAAGAGACTGTAGTTACTCATAACTGGGGGCAGAAGCAATCTCTAAAGATCATTTTTCCCAGTCCTTGTTTTATAAATAAGAAAACAGAACTAAAGTTGATGCAATTTCTCAAGGTCCCCAGGAGAGTTCACCCTCTTGACTAACAACTAGTCCTCTTGTGGCTGACCCTCACTCAAAACTTTGTTGCTACTGAATGTTGCCAAAACTTAGTGGACGTTTGTCCACGACGATCTATACCATAAAGCAAGATGCACAGGGTAAGTCAAAACGCATTGCTAGTAGAGTTCTAATTCATAGATGCATGGTGTATTCCAAGCAAAACATAATTTAAGCATTTCTCTGTGATCAGTGGATGGCTGCCGGCAATTTCTCTAAGGAATATACGTGTCTTAGTCCCATTATGGTACCTTCAAAAAACAGATACTTTATGTGTCGTGGGGGAAAATTATAGTGAGATCAGGGCTACTATCAAATTTTCACCAGAACTCAAGTTAAATTCTTCCCAAAGCTTTGAAGTTTGAAACAAGTTTCCAAGAATCCTGGCCCAGATACAACTACAGTTTTCAGATGTAACAGATGGCTTAAGGAAAGCCAAAAAGACCCCAAAGACGAGTGAAGAGAGAAAGACCATCAGTTCGGATGAATGCAGACACTGTGACTGGAGTGAAGAAATTGGTGGGAGAAGACAGTAGAATAGCATTGATGAATAGCTGTGAACTGGGGATCTCATGTGGTTCGACATTTTCTACTGGAAAACAGCTTGGTCTCAGAGAGCTCTCAGCTTCAAGGGTACCAAGCAAGCAAACATGGTGATGTCAGCAAGCTTTCAGCTTAATACGTACCAAAAGCATTAAGCAAAGATCAGTTTGCTCAAAGAGTTCACCTTTCCATCAGCCTTTTCAGCAATATTGAAGTTAATGAAGATGATTTTACAGAACAAATCATAACCAGGGATGCAGCTTGGATTTACCTACATGATACAAGAGTAAGTAGAATCTGATCAAAATAGTGGCTTCCAAGAGTCTCTGTTGGGCCAGTTAAGTTCCAGGCAGAAAGGGTCAATCTTGATAGACTTTCTCAAAGCACACAGGATGATCACGGGGCTTTATTATGAAGGGGTTTACAGAAAGCTGAAAACTGCATTTGTGAGAAAAGGGTCAAGAAAGTTACATCGAGGTATTTTTGTTTGTTTTTCTATCCCAATAATGCACATGCTCATTCTTAGAGGGCAGCAAGAGTTGCCCTATAAGCACTTGATTGGGAAATGTCACTTACCCTATGACCCTGATCCTGTCCCTTTAAACATTCTTTTTGTTCCACAAACTCAAATAATATTATAAGGAGCATGATCTGAGTCCCTCAGGGTACCTAAACAAGGGCTCTGACGGTGTAAATCAAAAAGCTCAGAATGCTTTAGGGAAGGGTTAGGGAGACGGAAACATCCCCTTTAGAAGAATATAGACCTAGGTGGAGGATATGTCAGGAAACAATAGCTTCACATTTTGATATTTTTGTTCAATAAAAGTGTCTGTGGTTTTACAGCATTACTTTTTGACTTACCCTTGTATTTTGCACATTTCTGGGAATGACCAAAGCTTAGTACAGAGCATGACTGATTCATTCCCAAGAACTAGATTCTCGGCAGAAAAACTGTAAAGCTGAGGAAAGTCATTGAAAATATTTTAAATGAATTGGAAAAAAAATTACATTTTAGCAAAATAAATTTGATAAAAGGGCTCAACTGCTCAATCCTTCTTGATACATTTTTCATTCTCTACTTAACTCTGAATTACTATTTCAATTTATTATTGTGAATGGGAAGCGAAAGGCTTCAGATTAGTCAAGACAACAGCTCCTGGAGATTTGAATGCTTTGGAAAATAATCATGAAGGGATTCAGTGGGCTAAACAACAATGCCATTGAACTCCTTGGCAGTAAGGTCAACTCAGGCCTTAACCAGTCGGGATTTGTAAGACCTGAGTGAACAAGGCAGTTAGGAAAACAGAATCTGAGTTTGAATGTGAGAACAAAGGACCACTAATGGTACTTGGGAGTAATGTACTAAAGCCTGAAAAAAGACTCCCTGAAGTGTGAACCTCCATGTACACCCACAACTTCAAGAGGAAGAGTAGGGAAATTCACTAAGCTAGAGTTCTAATATACGTAGGGGAAAAATTAAATGAAGGCAAGCAGCCACATACTTGATTGTATTTGCGTTGTTATGTTCTGAGAGTTTTTGTCTCCAAACCGCTATTGTTTCATCATTTATTAAACTGGTATAATGTGCTTGGTTCATAGTCCTGAAGTCAACAGCGGGAGAATAATTCTGGAAGGTTAAATATATCAAGAGAAATTATGTAGCGTGGTTCTTCGCCCCTCTCCTTCTCCCAACACATTCGCCAGCTACACATCTGCAATAGATACTATTGGCGCACTGCCCAGGTCCCCCTACCACCTGTCAGGAGTCGGTGCACTCACTCCCCCAGCTGCTAGGAGTGCTAGCTTTTGACAGGCAGCCTGCGGTTGGGCTACTATCCAGGAAATGGCCTCCGCTATTGCTTTATCCCTTGCAAGCACCCAGCCCACTCCGTTCAGGACTGGGCTGAAGAGCCACCTCCACGCTGAGCTCTCCAAGGCCGCTGTTGCAAGGGAATTGCAGCTGACCTTCTTCCTCTGCCCAATTCAGCCTTCGCCCTCCCTCAGCAGACTCCCCGAGAGCAAGCTCCCCAAACCACTGGGAACACAAATCTCAGTCTGAGAATCTCATTTCCAGAGAATTCAAGATCACTTTTCCAGACTTCTTTCCCCTGTGCATTGGATCAACATACCATCAGTATGAAGTCATTCAGCATTTACCAAATTCCGACATGATACATTAAAATCAGGGTTCAGTTATAATCCAAGCTACACACAATCTATGAAAGCTTCGTAGCCGTGCTGTCCGACAGGGTGCATTATCAAGTGAATTACTGTGGATGTAGTCAGTCAAAATTTGACACTACATCATTTGATCTCCCTTTTGACTCATTTTAAATTTGTTCTGGTTTTTAACTTTTTCTGCTTTCGTTTCAACTGAGGTTTTTTTTGTACAGTTTTGTTACTGTTGTTGATTTTGTTTTTGTAACTTTTTTCCTGCGGATAAAATCCGGGATGGGTAATTCACAATAACTGGATTAATAGAGCCTTTGGAGCAAGGCAGGGAAAAGTTGGGGGTGGGGGGTGGGTGCTAATAATAGTGAGTACAAGAAAGAAGAAAACGTTCTAAAATTGATTGTGGTAATGATTGCACAATACTTTTTAATTTGACTAAATTATTGAAAAGAGCCCTGGTGGTGTAGTGGATATGAGTTGGGCTGCTCACTGCAAGGTCAGCAGTTCAAAACCACCAGCTGCTCCTTGGGAGAAAGATGAGGCTTTCTATTCTGATGAAGAGTTACAGTCTCGGATGCTGACAGGGGAGGCTACCCCCTGTTCAAATTGTTTAAAAAAGAACACAGCAATACAGCTGTTAGAAAGGTAGCGTATTGGGGATATGAAAAGTGGTCTTGCAAATTACAAATGCTGCCCAGGATTATACAGGCTTTATTCACTAAGGTTAAAAAAATAAAATGCATTTATTAAAATGATTGCTTTCAACTTATTTTCCCTAAACCCTATTCCTGATCAAGAACTAAGGAGTTAAAAATGCTTTTTACTTCCAAAATTGTCAGTCATAGAAAAGAAAAGGAGTAATCCTGAAGTATTCACTCATCAATTTATAAAATAATCTTTTTTCCTACCTACATATAAAACACAGGCATCCAACTAAATTTCTGTTCTTTACGTTCCCATTTATGAGTTAATATATGGGGAGGGAAAAGAGCATGTAATACATTAAAGATATATAACAAAGTGTTTGATCTACAGGTTCTTGATAATTAGTCTAGTAAAATAGTCACAGCCAGCTCCTGAGAGGAAAAAAACCACCCTGAATTATGTAGTGGAAACTGGTCAGCCAACGTGGAAACATGCAAGCAAGATTGCCTCTTTTTCAACAAGGTTTTAAAACAATTATTAAGACAAATTCTAATCACTTCTTCAATTCTGAGTGGAAATGGAACATGGACTCTAACATATAGCTACAATAAAAGATCGGGTACTATTTTCTTTACCTTGTTGCATGTTCAATAAACCACACAGAACCTTGAATGATGTAGAAACTCAGAATCACTTAATAAAATAAGACAAACTATCATTCTTCTGTGCCTTCTAATTACACGAGAAGCATTAAGGCACTTGGCTGCTAACCAAAAGGCTTGACCCCACCAGCTGCTTCTTAAGAAAAAGATGTGGCAGTTGACTTCCACAGAGATTACAGTCTTGGACAGAGAGACACGATGAGCCAGAATCAACTCAATGGCAATGGGTTTGTTTATTTTATGGGTTTAACTACATACAGATCAAAAAGAAAGAAATTGGTCTAAATCAGTCTCTCTCTCCTGCAGCTGCACTGTGGATTACTGGTAGGATTTTCAAAACTCCTGATGGTAAAGTTATACTCAGTCCAATCTGGCTCTCTAGAAGAATCGGTGGTTTTTAAAAACCCCAGTAATTCCAAAGGGTAACTGAGGTTGGGAACTTCAGTTCTAGGAAAAGGAGGTTACCAGCAGGATATGGCACAAGCACATGCACCCAAGCACCCCCATGTTCCCTCTGGGATCGTGACCTAGACAGAAGATGAGAGGAAAAGGAAGAGATGACGTTTATGCCCACTAACTTGTCAAGACCTAGATTCAAATATATCAAAAGGTAATCTGAATAAAATTCCTTCCCTTGCCTCTTCCACCTCAAGGTCTACCCTTAATGAATGAGTGGACTATGTCTACACTAAAAGTTTGATGGAGCAGGGCAAAGCACACTGCTGCTAAGTAAAAGGTTAGCAGTTCAGCCCCCCAGCCACTCTCCATAAGAAGAGTGGCAGTCTGTTCCTGTCGGGAGTGCCGACTTGGAAACTCTATAGATCAGTTCCATTGTGCCCTTTGGGGTTTCTATGAGCCAGAAGTGACTCCAGGGTAGTGGGTTTTAAAAATTCGTCTAGTCAGATAGTTCTTTGTTCTTGAAGTGGTTCCTTAAGAGATAATAATACGAGAATAGATACAAATGATGTGGCTTCTATATCTAAACAATCACCTGTGGTCATATTTTAAATAATGTTTGCCTAGTTGATGGCTTTACAAAGGAAGAACAACAAATTCCTAATCGATATTGAACTTATTATATATCTTTTCTCTGTTATCTGACCTTTTTTAATGCAGCTGTCTTCATAGTGGTTTAAACTTTAGCCTGCCTTGTTTCTCTAATATCGTAGTATTCTAATTACAGAGACGCTGGCTTATATGATGAAGAATGTGGCATCAGAATTGAAGGGAGGCTGTGGAGTTACATAATCTGGTGTCAGTTTGAGAAGATTGAGAGTGAAAGGATGGAGTCTAGTCTGTCAATCAGGTCATAGCCAATGAGGCCTCTGTGTGGGCATGGTCTTCTCCTGAGGATTCTGGGAACTCTGGTATTTCCACCCGGGAGGCAGGAGACGTGCTCTCTCTGTTCACTCCCTTGCAGACTCTCTACTGACAAGGTTCACTCCCTGAGAGACGCTCTACTGATAAGACACATGGCACTATGCTGACAGACCCTGTGCTCTGGGAACTGGAGGAGCCACGTGGAGATCCCTGCCAGCTCTGAGATGCTCACAACGCCACTGGATCCACAAGAATTCCCACCTACTAACCTGTGCTCTTCCTGCATTCAGTGTTTTCATGTGTTTCGTGAGTCTGAAGAGGACTTTATAGATTGGTTTTGGATATATGGGCTAATATTGGACTTAATGAATTGATCTGGACTTGGCTAGGATGTTTTCTCAATATTCAGTTGCTCTTGTATATAAAGCTCTTTCTTATACACATATGAGTGTCCACGAATTTGTTTCTCTAGTCTCTCAGACTGACACAGAGTCTAATTAAACAGCCTGAGATGTACAGATGACGCAACCCTAGTGAGGAGGAATTGAAGCACTTGCTGATGAAGATCAAGGATTGAAGCCTTCAATATCGATCACAACTCAGTGTAGACAAGACCAGAATCCTCAAAACTGGACCAATAGGTAGCATCATGATAAATGGAGAAAAAATTGTAGTTGTGAAGCATTGTCATCTTGCTTAGATCAATCAATGCTTATAGGAACAGCAGTCAAGAGTTCAAAAGGGGCATTGCATTGTGTGACTTTGCTGCACAAGACCCCTTTAGTGTTGAAAAATAAGGATGTTATTTCGAAGAATAAGGCACCCCAGACCCAAGTCATGGTATTTTCAATTGCCTCCTATGTGAAAGTTGGACACTGAATAAGGAAGATGAGAAAAATGGATGCATTTGAATTGTGGCACTGGCAGAGACTACTGAAAGTACCATGACCGCCAAATGGCAAACAAGTCTGCCTTGGAAGAAGTATGGCCAGAGTGTTTCTTAGAGGTAAGGATGGTGAGACTTCATCTTACATTCTTTGGACATATTTAGGGAAGACCCTGCAGAAAGACATCAAGCTTGTTAAAGCGGAGAGGCAGCTAGAAAGAGGAAGGTCCTCCCTCAAGGAGATTGACTGACACAGTGGCTGCTGCAACAATGCGCTCACGCACAGAACAACTGTGTGGACCGCGCAAGACTGGGCGGTGTTTCTTTCTGTTGTCCACGGGGTTACACCAGGGGTCAGAATTGACTTGCCTGCACCTACTAACAACTTCCTTCCCACCAATGTGTTGCCTCTGAGTCCCAAGAGTACTAATTGCAGTGGAAGACTCAATGCCCTCTCTCATATGCCATATCTATTTAAAGGCTGAAACAGTCTTACTGCCTTGAGTTTCACAAGACAATTAAAGCTGAGTAAGACTACTCATCTGTTTCTTATGAAAATGAATATTCAAAACTCTATTACACACAAACCCAAACCTATTTCTGGCCGAGCTTCAGATATTCTATTGTATCGGCATCTTAAAGAAACAAAGACTAAATTCAGCTTTCCTCAGGACTTCTCTGAGAAGCTCTAGAGGTAGGTCTAAAAAATTCTAAAGCAGCAGTGCCCAGTTACCCAGAGAGCAGCTTTAAACAGCCTCATCCAGGTTCCTGACCTGGAAAATATCCAAATCACAAGTTTTAGCTGTCAAACCTTCCGTCTTTAGCTACATCAGAGCCCTTTCTACCCAAACCATTAAAAATACTGACTAGATGGCTAAACGTTTATGTATTTAAAGATAGTAAAGTGCCAGGCTCATCATGGGAGTTTCCTGGGCTGAAAGAGCTCCCTGCATCTACACTGCCTCATTTTACTTCCTGGCCCATTCTGTTAGCTTAGCACCACCAATTGTCCATTCATGGGTTCTCCAGGAGAGGATAATGGATCTATGCCCCACCTATAGTTAATTCTCCTTAAATGTTTGTTGAGTAACTGGAGGGAGTAAATTATTTTAGACTACTTTCCTCTGCCCAGAAAAGGTGCAATGAATTACAGCTCTGTCATACCTGGGTTTGCATTTCAGTCTACCTTAGACCGTGGGAGATACTTTTAACTTTGTTCTTCCTGGCTTATCTACGACGGTGCTGCCGGAGACATTACCAGGGATAGAAATGCAGTGTGGTTCCAGGAGCAGATTTCAAATAACAAAGGACATCTGAAAACACTAACTCACAGTGACCCTAAAGAACAGGGGAGAACTACCCCTTTTGGTTTCTGAGAAGGTAACACTTCCAGGAGGAGAAAGCCTCCTTTTCCTCCTGCACAACAGCTGGTGGTTTCGAATCGCTGACCTTGCAGCTAGCAGCCTATTGTGTAACCACACCACCACCAGGGCTCCTGCAAACTGTCGGCCTCTTTAAGTCCACTGTTGGAACAAGTATGGATATAAACGCATAGTTTTCAGTGACAACTTAGAACTCTGTGATTTAAAATACCAGGAAAATCATCAGCATTTCAAGGGAGAAAAATGGAGGTAACGTCTCCAAAGTTCAGTTTGCTTAATGAGAAACTATTGATAGAAATAACACATATTGCTCTCATGTATTTAAATTTTAAAAATAAATATGGGTTCACTATTACTCTGCCCCCAAAATAATAGTCAAAAGAAATGTTACCTCATATTTGGAGCAAAGTACAAAAGTTTGGTCTCCTCCAGAGAAGATCTGCTTAACAATGTGATATTTAAAGCGATCTGTCAGAATAAAAATTCAACAGTATTGTTTCAATAATTCACATTTCTCCATGATCCCTTTTTCTAATATTCTAAAATATGCTTGAGAAAGGTTTTCTATTCACTTTAATTATAAGAACGAAGGAAGAAACTTTCTCTCCTGGCTGTGTGTCTCAATACTTATCCTTCAATTAAAAATAAACAAACAAAATGGTATCTCTGCTATAACTCACTGACTCCTCCTACTACCCTAGGCCCAGACAGCTCTCCCTGACTTGGCTTCTATTTTTCATTGTAACTCTGTATATGCCGCTAACCTGAAATTTTAAATGAACACAACGAAAGTGATAAGATATGCTTAATGAATAAACTCAACATTAAAGCATAGTGGTCCCAAGCCCTTTCCGGATAAGGAATGCCACGTGAGAACCTCCATTTCTTACTTCCTTCTTTATCTCTCACATTGTGCCCACATTACATTCTAATAGCCCGCCAAAATCTTTTGCTTCAAATATGTCACAATATTGCATGCATCTATGCCTTTTCACTGAGAGCACAGAATCTATGCATGATGGTGCCTCTTAGAGAATAAGTTGAACTATGTCTCTTAAATTCTGCACTTCTGAGGTTGCTTCCCCCATCCCTATCCTGCAGTCCTTTTCTACCTGGCTAATTCTGTATCACCCTCTAAGCACAACTCATCTCTATCCAGCACACTTCTAGATGCCTTCCTGTGTTCTTTCATTACCACGTAGGTCATTAAACACACAGCATTTACTAATATAGCAATTTGTGTTATAAAGCATTTGAAAATTGAGCTGTTGTTCTTGTTGGGTGACAGTAAGTCAGTTCTGACTCACAGCTACTCTATGTAAAACAGAGCGAAATACTGCTGAGTCCTGCACCATCCTCATAATTGTTCATATGTTTGAACCCATTGTTGTAGCCACTGTGTCAATCCATCTTGTGGAGGGCCTTCCTTTTTTTTTTTTTGGCTGCCCCTCTGCTTTGCCAAGCATGATGCCCCTTTTCAGAGACTAGTCTCTCCTAATAACATGTTCAAAGTACATGAGATGGAAGTCTTGCCATCCTTGCTTCCAAGGAGCATTCTGGCTGTACTTCTTCCAAGACAGATTTGTTTGCTCTTGTGGCAGACCTTGGTCTTTTCAATATTCTCTGCCAGCATGATAATTCAAATAGATTCTTCTTCAGTCATTCTTTTTCAATGTCCAACTTTCACATACACATGAGGCTACTGAAAATGCCATGGCTTGGGTCAGGCACAACTTAGTCCCCAAATAAGCATCCTTGCTTTTCCACGCTTTAAAGGCGTCTTGTGGAGCAGATGTGCCCAATGCAATCCCTCTGATCTCTTGACTGCTGGCTCCATGAGCATTGATCCCTGACAACTTCAATCTTTTCTCCACTTATTATGCTGATTCAGTTGTGAGGATTTCAGTATTCTTTACACTGAGTTGTCATCCATACTGAAGGCGGCAACCCTTGATCTTCATCAGCAAGTGCTTCAAGTCGTCCTTATCTTCAACAAGCAAAGTTGTGTCATTTGCATGTCAAATGTTGTCAATAAGCCTTCCTCCAGTCATGATACTGCATTCTTCCTCATAGAATCCAGCTTCTCTGATTATCTGCTCAGCATACAGATTGAGTAAGTATGGTGAAACAATACAACCCTAACACACACCCATCTTGATTTTAAATCTATGCAGTATTATTTGGTGCTGTTTGTACAACTGCCCCTTGAAGTGCTCTGAAATCCCCATTCTTCTCAAGGCCATCCATGGTTTATTATGGTCCAGTGTCAAATGCCTTAGCACAGTCAATAAAGCACAAGTAAACATCTTTCTGGTATGCTCTGCTTTCAATCAAACTCCATCTGACATCAGCAAGGATATCCCTTGTTCCATACCTCTTCTGAATCTGGCCAGAATGTCTGACAGCTCCTTGTCAATGCACTGGCAGCAATCATCATTGGATGATCTTCAACAACATTTTACTTGCATGTGATATTAATGAATAGTGTTATATAATTTGAGCATTCTGTTAGGTCACCTTTCTTTTTAATGGGTACAAATATGGAGCTTGTCTACCAAATTTCTTGGCATAGATAAGTAGGTGCTTCCAATGGTTCTTAAGTTTGTTGAAACATTTCCATTGGTATTCCATCAATTCCTGGAGTCTGGCTTTAGGCTAATGCCTTAGTGCAGTTTAGATGTCTTCCTTGAGTACCACTGGTCCTTCATCATATGCTACCTGTTGAAATAGTTGCATGTACAGTAGTTCTTTTTGGCTCCGTGACTGTGTATTCTTTTCATGCTTCCTGCATCATTCAATATATTGACCACAGAATCTTTTATTATTGCAAATCAAGGCTTGGATTTTTTTTCTTGAGTTCCCTTAGTTTAAGACATGCTGAGCTTGTTCTTCCATTTTGGTTTTCGGACTCTAAGTCTTTGCACATTTCAGTATATTTCACTTTGTCTTCTCCAGCTTCCCTTTGAGATGTTCTGTTCAGACTTCATTACTTCCATGTGCCTTCGTTTTTCTACAGTTAAGAGCAAGTTTCAGAATCTCTTCTTCTGACTTATACTTTGATTTTTTCTTTCTTTCCTTTTTTGTTTTACTGAGCATTTACTTTCTTCACGGCCGATGCTCTTGATGTCTGCCCAAAGCTCATCAGGTTTTCTGTCATTAGTGTTCAACGTATCAAATCTGTTCTTGAGATGTTCTCAAGCCTCAGTGGGATAGACTCAAGGCCATACTTTGGATGTCCCGGGCTCGTTTTCTTTTCTTCAGCTTCAATTTGAACTTGTATATAAACAATTGGTTGGTTGGTTCCACAGTTGGCCCCTGCGCCTAGTTTTGCCTGCTGATATTGAGCTTCTCCATCATCTCTTTCCACAGCTGGAGTCAATTTGATATCTGTGTAATCCATCTGGAGAAATCCACATGGATTGTCACCATTTGTGTTATTTAAGAAAGATAATTGCTATGAACAAGCCATTTTTGTTGCATAATTCTCTCCTGCAATCTCCAGCTTCATTTCTTTCTTTTTTAAAAAATCGTTTTATTAGGGGCTCATACAACTATTATCACAATCCATACATACATCAATTGTGTAAAGCA
>NW_022111369.1:29508151-29518151 GCF_000313985.2 Echinops telfairi
ATGGTGCCCGGCTATCGAGACCTATAGCGTCTGGGGACTTAAAGTCTTGAAAGTAAACAAGCGGCCATCTAGCCCAGAAGCAACAAGCCCACATGGAAGCAGCACACCAACATGTGTGATCATGAAGGGCCAAAGGGACCAGGCTTTAAACACCACTTTTGTTTATTCACCCGCTTTGTCTTCAGTGATTGTGTAGGGAAGGTGAGCATCATAGAATGCCGATTTAATAGAAGAAAGTATTCTTGCATTGAGGGAGTACTTGAATGGAGGCCCAATGTACTTCATTTCTATCAGCACGACCATATTTTCCAATTCTATTTCTTCCTCTTTGTTTCTATTTTTTGAGTTCCAATCACCAATCATAATCAATGTATCTTAATTGAATGCTTGAACAATTTCAGACTGAAGACATTTGTAGAATTCTTCAATTTCTTCATCACTTGCTATGGTGGTTGGTGTATAAATTTGAATAGTAGTTGCACTGATTGTATTTCTTTATATGTACATACATATTATCCTATCATAGACACCACTGTTTTTCCAGAGATCTTGAAATGTCCTTTTTGACGATGACGAATGTAACGCCATTCCTCTTGAACCTATTATTCCCAGCATTGTAAACCATATGATTTTTCTCATTCAAAATGGCCAATACCAGTCCATTTCAGTTCACTAAAAAGTAAGATATCAATCTTTATGTTTCATTTCATTTTGATTACTTCCAATTTCCCTAGATTTATATTTCTTACATTCCAAGTTCCAATTATGAACTAGGACTTGTGGCTGTTCTTATTTTTGAATAGTGCCCATCAGCAAATAAAGGTCCCTCTGGCTTTACTCCACCCGTGATATCATGGTTGACTCTAAGGCAGCTCTTACGCAGTCATATTTTGAGTGCATTCCAACAAAAGAGATTTATTTTCTGGCACCATCTCTGGCAATGTTCTACTGCCATCTGTGAGGGTGTCAGTTTCTGACAATGTTCTGAAGGTACCCAGTAGGTTTTCAATGGCTAGGTCCTCTAAAGTGGGCAGCCTAGACCTTCTTTGTAGTCTGTTCTTAGTCTGGATGCTCTGCTTTGACTTGTTCATGATGGGTGACCCTGCTGGTACTTGAAATACCAGTGACATAGCTTTCAGCATCATGGCAACACACGCCACCACAGTACCACAAACTGACAAAACAAGTGGGTGAGTAAGCCTGGTGAAATCACATGTAGATTATTAAGTATAATGAAAAGGCACCTTTCTTGACTTTAAATCATAGAGCATCCCCATGTTCTGTTCAAATAACTACCTCCTGGTCTATGTATAAGTTCCTTGCGCACACAATTAAGTATTTTTGAACTCCAATTTTTCATGTTATCTATAAAATGTGTTATGGTTCCCAAAGTCACATAACATTGCACAGGCAGTGAAACATAGATGAAAACGCTGTTGGTTTTTGTTTTCAGTCAAGATCTACCTGACTTTAGCAATGAGATTTTTTGTTCCACATCCTTTCTGAATCCTGCTTGGATTTCTTTCAGTTCCCTGTCTATAGCCTGCTGGACTGCTGCAACCATGTTTGAATCACCTCTGGCCAAATTTTATGTATGTGTGATATTATATTGTTCAACAATTTTTACATATTGGGATCATATTTCTTTACAATAGGGACAAATATGGATCTATTCCAGTCAGTTGGTCAGATGGCCGTTTCCAAAGTTCTTGGCAAAGATAGCCGAGTGCTTCCAGCATAAAACATGTTTTTTGAAAATTCTCAACTGTATTCTTTTTATTCCTGAACTCTTATTTTTTGTCAATGCCTTCCTTCGTTGCAACCTGGACGTCTTCGGTTAGTACCATTAGTTCTCAGTCAAATGCTACCTCTTGAAATGGTTGAATGTCATCAATTCTTTTTATTACAGTGATAGTGTATTTCTACTACCTGCTTTTGATGTAGATCCTACAATTTTAGAACTTGAGGGTTGTATTACTTCTTCAGTGCTTTCTGCTCCACTCTTGGTTTCTAACTCCAAACCTTTTGTATATTTCATTATAAATCTCTACTCTGTCTTATTGAGTTTCCCTTCAAAAGTAGTTCCACCAGTTGTGTGCACACTTGATCAAATTACTTAATATACTTCATATTCATTTTTAATCTCTAACAGAGGACAAACCTTGCTTACTGAAAGTGAGGGGGACTTAAAGCACTTGCTGATAAAGATCAAGGACTGCAGTCTCCAGTACAGATTAAAACTCCATTTAAAGAAAACCAAATCCTCACAACTGCACCAATTGGCAACATCATGGTCAATGGAGGAAGAGAATGGCGCTGTCAAGGATCCCGCCTTACTTGGATGCACAGTCAATGTTCATGGAAGCAACATCAAGAAATCAAACGAAACACTGTATCGGGTAAATCTGCTTCACAAGATCTCTCTAAAGCAAGCAGATTCCTTTGAAGACTAAGGTAGGCCTGTTACAGGCCATGGTATTTTCAACTACCTCATATGAATGTAACAGTCGGACACTGAATAAGAAAGATTCAAGAAGAATCAAAGCCTTTGAATTATGGTACAGGGGTTAGAATGTTGAAAGTACCATGGACTGCCAAAGGAACAAACAAATCAGTACAGACAGAGAAGTACAGACAGAATGTTCCTTAGAGGCAAGACTTTGTCCCATGTACTTTGACATGTTATCAGGAAAGAAAGCAGAACTTGGAGAAGGACATCATGCTTGGAAAAGCACAGGGAAAGTGAAAAAGAGGTCAACCTTCTACACGATGGGGTGGCACGGTGGCTGCAGAGATGGGCTCAAACATGAACAATTGTGAAGATGGCGCAGGACTGGGCAGTGTTGTGCTCTGCTCTACCTAGGGTCACTATACGTCAAAATGGACGCTGAGGCAATTAACAACAACAACAACAACAACAACAGGGGATAACATCCAATCCGGACATTCTTAAGGCCATTTTGATTGCTTAGTAAAGTAATGAAACTTAGTGAAGCATTCGATCATTCTTTATTATAATAATAAGTTAAATAGGAATAAATTACATTTAAGTAAATAATACCAAGATCATTGGGGACCAAAATATTTCAACTATAAATCTTCATTCATAGTAAGTACTTAAACATCCACTTACCTGTTTTTTAAAATACCTCATATTCATTCCCTTCAAAGCCCTCAAGGTAATTAACAGATAATATTTTCTATCAACAGGCTCTTTACAGAGTCATTTTCAAATACCATTAGGTTCCAATAAAAATCCTCTTACCAGCTTGAGCTGAAAGCTGGCCACTATGGGCAGCCCAGTAACCCTTCACAGGAGATGGGCACTTGACATTACAAGTGTGGCCAGTACCTAATTGACCTCTTGCTCCACAACCAAATGCATAGATGAGTCCAGAAGAAGGCACAAAGGCTAAGGTATGTTGTCTGTAAAATAATAATAATAAGTTAAATTAGCTTGTCAGCAGCTTCTTCTGATTTGGAGTGCAGTCAGACTCTGAATTTTGTTTCCACGTGTGAGCACAGTCATTCCCAGCTGTACATTAACAAAGGCCCCCTCTCTCCCCAGTTTACACGTGAATTGGCTGCCTCTTATCATAGCGCCTAGCTCTCCACCACACTATTCTCTAGGTTGTGGGAAGGATGGCAAGATATGGAAAGAGCTGAATGATCTGCTGTGTGTGCCCTTTGAAATCAGAGGGAAGAAGCAGGGTAGATCCAGGCAAAATTTCCAAGTTCTTTTTCATTCTTCCTCTCCCCATAACCCACTGTCCTATAATCCCAAAGAAGTATAAGGTCCTTTATTACTCTTTTTATCTAAAAGCCTTCCTTGTTGAAATCTGTTCACATTTGATTCTTTCATTAACTTGAGGTGAGCATGCATGTAAGATTTCTGAGAATGAGAAAATGCTTTGAGAATGATGTACAAATGCGCTTTACACAATTGATGTGTGTATGGATTGGGATAACAGTTGTATGAGCCCCTAATAAAATGTTTAAAAAAAAAAAGATTTCTGAGAATGACTTTGGTTAAGAATCCCAGGTGATGCAGAAGTTAAGCACTCAGCTGCTAACTGAAGGCCAGCGGTTTGAACCACCTGCTATTCCATGAGAGAAAGTCTATTTCTGTGAAGATTACAGCTTTGGAAACATTATGGGGTAATCCTACTCTGTCCTATATGGTCACTATGAGTCGGAAGCAACTCAACAGCACACAACAACAGGTTGAACCACATTCTTCATCACTGCAAAGACAAGGTCCATCTCTGGTCTCAGTAGATACCAGGAAGCTCTGAGAAGCACTCACCTGCCACAAGCAATCTGAGTTACTTCACTGCCCATCAGTTCTAGAACTCTCCTTGGGTTAACCTCATCATTCATGGAGTCATGTCCAAGTTGCCCACAGGAACCAGCACCAAAGGTAAATACACCTCCATTCTAACAAGGAACAAGCAGCACATGATTTTACTGCATCTCTGAGTTTGAACATACTCCTCTAAAACCTTCTGCTTACAGAACTCAGGTGACAATGGTCTTTCTAAGAACACTATGTTCACGTGTCACTTAGCACAAATCACTTCTTGTAACATACGTTAGACGGAAAAATAATAAAAAAGAAAATCAAGACTATTACTTTATGGAGCAAAGACACATTGTTCAAGGAAATGGGTTCCATCTATGAATTTTTAAAACTGCTTTAAAATACAATGATGTGCTAAGAGATCTTTTTAAAAGAGACACACGAGAGAGGTGAAAGATGATTTTGCACAAAGTGCTCCACCAACTCTCTGGTATATAAGGTGTTTATTCCCCCAGAGCGACACCTGAATAAATGCTAAGGCATTTTGTGAAAAATGAATCTATAATACTGTTCAATATGTAAACAACTTTACATTCTCACTAGAGGCAACTCTTTATAGAAGCAAATGACAAGATGGATAACTAATGATTAATTATATTGCCATTTCTGTTTTTAAATGGCATGCTTTAAATTTTTTAAATTATATTGAATTATTTTTAAATGTTACTAAATGCAAAATCTAGACGATTTTTACCAAAGATGTAAGAACAAGCACATTTTAAAAAATGTAGTCTTTTCCTAGTTTATTTCTGGAAGAAAATCAAACGGAAATTGCATACAATAGTATAATTAACCACCACCACTACTCGTTCTAAAAGATAGTATCAGAAATAATCACGCAACGATAATTGCCCATCTCATACCACAGCACTACAGAACAGAGAGCACTGAGCCCTTACTTTTGTGAGGACTGCTGTGTGTTCTTCTCCACAAGTAATATAGACCACCTTTTGCATTCTTAACAGCTTCACGTGACAAGGAGACTCTCGATCTAGAACAAGATAAATAAATGATCAGACTATCACTGCCAGTTGCCTTTGAGACAAAATATCCACCCCGCCATCTTTGTTTGTGGAAGGAGGACTTAGATTCTGTTAGATTTGTGGTACCTGTGATGGTGAGAAAAGAGCCGTGGAGGTGTAGTCATTACACATTAGACTGCAGTTCACAGGCCACCCTCAGGAGAATGACATGGCTTTCTACTGTAAACAGTTACAATCTGGGACACTCACAAGGGCAGTTCTACCCTGTCCTATAGGGTCACTATGAGTTGGTTTGGTGTGGGTGATGATTGGATACTCCTGGTGCCTAGTCTGCCAATCAAGGGTTAGGATGATGACACTCCCTTGGAGTTACAGTCTCTGGTACAAGAGTGAGAGATGCAGAACTGTTCTTTCTCCTGCCCTTTACCTTCGCCCTTGCTGGGACTCTGTGTCTGTCTCTAGGGGTGGCCGCAAGTGGGTCGCCCAACCCTGCGAATTGTTGGTGCCCTGCCATGCTTTCCCCAACCTTGGAGCCATGCAATTTCGCACCAGCAGCCTGTGAGCTCACTGCTTCCCTCTTCGCCTTTCTGAGTCAACTGTCTGCAGCGACCTGAGTCTGAAGAGGGCCCCAGCTATCATCGGACTAAAGACTTGAGTTGGACTGGGCTGAGATACCTTCTTGATATGAAATTGCTTCTTGAGATAGTTCTTTCTTGTACATGGATAAGTGCCACTGGCTTTCTACTCCTATAAACCCACTCTAACAAAATTTGGATCGAGAGAGACAGATTACAAAGATGCAGGGTAAAGGTTTGTCTGAGCTCTGCCTTGTGGCGATCAGGTAGAGTTGGGTTTTCTCTTCTCCTTTGGGTTCGTTAGGGAGTGCTGGTGGCATAGCAATTACACACTGGACTGTGATCTAAAAGGTCGGCAGCTCAAAACTACCAGCTGCTCCTGAGTAGAAAGACAGAACTTTCTACTCTCTCAACAGTTACAGTCTTGGAAACCAACAGGGGCAGTTCTACCCTGTCTTATAGGATCATTATGGGCCGGCATGGAGTCAATGGCAGTGAATTTGGTTGTTTGTTTGTGGGTGGGGGTGAGTAACTACACAAGGTCAGCTATGGCCACGTGATTTACTTGATTGGTTTCTGGAAAGGGCATCTTTCTACCAAGGAGCAGTACTTGTTATCCTAGCTTGGACCAGTCAGGACAGAGTTGACAAAAACTAGACATGATGAAGATGAAGATGTTTGACCCTGTGCACATTGCTTGCTAACTTGATAGTCTGCTCTAAATTTGACTTTGCTATGGAGACAGACACAAGATTCCAACAGGAAGGATGATTCTTCACATCAAACAACATGACCCACCTTTCCGCAATAGAGCCTTGGCATGCCCTGCTCCCTTCAACGGAAACACTCCGCCCGGCCTGATACAGACATGACTCATTTCTCACCTGACTTCCTACGGTCTCTGCTCACACTGCTTTGTGTTGGAAAGGTCCTCCTGAATTATCATATGTAGGACAGAGAGCTTTATTCTTAAACCTGACATGAATGTGTTTATTATTTGCCTCCACCCCCTAGAATGCAATACCCAGAAAGTCAAGGGTGTGATCTGTTCCATCCACTGCTTCCCCTTCCGTACCTCACACAGGGTCATAACATTAGTAGATGCTCAATACGCATGTGTTAAACAGGTGCATGTACTTTTGAACCAAAGAGGCGCGTATGAAGTTCTCCTACCTTTTTCATCACTGAGTCCTAGCTGCCCTGCATTATTCATACCCCAACCAAAAACAGCTCCTGAGAGAGACAGGGCAAAGCTGTGAGCACCTCCGGCGGCCACCTGAGCCAGCGGGATCCCTTCCAGGGACCTCACCCTCTGTGGGCTGGCCTGCGAGGGGAATTCCTTCCCGAGGCCCAGCTGCCCATGGCTGTTCTTTCCCCATGTGAAGAACTGCCCATCTGAAATACAAAATAGGATAACTAGTATGACCACAAATGATATCAGTTCCATCTGCAAAACTAAGTAGGTGCAATAATACAGTTGCCTGGGTGGGGAGTGGGCGGTGTGATTGGTTAGTTGCTCCCTGCCCACTTGATCCTCATCTGAGAGCAAGGGGACTCTTCCTGCTGGAAGATGGTCAAACCAGAACTTCTACTTGTCATGAGAGCAGAGAAATTATCAGAGAAATAAGCTGTGTTTCACTGTCCTTTCAAAGTCTATTAAAATTGATGCCAAGAAAATATTATACGCTTAAAAAGCAATTTCCAAAATCAGTTTTGTTTTGAACAGGCCAATACTAGGCTCAAACCCACTGGGCAAGCCGCCCTTACTCTGACCACATCAAAACCATGAGATTCGGGACCTCAGGAGACCAGCGTGATTGTCTGGCCCAGCCTGCAGAGCATTTAATTATAAATGTCCCCTCAGTTTTGTTCTATCCATATAGTGCTATTTGCTGCCTTAGGTTTCTATAACTCTCCCCCCATTTATTTGGGACCTTAAAGGTCAAAATATAGCTTAATAGAGAATTGTACCTAAGAAAAACCAATCTTCTATATGCTCAAGGGCACTTAAGTAAGCGTCTGCCTCCGACGCATCTCCCTTTGGGAGATAGGCTAGACTGGAGCAGCCACATGATGCCTTCCTTCATCACCTACACCCAGAGAACAGAATGAACTATACCAAAGGCTGTCTGAGAACTGTCATTGTCCAACAGGGTTTCGTAGTCCTCAACTCACTGAGAGTCTCAGTTACAGAAATAACATCACACAAATGTATAAAGAGATTTGTTTTCAAACATAACAATAGCATACAATTGATGTTACATTACCAGCTGCAAGAGCCAAGCAATGCCAGTTGCCACAGGAAACTTGTAATATTGTTTGTTGATTCAGCTTTTGTATTAACCTAAAACAGAAAAGGCTTTTTCTTTGAAAAAGAACATTAGTTCTCAAACACACTTATCAGAAATATTCCCAACCAACCAAAATAGTTGTAACCTTTCCTAGAGAGACTTTTAAAAATTCAATCTTTTCTTAACATGGCTCATCTGCCCAAGTCTCTGTAACTCCCACCAAATAAATTGGTGGGACTATGCAAATAGGGCACAGGCAACGATAAGAGAGGGGACTTTTCAGTTTGGTTATCACACCCCCTGCTAGGAAGATATTTGAAGTAGTTGAGAAGGAGAAACCACAAGGACCTTGGAAGAGCACACTTAAGACCTCTGAGACCAGATGCGTCCCAGCCTCTGGCGCGGAGGTTCAGAGGAGCAGCGCCAAGACTATGGGAACCTGCTCCTCATGTGGCCTGAGACGATGGAACTGTAAGACAGAGAGACAGGTGGGCTGCCTTCCTGGCTCTTAGAGATAAAGGCCAAGAAACCACATGGCTGAGAGACTAAGAGCCAGAGAGAGACCTGGCTGCTGGCTGAGGAAGACTGATGACTGTATCCTTAGTTTGCTGATCCTGACTAAAGGTAACCTATTGACTTCCCTACTAATCTCCCTTAATGTTGAGTATTGTCCGTGTGTTGTGGGTGGCCATTGCCAACAAATCCTCAAACCCAGCATTGGTTAGTGTCAGAATAAGTAATGAAGGATGGAGGGTGGAGACATGTCTGACTCTTGCCTCATGACAATAAGGAAGCCAAAGGAGGGCAGACACGTCCACTTCCGTTGCTGTTTGCTACATTACCACAGTTGTGAAGCGCTCAGCTGCGAAGGAAGGCTGGCAAGGTTCAAACCTTCCAGTGGCTCCACGGGAGAAAAGGCCTTGCTCATGTCAGCCTAGGAAACGCTAAGAGACAGCTCTACTCTGACCGAGAGGGTCACTGTAGGTCAGAATAAAGCAGACACCACCAAAAAACAACAGCATCACCATCTTATATAATACTAGATCTTTCAATAGCCTCCCCCTATTAGGTAATCACCGTTTAAAACAAAAATAACAACAACCCGTCTTCACTTCAACCCCTCACTACAATCTCCTGTGACTTCTCACAATGTCATCTCCAATTCATAGGCAGATGGAGTAAGCTCAGTACAGCCCTAAGAATACCTGTCTCAATAGGGTGTCTGGATGGCTTTCCAAAGAAGGGAGATGACTCCCAAACCTGCCTGGCCAGCAGCGCCTGACTTCCTTTCAGACCTCACTCCTCTGCGTGCACTTGTGAAAGATATGGATACGAGCAGCCATAGAGCTGGGCTGCCTGGGGATACCTCCTGCTCTCCACAAGGCACTTAACACGTTGCCATGTTCGCCTTCACCAAGCGAACACAACGGGGCTCTGGGAACAAAGGAGTCCATGAACACCCCATGAGAAGAGGGCTTTTTTGTCGGAAATGTCCAGTGGGGGACAGGGATTATTTAGAGTGACTGCTAGATACTGCTTTCCTTGATGTCTTATTTTCTCAGATACAAAAAAAAAAACATTGAAAGCGTTCACATGCATATTTTAATATGAAACAGAGCCTATATTTTTAATTGAGATAGTTGTAGATTCACATGCAGTTGTAAGAAATTACAGAGATCCTTTTTACACGTTGCCCAGTTTGCAAAACTGGTAACATTTTGTGAAAATATCGTCTAATCATACCAGGATAGTGGCACTGATGGAATCCACTAATTCTATTCAGATCTCCCC
>NW_022111369.1:29520063-29555554 GCF_000313985.2 Echinops telfairi
GACTGCTCAAGTTAAAAGTGGCCCAAAGGAAAACAGAGCCACCTTTGTGAGTCCCTCAGTCACACGTTCAGATTTTCAGCAGTTGATAAGTCTTTTCCGCACACACTGCTGCACTCGGTGTTAGTGTCTCATTCTTGAACATAAAAGGCACGCCAAAGATCACTACATATGTGAGAAAAATTTTAATATCAAAGGCAAAGGGCAAAACAAGCAGAAGAAAATGAACTCTGAAGAAATAGATCGTGTAAGAAATAAAAGATTGTGACAGCTGTTTTTGTAGAGGTCCAACACCTAAAACACAGGGCTTCCAAAAACAGAATGGAGAAGACACGAGGCATAAAATCATCCAAGAAAAAAAACAAGCACATTTCTTGGTACTAAAGGACATGTGTTTCATGCTAAAAGAGTGGTTAGGTGCCCAGAACGATGAATAATAAAATTCCCACTACAGATCACTTCACCTTCAAATTTCATAAAACCAAGAAAAATTCTAAAAGTTTGTAATGGGGCAAAAACAACAACAACAACAACAACAACAAACAAACCCCAGTTTGTACAAACCAGGGATCAGACGAGTATTGTATTTCTCAGCAGCGGCCCTGAAAACGAGAAGGCAGTGTACCAGAAATTCTAAAGGAAAGTGACTTCTACAAGAGATGCCTATCTCCCAGTCAACAACGAATCAAATCTGAAGAGAGGAAAAATGGGCAACTTTCAGACAAGAAAGGCACTCAAGAGGCACCCTGGTGACACAATAGGTCAGCATCCGGCTGCTAATCAAAGGCTGGGGGTTCCAATCTGCTCCTGAAATTATCATAGGCTAGAAAACCCTGGGGGGTAGTATTAGGTCTTGGTCAAAGTTGCACTTTGACCCAGACACTAAGAATCATCCTCAGGGGAAAAAACAATGGAATTCTTACCAAAGGAGCCTAGGGTACGGAGAATCCTCACCTGTGCCTCTACTCTTCAGACCCAATTCCAGGACCATGTTCCAGGGCGTGGACAAGCCCTATTTCAGGACCATGTTCCAGGCTCATAGCGACAGCCCAGTACCCACCTGACGCCAACCATGATTAACCTTTCTTGCCTAGAAGTATGCAAACCCTAACAAGACATGCTATCTGACCTGCGCCAGATTCCATCACCCCACATCTGTCAAGAGAGCTCTTGAATACTACAGCCGTAGCTACAAAAGCCCATACCCAGATTCTAGTTCCCAGTGACTCCCAGTCTGGTCAAGCTATCTTCAAGCCCATTCTTGTTCAGCTCCCAGTACAGACATCAAAGCACTATGATCACAGCAAAACACACAGCCTGGTCAGCAGATTAAAGATTTGTGGACAAGTAAACCAGTGACCGTATCAAGTCCAACTTATTTGATTTCTTCTAGCCAGAAACCCAAGTTCATTTGATTCCAGCTAGGGAACCTGTCACAGGTTTTGATTCCATTTGATTCCAGCTAGGGAACCTGTCTCTCCCGCCTTCCAGAGTCAACTCCTAGGCTAGGCCAATGTGCTGACGAATGCTCCATTCACACCCGGCACTGAATACACCCCTCCCCTGCCCTGGTTGAGTATACTGAACTTTCCGTATGCAGTTTCTTCTGATTCCTCCTGTCAAGCCTAGAATGCTGTATTTTGCAGATCATGACAGAATCTCAACCCACACGTTAAATAATTAAACACACTGAAGAAACGTTTGCACTTTTGGAGGATGAAAGAATATTCCTGATCTGATCCTCTCGTGGCAACAACACCTTAAGAGCCTTTAGAAGTCTTTAGCGATGCTGGTCACATCTCAGCAAGCAACGGTAACAAGGGCAGACCGGTGGCAAATCTGGAAGGCTGTTTAGAGTAAGCCATCCATTCAGTTGAGCTCACTATAGTTTGTCTACTTTTCAGTTAATGGTAAATTTAGCACTAGATCTCTAAAAGAGGGCAACAGAGAAGGAAGATGTGGCGTCAACTTGAAACTTAAGAGTGAAGGGATGGAGTTTAGATTGTCAATCAAGTTGCAGCTTGATGATCTCATTTGGAGGCACTCTGGAAATAAATAGCTCACTGGAGGCCAGACCCATACTCTCTGCTTAAGTCTTCCTCCTGACAAGCCACATGGAGATACAGTGATGGAGCTAGAGCCCTGGAGCTGGAGGAGCCACATGGAGACCCATGCCAGTGCTGAGATGCTTCCACTACCACTGGATCCACAAGACTTTCTACCTACTAGTCTGTGATCTTCCTGCATGTGGTGTCATTGCATGTGTAGTATGAGTCTGAAGAGGAATTTATAGACTGGTATCAGACATATGGGTTAATATCAGACTTATGGACTTGATCTGGATTGGGCTGGGATGTCTTCTTAATATAAAATTGCTCTTTGATATAAAGTTCTCTCTTGTAAACATGAGTGTCTCTGGATGTGTTTCTCTAGTCAACCTGGACTAACACAGATGATATGAGCCTACATGATACCTAGCCCTGGAAACCACCCTATGAGGCTGGATCACTATACCTGGAACCAGCTCTGAACAAGTAGGCAGTTTGACCAAAGTTCACAACTCATGAAAGAAAGGACTGGAACCCAGGTCTATCCGACTTCAAAGCCCATTACCTCACTAGGCTCTGCCGTCTTCACTCACGAAGGACTGGATAGATTTTTAATGGGCAAAAAAGTAACCTACAGTGTGCTAATCTACATACGGGTAATAGCATACGGACTCTTCTCTCAGTGTTTTTTTTCCCCGATGGCAGACATGCCCAATGGCTTAACATTATTAGTATTATAAACAATTGGGTGGAAAGTGTACAGGAAATACAAAAAAAAAAGTGAAAGGCTGAACTTGGTACAAAATTTGTAACTAATAAAACTAAACTAAAATTAATCAAATGTCAGCTGTCTGAGTTTCCTCAGTGTCTAATCTAAGATCACATTTTTCTTGAACATTAGTGGGGGTGGGGAGACACCATACTGTAGGAATACAGCGATCTACTCTGCCTTTCTGAAGATTCTATATTCACACTGAATCCCCAGTTCTGGTTTCCCATGCAACACTCACCTTCATTCACAGATTGCTAGCTGCTCTTGTATGCTGCTCTCCCGTAGCCATTTTTGTCTCCTAAGTACTATCAATCCAGGCTGTGGAGTACAGCAGACACTGAAAGTTTGGTATGATGGAGCTAAATTGTACCAAACTACTCAGAATACCATACCACGGTCCTCTACAATTCCCAGCACAGAGAATTTCCTAGTGCTGGACTTAGCTCTTGGCCCCCCGCCCCCCCAGCCTCCCACAACGTAACTAGGCTATCCTCCAGTTTCTATGGCTGAACAAGTCTGTTCCCAAGTCATATCCCAAATACTTCTTAAATAAGGAGCCCTAGAGCAGCCCTCGGGGCATAGAGGGTTAACCACAGGGTCAGCAGTTTGAAACCACTAGCCACTCCACAGGAGGACGACAAAGTTTTCTGCTCTGTCAATTCATCTCGGAAACTCATGGTGGCCGTTTTACCTTGTCTTATAAGGTCACTATGTGCCAGAATTAACTCAATAGCATTAAGTTTGAGAGGTCTTTTGATTGTTGCTGTTTTAAGTGGTGCCAGGGATTAAATGTTGGACTGCTGATTGCAAGGTGGGTGGTTCAATCCCACCGGCTGCTCCACAGAAGACAGGTGGGGGTATCTGCTTCTGTGAAGACTGGCAGCCTCGAGACCATGAGCAGCAGCTCTACTCCCTCCTTCAGGGTTGCAGTGAGTCAAAATCAACTTGATGGCAGAGCAGTATTTATTACATAATTTATCCAACCGATTTGTTATATGGGGCTAAACATCTGGGAGAAGGCGTGTAACGGGGTCTCTCCTTAGTCCTCCAGCCACACACGCCCACAGCTGTGCCTGCCTCTAGAGAGAAAAATGGTAAACTCCCTGCCTGCCCAACAGTCTTCTTGCCCAATCCACGGCCACTAGATGCTGTTCAGAGTCCTCACCCAGCGATTCCCTGTGTTCCAGGCATGTGCCACCGTTGCCCTCAATGGAAGCGTGAGGAGGAATAGGCTTTCTGCATCCCACCAGAACCAGTTCTTAAAAGTAACTTCTTTTTTCCTTCCTGCTACGTTTTTTTTCAATCAGAAAAAGTCCATGGAGTGTCTTTATTCAACTTGACTAAGTAAAAAAAGGGGGGGGGGGAATCAAAGGCACAGCTCTCCCATGAAGACTTCAAGAGCTAAAAATGGATGGACCCATTCCCACACAGTGCAGGCTGGATTCCCGCTGGAAGCTGCAGCATAGCATCTCTGAGCATATCATTTTCTCTGAGCATATCAAGCCCCGACTTGCTTCACCCCACGTGTGACTGTCCAACTTTAATCCATCATTCAGCTCGACCTTCTAAATTAAAGAAACAGATAAAGACCTCTGTGGTACGAGTGCAAAGTGGTGCGCCTCAGTTCAGGGGCAGACGACTTTTATCATGGGCCTAAACCATGTATTCTCTTGGAGACGCGATAGCCCAGATACAATGACTGATTCACCGCGAGCATAAGAAACCCTGGCATGGGGAATGGGAGGGGAGAGGACTTTGTCATTTGAGTCACTAGCATGCCATTAGTCAGGATAAGATCAGCTGCAGTGATTCAGTTACTTTCAACACTCAGAATCACCAACTGTCATATTAGTAAATGCTTTAAAATAATTTTCATAGATTATAAGTTAGAAACCTACCTGAGGGGCTGTGGTAGGGAAAATTCTAAAAACTCAATAAACCTGTGACGTGATCATATACTTGTTATACATGACTCTGGAGAACTAAATACAGACATCCTCTAGTTCATTGAAGACCCCTTCAAGGAGACTGAAACCTAATCCTCTGGCACAAAGTACTACACGCACATGCAATCCCTCTAAGGTCAGCTCAGATGCTACCGAGGATGTTGCATCCTTCACAGATCTTTCCTTTTCTGGGCAACCACAGCACCCGGGCACCTGCTTGGGTACGGAGCAGATGTAGAGAGTAAGTTCTCAAAGCAAGACCACTGCTTTAAGAAAATGCAAGAGACAATTGTGACTCACATAACCTCTTTGGTAATCAAATGCAAATGTCAGAAATGTACACTGTATCACCAACGTCTGCCAAAGTTGTCGTAGAAAAAAGACAATGCTAGAACCCAGTGCCATCAAGTCAATTCCCACTCAGAGAGATCTCGCAAGACAGAGCAGAACCGCCCACAGGTTTCCGAGACTACAAATCTTTACAGAAGTCGACCGACTGGCCTTCACATCTTTCTGCCTTCGCGTGTTAGGTTGGGTTTATTAGAGAAGCAAAACCAGTGATGCTTCTATTCGTTTGGATCATAATTGACTCATGGAGAAATTGCTTGCACAGTAGAAGTAGGAAATCCAGTCCATTTCAAGCCTGGCTTCTCCTGATACGTGTAGCTGTGGAAGCTTGAAAGTAAGAAGGCAGGCTAGGGGGAGTGTCATAGGCTGTTTCAAGCCTGGCTTCTCCTGACACATGTAGCTGTGTGCAGTGGCACCACTCACTATTACTCCTAGTGATCCACTTGCAGCATTTTTACTTCCTGTCCAACCCTGTGTTCCTCAGGTCTGGAGGTCCTGGTCCCGAAGGAAGGAACTCTCTCACCTGGAAACACAGCACAGATTCCACTGAACTGGCAGCTGAGAATGCCCCCTGGCCACTTTGGGCTTCTCATGCCTTTGGATCAACAGGTCAGGAAGGGTGTCACTCTACTAAGTGGTGTGATTGATCCAGATTACCAAGGAGAAATTGGATTGGTGTTACATAATGGAGGTAAAGAAGAATATGTCTGGAATCCAGGAGATCCCATAGGCCAACTCTTAGTGCTACCATGCCCTGTGATTAAAGTAAATGGTAAATTACAGCAACCCAATCCTGACAGGGCTTATAATGACCCAGACCCCTCAGGGATGAAGGTCTGGGTCACCCCACCAGGCAAAAAATCACAGTCAGCTGAGGTGCGAGCTGAGGGCAAAGGTAATACAGAATGGGTAGTAGTAGAAGGTAGTTCTACCTACCAATTACGACCACGTGATCAATTGCAAAAGCGAGGTTTGTAATTGTCAATGTATTTTCTTTTTATGTGTTTATTGCATATCTTTCCTTTGTTCAGGTATGATATATAAGATACAATTGGACTTTGTTTTCATTTATATGTATGATAGATGATTGATAAGTATAAGTGTGATTTCATCAATAACTGTAAATTATATAAGTATATATGGCTAAAGAATTGTGTACAGGTGCCAGGTTGGCAAGGGGTGGATTGAGATAGTTTATTGTGCCAGCCTGGCCGATAAACACAAGTGGGATTAACTGAAGGGTGGAGAGATAAATGGCTCGGTGAGCCTCGCCTTTCTTGTCTCTTGCTCTTTGATCATCAGACCAGTGTGCGGCTGCCTTGCTTGTTCTGTGCCTCAATTTATAGGCTACACTATCTGTGGGATGCCTAGCCTGTGGACGGTGTCGTTGAAAGTTGAGGTCCCTTTAAGACATCTCTGGAGCTGGGAACTGGAAGTTGGGACTGGTGGTTGGTTGACAGTTGGTGATCTGCCTTGTGGTTGGCCGCTGTGCTGAGATATCCTAGCTCTCTCTATAAATAGAGGAAGATCTGGCAGCAGACTTAAAGGACTGCTAGTCTGTCACAACACTCTCTCATGGGAGTGAGTTGCACTGAGCCATTTGTAGTGCTTTATAATTTAACTGATCATTTCTTGTATTATTTATTTATCTGTATATGATTTAACAGTTAGTTCATTTCTTGTTATATATCTAATTATCTTTATAAATAAATATATTAAATTATCAGCAATTTGGCTTTATCTCTCTAGAGAAGCCTGTCTAACACACTGTGGAAGCTTGAGAATAAGAAGGCGGGCTAGGGGGAGTGTCATAGGCTGGTGGATACACAGATAAAAGCATCTAAGGTCGATTGATGAATCTGCCTGCTCCAACAGCTCCTGAAATCGGCAGGTTACACAATGAGAATCTGATGACCAGAGACAGGATTTAGCTCTCGCAGAAGGCGAAGGGGCGAGAGAGAGCTCAGTCTTGCTCAGGGTCTTTCTCTGACCCTGAGGAGCACACCTCCACGGTGGAGTCACCAGACGTCAGCCTGACTGATAGGTTGGGTTACACCCCTATCGTTAGCCACAAGTGTCCAGTTAACATGATCCCTAACCATTACACCTGGAGTGGCTGGTGTTCATATTGACAACCTTTTGGTTAACAGAGGAGCACTTAACCATTGTGTCATCTGGGCTCATTTCCAAAGCTATAAACCCATATTAAAGTGGGGAGAGGTGAAATATACAACCATATTTTGCACATAATGCACACATTTTAGGTTTTTTTTGCCAACCATTCCAGCAGAGAACTATGAGTCGGAATCACCTCGATGGCAGTGAGTTTCTTTTTATTGTTGCTATACCCCCACTGCTTGATTCAATCATTTCCGTAGGTCAGGTGTGGGTCCATGTGATTGAGGTGGATATATGGAGTGTGGAAAAATATGGCAGCTGTTTCAGACCGACTGGGGGAGCACATGGACCTTCCAAGGCCTCAGCATCCATGGTGGGGGGAATGGAGTGGGATGGAGATAGGATATATCAATCAGGGAAGCGATAACCGAGACAGGCCCAGTTAGGAAATAAGTCAATCTGTGCTAGATGCACTAACAGAAATAAAACATGAATTCTCATTGGAAACAGAAACCTACTCCTAATTTTCTCCACATGCCACAATTCACCACGTATAATAATCTTATCCCTCTTTAGAGATTAAGCATTTTAACTGTAACCTTCTTGGAAAGCAACCACTACCCAGAGGCTGGCCCAAAAGGGAATAAAAAGCCCTCTATCCTAAGCCATAGAATAGACATTGAGGAGCTGAGATGTTGTAACCTTTTCGTGACATGTGGGACATATATCACCCACCAACATTTTCAGCCACCCAGCCTGTCAGCCTCTCGACCCATTGGGAAGCTGTTGTCCCAGTTGTAGAATATGCCACTGCCTGGCGGGATCCATGTTACTATGTGAATCTGAAGAAAATGGGCTTCACCCATCAATCCTACCACTGGAGTCCATTTAAGACATAGATGTCCCACACACTTGTGTAAAAATCCATCTCACGCCCCAAAAATGTTTTCCCTTTGATTTCACCATGACCTTCCGCTACTGAAAACAGAGTACCAACAAAAGTATGAAACAGAGAACCATTTAGCTGTGAAAGGGTTACATGAAGCCACAGCAAAGTCCTGCCCTCTACTTTCTTTCCAGAAAGCACCAACCACCCTGAGGCCAGAAGAACTAGATGGTGCCCGGCTACCATGACCAGCAGCTTTGAAAGACGGTCCTGGGACAGTGGTAGAAAAATCATGAAAAAGAAGAAAAAGAACAAGTTAGCAGTGGGATGAGCACCCTTAAGGCTCAGGGCCTTGAAACGGAATTCACCGCCATAGCCACTTTTCAGCTAAACAGGCCTATAAGGCAAGCAACAACAGCAGGGAGGTCTGCTATCTCTGAGCATCAACCACTGAGATCAAAAGAGCAGCATTTTCCTGGGGATAAAGCTTAGGAGGAAAGGAGAGCTAGACAAGAGGTGTAAGTAGAAATGGTAAGCACGGGGAGAAAGTGGGGCGAGTGCTGTTCCACTGGGGGGGGTGGGGAGGTGCGGTTTATAATCAGCGCGATGAATCAAACTGTGCATGAATTGTTAAATGGCAAACCAATTTGCTCTGTAACCTTTCACCCAAATTATAGTAAAAGGTAAAAATAATTGAAAGGAGAGAAAATGATTGGATCAAAACGTCTCTATTTCTGATTTAACATTTAAAGTATTTATAGTAAAAGAAAGTTATTTTCCAAGAATTCAAAATATCTAGATTCAGGTTTATTAATTAACTTTTAAATAAAAATAATTTTATTGACATATAATTCACGTACTATGCAATTTAACAGTTTAAATACAGTAAAAAGTGTTGCACAATCACTATCACATTCAATTTAGAACATTTTGTTTATTTCTGTTCCATTGTTAGCTCCCCATTATCCTCCAACCTTTTCTGTCATAACCTTAAGAAACTATTAATCTAGTAATTGTTTCTACAGATACCTATCCTGGAATTCATAGAAAGAAAATCATACACAAAAAATAAAAATAAAATCCAGAAAAACTTCAATCCAAAATAAAGCAGAAGATAACAGAAAATAGAACAAATTTACAATGGGCCAAAGGGGGGTAAAATTGATGTTAATTAACCTAACGATATCTGCAGTAATCCACTTTTTACTGCAGTCTATCTGATAGCAAGACTACTCC
The DNA here is from genome assembly GCF_000313985.2 of Echinops telfairi. Taxonomy (NCBI): domain Eukaryota; kingdom Metazoa; phylum Chordata; class Mammalia; order Afrosoricida; family Tenrecidae; genus Echinops; species Echinops telfairi. The sequence continues at coordinate 29,529,415 of NW_022111369.1, forward strand.
CATCTCTAGTTGATGGTCCAAGGGAATTCAATTGAGGCTTAATCCACATGGGGACTCTGCAAATGGATCTGGGGCTTTCACTGTCATCCATAGCCTTCTGCAAACCATGTGCTCAGAATTCAGGCTCTAACAGAATTTCTTCCTATGATCTTGGATTTTATTATTTGTAATCCTTGGATCACATGACTGGTGTGCTCCTTCCATGTGGACTTATCTGACATCTCACTTGCTGGCTGCTTGTTTTAAGACAAACATTTAAGATCCAAGATGCTATTATTTTTGATGGCATGGCATCATCTGAATTCTTTATCACACTGTGCTATAGTACTCATATCTTCAGGGATTACATCATGAAGGCAAGTATGGAGCAAGGCCACATCATAAGAACTGTTCTTAGATTAGGGCTTATGATTAGGTATGAGCTCAAAAAGTAATATGTATGATATTTCTGGTTATATTTAAAGCTATGTTTATGCTAAAAAAGAACACTTAGAGGATATATGCCAAAGTAATAACAAGAGTTTTTGCTTTTTCGTTTGGAGTGGTACATGTAAAGAGTATCTGTTGGACTGCTAACCACAGGCTGGTGGTTGAAACCCAACAGCCACTTTGCGGAGAGGGGTTGGGGGGGGGGGGGATGCGGCTGTCTGCTCTAGTAATGATTTATAGCTTGGAACCCTACTGAGAATCAGAATCGACTCAACGACAGTGAGTGATGTGTTGCTTTTGCTTTGGGCTTTATTCTAAATTATCAACAATAAGTGTGTGCTTCTAATGTAATATGAAACTTTCTAAGTGTTTTCAAAGAACTTCTTATCACTTCCCTCTCCTACTCAACAACACAAACATTCTTCATTGGGTATAATTTAATGAGAAGACATCCTCCCAGGCTTGAAATTACATTTCACTGATTACTTTAGCCTGGATGGTACTGAATAATGTCATTGTAGATCATAATTCAAGAAGTGATGCTTCTGGAAGTTTCCTGAATATAGGTGATTCATTTTAATCTTTTCAGAGTTCAGTACATTTTGTAGTTACAGACAAAAAAAATCTTGCATTGGGATCCATTTACTTTATCTTTGGAATCATAGACATTTGTCAATTTTTCTCTTTTAAGAAAACAGGTATCACTTAAAATTTTAAATTTAAGACACCATGCTTGGTAAAGTATAGGGGCAGTGAAAAAGAGGCAGTCCCTCAATGAGGTACATGGACACCGTGGCTGCAGTAATGGGCTCAAGCACAGGAACACTTTCGAGGATGGCGCAGGACTAGGTAGGCTTTTGCTCTGTTGTGTATAAGGTTGCTACGGGTCGGAACCAACTCCATGGCACCTGACAAGAACTCCAACAACATAATCAAAAGAACAGCAGGAGAAAAGGCCTGGAAATGGCTTCCATTAAGATTATAGGCAAGAAACGACTCTGGGGCAGTTCTGCCCTGTCACATTTGGGGCTGTCATGGGTCAGACGTGACTCATTGACAACTAACCACAGCAGCAGCAGATATCAAGACAATAAAGTGAGGGAGTGTGTGAATTAGGAAAGGCTTCTTCTATGAGGCAGAATCCCTGAATGAGCTAGTTATTCATTTGTTCATCCATCCATCCATCTATCCATTCATGCAAGGTTACCCAAGCTCTATGTCCCGGGAGATAGATTTAGCAATTACATTACAAAGGAACTCCAAAGTTACAATTGTGCCCAGCACATTATGAGAGCACAGAGGATGAGAACACAGGCAAGCCTGACAGCTTCCTAGAGGAGTCAACAGCCAGAATGGAGCCCTGACAGCCACCATTCACAGCAGAATATGGGCACCAGACTCCCCTGGGAAACATTTTCTAAAGAGACATAGCTGGGGTCCTTCCCAGTCATCGGAATCAGAAAATGTAGGAAGGGACACCAGACATATATGCTTTTAAAACATTTCTTTGGTGATTCTGACACGAAAAGCACTGCATTGATTTTGAACTTTTCATTCACGTGGATCAACCCACTGAATCAATAACAACAACAGTAATGGACAGCACTTATTTACTACCTCCTATATACCAAGAACTACTCCAAAAGTTTCAATGTTTTAATTTCATTTAGTCCCACAACAGCCCAATGAGGCAGACACACTTTTGTAGAGATGTGCAGTTTTAGAAGCTTTCTCAGAGGCCCAGCTGTTTGGGCAGCTCCTCAAAACTTTAAATATTGTTACCATATGACCCCAAAATCCCACTTCTAGGTCTATCCCCAAGAAATAAAAAATATATATCCAGATAAAAATGTGTACACGGGTATTTTTAGCAGTGTTTATTCATAATAGCAAAAAGATATAAGCAGCCCCCAAACAACTCCAAGGGCCACCAACAATTGAAGAGTCACATAAAACATGGTATATCCAGGCAATGGTATATTACTCGGCCACCAAAAGGAAAGAAGTACTGATATGTGCTACATGAATAAACCTTGAACACATGCTGAGTGAAATAAGCCAATCAAGAAAAACTGCATAATGTAAGACTCCATTGATATGAAACATCTAAGAGAGGCCAACGTAGGGACAGAAAGTAGTTCAGTAGCTGCCAAGGTCGAGGGCAAGAGTGGGAGGACAATGAGGAATGACTGCTGATGACTATAGACTGTCCTTCTAGAATGACTGAGATGTTCTGAAACTGAAAACCACTGAAATGTACAGCTTCAATGAGTGAGTTGCATGTGAATTTTATCGGTCGTATAATTTTAAAAAGATATAGCTCAGGGTGAACCATAGGTCAAACATGAGTAAGAAGGTTGGCATGGCACTGCGAGTACAATCATCCCGTACAGATGCAGTCAGAGAGGTTCTCATTTGGTAGTGTTACTGTTAGGTGCCCACAAGTCAATTTTGACACAGTGATTCCATGTGACAAAGCAGAACTGCCCCATAGGATTTGTTAGGCTATAATCTTTCTGGGAGCAGATGAGTAAGCCTTTCTCCCATGGAACCATTAGGTGGGTGGGTTTGAACTGCCAATCTTCCTGTTAGTAGCTCCTTTCATTTGTGTAGGGTGGGGGTGGGGGGCTCGGGGGTGGGTGGGTGAGTGTATACATACAAGCCCTAGTGGCATAAGCCAGTATGTATTGGGGTTTGATCCCCAAGGTCAACAGTTTAAAACCACCAGCGTGCTCCTCAGGAGAAAGACAGGGCTTTCTACTCCCATAAAGAGTTATACTCCCAGAAACTCACAAAAGCAGTTGTGCCATGTTCTACAGGGTCGCTGTGAGCTGACATGGACTCTAGCAGTGAGCTTGGGTTCTGGTCCAGTGGAGTACACTTACACATTGAGGATCACAAAAGAAGCAGTACACATATTTGGGTAGGGCAGCTAACACAATGCAGGAATGTTGGTAGCCACTAGATACAGGAGGATGTTTAGCATACACCGTGTGTATTTCTCTGATTTATGGTATTTCACAAATACGCAGAACCCTTGAAAAGCAAACCAAGCAAATGGGGCTGCCTGGGGACCAGCGGAATTTCTAAGGTGACTTTTCTTGCTCAGGGTTTCCCTCTGTAAAGCAAGTGACCAGACACATGCCTGGCAGCTCAAACTAGGAACTGCTGCCGGAAAATGAATTCCACCAATCAGAAGGACAATTCAAATGAGGTTTTTTGTTTGGAACTGTATTTGTTTTTTAAGTGGGATTCTTTACTCCTTAATCAGCATTTGGGTGGTTTATTTTCATAATATACGCATGCACTAAAAAAAGTCACTTACTTTAGGCGGCATTCCCTATGTATCACACACACACTGTTCCAGGCACTTGGGATATGGCCCATGCAGCTCTGACAAAAAGTAGTGTGTGTGTGTGTGTGTGTGTGTTTAGAAATTATTAGACAGGGATAAATGCTATGAAGGAGAAAAGAGAATGGGACTAGGGGGCGTTGGGAAGAATGAGGCATGTACAGGGTAGGTAGTAGTGAAGGAGGCGTCTCTACCTAATAAGGCAACCTGTGAACAGGGACCTAAAGGAAGTGAGGGCAGGAGCTATGCAGAAAGCAGAGGATGAACGTTCCCAGGTTACAGACTAGCAAATGGAAATGGTCTCAGAAGGGAGTGACGAGGCCAGTCTGCCGGAACAGAAAGGGTGAAGGGTAGAGTGATTAGAGAGAGCCGGCTATGAAACCACTGGAGGACCCCCCAGGTGAGGAGAAATATACCCATTACTGTCGAGAGGTTTTAAGGCAGAACAGGTAGACAGTGGCAACAACCCAGAAAAGAGGGGATGATCACTTGGGCCAGAGGCAGCAGGGAGGGGGAGTGGGAAGAGGGTTCTGGGTACAGTCTCAAGGCAGAGCCTCTGTAGAAGGAGGGCTTAGCTAAAGAACGTAGAGAGAGATGAGAATCAGGAATAACGCCAAGGTTTGGGGCCTGAAGAACGGAGATGTCATGGACTGAAATGGAGAAAACAAGGCGAAGAATAGGCTTACGGGAGAAACTCAGTTCTCCTTTTGATATATCAAATGTAAGATGCCAACTAGACATCTACGCAATGCATTTAAGTGGCCATCCAGTCAGGAATTAGAAGAAGTTGAGGACAGAAAACATTTAGGCCAATCGTATAAAAATAGTACTCAAAGCTTTCTCTTTTGACCATCTGCTACATTTAGTCAACCCATTCTCTAAGGATGAGTAGGCTGTGTCCATTAAACTGCTAACAAAACTACTGCTGCAATGACTATCTTTAGACATATTTCTTTATACCACATATTAACATTTTTGTTTGCTTAAGGAAGCTTCCTAAAAATGTAACTACTGAAGCAAAGGGTACAAGCGTCTTAAATTTGACTAAATATAGCCAGTGGATTTACTAAAATATTACAGCAGCTCACACTTCCTCCATCAGAGCCTGAAAAACCAAAGACCAAACGTGGGCACAAGGTGACCCTGCAGCACCGGGCAGAGCTGCTGTACAGAGCTCCAGAGGCTGTCAGTTTGTGTGTGGAAGCAAACCGCCTCGTCTTTCTCACACGGAGCAGCTGGTGAGTTCCAACCACTGACCTTTCAGTTGGGAGGTCCAGTGTTTAACCCACTGAGCCACCAGGGCTCCTTCTCAGAGCAAAACAACACTCGTTTTCCTAGCCCACTAAGCACTGGGTAGTATGATTCTTCTTCAACAGTGGGCAGTCAAATCGATGACAAAAATATTGCCACATTTAAATGTTCATTTCCCTGGACAGGTTTACACATATTCATGGGCCTTTGGCAAGTGCCCTTCTGTAAAATGTTCATTTTAATATGGGACCCTTGCTATTTTTTTTCTAATCACGTTCTGGGTGCTTAGAAATACTCAGCTTTTGCCTGGTGATGGGTGACGCATATTCTTACTTCACCTTTCGTCCTGGTCTTTGGATTCCTTCGGGAAGATGAGGCTGGCAGCTCCTGTGAGGACTGACAGCCCCGAAGACCCTCAATCGGGCCACTCTCTGAGGCAGAGCTGACACAGCGGCAGTGGGGTTGGGTTTTCGGTTGTGTTCTATTTGTGCCACAGAGACTTTTTAAAGTTTTCATGCACTCAAATCTGCCAGTCTCCGCCCCCCCCCCCCGCCCCACTTTATGGCCTCTGGACCATCTGTTTTGTTTTCATATCCCTAAGATTCTAAGTACATTCCCTGGATTTGGGGGTGGGGGGGATTACTTTTATCGGTTTGTTTTCTGCACTGTTACCTTCATCCACCTGGAATGTGCTTTGGAACATGGCCTGAGCTACTTGTCAGATGAAGACCCAATTGCAGCAACACCGACAGTTAAGTGAGCCATGGAAATGCACCTATTACACATGCCTGGCTGACATGTACAGCCGGGCAATCCTGGCCAGACAGAAGTCTTGCATAAAAGCCTGACTATTCTGCCCTAGAACACTACACCCAAATTACAGGCAACTGTGGCAAGGGAAGGAAGAAAAAATGTCAATGATGTATTGAAAAAAAGAAGGATGTATCATAATGAGAGGAACAACAATAAACTAGAAAGGAGACAGAAGCCTGGCTCCTCCTTAACTTGTGGGATAGCTAGCACAGCAGCCCTGTCCCACCCGGAGGCCCAGCCTGGAGGAGGGACACAGAGAGGGAGCTCAGACTCACAGACAAGTCTCGGGCTTCCCCCAGCCTTTGCTGTCACAAAGCGTTCGCGGCCAGAGCCCATCCACTTGCAACACGGCCTAAAGCCTCTGCAGCGGGACACACAGGGGTCAGTTAAAAAGGCGTCTCTGTTTTGCTAGAACTCATATGACCTCATCACCTGCCAAGGCTCATTTAAACTGTGGGCCAACTTGGAAATGGTATTAGTTACCCTCCAACTCAACATATCTAGACTAAGACAGTTAAACAGTAACTAAAGAAGGGATGGTGGTGAGGAGGGGTTTCCTTTGTTCCTTTTTTCCCCTTGAGCTTATAAAAAGTTAAAGGAAAGGCATTCTAGTGCTCCATTGGCCCTGCCCAACCCTAAATAAAATGAACATGAGCCTTGCCCCACTGAACAACATCTCTCATTTCTCTCTGCACTGTCCCACCACTAGTCACATTTTGCCAGTTTAGAAATAAGCAAAGCAGCTATTTTCCAAACCTCCCTCCATTTGAACGCGCTCTTGTTCTATCTGGCTGCTGTGGAATCAGACCCCAGATCACAGCAGCGCCAGGCACCATCAGACCATTGTGCTCCAGAGGGTTTCCGTAGTCACTGCAGGCCTCCCTTCCTGGTTGCCCTTAGTTGAACAGTATTTAGCACCACACAGAAGGTCTATGAGCACACCGGAACAGTAAAGAAAGGAGGAGACAAGCACCCGGTCTGTGTGAATTAGACTCTACTCATAGAAGGGTGAATAATAGCCAATACAAGCATTGTTCATCTTCACCTGCCTTTATTTTAAGGACTAAGGCATTCACCAGTGCTTTTCTGTCCTGGTGCAAGACGAACAAAAGGACAGCATTCATAGACACTGCAAAAGAATTTACAATTTTCCTTTCCTTTCCTGGCTAACTTGCTTTAAGAAAGCCTTCTTTTCCACTCTTACTGCATGCAAGTTGATGACGAAGACTCAGAGCGACACTACTGAACAGGGCAGCACTGCCTCTGGGAGTTTCTGAGGCTGTAGTCCTTTACAGGAGTAGAAAGTCCCGCCTCTCTCCTGCAAAGCACTTGGTGGCATCGACTGCTGACTTTGTCCCTGGCAGCCCATCTCGTAACCAGGACACCAGCAGGGCTCCTCATTAGACTCTAACTTCACATCACAAGTCATATAATACATTCTACAGAGCAAGCCATTGATTCATGATGGTCACCATTAGTTTTGCTCTGGAATCAAACATGAAGACAATGAATTCACAACAAGAACTATAGATTTTAACATGCAGGGAAGGCTCCATAATTCTATATAGAGGTGGGAAAGACCCAAGTCTGAACAAAATCTGTAATCAGCCTTGTAAGAAAAGCATACCGACCAGTCATCCTCCATTCGTCTTTGCAGTGGAACCTGCAGACTCTGAGCCCCTGCCACGCCTAGGAGATAAGCTTTGAGTGTGCCAATCCAATTGTTCCCACTTCACTTATTCAGTCATGCCAGTGATTGGTCTACAGTAGACTTGCAACCCAGCTCTGGCCAATCAGACATAAAGGGTGTCTGCTAGGGGCCTTCTGGGAAAGAGTTCCCTTTTCTGAAAGGAAATGCCCCTTGACCACCATTGGCTATAGCCATGTAAGGAGGTAATGCCTGGAGTTCTGGCAGTCGCCTAAGGTAGAACATCAAAAACTGAGGATGGTATGAGAGAGATGTACAAGGTTTCATGTGCCACTGATTTGTCTCATCACGAGGCGGGTGGCATAGTGATTATGAATTTGGGCTGGAATCCAAAAGGTCAGCAATTCGAAATCACCAGCTGGTCCTCAGGAAAAAGACAAGGTTTTCTACTCCCATGAAGTGTTACAGACTCTGTCCTATATGGTTGATAAGAGTCGGAATCGACTTGAGGGTATTGAGTGTGGTTTTTGAGATTAAAAAAAAAGTTATCATCAAATTGATTTTTAAAAAATCATTTTATTGGGGGCGCATAACTCTTCTCACAACCCACACATAACATCCATTGTGTTGAGCACATCTGTACATATGTTGCCATCACTATTTTCAAAACATTTTCTTTCTACTTGAGCCCTTGTTATCAGCTCCTCATTTTCCCCCTCCCCTCATGAACCCTTGATAATTTTTTTTAAAATGTTTTTTCATGTCTTACACTGACTGCTATCTTCCTTCACCCACTTTTCTGTTGTCCGTCCCCCTGGGAGGGGGTTATATGTAGATCATTGTGATTGGTTCCCCCTTTCTCCTCCCACCTTCCCCTTCCCCTCCTGGTATCGCTACTCTCAGTATTGGTGCTGAGGGGTCATCAGGTTGATTTTTAACTCATGATGATGCCACATAGTATTCAGTGAATGCAGTCTTTCAGAAGTAGATGCCTCTAGCTGGATCTGAACTGCTGCATCACATAGGGATTACTGGAGGGGGTGGGAATATATATATATATAAATGCTACACTTAGTTAGCACTACCTCTCTAGCTGGATCTGAACTGCTGCATCACATAGGGATTACTGGAGGGGGTAGGAATATATATATATACACTACACTTAGTTAGCACTACCTCTCTAGCCTTCTGGTTCAAAATTCCAAATATAGGGATTGAATTAGGCCACTGTGGGCACGATGATATGGAAAGGAACACTATGTGCTGCTACAGGGGGTTTTGAAGGAGTCAGGCAGCAGTTGGCCAGGGAACATAATCTGGTCACAGGTTCAGTCAAGCTGACTTAGGCTTCTAGTTAATTGATCAGACTTATCTTTGGTGTAGTATTTAAATGATCTAAAAGAATTTCTTTTTCCTTTCTACATTCTCCAATTTCTACTAAGAGATGACTCTGGGGGCTGGACCTTTCTGGTCCCAATCTTTTTGTTCTCTTTTTTGATAGACCATGATCAGGATGCTTGCAGGTCCAAGTAATGATACTAAGTTATATGTGACATCAACAATGTGTAAATTTATTATCTCACATAAGAAGTCCATACTGACATGCTTAGAAAAACCAAACTTTCTCCCTCAGAGTGGCAAGTGGTTTCAAACTGCTGACTGCTGACCCTGTGGTTAACAACCCATCATGTAATCACCAGAGCTCCTTAAAAAAAAGGCACACATCTGTAAATACAAGTTTGTAATCAGATTTTACAGAATGCTCAGTATGTTCAAGGAGACATGTTTCTTGGGACAACAAAGTAAAGGACCCTCAAAATTTGAAAGTAAAGAGATTTTCAAAATATAAAAATGAACAAAATGTGCAAACTCTCCCTAAACCATGCTAGCTCACTAGCTCACATCTCCTGAATATCTACACTGTCAATAGGTTCTTCAGTGTTATGGAAATCTCTTATTTCAAGCAACATAATTATTTAAAAGATTAGCAAATATGTATTATTTTTAATACACTGGAATAGCAGGGTAAAACAGATGATAATGGAGGATGCAGTGCAACAAGTTTCTTTTACATAGGGCCTTTTCGTCCTTGGGTTATAATTCTGCCCAAAATTGGCTGGGCCACAAACCTGCAAATGATTAGTCAACTGGTATGCAAATTGAGTAAGTTATGATCTACCAAGAAGACCATCAGTTTGTGGTCTGGCTGGGATGGCCATGCCTTTAAATGGAATACAAGGGCCAATCGCACAGAGATCAAGGAAGACCTCACTACCATCCAGAAGAGCAAGTGCATTCCTTGGTCACAGGTTCCCTGCAGTGAGAACCTCCCAGATCCAGAAGAGAGAGCTATAACAACAAAGACCATCTGAGACTATTAGAAACAACAGCCAGCATGGCAGAGCTCAATGGCGGAGAAATAGCAGGTGCAGTATAAGCAGCAGGAACCAGGAGAAATATCACAGTGGGCTTGTTGGCTCATGCAGAACGAGAGCAAGCTGAGCATCTTTGGGCAGGATGCCTGCTGACAGAGCTAAAGAGCTGGATCACTTCTGTGAACCAGACCTGGGGGCAAAGGCTAAGAGAGGCCCAAGCTTCGTCATGACTGAGAAGGAGGGAAGAGCTGTACTGGTGGGGAGTTCTTCTTTTGACAAGTTGTGTTGTTTCCAGTTACTTCCAAGTGTATCATAATTCCAAGTTGTAGCCTGTTAATCCCCTAACCAACAGTCAGTTCTATTGGAAACCTCTCTTAGACCTAGCTTTTCGCTGAAACACAATTTTTATGGAGATACATTTGGCACCTTTTCGCATGCTGAACAAGATGTTGTCTCTAGAGAACACAACTTGTGTTCTCATCCAAGCTGTAAACTAACAGCGTAGGATATGCACTAACTCTGTGTGTGTTCTGACAGCATCTAGTACAAGACACAGACTAGTGGAGTAATCCTAACAGTCTAGTACAAAGGAGGAGTGACTAAGTAAATATCTACTGAATCAATAACTGAATGACGAGAAGAACATGAAACAAGGAAAGAGGCAAACTGACAAACAATAGATCCCTCTGTAATATGAATTATCATTGTTTGGGCCGGGTCCGGACCGGGCAGCCCCTACCTTCTCTCGGGCTCCTCAGGAAGATGAAACCTCAAAGCCCCGGTTCCCAGCCTCTCAGGAGGATGGATGACCTATTGAACTATGCAACTCCTACCCCAACACTCCAAAAAGCTTATCTTTCCAGGCCGGGTTTGTGTAGCCCCTTCCCCAGCACCCCAGGAAGCAATTTATCTTCCCAGGCCAGTTTGTGTAGCCCCTCTCCCAGCACTCCAGAGAGCAGGTCTGCAAACAACAAGACGACTTCCCATGGGTCCCATCCTGACTCAAGGCCCTGCAGCTGCAAGCAATAAAAATCTCCCTTCCTTCTGGCAACGTATACTTCCTTAGCTCGAGCCCTACATATCTCCCACCGCCTCACTGACAAGCTGTGATTTCCCTGACCTAACTCTTTGGGTCTCAGAACCCGCCCTGAAGCTCAAGATGCTCCTGTCCCTTTCTCTGCTCTCCCTTCCCTCCCTGGAGCTCTTTCCCTACCCTAATAAAGCCACTCTGAACCTCACATTCTTTGTCTCAATCCTATCTCCCCGTTCAGTGTCTGTGTTGACCTCTCAATCACGTGTACCATTCTTCCACATAATTTTGTACTCAAAAGAACATAAAAGAGTTGGTTGAGAAATGGAAAGGTAATTGTTGCTCAGTATCTTTTACCAAAGCACCTTGATCATACTTAGCCTACACTTTACACCAGTAAGTTAAGAATACAAGTTTCTGAGTGGCTACATTTATAACCTTTGTATTTCTTTTCGAAGAATTTAATGCAAACAAGAAAGATACTTTGAGAATAGAAGTCTATCTGGCTCTCCTATCAGCTGGAGGTTAAACGAAGGTTGTAGCTGCAGTGGAAGGATTGCTAAAATCAAACTGTCAGTATTCAAGCAGACTCATACTCAACTCCCTTTTTTTTTTTTATTATTTTATTGGGGGCTCGTACAATTCTTATCCAAATCCATACATACATCCATTGTGTCAAGCACATAGGTACATTTGTTGCCCTCATCATTCTCAAAACATTTGCCTTCCACTTTAGCCCTTAATATCAGTTGCTCATTTTCCCCTCCCTCCTCACTCTTCCCTCCCTCATGAACCCTTCATAATTTACAACTTATTATAGTTTTGTCATAAGTTACACTGTCCAACGTTTCCCCCCACGCCCCACGCCCTCTTCTCTGCTGTCCCTCCCCCAGGGAGGAGGCAATACTTAGATTCTTACAATCGGTTCCCCCTTTCTACCCCACATTCCCTTCACCTTCCAGGCCTCACCCCTCTCACCACTGGTCCTGAAGGGGTCATCTGTCCTGGATTCCCTGTGTTTCCAGTTGCTATCTGTACCAATGTACATCCTCTGGTCTAGCCAGATTTGTAAGGTAGAATTGGGATCATGATAGTGGAGGGGAGGAAGCATTTAGGAACTAGGGGAAAGTTATATGTTTCATCATCAACTCCCTTTCTATCTCCTTTACAAACCTTGAATACCATTACTGACCTAGTTCACAGGGCTATAATAAGAATAAGAACAGTTTTAAAAGGCTGAGGAGCCCTGGTGGCACAGATGGTTATGCATTGGGTTCTACCCAAAGGTCAGACATTTCCTCCAATTCATGGGAGAAACAAAAAGGGGCCTGCTCTTGCAAAGACCTGAGATAATGATAGTATCTTCTTGGGTTCACCTGGTGTATTTCCCTAACAACTCTTACTCCTGAGAAAGCTTCTTTTCTTTTACCATCCATCCTTTACCCACACTAACCTGTATACTATTCTCAGGATGTTGCAGACTCTTTGTTACCTGATTCTTTAAAGGTATTTATGGATCAAACAAGACACCCTAATGATGCAATGGTAAGGTGACCAGATGTCCCGCTTTTGGCGGGACAGTCCCGATTTTTAACAATTTTTCCTGCGTCCTGCAGCATTTTAAAAACGTCCCAGTTTTTGGAAAGAATGCACGACAAGCTAGGGTATACGGTTTTCTGCTGCCATTTGGCTATTTCGCCAAGATATGAGTTCTATCAATAGTGTCCTACCTTACCAATGTAAAAATCTGGTCACCTTTTGCACTGGGTTATGCATTCGGTTGTTAACCACAAGGTCAGCAGTTCAAAACCAAACCAACACCCACTCCTTGGAATAAAGAAGAGGCTTTCTACTCCTGTGAACAACTGCAGTCTCAGACACCCACTGGGCAGTTCTACTGGGTTCCATAGAGTCACTATGAGTCAGCATGGACTCCATTGATGTGAGTTTGGTTTTTGAGTTTTACTCTCGTAGGCAAGGCTAGCTAATGCAATAGTGAGAGCTGGACATTCCCCATGGTGCTTTCTGCCTTTACATCAGTTATGCCCAGGAAACATGCGCTTTACAATAGAAACTCATAACAGGGTTTCTTCTATCCTGAGCTCAACCAGCCTGAGTTCAAGAAGAGCTGATTAGCATGGCAGAACTATTGTGTCCTTCAGATGCCCAAGGGCAACCTGATAAGTTAGTTGATACCTTCATTACTGGTCCTGAGGGGTTTATCTGTCCTGGATAGCTTTGGGAATTGAAGGCGTTTGAGATGGTCTGCTTGATGAGCCTCATTTATCACACAGCAGGTGAGCTGTTCCATATGGTGATGGGTATTATGGAAACACCTGGACTGAATACAAAATGTGAATCTGAATGAGATCAAATTACCCGCAAGTGAGAGAGAAACCAACTCAAAGGAACCGTCCATAACAATCAAACAGGGCAGCACAGGAATGCTGTGGTCTGCCTGTAGGTTGTAATCCTTGGGGCTTGCTAGGAAAATATTTCCTAAGATGTCTACGCAGAATTTTTTGTAATTTTGAATAATCAAAATAGACTCAGCTAAATAACTGTCTCCAGAGAATGAAATGTTTAAGAGCAGGCCTCTATGCCTTCAGATAGCTCTAATAACAAAAGGGCTGGCTTACCCTAAAGCCCGAGTACGTGAAAGCAGGAGGGAACAAGAAGCATCCATTTAGCTGAGGAGTAGTGTCTACATCACGGCGAGTGGACATGAGAGAAGTTAAGCTGAGGTACACTTTTTAACTATTTTTTTCCTATGAGCTACTGATTTCTATTTCAGCTTAATAAAAGATTTCAAGATTGGTCATAAAGTTTAGCTATATGTTAATCATCACTTACAGAAAATATCGTTTAAAAAAAGGAAGAGTAGGCACACAAGTCTTCCTCTAATGCCTGCTCTGTAACTATGTCTTGTGAAACTGTAGTGGACCAAAGCATGAGAACCCTACAGTGCTCCTTAAAGAAACAAAACTCACTCAAGTTGACCCAACTCCTATCCACGCCCCCTGTGTGTTTCCAAGACTGTGACTGTTTACAGGAATAGGAAGCCCTGTCTTTCTCCCGTGGACCAGTGGGTGGTTTTGAACTGTCGACATTTTGGATCACAGCCCCATGCGCCCACGCGGAACCACTACATTACCAGGGACCCTGTGGTGCTCCTAGCCACTGAAAAATATTGCTGATTTTTAAAGGGCGATGAGATGAGGTGAGGGCAGTGGAGCACAGTGGAGGCGAAGGTCCTCTGGGAAAGGACGATGCAAAAGAGTGATAACCTAACACTTAAAAGTTGGACGAGTTTGGATGGAGCTTTCATACTCTGCCCCTAAAAAATGCTCCTGGGAATTACAGGCTTCTTTGCCCTGGGCCAACGCACAAAGGAATGAATCATGGGCACACCTAGGTCAGAGCCCCAGCTTCTTGGTACACCGAGGAAAGGCTGGGCCCACACAACCAGCAGTTTGGGTAATTCTAAGTGTCACTGAAGGGGGGCACCTGTTTATGCCCTATTGAAAGGCCTTCTCCGCCATACACATGTTATTGGCCACTTAAGGGTATGTGACGTGGAGAAGGGAGGCAGCAAGGAAAACACAGTGGCCTCAGGGGCAGCAAGAGCAACATTCTTGTGAGTCAGTGTGCTTGAGCCCACTGTTGGAGCAACAGGAAGCCAGTTAATATTCTCTAAAGCAATAGGAACTGGTGAAATACGCTCGAGGAGGAGAAAGGAAGAAATTCTTAAAACCCCTTCAAATCACTGCCAAGCGCTGTTCAACACTGCTCTGAGGCATGTGTCTGAGCAGACCACCACCCTGCACCCCAAGTAAATGCAGGGACCCTGTGCCAGCCAGAGAAAAAGGCAGCTGTGCCAGCCAGCTGGCCTCTGACAACCAGGAGTCTCAAGATGAATGTCCCCATAGAGCAATAGTTCTCAACCGTCCTCATGCCTCGACCTCATGTTGTGGTGGCCACCCCCCCAACCATAAAATTATTTTTGTTGCTACTGTTATTAATCGGGTGACCCCTGTGAAAGGGTTGTTTGACCCCCAAAGGGGTCACAACCCACAGGTTGAGAACCGCTGGAATAATGGAATTCTAACCCTGTGCATATCCTTTACCAGTGATACCTTTCCTCCCGCTCAGCAGGGTCTCATGAACTGTGCACAGGCTCCCAAGGTCATTTACATTTTAACAGGAAACAGAATTTCAAGGCCAAGAAATGAATCAGACTTGTGCTGGATAAACACATCCATGCTTATGGGAGACCCTAATGGGCCTGGAAATTGGTCCAGTCAGCAGAGTGGGTGTTGGGGGCAGGCATTGTTCCATTCGCAGACAACACTGGGAAGCAAAAGAGCACAGGTCCTCACATTCTACATTTGCTTGAAGCTGTCTGCTAGCCTCCCATTAAGTAGGTACCACAAGATTAACACCGAACACCGAGCACTCTTCAGTGCCTCAGAGAAAATGTCAAACACTCTTTCTAATCCTCATACACCCAAGTCTTTCACTTGGGGTAATAATATCAAAGTTAAAAGCACCAACCTGCCCAAGCCCCCCTCTGGCTCATAACAGCCTCTGGGCAATGAACCTTCTATCAATACTCCAGGAGCTACTTGGGGTTAGCTATTGCTGTGGGCCAAGGTCAGCATAAACCCACTGCCCAGTAGGACTAACGGCGAGGGAAACCCTGGGTTCTGCGCCGTGATCCGCACGGTAGGCAGTTTGCAACCAGCAGCAGCTAGGCTGGAGAAAGACCGTTACAGCTTGGAAACCCACGGGTAGCTATGAGTCCGCACTGACGGACTTGATGGCAATGGGTTTGGTGCTTTTGTTTTACACACAAAACTCAAAACACACAAACTCACTGCCGACTCTGTGGATCTCAGCCCAGTGGGTAACCACCATGCCACAACGGCTCCTCCCACATTACCTACAAATGGGTCTGCCCGCCTCTATTGTGCCCTCCCATGTCTAACCATTCTCCAGGTGATGGGGCCCAATAAGCCCCCTCTAAAAATAAACCCAACTGTTTTCCAGCTGTAGAACACACCCACGGATGCAAAAGTTAAATGGAGAACGGAGGCGCCCACCACTACTCTTCCCATTCAAAGCGGCACTTTTCCACTGCTGTTGAGGAGTTTGTAATTAACAGAAAAGCCCAGTCAACAAGGGAAACCTCAGGGTGCTATTGTAATAGACACTGGGCCTTGCTTCTCCCACAATGAGGTCCCCAGCATGAGCTCCATTCGCTGGTCGACTCTTCATGTCCTCTTGTCACATCTCCAGCTCCGGTCTCTTGTCATCGCTCAGCCAGGCGCACAGTGGAGGCTGCAGGGGGACTGAGCGCTGGCCTGGCCCACTGCGTAGACAGAGGCAGGGGCTGCTGAGACACGCTTCACTCAGCCCACACTCCCAGCAACCACCACGCACCACTGGCTTGACAAGGACGAGTCAGCCAACTCCACTGGGAGGCCATGGGCCTGCACTCAGATGTACTACCTGCGAAGGCATCCACAGACACTGCCTATCTTTGCACTGTAAACCTACCTGACAGGGGGCGGAGCCACAACGAAAACACTGGAGCTTTGTCTTTACCATGCGAATCTACTTCATCCAGAACTAAACTGCTGTCAGCAGAGGTGGAAAAACCCTGTTGATTACATGGTAGGATTGCACAGCCAATTACTTTAACTTCTGTTTGGTAAGTTGCAAACCTGGTAAAAAATGTGTCATATAGTTACAACAATGACAAAACAAAAGGGGGAAAAAAACAGCAGCTGCTAAGGCTGCTTATGGATAACCAAAACCCTCCTGGACTTTGGTTCCTTGCTTGAGAGGTTTAGCATCACGGTTTATGGCATGTCCCAGTGAATTAGCCTAAAAACCTGTGCATGCCTCTAGTCTACCTCTGGGTTGGTGGTGTAGTGTTCAGGGTTTTTAAAGCTCGCATGGCCATTGGGTTGTGTGACCTGGAGCAATAGAGACAGAAGGAAAGTCTAAAAGAGGAGGAGGTGGACTCTAATTACATCCAAGGACAACCACCTCTTTCCCAGAAGACTAGAACTGGATGGCACCTGGCTACTACATTTGAATCAAAGAGTCTAGGACGAATCTTGATTGAAAAGAGGGAAAATGCTCAACAAATTTCAAAATCTCAGATTCCAGACTTTCTAGAACCAAGTGGGGAGAGTTGATGAAATCATGCTAAGCGAAGTCAGCCAATCACAGAAGGACAAGTACATCAAGAGTCCCCTGAGGTAAGTACAATCAGCACAGTAGGTAGAGAAGAAAAGCCACTTATCTCACACTGTACAGGCTGAGGTACAAGCAGTCGGGTGGAGGTTGGCCCAAATCCAAAGAGGTGCATGTTATTCCAACACAAAGAAGGGGAAAGGGGGGAAGGAGGAGGGAGAAAAAGATGGTGGGGGTGGGGGAGATGATGGCATGGGAGGCGCAGGGCACTAACTCACCAGGGGCGGGGGAGTATTGTTCATGTCTCTACAGAATTGAGAGTGTGCATGCAGACCTCACCACGGCGCACCAAACCTTGAGGGTAACGTAACCACGTGGAGGAATGCATAAAAAGATTGGGCTACAGGGCCAGCCCCATCAGACTCAAAATGATCCCCTACCTAGAAGCATGTGCTACAGAGAACAACACTAAACCTCTAAGTTGGGGAGAGGGGCCGGCATGCCATGCCCACACGGAAGGAAACCACAAAGGAAAAAGAGAAAGGCAGTCTAGACCCCAGATCGTCACACCAAGCCTGGAGGACTGCGTGCCTGCACGGAGCTGCTAAGGAAGGCACAGAGAAGACAGTAGGGCCAACAACAGCTCATGATATGTTGTCCCTCACTGGAGCATACTGCGACAGAGGACAATACTGGGACATACGGTGGGGTGGTAGTGTGGTCTGAACCTCCCTCAGCAGGGCAAACCAAGAAGGGAACATAACAGATCAGCAACAGGAGCAAAGAAAAGCCAGGAAACCCCTAAAGAGTCCCCAAAATAGACTTCAGACTAGGAGGGGCAGTTCCTGAATTCCTCCAGGACCAGGAGGGAGACAGTCACAAAGGTCAGCGGACAGACCTGGAATTATGTATGTTTTTTTCTTTTTCCTCTTTCAATCTTTTGTCTTCTTTTGTTTGGTCTCTGTTATTGTTGGGTTCTTACTGATATAAGATAGGCATGGGAAGCAAGCTCAAGGAGAAACCAAGGGACCAATGGTCCCGGAGGGCCTGGGGGAGAAGGAGGTGTGGGAAGGGAACAGCCAGTAAACATCGCCATAGACGGGGAACAACTAAGGAATTAAAATCCACAATAACAAGAATGTAGAGATCCTGAGGGTGTTGGAGCAACAGCAATCTTGCTGAGAAAAATTACTAAGAAGCGGAAGTAGGGTGAGCGTGTTGGTGGGTCAGGAAAGTGGTGAAAGGAAATAGGGGAACAATCTAGGAAGCAAAAAAAGATAGAGGTATAACATAGCTGTATACACATGTTAATATATTGATTCATAAAAATAGATATTGGCCCATGTACATACATTTATATGGAAATATACTAAGGTTGTAGATGAACTTTAGGCTTCTCTTCATGCCCTCCCACCATGTAAGAACACTTTGTTCTAACAACCTGGCATTCTGTGATGCTCACCCTCCTGGCACAATCGCTGAAAGACAAAATGGGTGCATAAGCAAATGCAGTGAAGATAGCAGATGGTGTCCAGCTATCAAAAGATATAGCATCTGGGGTCTTAAATGTTTGAAGTTAAACAAGCAGCCATCTAGCAGAGAAGCAACAAGCCCACATGGAAAAGGCACACCAGCCTGATCATGAGGTATTGCCAGGACCGGGTAACAGTCATCAGAAGATCTCAAACAAACAAACAAAAAACATATTGTTGAGAACAAGAGGGATCCGAGCAGAGACTCAAAGCCCATTTATAGACAATGGGGCATCGCCTCACCCACTATCATGACTCCAGCACTGCCTTTCACTGCGGGTTAGACCGATCATGTGCACAGGTACAGATAAGAGATAAGAGCTCAGACACACGGAATCTAGGAACACAAATGGGAGTAGTGATACCAGGAGGGCAGGGAGAAGGTAGGAAAAGGAGGGGAGGAAGGGGGAACAGATTGTGATAATAGAAACATACCCACCACCCATGGGACGAACAACAGAAACCATGGGGGAAGGGAGACAGCGGTTGGTGTAAGATATGAAAATAATAATTTATCATTTATCAAGGGGTCACCAGGGTGGGGAGAGGGAAGGGGTGGGGAAGAGGAGCTGACACCAAAGGCTCAATAGAAAATAAATGTCCAGAAAATAATGATGGCAACATATGTACAAATGTGCTTGATACAATTGATGCATGAATTGCTACAAGAGCTGTAAGAGCCCTCAATACATTGTTTAAAAAAACAACAACTGTGAATTAACATAAATCAAAGGATTGCCACTGGCTGAGACTACATTAGTTATGTACACACATTACTTCCAATGAGGACAGAGCTGGTGGTATTATAATCCCCATTTAAAGTGAGAAAATGTTGAGAAAGGTTAAAGGCTAGCAAACTGAGATTATACTGAATGAGTTTCAGCTGAGCTTCTGGACTAAGACAGATTAGGAATAAGGGCCTGGTGATCTCGATACTTCCAAAAGTCAATGAAAACACAGAGATGGGGGAACATCGTGAGTCAGCATCTGACTCCAGGGCAACACCAGGACACCGCTTCCGTTAAGTTTTTCTGGCTCAGATCCACCTACCATAATGTCTCTTCAGGAATACTGAGAAGTACTCCTAAAATACTCCCTCCAAAGGGTGGTCTCTAAGCATCTTTGGTGTGAGTGGGTTGTAGCTATCTCTAAATGCTGGTTGAATACAGAGAGTCCTGCAGGAAGAACCATGCTGTGTGTCAGACTGTATCCTGCCCTGAACGACCTGCAGGCATTAGTTTCTTAGATATTGGCTCTCACCTCAGGCAGGAGCTTAATGTAAGACACAAGTGAGTTTTTGGTAAAATGAAGGGAAAGAAGACCTTGTTCAATATGAAGACGTAATTTTTATAAACTTTCCTGCCACCTCTATATCAATACTGTTGTTGAATGGACGGAGTGCATTTTCGACTCAGAAAAACCCCGTGTGACAGAGCAGAACAGTCCCATGGGGTGATCATTACAGAAGCAGAGCACCAGTTCTTGCTTCACAGGTAGATTCAAACTGCCAACTTCTCAGTTCACAGTCAAGTACCAGCCAGACACCCTGCCTGTTGATAGGTATATGTTATACTTGTATATGATACTTTTGTATTATATTCATTGGAAAAATATATTATGAATAGAATTGATTAATTTGATTTGTGAATGAGTGGTACTTTTAAAGGTATAATTTTATTCAGTAAACAACAAGCTCTACTGGCATTGGACAACCTGTAGTACAAAGTATGTTAGCTATATACAGGTGCTGGTGCATTGTGAAAACTGTGCAGGGGTGGTGTCTGATCTCCTCCAACTTCACAAAGGAGAGGGGGGATCACCCTCAGGATCAACACAAGCCCAATTCATTGTGGAAGTCAGCTAGGACTCGACCCTCTAACACCAGCGCTTCTCAACCTGTGGATCAAATGACCCTTTCACAGGGGTCGCCTAACACCATTGAAAAACACATATGTCCAATGGCCTTAGGAACGGAGACACCGCTCTTCTCCAGGCGGGTCTGCCCACGTGCAGATACACCCACATAAGAGCACCTGGCATGAAGACTGTTACCCATGCTACACCATGCTTCGAGACAAAATCTCATTTATTTACATTAGAAATAAATATTTCACAATATATAATTACATATTGTTTTTGTGATTAATCACTATGCTTTAATTATGTTCAATTTGTAACAATGAAAATACATTCTGCATATCAGATATTTACATGACGATTCATAACAGTAGAAAAATTACAGTTATGAAGTAGCAACTAAAATAATTTTATGGTTGGGGGTCATTACCACATGAGGAACTGTATTAAAGGGTCTTGGCATTAGGAAGGTTGAGAACCACTGTTCTAAACTCTTTACCAATACTGATACCATCATCCGTCCAACGGCACTCTACTTCTCTGCTATGTTGAATAATGACACACAGAATTCACACACAGTGACTGAATTTTACTATGGAAATAATAAATCACAATGCAGGCTGAGGAATGCTCAGGACATAGTACTTCCATCAGGACAACTCCTTCTCAGCAATGCAGACAGGCACACCCAGCCTTGTAGAGGCCAAGGGGCTCAAGTCAATGTTGCAAAGCTCTTTTAGCTTTGCCAATAAGTTCCCAAAGGCACTTCCCTCTAGCCAAATGCATTCATATCTAGCTCCAAGAGTCAGCAAATCTAGCTCCTCGCCTCCACTGGACCTCCCACCCAATTAAGTGCCCAGAGGTAACCCACCCTGCGAGCTAGCCTCCTGCCTCAATGTACTCAGCTCTCTCCCTCTGTGAGCTAGGAAATCCACTCTTTCATCTAGTACTCTTAGTTCTGCTGCCACCAATTCTCTGCCACCGCTTCTCGCTGTCTGTTCTCATAGCTTTCTCCTGCATCAAGGAGGTTCAGTACAGGGATCTTGGGTCCAAAGGATGTGCTACAAACTTAGCTCTTCTTTCTTGATGATAGGAAATCCCTTTCTTCTACCTCTGGGATGGTTCATTTTAAGCATAGCAGAATAGAAAAACGAACCAATCCCCTGGTTAGGGCTCCACATACTCCACAAGTTACACATTGTGCTGCTAACTGCAAGATCTGCAGTTCAAAACCACTGACTGCTACCCAGAAGAAAGATGATGTTTTCTGCTCCAATAAAGAGTCAGGGTCTTGGAAACCCATAGGGCCAGTTCTGCTCTGCCCTACAGTCACTATGAGTTGAAATCTACTCAAAGGTAGTGACTTTTTATCCCACAAAAGTGCCATATACCTTATTTGCACCACTAGCAAGCTATCCAATCCTCTTGGGCCACAAGCACCTCATATTTGCAGAGTCCTACCCAGTCAGTTGTCAAGCATATCGTCTTGCTTGGATCAAGCAGCAGTCACAGTGCCTCACATGCATGTGAAAGCTGGAAACTGAATAAGGAAGACGTTGGAGGAATCGCTGCATTTGAATTGTGGTGCTGGGGAAGACTATTGAAAGTACCATGGACTGCTAAAATGACAAACTGATCTGTCTTGGAAGAAGTACAGCAAGAGTGCTCCTTAGAGGCAAGGATGGTAAGACTTTACCTTTCAAATGCGGACATATTGTCAAAAGAGACCAGTCCTTGGAGAATGACATCCTGCTTATAAAGTGGAAGGGTAGTGAAAAAGAAGACCCTCAACCAGGTAGACGGACACAGTGGCTACAACAATGGGATCAGGCAAAGGAACAGCTGTGAGGATGGCTCAGGACCGGGCAATGTTTCGTTCTGTTGTGCATAGGGTCGCTATGAGTCGGAGCCCACTCGATAGCACCTAACACCAACAATAAAGACCCGTTTATTGGGTGGGAGTAACACAGACTATAGCTCAAAGGGCCATATCAAGTAATTCACTGCACTGCATGAATACACCATGCTACCAATCCTCCTTGACAGTTTATCATCTCTAACTGCCCTTCATCACCAGTCTACCCACACTCTTCACCATTCCCAGAACAACTTGCTGGCACCTTCGTGCCCAGGCCTTTGCTTATCGCTGGCTATGCCCATGTTGAGAGTTCCTGCCAGTTGCATGTGTGAGTCCATACACACACACACTTGATAAACTCCAACTCAACCTTCTACTCCAGCCCCCAAGGCAGAACAAACTCCTCCTGCCAAACATCAACCTCCGGAGCACGCACTCCTATCCCAGCACACGCCACAGGGCATCACCGGAGCCACAGGAGCACTGTATCTTGCAGCAATGTCTGTTCTATAACCGGAGCGACGCTTCTGGTATGAATTGTGTGAAGACTACTGGGAAAGCCCTTAGTTCTCTCACTCTGCATTAACTAGCCATCCGCCCTCCCCTGGCAAACGATAGTATATAAGCTATTTAACAACCAGCAAAAGCAAGGTCTGCTTTTCCCTTCATAGGCTTGAATTAGACACAATGGTTTCGAACAGCAAGGAGTCACTGCACTGCCTCAACCAGGCCCTCGCCCTGCTGCTACCGTGCAAGTGGCTCTGACAAGGCAGGGCAGGCAAGGTACTCACCTGGCTGGTTTCCTTCCCTCTCGTGGCCCAGCTGTCCCTGGGTGTTCAGGCCACAAGTATACACTTCCCCATCCTCCAGCAAGAAGACAGAGTGGTTTCCTCCACAGGCGACTTCCTTGACGCTTCTTTCAGATATGAATCCACACACCTGTGGCTCAGCCACAATCCCTTGCAGGTTGGTACTTATACCAGGTTGGCCCAGAGACCAATATCCCCAACATAGCATTGTTCTTATCCTTCAGGGAGTCATGTAGCCTAGAAGAGAAAGTGTTTAAAAAGGAGGCAGGGAAGGTCAGAGAGAGTGAATTGTGAGTAATAAATGTGACCAGTTTTTAACATATTCCCAATATATTTCATATAATTCGCACTTCAAGGTGCAGGAGCTTTCTGCTTTTTTTTTTTTAATGCTAAACCAATTAGTTCCTTTGGGTATTCTATTATTAGCTTGGACAATAGTATTTCACTACTTGAAATTCAAAAGAGGGGTGGGGGAGTTAGCTCCTCTGTATTTCCTTCGTATCCAGATCTGAGTGAGTCATGGCTCAGGGCCCCAGGAGACCCTCTAGCCATGCTCAGCTTGTATCCCTTGGGTGTCACTATACTGCCTTGGTTAGTAGCTTTCTCTGTATCCATCCAACTTACCTCCCCAGCCAGATGTTTATCGCCTCAAACATAAACACACTGCAGTGTAAGTTATACCTTTTTTTAATTTAGCAAGTAGATTACACAATCAACTTCTGACTGATTGAACAGTGCTGACTCTAGCCTAAAGTTTTGCTACCTTTTAAAATGCTGTGCTACTTTAAAAAAAAATAAAAATAAAATAACCAAACTTCTGGTTGTCACTGCAGCAATTCTGACCTCTGTGGACACTGTGTCGAGTAGACCGCGGGGTCTGCAAAGCCTGGGAGCTCTGGGAACAAGACTGCCAGGTGCCTTCTGAAGTGCCCCTGGGTGGGCTCAAATCAAGTCTTCTGACCAGCCAGGGGCTCTATCACACCAACGAGGACGGACGGCTGTCATCCAAGGGACAGATAATGGCAAGCCGTGGTGAGGCTATGGAGAAAGCCTAACCCCCATGCATTGCTGGTTGGACTCTGAAGATGGTGCACTTGCTCTGGAAAGCAGTCTGGCTGGCAGTTTTTCAAAAAGTTAAACATAGAGCCACCATATGATACAGCAACTTTATTTCTATCCTAAGAAAATGGAAAACAGCCATCTACACAAGAACCTGTACAGGAATGTTTCTTAGCAGCATTATTCCTGAGAGCCAAAAGGGAAAACCCAATGCGGTGGAGTCCATTGCAGCCACAAGGTAGGAGTAACCCAAATGTCTACACACTGATCCATGAAGTAGCAGAATATGGAACATCCACACAACACAGTATTAGCCGGCTTCAACATGGATGAACTTGAAGTGTCTGTGAATGAAGAGTTTACTGGAGGCTGCCATGCTGAGCATGAGGTTTTTCAGTGGGCTACCTTTTACAGTGGGAGCCCTAAATCCAGTTTTAGTCTCCAGCTAGATTCCGCCTCCGCTGAGTTCTTTCTGACTGTGGATCCCTGCCGTCAAGTGTATTCTCACTCATAGTGGCCCTATAGAGGATTTCTGAGGCTGTAAGTCTTCACAGGAGTAAACAGTCTCATCTTCCTCCCTCGGCATGGCTGGTGGGTTTGAACCTCCAATCTTACAGTTAGCAGTGCCACCAGAGTTCCTGACCACTGACCAGCCATGTGCAAAGCTTTGTCCTCAGGCAGAATGTACTGGAAAGTGGACTTCCACCAGCCCTAGGAAAGCAGCCTCGGCCTCGTACTCAGACTTGCGTGAGTATGCCCTTGATGGAAACTAGAATATTAATCGCATTCTCAGGAATCATGCCCCAACTGCCTTGGTCAGGGCTCCACACCAAGCTGCAAACTTTCCTAATCTGGAGGAATGTATGCATCATAATCCTGGTGTTGTTTTGTTTTTTCTCTAGAGCACTGATGGCACAATGGGTTAGAGCCGCAAAGTCTGTTGATCAAATCCATCAGCCAGTCTTTGGGAGAAAGATTAGGCTTTCTTTCTACTCCCTGAAGATTTATAGTCTAGGAAACTGACATGGGCAGTTCTACTCTGTCCTGTAGGTTCGATATGAGCTTGGTTTGGTTTGAGATTTTTGGAAGTAGGCAAATATCACTTTTCTATTTGCCCCCTTCTGCTTACAAACATCACTCAGCCAAGCTCACTGCCATTGGTTAGTACTGCTCCATAGGGTCTGCAAGGTGCAATCTTTATAGAAGCTGACTGCCACATCTTTCTCCCAAGGTGCTACTGGTGGATTCGAACTGCTGAGGGTTCAATTAGCAGCCAAGTGCTAATTCACTGCATCAACAGGATTCCTTTGGTTTAGAAGAAGGGTCCAAGATATAGGGAATAAAGGAGATAGAGAAGATCACAATTAAGTCGTGTAGAAAATGAGACACTCTTGTTTAAGATACAAAATAAAGAGGAAGTGATTGAGGCCTGTAATGTGGTTGGCAGCTGGAAACGTGGCCAATAACTGGTATGATGCTAGCCTGCGGCAGGGAATGAATTTAAAAAACCATGAAATCTGGCATGTCAAATGAAGTTGGTTACTCTTCCATGTGCCACACCATTTGTAAGAGTTAGGATATAGCATTCTCACAAAAATTTTCCTTTACAGAGCATGGATGAAATACTGAACCAAAGTTCAAATAGGCTCTCATGAAGATTAAAACAAATGGCTGAGCAAACAGCAAACATTTTGGATGAACCACAATCGGACAACCGAAGCATCCTTCTCCTTGAAAATCCTTCGAGATCTGGGGAGAACGCTAAACCTTGTAGTGGTTCTGCACCGGTCTGCAGGCCCCAGACACTACAGTCTCCGAAACCCACAGAGGCAGTTTGACCCAGTCCTATAGGGTTTCTGTGAGTCAGCATGGACTCGATAGGAGTGAGTTTTGTTTTGTTTGGGTTTTCTTTTGAGGGGCTGT